>NW_024062900.1:6309318-6953181 GCF_006381635.1 Hibiscus syriacus | reverse complement strand
GTTTGAAGATTCTGACATCTAATAGGACATACATAATAATAACACTAAAGTAAGGAGTGTCATCAATCACACTCTAATGATACCATATCAGTAACCATGACAATCTTAATGGAAAGTAATCCATTTTTCAAATTTCAAATAAAACCGATTTCGACCGAGAATCGGTTAAACTTGTAGCTCTGATACCAATAAATGTAACACTCATTTCCCGTATACGTTCCCGTATACAAGTCACAAGTGTCACATGACTTTTAAAAACATTTTATTATTTATAAACCTATAATTTGTTTTCAAAATTTAAAACAAAACATTTTATATATAATGTAAAACATTCATTATAAACTATTACAAAGTTTTATAACTTAAATACATTACAGAGCATCTTTCTTAGATTCATATACATGCCATCTAATTACCAAAAGAAGACTTGATTTTCCTATACTTACTGATTTGTCAACCTTGGATTGATATTCTTTGTTACACTCCTTACTCTGCTAAGTCTTTGCTTTTACCTATGAATGAAATCAACACACGTTAAGTACTTACTAAGTGAGGCATAATAATGTTAATGAAATGAAAATTCAGACACAATCAAATAATAGCTATTAAAATACGAACTAAACTGTATACTTAATAAAAATCAGTTAATCATCTCAATTAAACCTAGGTTTCTTTCATATAGTCATCAAAATCATTCTTAGTGTGTACATCATACTTATTTTTCAGTATTTTGTTCCCAATTATACTTTATTCTGCTTGCTTTGACTTTACGGTCTCCATATTCTCCTTGATTTGTAAAGGGGATTGTTTCTTATATGCATTCTCGCCTTGATCACATCTACTTGAACAAGAAGTACTGCCTCGGGATAAATTTTTTTCTTCTGTGTTGACTATCATTTTTTATGGCCATAAGAACCATTTTGTCCAATTCTATATAATGTTGTAACTCCAAAATGTTAGAAATTTTAGTATTCAAACCTGATAGAAATTTTGCCATAGTTATTTCTTGATCTTTTTCAACATTTACACGAATCATGGCCACTTCCATCTCTTTGAAGTAGTCTTCCACGCTTCTATTACCATGCTTAAGGTTTTGCAATTTCTGGAACAAGTCTCGCTGATAGTGAAAAGGAATGAACCTTCTTCTCATAGTGGCCTTCATGTCTTACCAACTGTTGATAGGCCTTTCTCAAATTCTTCTTCTTGTTGAAGTCAATTGATCCGACCAATAAGGGCTTAATCAATGAACTCCATGGCAACCAATCTAACCTTTTTCTGCTCGGAGTAGTTGTGCATTTGAACACATGGTCTACTTTGGCTTCCCAATCCATATATGCTTCTTGATCATTCTTTCTTTAAAATGTTGGGATAAAAATGTTATTGTTATTTAAATTGTCATGAAAGAACATATTTCCTTCATTGACTCTTTGAACATTCTTCATTGAACCTTGAGAAACGACCTTAGCTTCTTCATCTTCAAATTCTTCTTGTTCTTCACACCTTGGTTGCCTTATTGGTATTTTTCCTCTAGACTCTTCAATTCGATCTAGTATTTCATGGAGTGGATCTAATACCAACCTCATCGTCCTCATTATCTCTTGAATAAGTGCTCAATTTTCCAAGTTTAGAACTTTTTCTTGACCTGAACCTTGAGACATGGTTAGAAAAAAAGAACGAAATGTGAATAAGGTCCTTACTAGTATTCACTCACAAAGAACCTAAGTACGCGCTACAAAGAAAATAAAAATGTCACTCAATCTCTCATGTTTTCACTCTATGACTTTAAAGGCTTTTTCTAGTCCTCTTATGATCTCTCATACTCAATTGTCTTTTTCAACTCTTCCTCTTATGCAAAAGTAGTGATATAACTTAACTCAAAAAATTTTCAAGTCTTGGTCTATGTCAGCTTCGCCTACAATGGGTTAAGGGTTAGGATAAAACAAATATAATAAAATGGTAGCTAGAAATAAGAAAGAAAAAAAATAAAGGGGACACTTACAAGCCAGCACTAACAACTTCCAATTAAACCAAAACCAAAAGATTTTGAACTTGCCTTGTGATGATAATCTTTTGTTGATGTTGTATTGCAACCCTTGTATGTTTTAATGCTTCACTTTTAATGTGTTGAACTCCTTTTGATGAATGATGGAGCCTTCTTTGTACTTTCTTTTTGTTTTTTTCTTCTTGAAAAGGGCTTTTTTCTTCTTGACATTTCACCCAAAGATCTGAATAATGCTTGATGTAGAGTATACTACCCTTTTGTTTGTAGATCTAGTGAGAGAGTAAGCATCTATAAGAAGATTGTCTCAAATAGAAGGTTTGGTAGTATATGTAACGGTAAAATGATGGGTTGAATATGATGAATGATAATATAATGGTTACGTGTTTAGTCAATCAAACTAATGAAATGGCCAAGAGGGTGTGAAATGGAAAATAAGAAAAATGATGGAAGTTTTTTGATAGAAAATGAAAAAATTGGACACAAACAATTTTTAAGTGTTTCAACTTCCTTGATGAAGTTTACAGCCACTACCATAGCTTCTACACTAAGGATTTCAAAAAAACAATTCACTAATTTGTTCAAACCTTTTAGGACAAAGTATAACCTTACAACACATTTAGACTTATACCCCAAAGTCTCAAGTGTACAACCCTTCCTAATAAGAAATTACAAATAGCAAACTTAGAAAAACCCTCACTAGGAATGTGTTTGCACAATTCAAGAACAAAAAGAACACTTAACAAATAAAAAAAGGAGTACTCGAGTGTTTTTTGAAAGCAAAAGAATATTCAAGAATGTTGGCTTTGATTTTTTGCTCAATTTGATTGCTTTGGCTTTCCTATATGCTCTTATCTTCACATATGACTTGAAACTTGTTTTTATACCCCTTCATTCAATTCTAGACGTTTGGGTTATTGTGGGAGTTAATAGAGCTGTTGGGATGAATTTTTCCCGCAATAAATGCTACCCAGAGTACTCGGGCTTGGAGTATCGGTATTGCCTACATTAATTACAAAAATCTAGCTGCTGAGAATAGGGCAGTATCAGTATTGCACCTAGAGTATCGATACCCACATCAATACTCACAGAATATCGTTATGAAAATATCTTACTGGAATTTGTTTTGTCAAAAAATGTAAAGGGAGTATCAGTACTGCAGTGTATTTTTACACATTGGTATCGATACGCGTATCGGTACCACATGAACAGTATCGATACAATATTATGAAAAAATTAATTTTGACTTGATTAGGATCCGAAACTCTTTGTAAAATCCTTTGAAAATTATTTCCAGTAAATGACTTTAGTTTTTCAAAATAGTAAGGAGTAAAAATGAAGTATTTGACTTTAAAAGAAATTTTTATATTTAAATGGTTGAACTGAATATAAACTTGAAAATTTTATTAAAATTAATCTTAAAATTTCTTTAAACTTATTTTGGTACATCAAAATCTCAAAGCATGGTTCAACACTGCGGAAGTCTCTTGGTCGTAGTGGTGGGCTTATAAATGAAAAGGGTTAAGTGTGGATAGTATCTTGGACAACTACGGAATAAACTAGGCAATAGAAAACCTAACACCAAACCTTATAAGTTGAACAATGGGTGGTAACAAAGGACTTTGACCCTATAGTTATATTAAACTTAAAGCACCAATAGTATCAATGAAATAGAGGGGTTGATGCCACAAGAGCCTAAGCACTTGATAAGTCGATAAAAGTTCTAAAGAACTTGAATAAAGAGGAAAACTTCACGTTTATATTAATTGTTCAAAGAGGGATGCCTTACAAATGCCAAGGCATTAGCTATTTATAGGGAATGAAAGGAAATGGCTGAGTAAACAAGTAATGGTTTGGCCATGCTTGTGTCCTTGAACATACATGAGTTAAATACAAAGAAACATAACCTACGATGCTTGTGTTGTTTTCACTAACTCTTCATGTTTTAGATTCTTCCTTTGGAAGAATAGAAGGCATTGGTTCGACCTTGATTGTGAAATGAATGGTTCACAAAGAGCCTTGGTCGAATGGTTGGTGTTGCTTCATCTAGGCACCCAAACATGTGGTGTAGGATGCATGGTCGGATGGTGATAAGCCTTTCAATTTCGGCACCTTGTTTGAATTCAAAAGGAGTGCACATGAGTCTTTAATGAATGCACATGACTCCTTGATATATTATGATCCTCCACGACTTGTTATGGTGTGCTCTCTGCCACATGATGCTCACATGGTGTGCGTGGATGCTAGGTGATGACATTGGTGGGTAGTGAAGCTAGCAAGTTAGGTAGTAGTGTAGGAAGCTAGTTAAGAGTATGAGTAGCCTAGCTAGGCACTTAATGTCACTCCAGCTACCTTCAGCTGCCATGAGTCCTCAGTTACTCTCCAACTAGTGTCAGTTCCCATTCAGTTGCTTCAACTACTCCCGAGCTAGTTTCCTTGTTCCTTGAGCAGCCTTGAGCTAAAGTGAACTTCCCTTGGACTTAGTTGAGCTGGTATGAGCTGCCATAGATTGAATGAGCAATCCTTAAGCTGGCATATCGTTCCTTAGCTTCATTTGCACCTATATGTGATAAGAAACAATGCACATGCATTATGTCGCCTATGTATATGCTAAGAATGGGCTAATAAACTAATCAAATGCATGATATGAGGTAAGTAAATGATGATAAGCCTAAGATGAGCTAAACATGAATGCATAATCATAAAATATGCTAACTAAAGATGTGAAATCAATGCCTAATGTCAAGCAAAGTATGATAAGCACATAATTAGAAAAATATATGGTATGCTTAACATAATAGACATGAAATACGATAAGTAAATAATGAAATAAACTATGCTAGACATGAAACACATACTAAAGTATCCAAACATCATGCATATCATGCTTGAACATGGATGCAAAGCATAGTATAAGTTCATATTATGTGTGTAAGAATAAGTAAAGAAATGTAAAAAGAAGATAATGGAAATTCCTTGTCCTTGATGAAATCCATGCTTGAAGAAAGAAAGAAGAAAACTAGAAGGTGCATAGGTAGGATCACATCACTAATGATCCACGTTTTAGGATTGCTGGAGACCTTAGGTGGTGACCCTTTTCACCCGTCGCCGCGACCACTACAAGGGAGCCGCTCCCGACGCAGCCAACTTTGGTTACCATTGTCATTACTGTCGATTAGTGATCGAGCCACCACTGTTTCATAATAATAAAAATTTAAAGGGTAACATAAAAATCCTTGCCATTAAGACATGCATATTCTGACAAAAGGCAAGAACAACCAACAACCCCATTTATTTCAAAAGAAGATTTTCAATCAGAATAAAATGGAGACCAGTCTGGAAAAAAAAGAATCAATAAAATATCAACAAAGAAAGAAAAACAAAAGAAGAATCGAAGTAAAAAAAAGGAGAGAGCACGATTCAAAAAAAATGACAGCAACTAGAACCAAAAACCAAGGATAACAAAAACTCTCCTTTCCCATTGAAGAAATGTGATCGTCATTCATTGAAGTCCAAACACGTTCCAATCGTCGAAGGTAACTCTTTCCTCCTTAGATCTAAGTTTAGAATGGGGGTTTGAGGTCGAAAAAGGGTATTTTCTTTGAGATTTTCTAAATTTAAAGGGTAAGGTTCGAAGAGGATGTAGAAATGGTCACTTTACTTATCTTCGTTGTCGAAGCATGGTGGCCATGGGTCTTACTTCCTTCACTTTCGTTTTCTGAAATGGAAGAAAAAAAAAGGTTTTCCTAAGTTTAGAAATGATAAACGGTCGTGGAAGAGAAGGGTGAACATGTTTTGGTTTTAGTGTTTCCTTAAACCTAATTAAGGTTTAATAAAAGCAAAGTGCTGTCTTTAGAATACTACTTTTGATTTATAAATTAGATATTTGATTTTAAATGATTACATTGTGATCCCTGCCTATTTTAGATATTGTTTTAATTTGTTACATTTAATGTCTGATTTATTTGCATGCCTACTCCTTATTATTTATGCTATGTTATGATTTAACCTTTGTTTTAAGTAGTTTTAATCCCTGTTCATTTTGATTACTGCTTGAGTTTGTACATATGTAATGCTTGGTTTATTTCTATGTTTGGTTCTCATTACCTCTGTTTAGCTATGATTTGGTCCCCATTTAAATGGTTAATATATATTTTAGCCCCCGCACTTTTCTTATTATAGTATTTATCTAGCCCTTGTATATATATATATATATATATGCTCATTATGCTTTTGATATTTTTTAATATATTTGTAAATACTAGATATTACATGTGTATTAATACTATATTTTTAATGTTTTATTATTTTTCTAAAAAGCTAAAATATTTTATTCTATTTTTTACTTAAATTCATTTTCAAGAACATTTATCGTAGAATAAGCGTGAAAAGCACAACTTGATAGAAATAGTGTGATTCGATGACATTCAAACAAAAGTTAACTTGCAATAATTAATCAATGTTTGATACAAAGGATCATATTTTAATTTTGGCTCGAGTTTGCAAATTCCACTGTTACGATAATGTATAAGCGAAAGGTATCAATTTTGGACACTGTAGAGGTGCTAAGTAAAACTTAGTGAGGCAGAAATATAACTAAAGTGATATAAAACCATAAATTTCATAAAATATAAGAAATAAATTGTAATTTAAATAAAACATTAAACTTCCAATCGAGTTAGTCAAGTTGTTTTCCTTCTGAAAACCTGAAAATAATCATCTTATGATTTTATAAAAAATCATGTAAGTCATCATCAAATATCTTAAATAACTTTTGTTCTTTTCATTCAAACATATTTCTTAAATTTCTTTTTTATTCTATGTTCTTTTATTTTATATATTGTCGTAACTTTCACACTTATTATATATGTAAGAGAATATAAGGTACGTGAGTTTAAGGTACACATTAGTCACAACACAACTCCTAATCATAACTAAAACTGTGGTATGATGCACTTCAATGCAATCATAACCTGAGCACCAACGGTGCTGAACATTGGTACACGAATGTACCAAAGCTGAACTGATAACTGATAAGTGATAACTGGAAAGTACTCACTAAATGGCATGCCAAATGTACCTATGACTCTCAATGCAACATACAATGGGCTTATATGTATCATCATAGAATCATTTATTAATATGCGTTTGATAACTATAATCATCTAATATATGTAGCTATCTGATAACTGTAAACATTTAGAATTCATCATCATAAATATCATAATTTGGCAGTTCATACCCAAAATCATTCATTGAACATGATGAAAAAATTTAAATAAATATTTCATATTGAAAATTTATAAATCATACTGAAAAATAAAATGAGGTAACTTACTTCAAGTCGTCCTCGACAATAATAATCAAATAAAAAACAGCACCCACTTTAACACTTTATTTATTTACTTAATCAAAATATAAGTCTCACTAAGCTTTAGATTTAAATCCTTTTCCTTCCACTAATTTCAATACACAATTTATCAAAATTCCATATTCTGGTACTTTGCACTACCTTCAAACAAATATTATTCTGTATTACTTTATATACTGAAAAATTATTTTGTTTGCGCCAATGGAAACTAGACTTGAATACCAATCAAACCATAGAGTAACTCCATCTAGTTCCACTTGTACAATTTATATCGAATTTTCAAAGTTAATTGACAAGCTGTTTCGGGCGGAATCTACTACCCTGTTTTCTGACATATCACCTATTAAAAATTATATCTTTTTGTATACCCATCGAAATCAATTTTCGTTTGTTTTAAACAACACTAGACTGATATAAAAATCCAATGATATAAGATTCATTCTTCAATTATTGTTTTAGAATTACTGGTGATTTTCTATACTTTTTGTTCAAAACATAATGTCTAAGCAGATTTCACCAACTTTCATCCTTAACCTATTCACTAAATCTATAAGCTTACCAATTGAACATATAGGCTTGAAGTACACTTCTCATGAACTAGGAGTCACTTCTTAACATAATTTCAATACTGGCTCATCATAAGTTAATGTTTGTTCTGATAACATAAATACAAGTTAAATGCACTCACCTGGTATCTTTAGCTTGCAATCTTCTTTAGAATTTCCCATTTAATCCTTAAGCTTCTCCTTAGCTTTAATAATATTTGATATTGATTTCAAGCACTCAATCTAAATGAACATCATTACCAAACATATACAAATTCAAACCAAATGTTATAATCTTACTAACATAGATATACTTTGAAAAATAAATTCCTAACAAATTTTCCAAGGCTCATTCTATATAATTTTCATGTCACAACATAAATATTGACTTTAATACTTCTAATTTGCAACTCAATTTCCTTTTTATCCTAACTTCACATAACATTTTCACTTAAGTTCCCAACCTTTCCATATTTGTGATTTAAACTTCTACTTTTACAAGCTTTCCAAAATAATCCAATTTCACATCCTAACTTTAATTCCAACATTTGAACATTAATTTCTAGCATTGTACATCAACTATTGAATAATTACACAACAATACCAAACTTTTCCAAAATAACAATTTGGTCCCCCAACTTTTCATAAATTATAGAATGGTCCCCAAATTTTTATAAGGCTTGTAGAATACTTCCTACATAATTTCCAGTCCCTATATAATTTTCTCATCGTCTATAGTCAAGGTTGAATTCTTTGTTTGTTAAAAATTAGGAATTTCATGATTTTACTTAATTTTTATTCGGTTCAAGCATGAAATCAATTTTGATTCAACCTTATAAAATCTCTACAATCAATGCCCCAACTTAATTTCGTATGGATTTATTTGCAGGGATTACTGCCCAAGTACAAACGCGCATATGATATTAATGATATTAATGTCTGCATAAGAATATTGTTCAACTTTGTATTTATGTATTTATTTATACATGCATTGCACTTTATCTATATTTTTAATTTTCTGACTGCCGGATGTCTTCCACGGAAGCTACTCTCAACCTGGCGTTGGGGGCAGTCTACTACCCTACCTCCCCCTTACCCCATTGCATATGGGAATTGGGTTTTGTTGTTGTTGTTGTTGTTTGTTTGTTCATATAACCATGTACAAGTGATTTTAATCATCAATCATGCTTGGAAATGATTCTACAACCTCCAAAACATCAAAAACCTTCATCAATTCCATAAACCCTATTGTGAACATAAACCCTAAAATTTGGGATCTTTGAACACAAACCAAATTAGCAAGCAAAAATGATATCAACTAATAGCGTTTTTCGAATAGAACAATTTTCTATTTCACGACATGATCCAAAAACCAAAGGAAATTGCTCAAAAATGGAAATTAAATTTATCTTACCTTGGTATGAAGGAGCCCTGAATATTGGATGAAAAATGGCTTGGTTTCATGAAATTTTGGTTAATTTCATGTTAATTTAGCCTTTACTTAAGCTTAAATGAAACTTGATATTTTCCTTAATACTAAGCCACATAAATCTTATCATCTTCCAAAGTCAAAGATGGACAAAATATTTTACCCTTTACAATTTTGCCCATGCCAAAAATTTCAATCTTGTCATTTTTTATCCAACAGTCCAAATTGAATATGAAAATAAATTCTCAAATCTAATGCTCCATATTATTTTTCATCAATCAAAAATGTAGAAATAATGTTTTTAATCCTAATTTATCATCCTTCAAATTTTCTAAAAATTTCTATTCGGTCCGATTTACCGAAAATCAGACTTTAACACTTTTTAATTTTTAACACAATTTCCAGATCAAGAATATGATTTCAATAAAACCCCACTTTCAAGAGTAAACTATCCATTTATGGAATAAAATTTTTTCTTGGGAAATTTACCACTTAGGTCCCAGAATGTTTCCCAATTTTCTAGTCATGCAATTTTTGAAAATTACATTTTCGTCACTAAAATTATACTGTTTGGTCAAATATGAAAAATTAAACTATTATGAGCCAAATTTCTCTGATCTAAAATATGAAAATGATATTTCAGACCATTTTCTAACATCCTTTAGATTTTCATAAAATTATGGTTCGATCCGATTATCCGATTTTAATATCAAACTTTATCGTTTTATAGCTTTTAACACAAATCTCGTACCGAAAATATGATTCCCACACAAAAATCCTTGTTTTATGCCAAAGTGTTCATTTACGAGCAAAAATTATATTTTTGGTCCCTAAACTTTTACAAAGTTTTTACTTTGCTATCAAACTTTAAAAACTTAAATTTTAGTCACTAGTCAAAATTTGGGGTATTACAAATAAACTTTCGATCAGTAATTTAAAGTGTCACATATTCGAATTTTATAGCCATAAAAAAATGTTGATTTTTCTTATGATACTATTATATAAGTTAAATACAAAATGTGGTGATATTAACTTTAACTCTATGGTTTAGTGTTATACTTATCATGTAAAATACCTAAGTTCAATTCATGCTAAGAGCAAGAATACTTTCTTTTTAGTGACACGTGTCACCATTTAATAAACTAAGGATCACTTCATAATAAATTTTTATATTATTCAATTCGAGTTAATTGACCAAGCATATTTGATTAATAAAAAATAACAATTTGACCGATTTGAATTAATGTTCCTGGCAGAGAGCTGGTGTGAATCTTCATATATATTCCCTTGAAGCACTTAATCGAACCCTGACTGAACTTTTTCTGATCTATAGTTCATATATGGCCATATAAAATGCATCATAATCAACCGCTGGAGCGTTCCATTTAAAATGTTTTCTCACTTTCATAACATTGTTTTGCAGCCATGACAGCTGTTCAAAGCTTATCCCTTGCAGAATCTTTTTCAACACCGGGATATCCACGTAATGCACCACCACCGAGAAGCTTTTCCAGTAGAGAATATCGGTGAACGGAAGATCGTAGTGATTAGCAAGTATGACCGGCACGCACCCGTAGTGCAGCGCATCGGTCACTCTCGCAGTGTTCACTTCGAAGCCTTTCACGTGTAGGCAGAACTTGCTCCGGAGTTGTTCGTTGTCGTCGTCAGTCTAGAGTCGTCCGAAATGTGCGAATATCTCGGTGTCATTGACCCAGTGTTTCAAAAGAGCTGCACTTACCGGAGAATTCACTTGTCCTGCGAAAAAGGCCAGTTGGTTCCTGCAAGCAGATCCGGGGAAGTACAATTTGAATCAATGATCTAAAACAGGATTGTTACAATTGGATCTAAAGGTTCTCCTTTTCGATGAAACAATTGATTTCGGATCTCGTTCTTTGGGCCAAATTTGAGGTAAAGAGACATCTTTGTGAGGGAAATAGCTTGGCACAAAATGTGGAAAAACACACAAGTTGAATGGCGTTTTCTTTTGCTTCAACAACTTTATCCAAGGCTATTCTGCTGATCGAATGACACCCGACGTAGAAATGATCAGCACCACAAGTCCGGTTCCAGAAAGGGTACCTATGACTGATGTTGAAGATGTAATCTTTGATGAAATCCTGCAGTCCATCAGGGCCAATTCGTGGATCATGTCGCATGTCAGCAATGGAGAAAGGCATATAGAAAAGATCGGCTTGGTTGGGATCCTTTGTGAAGAAATGGCTATTGAAAAGAGCTTTATTGAAGTAAAGTTCACTGGCATAGTGACCTTCGGGATCAAAATCCACAGGAAACAGCACATTTGCAAAGGGATCATCAGGTTTATGGGGATAAACGAATATCTTAAAGCTCTTATTCATTTCTCTAAAATCCTCCAGAAATGTTTCCGTATCATGATAAATCTGAGTGTTATTCATATTGTCTCCTGAAGAAAAAAAGTTCAATCCCAGTTTCAGCATATTTTCAAAAGTGTTAAAAAAACATAACTGCACCATTACTTCCTAAACTACGTACTTTGTATTGAGTTACCTTTTAAAGTATTTTTCGGGATGTTTTATTCTCTAAAATTGAAATTATTATCTCATTTGTCATAACCTATTAACTCCGTAAAAAAAAAGATAAAATATATATTTAGTCACTCAATTACTTCGGCAATTTTATTAAAACAATAAGAGTAAATTACATCTTTAGAATCTCCATCTGTAGCTAACTGGGCAAATAGAATTTAACCGCGCCTTTGGTTTGAGTGATATAAGTTACTTAAGGGATAGAATGTGAGCGAGAGGGTGACTAAATATGTGGTTTGTCAAGTTTAGTGATGATTTTCGAAAATAAATAGTTGAGTGACCAAAATGGAATCGTAAGAATAGTTGAGTGGCTAAATATATAATCTAATTTTTTTTAACGTAATTAATAATTTAAGGCAGATGAAATAACAGGTTTAAGCTTTAAGGAATAAAACGTCCTAAAAGAATAATTTAAGGGTGAGGGATAATTCAGCACAAAATACATAGTTTAGTGATAACGGCGCATTTAAGCAAAAAAAAAAACCGTTTCAAGAAAAATAAGATATTTAAAAGAAAAAAAGCAAAAGAAAAGCTATAGATACCAGTAAAGCCAAAGAGATTTCCAGTGGAAGGGACCATTGAGACTGCTTGGAATAACTGGAAGTTCTGGGAAGATCAAAGAACAAATCTTCAGCAGTATTGTCGATCGAAAACGGGATGGTCTCGTCATTATCAGTGGGAACTTGGATGATGAGATCAAACAGAGTATAATTTGTCGCAGGTTGTAAGAAAGTAGTGGACTGGGGTTTGTTAAGACACTTGAAGTGGTGTAAATGTAAATGAAAACCAGAAAGAAGCTGGTGAGGGCTAAACCTATTGGTAGGAAGAAGAAGAATAGCTTGAAAGTTGGGGGATATTGTTGCTTTGGGACATTGTAAATGATACAGAAGATTTCCCCATTTAACACTTTCACAACCTAATTTTGTTTGCATTCTTACTATGCATTTATAGTTTGTTTTATGTTTCTTGCTTCTCAAGTTTGCATTCACATATAAATAGCTATGGTACAAATGTAAATCAGATATCTTTACACACAAGTTAATTGCTTGACTTGGCTTGAGAAAAAACTCATGAAATTGAACTTGTCTTGACTTGATTACACATATTCTAAGAAATGTAATTATTAAGGGTAAACTACTTTTTTGTCAGTCAATTTATTCATATTTTTGTTTTGGTTACTCAATTTAAAAAAAATTAGTTTCATTTAGAATTGTGCTTGTTTTTGTCATTTGGGTCTTTAACGTCTTTTACATTATTTTTGTTAAATTAATGCAAAAACAAAAACTGGAACTTCCTTCACAAACTCAAATTTATAGACTCCTTTCAATTCATTAATGTTGTAACATTTTCTTCCAAATTCAAATGGAAAAAGATCAAAAAGAGAAGAAAAATATCTTGATTTAATACTGGTCAAACTATCGAGATTGTAAATCAAATCAAGATTAAAATTTCAATGAATTATTGAAGTAAATCAAACTGAGAAGAAATAGGGGAGGAAAGATAATGTTTTTGTACTAGTCGTAAGCAATGATCGACGACAATCGAACGACAATTGAGAAAAGCTCCGATCATTGGAAAGAATAAAGGTTAAAATTTTACTAAAAAAAAGCATCAAAACGCAGTATTTTAGTGTTGACATTGGACACTTAATGTCGAACTATCAAAATGAGCGAAATTCGAAACTTTAATGATGAAATTGATTTTGTAAAATTAAAGAATAAAATAGAAACACAAAAGAAGTTGAATGATTAAAAAAATATTTTACTCAACTAATTAAAGGTCACGAGTTGAAAATAACGAAAAGAAAACACAAATCAAATTAAAAAAAATGTCGAGGATGTACCATTCAAAGAAACATATATATTGTGATCAAGTAGGCTTCTCCTGGCAACATGTTTCGCCAGTGTGACTTTCAGCAATTTTCAAACGAGAAAAGGATAATATAAAACCTGAAGCTTTGGCCATTAAGTTGGCAATTTACATGTTTTGAAATTAAATTTAAAGATTTTGACCTCTGCCTGCAAAACCATATGAAGTTGCAGGTGAAAGAAATGTCAGCATTTTGGATATGCACATGAATGACTATTTAAAAGGAAATTTAAGACAGCCTTGTTCTTTGAAAATATGTTCAATTAGGAAGAGAAATGTTTTTCTTACGTACTACACATAAGGTAGTTTTGTTATACGGTAGTCTAATTTAAGATAAATTTTAATTTAAAATATTATTTTTAACCAACGAAATTATACAAATTTATAATATTTCCGATTGCAACTGAGAAGTTATATCGTGAGGTTTAAGGGTTACAGCCAAAAATATTATAAAATGTTATGAAGATACTATGTCCAAACTAAAAGATTACACCATTTTAGTCATTTTCTAATCTTATATTAACAAGTTATATTTTAGAATTTTCACGCACACAATGCTTTTCCACGTCTTACCAATACTAGTTTGTACCTGCACATCATGTTGGTTATATGATAATGGAAAGTAAAATTTGTTTTTATTTAAATTTTAAATTTTAATTTATTGAAATTCAAATGTTGAGAGTATAATAGAAGTTGAGATCTTTTTAGAGATTTATTATTAATATTTCCTTACATTTTTATCTAAATGCATTCATTTTAAGCTATAAAAAGAGATCATCTTCTTCATTTTCACAATTAAGTTTTTTTCCCGATGGTATTTGATATTTGTATTTCAGTAGTATTTACTCCAGATAAAATATATTTTTTAAAAAAAGAGCAACACTATTCAGAGTTTCACTTCTTTATTTTTGTTGTACGAAATTTAGAAATTTATTTTGGGTTTACAAAATTTGGAAGACTATGTTAACCTTTAGGGGCAACGTCCAATTTAGAGATCATATCAACCCTGACGAAATTGCTATGAGACAGTGACTACACGGTACGGTAAAATTACTTAATTTTTACTTATTCATTTTATTTATTTTTCCAATCAATTCTAATTTTTCATTTTGCAATAAGTTATTTTTCCTAAAATTTAGAAGCAATTTACTTACTTTAAACATATGGCTTTCACAAACAAGTTCATCCCTGAACTATCCAAACTCGAACACTGGACGGAACTAACTACTGTCGTTGGTCACAAAGTACAATGATTTTCTTTAAATAATAAAAAGTTGACAATGTCTTATGTGATACACCAACCATCAACGAAAATAGAAAAGCTCTTGTTGTTCTCCAAGATGATTCATCGAAAGCTAAGTATGATAAGGATAATAAACTAATAAGATGTTATATGCTTAGTCACATGGCAACCAAATTCTTTGACTTGTTTGTTAAAGACAAACCCACCAAATCTGATGTAGACTGAATCTACACTCTTCAATGGAAGTGAGTAGATAGCCTTATTGTTGTCCCGATCTAGGAAGGACAAGTACTGATGTCCTTCAGTTATAAGTATGGCTGCAACAAAGATAAGAAAGAGATGGAATTAGAAATGGAAATAGATATGGATAAGAAAATAATTAATTGAATAAAATAAGAAAGAGTTGGTTGTGGAATTATAATGAAGATGTTGATGGCCTTGATGGAAGATGGTGGTGATGTTGTATCTCAAACACGCCAAAGAAGAAACTATGCTAGAAAGCACAATCCCGATCTTCATAAACTTGCTTGAGGGGTGGTGATAGTGTCTTCAACCCACTAGATATAAAATCTAGGAATTTAGGAATCAAGGTGAAGGAATAATGCCACAAATATAAGAAATATACTTGCTTAATCGATAACGTTCACAAAGAAAATTGAAGAGAGAATTAACTCACAAAGGTTTGTTTATATTATGAAAAGGGATAAGAATAAATAAAGGCAAGCCTCTCAATTTATAGAAAATGAGAGGGCTTGGCCAAATAGTCTCCTAATGATTCGGCTAGATACATGACTCTTATGAAAGTACATAATGCTTTAAAATGAAAGGAGAAGTCCCTTTTCTTGGTGATGGTTCGGCTACCTCTTCAAAGGGGTCATGATGTTTCGGCCATGCATGAATTAACCCCCTTGGCCGAATGGTGGTGTGTTTGTTCATCTTGGCACCAAAGATATCTCCCTTGACTGAATGTTGATGTACTGGTTCATTTTGGCACCCAAGCTCTCATGTGCAAGGCATGTGGATGGTAACCGAATAGGCATGGTGCTTTGTCTCATGTCCCTTCATGATTTAGGCCTCCAATGGATGTAAACTATTCAACAACGTGCACATTGATGAAAGGGCATCTTCATGAACAATATCTTTCATGAAAGGTTACAATTGTTGGAAGGTAACATTTCCTGTTTGAGCTAGTTCTAAAGTAAATAAGCTAGAGGTGAACTGGCCATAGGTGAGTTGTAGCATGATGAACATTGTGGCATCTCCTTTTGAAAAGGTACTTCTTGAGATGGTAACTATTCACGAAAAGGTACGATTTCAAAAAGTTTGACTTAGGACATATTTGAAGTATCCTAAGTGGTGATGATGATGGTGAAGCTCCCCAGCTGAATTGAAGTTATCTTGCAGCTCAAATCTTCAGCTCAATCCAGCTTTGAGCTCACGGGTCTCCAAACAACTTTTCACCAAATGTTCCTTATGCTCTCCTAAATGTCCCCGTGTAACTTTCCTTACTGTTGTTTTCTCCATTTAACTCCAAGATAGCTCCCAAGTTGTGGTCGAATGTACCTACACACATAACATAAAGAATAAGTTAAGTATATGAACTATATCAACGTATAAGATAAAGATGTGCACTATAGTATATAATAATAACTTATGCCTTACATAGTAATGAATAAGTTATTATCATGATAGTTATAGATGTAATATGTATATGAATATAACTATGTTATAGCATGTGAAATAGGCGACATTATGTATAAAGATAGAAAGTTTCTTCCCTTGAAAGGTTGGGATGGCAAAGTTAAACATGATGCTGAATTGGATCACATCATCATGTCCTTCCATCCAATGGATTCAGCAAGTACCTTTATGAAAAGGTTCATGTCTTTTGAAGGAATGCTTTGGAAGTCCATGACCTAAAAGGAAAGAAAACTTTTATAAGTAAAGATTTGATTAAACATAATTATAAATAAGAGGTACTCCCTATTAGATGGATATTTAAAGTTCATGTCTATTGAAGACATTTTGCTTTGAACTTTTATGTTCTTTAGCATCCCAAAAATCATGTTCCTTGGCCCTCCAATAGATATATGTATTGAATCACGAAAGGTTATGAATTTTGAAATGGAGACGTCCTTATAATCCTCATATATCACGCCCTTTGGATGAATAATTGTCTCCATTTTCCTTTCATTAGATGCACCTCTTGGACCTTGAAAGGTCACCTCCTTTAGTCTCCCAAATTGATTAATTGTGTTGCTTGGAACATCCTGCAAATCAAAGAAATTTTCTGCATTTTCAAAGTTAGAAAAATCTTTTTCAATCTTGCATCTTGACAATAAGCATTTTTGCAACAACTACTTAGTTGTATAAACACTTGTTTTTGGACTAGTTTTCTCCTTGCTTGATGTAAATTTTTCTTTCCTCATGGCCTCAACACTTTGCTTCATCTTGATTTGATCAATTTGGACTTGTTTAGGCGTCAAAGGTGTAAGAATAATCTTATTTCCTACATGGTTGAACGAGTATTGATTAGTAAAACATTCATGGATAGTCCTTTTATCATATTGCCATGGCCTTCCAAGAAGCGAATGGCTTGCATGCATAGGAACGACATCACACATAACCTCGTCCTTGTATTTTCCAATTGAAAAAGAAACAATCACCTATTTACTGACATTAAGTTATCCTCGTTCATTGAGCCATTGTAGTTTATAGGGATTTGGATGCTTCAATGTTTTCAATCCCAATTTTTCCACCGTCTATGATCATGAAACATACCTTTTCGTTCACATGGCATCGAGTATGAAAGATGTTTTCCTGTTATGCATTTTACTATACTAATTGAGTACTGAAACTTCTTTTAACCACTAGAGCTTCTCCTTCCACTGTAGCCCTAATTTCTGCTTCTTCATCGACTTCAGTTGGTGCTTCTTCTTCTTATTCATAGTCAGATTCAATGTCATCAGTTCCAAGTAGTAACATGGTGTTTCGATTGGGACATTGTGTAGAAACATGCCCCTCCCAAGACATTTAAAGAACCTAATGTCTCTTGATCGTTCAAGGGTTTTTTTTCCTCGGTTATCCTTGTTGAGTTGTGGATCATTGGATGATTTGTCCTTCTCTTTGCTAGGAGTAGGAGTAGATTTCTTCAAGTTGTTTGGACTCTATCTTGAAGGTGTAGGTATGGCAGTGCGAGAGGTAGATCTTCTCTGTAGTTGCCTTTTATTTTCATCGCCATTTGCACCATTTCATTTATCTCTATGTAATGGTATAACTCCAAGGTGTTGGCAATTTCTGGATTGAGTCCGGCAAGAAATCTAGCCATGGTTGCTTCACAATCCTCTACAATATTGACTCGGATCATTGCCACTTCATCTCCTTATAATAATCCTCCTTGTTTAAGATTCGACGGTTTTTTAAACAAGTCATGATGATAATAAACATGAATGAAATGTTTACGCATGATACTTTTCATTTCAAGCCATGTTGAGATTGGCCTATTTCCATTCCTCCTTATGGTAATAGTAAGTTGATCTCACCATATCAAAGCATAATCTACAAACTCCATGGCTTCCAATCTCACTTTCTTTAGTTCAGAATAGTTGTGGTAACTAAAAACACGTTCCACCTTGCTTTCACATTCAAGATAGGCTTCAGGATCAGTTTTTCCTTGAAATTGAGGAATCTTGATTTTGATGTTACTCATGTTATCATCAAAATTGGCACGTCAAGGTCCTTGTAACATTGCTGGTTCTTCTCCATCATAATTGTCTAGGACATCATCTTCTCGAAGAGGTTGTTGTCTCTGAGGTGTATCATTGTTTTGATCTTGTGGTGGATTTTGACGTTGGTCTAGTTTATCTTGAAGAGCATCAAACTCTTCACGAAACATTCTAATCATTTCTCCAATCAATGTTTGCATTTGTAAGTTTGGTTGACCTGTATTTCCTTTAGGACTTTGAGACATGGTTAGTAAACAAAATAAAATAAACCTTACCAGCACACTCACAAAGTCTCACAAATTTTGCTCCAAAGAAAATATAAGATTACTCCACTCAACACTCGTGTTTACTCTCAGGAATATGAGTTGGCTTTTACAATTCCCATTCTGATCTCGCTCACTCAATAAGCTTTTTCCACTCGATCTCTCTTGCTAAGTCCTTTGAAGAACTTAAGTCCTTTGAAGAACTTACTCAAGATTAGAACAAGTTATTTCTCTTCTTGTGTGCGTCGACTGCAAAATAGGTTAGGGTAGGAAAGAAAAGAAGAAATGGAAAAGTAGAATGAAGGATTCAAAAGGGTAATGAAAAAGAAGGAAAAGGTTGAAGACAAGGAAAGTGAAAGTATAGAAAAGAAGAGGTGACTTACAACTCAAGAAGTAACACTTACTATACCCTTTCACAAGAAACAATAAGGTTGTCTTTGAACTTCATTTCTTTTGATTTGTTGTTGCACACCAATGACTTTTGTTGTCAATCCAACTATGCTCTGATACCACTTGATGTAGGCTGAATTTGAAGACAAGGAAAGTGAAAGTATAGAAAAGAAGAGGTGACTTACAACTCAAGAAGTAACACTTACTATACCCTTTCACAAGAAACAATAAGGTTGTCTTCTCTAGTGTAGATATACCTCCTTGATGTATTTGTAATAGTAGAGCACTTTTCCTTGGCTTTGCTTTTCTTTTTGATTGAAATTATTTTTCTTCGTTTTTGATTTTTTAACTCCTTTTGTTGTTGGAGGAGCTTTTTATTTCCTTTTTGAACTTCATTTCTTTTGATTTTGTTGTTGCACACCAATGACACTTTTGTTGTCAATCCAACTATGCTCTGATACCACTTGATGTAGGCTGAATCTACTCTCTTCAATGGAAGTAAGTAGATAGCCTTATTATTGTCCCGATCTAGGAATGACAAGTACTATGTCCTTTAGTTATAAGTATGGCTGCAACAAAGATAAGAAAGAGATGGAATTAGAAATGGAAATAGATATGGATAAGAAAATAATTAATGGAATAAAATAAGAAAGAGATGGCTGGGAAATTATAATAAAGATGTTCATGGCCTTGATGGAAGATAGTGGTGATATTGTATCTCAAACACGCCAAAGAAAAAACTATGTTAGAGAGCACAATTCCGATCTTCACAAACTTGCTTGAGGGGTGGTGATAGTGTCTTCAACCCACTAGATATAAAATCTAGGAATTTAGGAATCAAGGTGAATGAATGACGCCACAAGTATAAGAAATATACTTGCTTAATCGATAAAGTTGACACAGAACTGTAAAGAGAGAATTAACTCAGAAAGGTTTGTTTATATTATGAAATGAGATAAGAACAAATGAAGGCAAGCCTCTCAATTTATAGAAAATGAGAGGGCTTGGCCGAATAGTCTCCTAATGATTCGACTAGATACATGACTCTTATGAAAGTACATAATCTTTAAAATGAAAGGAGAAGTCCCTTGTCTTGGTGATGGTTTGGCTACCTCTTCAAAGGGGTCATGATGTTTCAACCATGCAAGAATTAACCCCCTCTTGGCTGAATGGTGGTGTGCTTGTTCATCTTAGCGCCAAAGACATCTCCCTTGGCCGAATAATGATGTGCTGGTTCATTTTGGCCCCCAAGCTCTCATGTGCAAGGCATGTGGATGGTGGCCGAATTGGCATGGTGCTTTGTTTCATGTCCCTTCATGATTTAGACCTCCAATGGATGTAAACTCTTCACCAACGTGCACCTTGATGAAAGGGCATCTTCATGAGCAACATCTTTCATGAAAGATCATAATTGTTAGAAGGTAACCTTTCATGTTTGAGCTAGTTATATGGTGAATGGGCATGAGATGAGCTGGCCATAGGTGAGTTCTAGCATGATGAACATTATGGCAGCTGCTTGTGAAAAGGTACCTCTTGAGATGGCAACTATTCGCGAAAAGGTACGATTTCACAAAATTTGACATAGGACATATTTGAAGGGTCCTAAGTGGTGATGATGATGGTGAAGCTCCCCAGCTGAGTTGAAGTTATCTTGTAGCTCAAATCTTAAGCTTAATCCAACTATGAGCTCATGGGTCTCCGGATAACTTTTCACCAAATGTTCCTTATGCTCTCCTAAACGTCCCCATGTAAGTTTACTTGCTGTTGTTTTCTCCATTTAGCTCCAAGATAGCTCTCAAGTTGTGGTCGAATGTACCTACACACATAACATAAATGATAAGTTAAGTATATGAACTATATCAATGTATAAGATAAAACTGTGCACTATGGTATATAATAATAACTTATACCTTACATAGTAATGAATAAGTTATTATCATGATAGCTATAGATGTAATATATGTATATGAATATAACTATGTTATAGCGTATGAAATAGGCAACATTATGTATAAAGATAGAAAGTTTATTCTCTTGAAAGGTTGGTATGGAAAAGTTAAACATGATGTTGAATTGGATCACATCAAAATCCATCTAGAATGCTCTTCAAAAGAAGTACAGAGTGGATGATGCTGAAATCAAGAAGATATGTTAAATAATGGTTAAAGTTCCAAATGATTGACGATAAGCCCATCATGGATAAAAACTTGAAGGGATAAAAATAAGGCTTGTCTTTGACATCTTAGACGAATGGATAAAAATGTACAAGAAAGATATATGTCTTTGGAAGAGTTTATTTTCTACTTAAAAAAAAATAAAAATCATCTTAGAGATAAGCATTTTATTCCTACAAATGAATTCTCTTTTAAGGCTAATCTCATAGAATCTTCCACTGGTGTAAATCATAGTATATTCAAGAATTCTTCCAACTTGAAGAATAAAAGTAACTCCTTACCAAAGAAGACAATTAACTTTAAAAAATTGGGAACAAAACATAAGTTAAACAATCTGGTGAGTTGTTACGTATGTAACACCCTCAATTTTTTATTCTTATCTTTTTTAATTTAAATTTAATTATCTTAAATTTGGGGACAAAACTATGCAATTCTAAATTTGTTTGGTTCAATTTCCTATTTTCCAGGAAATTTAGAGACTTAACCCAAATTTTCCCATCACTTTCAGATACAGAAAAATGGAAAATGAGATTATGAAGGTTTGAACTCGTAAACCTAGAAGCATGGGTGCCCATGCATTAGTGATAACTTCGTAAAAAAACTACTTTTAAGGTCTTTTTCACTTAAGTTATTATTTGTCTAAGGGTCCATATAGGTCATTTTAGATTCCAATAGTTGCATGTAATTGCATTTTTTGCGGTTGTGTTATTTTTACTTTGTTAAAGCGTTATATGATGTGAAATGAATGGATGGTTAGTGATGTGCAGAAAACTAGGAGTATAGGGTAAGCTGAGAAGAATACCGGGACATCACATGTTGTTGAAACAGACTGCAATGCCTTGGCATTTATGGCACAAAGAAAGACAAAGAGATGTTTTCATAAGAGGACAGTTGTCAAAGCATGTGTTTGCTGCTAATAGCTGCCTAAATGGGGTCCACTACTACCTATGGAGATACACTTCATGCCCAAGGAATGAATTTGGGGGTATGATGGGAATTTTGAGTGCAAAATTACCTAAGAATACCCTTAGATATTTTATTTATAAGGACACCTCGCAAGAGAGATAGAATTTCTGGAAAATTCTTAAAGGAAGAAATCCATCATCATCTTCTCCATTAACGCACACAGTAACTTTTTCTTTTCTTCTTCCTCCATTTTTATTGGCATTCCTCCATTGGTAAAGCTCGAGGGAATGGTGTAGCGTCTGAGAGGAGCTCACACTATAGTCGTTCATGGTGGTTTAGGGGAAGTGTCGGTCGTGCACACCTAGTGCTTTATTCTTCAACCCTTGCTCCATTGTTAAAGCTTGAAACTTTATGGTTTGTTCAAACCCCACCATGACCTAAGATATATTTGGTGTGGTTTATTTGATGGATGCTTGAAACTTTATTTTAATAGTTGATGAATGTTTATCTTTTGTTTTTTACTTGTTTTTTTATGTGTGCTTCATCTTCTAAGATTGTAGGAGGCATAAGAGTGTCTATTTCTTAGATGAAGACTAGATGTTCGAGAGAAATCTAGTCACTAATTCTTAAGTGTTCGAGAGAAACTTAGGAAGGATTAACATAAGCAATGTAATATAGTTAGTCACTATAGCCTAATCCCTTAGTACTTGAGATAGACTAAGCTAGGATTTCAACGACTAAGAGGGGTATTGCATCATCAATAGTGTAGGCTGCCATAGTTGAGACTGAGAGGAGATATCGTGGCATTCTATTCTATTAGGTTCTTATGACTAGAGATAGCGAGAACACTTTTAGCAAACTCCGTTGAATAGGTAAAACATTAGAAGACTATATCGCTAGAGAGATAAGTCTTCAGCTCCTTCAGTGAATTCCCACCATTCATTCCCGAAGTAGTTTCCCATGTAAGGATCATCAAGTTATTCCATTTATTTTCTATTTTTACCATTTTGCATTGCCTTGGCATTTTCATCATATTTATCATTATAACTACTCTTTTTCTACGACATTATTCACTCAATCACACTCCCTCACCATCATTGCATTCACTCTCACATTTTCAGTAACCGAAACATCATCAGGGTATATATCATTTGTATACTTAGATAAGTTAGTGCAGTGCTATGGTCGAACTCATAATTTCCACCAATCCATGTGGAGACGATATTCACTCATCACTTTACTACATATTGCGATTGTGTATACTTGGACATCATTTGCGTATAATTTACAGTACTCACAACACGCAACAAGTTTTTGACGTCGTTGCCGGGAATTGGCAATGTGAAGTTAATTAGTTTGCCATAGCATTTTATTTTTTATTTTTGTATAGTTTACTTGCTATTTCACTTTATTCTTTTTCAAGCTTATTTGGTGTATGACCAAAAGACATTCGAACGAGCCATTAAAACCAATTGAACCTGAGATTGAGACGCTTTTTAGGCAAATGAGATGTGTTCAACGTGCTCGAAAAAAATATGTATAAAATTGGGAACCAGGGCATTGGTCAAGAAGAAGGCAATCAAAAATGTTGAGGCATTCCACAGTGATGGGCCTACTCATAGGCCTCATGCTATTCGTGATCATTTGAATCTTATGTTGGATGATTTGAATATTGTAATTGTGGCATCGAAAATTCAAGCAACCCATTTTGAACTCAAACCTGTGATGTTTAATATACTGAATTCATTAGGGAAATTGGGGGCATGCCAACTGAAGATGTTAAGCAGCACATTCGCAACCTTTTGGAGGTTTGTGATTCTTTCCGCCAACAATGAATGAATGAAGATGTGATGAAATTAAACCTATTTCCATACTCTTTTTGTGACCAAGCGAGGGCTTGGTTGAGTGGTGTTCTATCTGGTTCGATAGAATCAATGGCTGATCTTTGTAAAAGTTTTCTATTACGCTATAACCCACTAAACATGAACACTCAGCTAACGAATGAGATAGCATCCTTTAGCCATGGCAATGACGAATCTATGTATCGTAAATAGATGTCGATATGTGCAGTTGATGAAAAATGAAGAGTCGGAGCACAATAGATACTAACGACATTTGGTGAATCAGTTAGTTGAGGAAAACACAAATCTATGTCCACATTCCGATACTAACAAAGTAGTTTGTCTTTCAAACTAATACCTTTTATACATGTATCACAGTATATTTTCGAGGTACGAATTTCATAGCTTGCCTTCAATTTTAATTTTGAACCGTACATCAAGGGTACACGATACAATGGACCAAAAAATCTCCACTCAATTGTTCAATTTTTTGAGAAAACAACAGGTATTTACTCTGATGCCAAATATATATCCTCTTCTGCTTTTAGCTTTTAAAAGCATAATGGAGTTGTAGCTCGATAAAAGTAACCTGAGTTTGCTATTTAACACTATTACATTTCTCTTTACACCAATATCTGGATTTCAGGATTTGATCCCGTTCAATTTGTTGCCTAAAAAGAACCCAATGCATCTGGAGATCACGATAAAATATATAATGTCTTGGAATGAGTTGTCTCCGATGGAGATAGTAAACAGGAGCCCTACTTGGCATTCGCTTTGATGTTTCTCTGTCTAAGAGTATTTTTATTCGTACTCCCAGAAGTACCGTCTCATCTCAAGGCTCTCTGGGTTTCCTACACTCTGCAGTTTAACATGGAAATATTCGGTAAGACGAATCAGTTGCTTATGCGAGCCCTTCACATGGTCGATGTTCGTAGAATTTGGACCAAACTGAGGCTATGCAAGACCCTGAATTTCCAGCAAGGTGAAAGAGTGCCCGTGTTTGGGCTTCTTCGCTAGCATCAGTCTCTTTGGGAGAATCCTCTACGGCTAGATTGTCATCATAATCCTAGGTCGGAGTTCTACGGAAGTGAGATATACCATAGGAGAACAACTCATCCATCAGGCAGTGTATGATGAACAACGATGATTCTTTTGGACAAGTAATCCCTTCTATCTCACTGATGCTAAACTTCTATTGCTCGACTTGATATGCTTAAAGCAGTTTAAATTGTTTGAATTCTGGTTTCGATGTTTCTTTATGGAGGATAGTAAGTGGGATGTAAATCTGAGAACATCTGTGTGTTTCCATTTTTGTGTATATTACTTCTTTTTGGAGGCACACCTCTATTAATGTAAGCTTTACTTTAAAGAAGCTGTTCTTTCTTGCAAGACCTGTTAGGTTATGTTTTTGAAAATTCTGCATTCAAATAATAAAACAAAAAGTGACTTGGGAACGCATTAATGGGAATAATACCCAAACTGTTCTTTTTACTCGAATGGCAGCCAAACAATATTAATTCTAAAAATGGTATATTTTCAGTCACCTAGGATAAAAAGCTAGCCGCATCTTATCGAAAGTGCTCATTGCTGGCAACGCATTAATGTTATTTTAATCAGTTAATTTTTTAATTAGTTTATATATTTTAATTTAAATTATATTAATTTAATTTAATGGACTAATATTTAAGTGTTTTTTCTTCATTTTTCTCATATTTAATTGAATAGACTAATATCGCCACCTATTGAAAACAAACCAATACCCTCCAGCTAGAGGGGCAAAAGCTTAGCCACTGAGCCAAGCAAATTCTTTGATACATAGTCACAACTTATTTTAATTTATATTGAATTAGCGTCATAAAATAAGAAATTTTAATTAAAAAATTAAATTGGGATCTCTCACTATAATAGTGCTTTGTTCAATCATTAAAAAGATATGTAAATTTGATTATATTTTATCGGTTTTATTATTTAATTTATATAATTGTTTAATTGAAAATTAAATATTTTTATTATTTATGATATAATATAAAATTAAAATTAAATAAATAAATATTATATTATATTAATTATATCATAAATGATTTAAAATTTATATTTATTTAATTAATATTAAACCAATAGATTTGTTTATGAAATATAAGTCTTAAAATCGTTTTTTGATGATACAATTTTTTTGTTTGGTTTATAATGCAAACAAAATGTTTTATATTTTAAATAATTCAATAATTTAGTCTTTAATTAAATATTTATATAAATTAAATATAAAATTAGTGATAAATAATTAATTCATAAATTAGTTGAATGGTTAAATATTATTTTTTTAAGAGAGATCATAGGTTTGAGTCCTAGTTTTAATTAATTTTTTTGTATTGTAGTACTAATGAAATATATATTAAATATAATTTGTGGTGAATATATATAATAAAAGACTTGATTGGCTCATTGGCTAAGGCTCTACCGCTCTATTTGGAGGATGTAAAACCAAAAATAAACATTAAGGATAATTTTAAACAATAAATAAATGTGAGTATCAAAACATAACAAAAATAATAGTTTAAATATTATACCTTTAAATATTTATTAATCTCTTCAATAAATATTTGTTTGTACAAAAAAAATAATTTAAAATAATTATTATGAAAATATAATAAAATTTGATTAGACTATGATAGAAAGAGGATAAACTACGTATTTAGTCACTCACCTACTTTATGGTTCTATTTTAATCACCTGACTATTTTTTAAACTTAATATAATAAAAACATTATATTTATATTGTTATCGTATTTAATGAAATAAATACTCAATCTTTTATAGATGAGGTGTAATATAGAAATAAAACTAATAATTTTATTTTTTTATTATATATTACAAAGTGACTAAAATAGAATAAAATAACATGTGAAATGTGTTGAAGGGTTGTAATAAATAATTTTATTTTATATTACAAGGGTTTTATATTAATGAGAAAGTTCATGAGGATCTTTAAAAGAAAATTGGTTATATGAGAAAGTAAAAGTTTTCTTTAACAAAATTATTAAAAATAAATTCAAAAAATTAGATTTATTTAATTAAAATTTTATTAAAAAAGACTTTCACAATAGACATATTAAATCTCTTAAATTCTATAAAGTAAAAATGATTAAAAGTATACGAGTCCCTAAAGGAATCATTGCTACAAAAATAAGGATGTCCTATCTCCATGGATACCTAAGGGGACTAAATTGATTGAAACTAATGTCAATGGACCAAAAAATATTTGAGTATCAAAATTTGTATAAATTAACTATTATAGGTGTAATGGAGCTATTGTGAGACAAGTAAAGCTATTTGGAGGCTCTAAACATATTAAGGAATGACACTTGAAGAAAGAAAGGCTTAAACAATCAACCTTGATTCAAGTGGTAAAAAATTATTATTTCATGTAATTTTATGCTTTTATATGATTTATATACTTTTTATGCATGATTGAGGTCCCCACATAGTGCTTAATTGCAATTAGTTAGGGGAGTCCGTATTGCATGAGTTGGATATTCACGGTCTAAAATGCATATGTTGATGATTTTTACCCTTAAATTTATAATATTTTATTGTTGTTCTAAAATCGTGTTCTCCACAATTTATATTAATCATATATGTTGATTTTGAGAATATGATGATTAAACGAAGCAAAATTGAAAATATCATGCTTATAATTTTTAGATTCATTGCATGTTTATGTGACTTGATTTCGACATTAGTTGTGCAAATTATGGACTAAATTGATTAATAATAAAAATTTACATAATTTGATGTTTCAAGTTGACATTCATGCACAATTAGTATCCTCTAAGTCATTAAAATTAATTCTCGATCAATAATATGACTTAAGTTGTATGAAAATTTTATCAAATGTCATCCAATTTGATCCTTCAAGTAAAAATGTAATTTTCTAGAAAAAGATTTGATCCCTTTGAGTAAAGAACCAATCTCTTGCATTTTTTTTAAAAAAGATCGATCCCTTTTTGCTATAGATTGATCTCTTTAGGCGAAATGTGTGGGGAAAGCCTATTTTAACTCTATTAAGTCGCATACTTCTAAATTGATTTTTATCAAAAATCCCTCTATCTAAATTGATTTCATAGGGGTTTTGCTCGAAAATCCTTCTTCTTTCGTCTTTGAAATGCAACAGTCATCATCTTTTGGAGAATCAACACTTTTTGGTAAGATTTTTTAAAACCATAACTTTTTCAATTCGACAAAATTGGGTTGATTAGGTGGTTTAGAGAACTTATATAAATTGTATATCATTTTTTTTATGCAGAGAGTATTGCCCATTACAAATTTTTCCAAAAAAACCCAAACTTTTATCTCACACCCAAAAGGTGTTTTATAAAATTTCCCAACCAAAAACCACCCTCTATACCATTCGTCCATAACCCTTTTAGTAGCCCAAAATTCATTTTTAATTATTTCTAAAATAGTTTTTAACATCCTTCAAACATCTCTTTTGTCATAAACTCATATTTTCATCAAAATGTTTCAAAATTCCTTAGAGATAATCCATGGCTTCAAAGGGGAAATCCTCAAGCAACCCTCTTGTTAATTCTTTACTTGAATCATGTTTTAAAAGCTTTAAAGCCCGTGGGTGATATGATTCATTCTTTTCATATATCATCCAATTAAGGATACCTGAAAAATCAATTTTCAATTTTTAAAGAAATTGGATTTTCCCCATGAGAAAATTTTGAAGCATATGAAACTTTTTGATTTCCTAAACCTTCATAAATATCATTCTTTGGGTTGAGCTTTTTATTCAAATGATCGTGTGTCATCCTCTCAAACTCAAGATGACACCATTCATCACACCATCATTTCAGACCCTATGGGTCATACTGTTACCATTACAACCAACTTCATCGCCCAATCTTATTACATTCCTCTTACGAGCGATGACAATGAAAAAGACATTTCCTCCCAATTTGCATCTTAAAAATAATAGAGCCACCATTTTCTCTCTCCATGATCGGTTACTTCATCTTATCACACTACCTATTACATTTGTGCTCGTGGCACAAAATTCTAGGTTGTTCACAAGAGTGATTAACAAATTATTGGTGGATGCATTGTATTTAACAAGGTCAAAAGCTCCACTTTGCTAGCATGATCTTCTATGATATATTTTGATCGTGATCAAGTCTAAGGCTTAACCAAACCTTGTGTACGAGATGTACCTTTGTCATATGTTCGAGCTTCTTGGTATCGACATTTTATATAAGTCCAATAAATTCTCTTTCAGTTGTATTACCATCATTCGTGCTACCATAACAAAGATCGGCTATATCAAGGATCCCAAAGGATCCATGCGTTGAATCCATAGTCTCTACGAGGAGCATGAAAATGATGAGCATGTAGAGATGCATAGATGGATGATGCTCTTGATGACGATGATGGAGAAAAGCCCAAGAGTGACTTATGTAGATCTGTCACCTCCCACGGCTTTCTTTCGAGATTTTGAGGAGATGATACTTCAATCTATATCTCTTTGAGCTTATTTTGACACACGATTTGGTAAGTGTTGGGATTAATGAAGAGGTTTAATTGAACAACCGATAAAGTGCAAAGAGGGTAAATGGATAAAATTAAATTTAAGATGTAAGGAGAACAAAAAATAAGACAATTTGGCACAATGATTTAAAGTGGTTCGACTTATCAACCAAGTCTACATCCACTACCTTAGCTCCTCACTAAGGATTTTCTAACAAATTCACTAATTTTTTCTTTCTTTTTCAAGGATAAAGATATAACCTTTACACTCCCTATCTTTTTAATTGGCTAAGATAGAACCAAAAACCCTTTACAAAGAAAAAGAATGTAAAAAAATGAAACCTCTAAAAAAGAAGGTGTTTACAAATTAAAAACTCACAAGAACAAAATATTTACAAGAGAATTGGATTAAAGAGTGAAAAGCTCTTCTCTTGTGTTTGATTGCTTGGATAAGTTTTATAACCCTTCTTCTCATGTCCACAACTTGTATTTAAGTGTTGGAATGTCGTTGTGGTTGTTTTTAGCCGTTGGAGGTGGTTTGGAGCCATTGGGGAAAATTTTCGTGCAAAATAAAGCTGCACAGACCAAGGGGTATCGGTACTCCTAAAGGGAGTATAGGTACTACATTTGTTTATTTTTAAATCAACTAGCCATTACTAGCCATTGGGGCCTTATGGTATTGATACTAATTTCATGGTATCGATACTACTATACAAAGTAGTATCGGTATCCCTTTGGGTATCGGTACCATTTTTGCATTCTGGAATTCGAGCAAAGCTGGTAGTATCGGTACTACCTAGTGAGTATCGATACTTCTCTTACCTTAGTATCGGTACCATATGAACAACATCGATATTGTTCATGAGGTATCGATATTGTAAGAAAAATATCGGTATTACTTGTACATAAAATTGTTTTGTGCTCAATTCCAAGCTTTAAGGAATTTGAATTATTTTTGAAAACTTTGAAAAACTTTGAATAAATTCAATTAAAGTCCAGAAACATTTTTCCTTTAAATTGTTATATCAAAATATAGTTCAACAATCTACCCCTTTTTGATATAACAAAACATTTGAAAAATTGTTTTTAACAAAACTCCCCTTACTAAAATGTTTAATGAAAAGGACACCAATTGTTGGAAAAATATGTAAAAATGTTCAGCTCCCCCATTTTCATTAAGAAATTGAATTTTTCAAACCCATACTTCTCCCCTTTTTTGTTAGATAAAAAAGAATTCAACTTTAAAGTTCAAAAATAACCTTGGAGAGTAAGTGATACTTTTTACATTAAAAACCATTTGAAAAATCAAAGCTCCCCCTCAAAAAGTGCATTCCAAACAAAATTTAGCTTTAAAATCTTGACAATTAAACAAAATTGCTCCGGCACACCTCTTAGAGGTTACCCATTCATTTTCAAGTGTGGCTAGAGCATTTGAATATCTTCACTTTCATCACCATTGCTCCGGCACACCTACAAGAGACATTTAAGTAGATTTTGGTATCCAAATTACTTTGGATCCTTGAACGTTAGTTTCAATGCCCCTTGTTCCCTTAGGAACCCATACTTATCTAATTTTAAAAGATTTTATTTTCTTTATAGGACAAATATGTTCCAAATGACCATAAAAATGACAATGTGAGCATTTTGTCATTTTTAGACATAATGAGTTATTTTTAGAAATTCATTCTTTTTTTTTGTTAAGCTCTCAAGCTTAACTTTCAAATCAAATTTTTTTTTTCTAAATCATTGATTTTGATTTTTGAAATTTCTAAATCATTTTTCAAAATTTCATTTTGATTTTCAAAATCAACTTTGGTTTTCAAAATCAAATCATTTTCAACTTTAAATTTTGAAATTAATTTCTTATATTTGGAATTAATGGTCTCAAATTCCAAACACAACTCATTATAAGCATCTTGTAACTCATTAAAAGAATGTGAATTTAAATTATTCGAGTTAGAAGATACATCGAAATCTCCTTCGATGACCATGAGGCATAGGTTGGCTACTTCATCTTCATCATTGGAGTCAACTTTATCACTCCAAAACGCCACAAATGCCTTTTTCTTTGATGATCCCTTCTTCTTTAGGAGAGGGCATTCATACTTGACATGCCTCTTTCTTTGACAATTGAAGCACCCCGGGGGACCCTCTTTCTTGGTTGGTTCATGCTTCACTTCCTTGGAAGACATGAATCTCTTGAACCTTTTGAAGAGCTTGGCCATATATTCTTCTTCATCATCGTCTTCATCCACCCCTTCACTTGAATCTTCATAGTTCTCATTGGTGGACTTGAAGGCAATGCCTATCTCCTTCTTCTTCTTGCTTTGTTTCTCTTCATGTTCTTCATCTTCCTTCACCATCAACTCATGGGTGAGTAGAGAACCAATTAGCACATTGAGAGTGAGAGACTTTAGGTATCTAGCTTCGATAATCGACGTCTTCTTTGCTTGCCAAGACTTTGGAAGAGAGTAGATCATCTTTCTCACAAGCTTCTCATTGGAGATAACTTCTCCAAATCCTTTAAGACTATTGACAATCACGTAAAATATATCTGTCATAGTTTTGATGTCTTCATTGGGATTCATCTTGAAATTCTCGTAACTATGGTTGAGAAAACTTATCTTGGTTTCCCTCACTTCATCGATTCCTTCATGAGTGACTTGGAGCTTAACCCATATCTCTTTGGCTTTGGATCAAGGGGAGACTCTTCCATATTCATCTGGTCCTAATGCATAAAAGAGAATGTGCATAGCCTTAGCAATGAGTTGGAACTTTTTCTTCTCTCCATCACTCCAATCGTCCATCTCGCAGGTTGAAATGGTGTAGCCTTTTATGATTGAGTTCCAAGCTCCTAGATCGTTGGCTTGAATGAAGAGCATCATCCTATTCTTTCAATAGGCATAATTTGCTCCATTGAAGTAGGGTGGCTTATTGACCAGTTTTAAATCTTCAATGTAGTAGGCATAGGAGGTTGAAGCCATTTCTTTGTCGGTTGCTTTGGGAATTGGTAGAGCTTCTTCTAGGAACATCTCAAGGTGGTTAAACCTTCTAAAGAGTTAGTCTCTAATACCAATTTTTGGGATTAATGAAGAGGCTCAATTGAACAACCGAAAAAGTGAAAACGGCGTAAATTGATAAAATTAAATTTAGGAAGTAAGGAGAACAAAAAAATAAGACAATTTGGCATAATGATTTAAAGCGGTTCGACTTATCAACCAAGTCTACATCCACTACCTTAGCTCCTCACTAAAGATTTTCTAACAAATTCACTAATTTGTTCTTTCTTTTTCAAGGATAAAGAGATAAACTTTACACTCCCTATCTTTTCAATTGGTTAAGATAGAACCAAAAACCCTTTACAAAGAAAAAGAATGTTAACAAATAAAACCTCTAAAAAGGAAGGTGTTTACAAATTAAAAGCTCACAAGAACAAAATATTTACAAGAGAATTTGAATAAAGAGTAAAAAGTTCTTCTCTTGTGTTTGATTGCTTGGATAGGTTCTAACCCTTCTTCACGTGTCCACAACTTGTATTTATGAGTTGGAATGTTATTGTGGTCGTTTTATAGCCGTTGGAGGTGGTTTGGAGCCATTGGGAATCAATTTTCGTTCAAAATAAAGTTGCCCATAACAAGGGGTATCGGTACTCCTAAAGGGAGTATCTATACTACCTTTGTTTATTTTTAAATCAACTAGCCGTTACTAGCCGTTGGGGCCTTATGGTATCGATACAATGCTTATGGTATCGATACTACTATACAAAGTAGTATCGATACCATTTTTGCATTCTGAAAATTGAGCAAAGCTGGTAGTATCAGTACTACCTAGTGAGTATCGATACTTCCCTTACCTAGTGAGTATCGATACTTCCCTTACCTTGGTATCGGTACCATATGAACAGTATCGGTACTGTTCATGAGGTATCGATACTGTAAGAACAATATCGGTACTACTTGTGCTGAAAATTGTTTTGTGCTCAATTCCAAGCTTTAAGGATTTTGAATTATTTTTGAAAACTCTAAATAAATTCAATTAAAGTCCAAAAAAATTGCCTTTAAATTGTTATATCAAAATATAGTTCAACAATAATCTTGCAACTCGTCAGGATGTTATTGAGGCACATATGATTAAGGAGGTTCAAGCACTTTAGCGCCATTCCCTCTGTCTCTGTCTTAGTTCATGCATGCATTTTCATTATCATATTTTTAGACTTTGCTAAATTTGAACCTTTAACTTAGGATATATATTGTATTATGGACTTATGTTTATTTGGATATTATTTGATATTGGATGTTTTTATGTTTGACATTTGAAATTTATATGGATGATTATTCTTATGGTACTTTACCTTATATGTATTTTATTTTTTAAGTACCATGATGTTTGATATTTACCTTAATATGCTTAGTCTTCATTCTAGTTTTTTTTTAATTTATCTTCTTTATTATATATTACTAACATTGTTGAATTATTTTTTATATAATAAAAACGGGGAGAAGTGGGTAAAATGAAAAATATTTTTCAAAATTTAAATTTAAAATTGGATCTTTAAATTTTTGTAAAAATTCATAATCTCTTTTCTTATTTTTCAAAAAACAATTTTCAATGAGTTTTGTTATATGAAAAATAGGGAGATTGTTGAATTAATATTTTCATATAACAATTAAATTGTAAAATTGATTTTGGACCTAATTGAATTTGTAATAAAATATCAAAAATAATTCAAAGTCAAAATTAACTTGAAATATATGTTTTAAATGCTTTCTAACTTAATCAAACATTTTTCAAAAATATACTTGACCATTTTTGCGCTTTAAAGTTGGGTTTCCAAGGTATTTTGGCTCAAGGATTAACCCCCAAATAAAAAGATTGATCCCTTGGATTTCAGAGAGTTTTGGATCGATCCTTTCACCAAAGGATGGATCCCTCTATGAAAAGGATCGATTTCTCCCCGTAAAGAAATGATCTTTTTCTTCAACGATCGAATTATTTGAAAAAAAAAAGGATCAACCCCTTTCACTAAATGATTGATTTTGTGCATTAAATGCTATTTTTGGTAGTATGTAACGACTATAGTGACTCCCAATTGCTAGAATTTATAGAGAATGTATATATTGAACGTCAAAGCATCCTGTAATATCCCAAATTTTAGATTGGTGACTGAAATGTAAAATTTAAAAGTTTAGAGACTAAAGTGTAAAGTTGTAAAACTTTAAGAACTAAAAATGTAACTTTTCAAAAGTTACATTTTGGATTTGTGAATTAGTAGTTTAGATTAAGATAATTAGTTTAATGTGTTTCAAAATTTTGATATGGAGTTTGCATAAAAGTTTATTAACGGACAAAGATCGGTATATTATTCGAAAAACCAAATCAAATCAGAAAATTACAAAAATTTCATGGAAGTTATATTTGGGTTGGAAAGATTATGCAAATATTTTTAAAAAGTGAAATTTAGGTCGGATCGGTGGAATTTGGTGAGAATTGCACTATAAAGCGAGATAGTGCAATTTAATGACTAAAATGAAATTCTGGAAAATTAGAGTGTCAAAAATAAAAAATATAGATGAGATTTTTATGGTTATTTAATAATATTAAAATAAAGATAATGGAGTGGCATGGGTGTAATTTTGAGAATGCATTAATGGCAATTTAGTCTTTTGGCCCAAAATAAATAAATAAAATATTTTTTTATTGATTTTTAAAGCCTAATTAGGAGATATTTGGTTAGAAATGTGTAGAAATCTACTTCCTCCTCCAGCAAACTGCCGAACCTCCATAGCCAAAGGGTAAGTTTGTTTTTTCTTTAATTTTGGCTCATTTTAATTAGAATTTGGACAAAAGTATGAAATATAAAATAATCCCCATTAATTTTTCTACAATTTGGCGTGATTATTTCTTGGTTTCTTGCTTGAATGGTGAAAGTTGTGGATTTGGTGGATGAAGGGGAGTTGAGAATTTGATGAAATTAAGTTTGATTTTGATATTAGGAGTATTGTAGAGTTATAATTAAGCATGAAAGTTGAATAAAAATTGTTGAGGGAATTAGTTTGGTGATTTGGCCATTGATTGATATGTTAGGAACTTGGTTGATTTTGATTTTTTTTGCTTTGAATTTGATTGGAATGGATTAGAAATGGTGTAGTATGGCTTAAATTGTGATTGAATCAAAATGGAGACCATTATGTAAATTATTGCAAAGTTTGGGCCTAAGGGAATAAATAATGGGAAATTTTTGAAAAAAATGCTAATTGTTTAGATTGAATGTAAGAATAATTTTAGGTTCTTGAAATGATGTTTGAGACCAAATTTGGAACTTTGCTAGGCTTTGAGAACATTTTCGCAAGTTTTGATAATTTAAAGGATTTAGATGCAAGCATTGGAAAATTTGGATGCAATACTGGAAATTTTAATTAAAATATGGATTGAATTGCAATTATGTAAAGGTGCATGTATTGAATTGAATATATTTTTACAATGCTGCAATGTGGGGATTGATTTGAATAAAGTAAAAATGATGAAGGATCAAGATGCAAGTAGTAAGTATTGATGAAGGAATTAAGGGTGCACAAGTAATGAAAACTGTTTAGATTTGTTAATCTGAAAGTAAGTTTGAAAAATCACCAGAAATTATATAAAAAAATATTTGGAGGTGATTTTTATATCATTGTGTTTTTATATCAATCTATCTTTGTTTAAAACAAGCTGAGATTGATTTCAAATTGTATAATGAAATATATGAATTTTTTTATCGATGATAAGTCAGAAAATAGGGCAGCAAATTCTGCTAAAAACAGATTCTGAAAATTAGATTCGAAAATTCACTATAAATTGTACAAATTGAATTAGAAGGACTACTTTATATGGTTAGATTTTTATTTGAATCGAGATTCAATCGAAAGAAACGGAATTAAATTCTAGTGTGTAGATCAATACGGAATAATGATTCTTTAAGGGTAGTGCAAGTTGTCAGAATATGAAAACTTTAGAATTGAAGTGAAAATGGATTAGAAGTTGAATAGTAATGTATAAATGTTTGATTAGAATGCTTGAGTATATTTTTGGATGCCTGGAATTGAAGTTAAATGGAAAGGAACCATTTTGAATAAATGGGAAATATTGAGATGAATTCTAAAAGAATTCATTTTAATGGTTAAATGGTGGAATTTGAAATGATTAATTGAGTTGTGAGTTGACATGAATGTTAAGAGGATTGAAGTTATATTTTAAGTGTTATGGTTAGCATTAACATTTCAAAATGGATTTAATATCGAATAAGTATTGATAGAATTTGTATGATTTTTACTACTAGATTGTGATTATGTTAGTAAAATACTAATATATGTTTGGAATGTATGTGATGTATAAATGACGAACGTTAAGATCAAGATCCAAGAATTAAGAGTAAAGCTAGGAATGCTAACTAAGATTACTAGTGAGGCATTACCAGGTGAGTGCATTGTACTTATGCTTTCAAAGTATGGAATGAGGAAGACTTGCAATAAGTCAACCTCAGAGGATTTGGAAAGAAATTGTTTTTCAAATCATTTTATTATATATACTTTACATTGTTATACTAAATTTTTTTTTGAATGATTTTGGGTATGAACTGTCCATTGTATTGTATATTATTAAATGATTGCTTTTATTGATTATGGTAAAGAGCTTTGATAAGTGAAATGATGGAAATGCCAATTGTAAATGCATTGAGAGTCATAGGTATAATTAGCATGCCATAGAGTTAAAGCATCATTTGTGATTTGACACATCAGTGACATCGCAAATTTGGCGGTGGTGTCATTTGCAGTTGCATTATGATTAAAGCACATCAGTGACGCCTGTGTGACGGTGGTGCTACTATGTCATTCTATGCACATCAGTGACATATGTGTGACGATGGTGCGTAGGTACTTAGCACATCAGTGACGTCTGAGTGACGGTGGTGCTAATGTACCGGGAATACATTTTATGGCACAAGTTTGACGTCTAAGTGACGGTGGTTACTGCACATAAATGATGATAGTGCGATGTATTCCTTAAAGTGGCACATTGATAATGTGTTCTATAATACTTGTGCATTATAGTGTATGCTCGATTGACTCGCATATCTTATCTTCTCATCGATTTACTTTGGGCTTTGAAATGAATAAAAGTTAAAGGCAAAGGTTTGAAACTGAATCAAAAGTACAAGAATTGAAGTGGGATGGAAAAGTACAAGTTTGATCTACTTGATTTGGAACAAAGTTTTTATTGAGAACTTTGATCTATCATTGAAAGCCTTATATATATATGAATTGCTTATTTACAAGGTATTTTATATGATATTGACTTTGATAAGTCAAATTAGTTTTAGTCAATCTTTCTTCTGACGTTTATATTTTATTTATGTGATAGTTTGGTAAATATGTTATTATTTATTTTACTCTATTTATTATTATTATTAGAACTTAATGCCTTAGTAAGTGTATGCTAAAAGTGTGATGATTTTCACGTATAGGTAAAAGTAAGCAACCAGAGTAAGGAGCTAGGCCCAGCATTAACTTTTGAAGGTCGAATCTGCTCCAGAATCAGTATGACTTCTTTTGAAATGATGATTATACTAGTTGGCATGTATACTACTAGATGGTTATGATACTTAAAAATAGTTATGTTGGAATTTGGTTTCGATAGGTATTGTTTATTATTACCTTTTAAAAATAAAGATTAACTGGTTAATATTTTTGTTTAAATGTTTTTTAATGCTATCGAAATGAAATATTTTAAGACCTTCGATAATAATTGAATTATTTTAAAAAGAAACAAAATTTTACTGGTTTTCGAAAAAGGACTATTTTGTAAATTCTACGTGACAACCTGGACTCATATTCGGAAACGTATACGGGAATACAGCAACATTTATTGGTATCAGAGATGTAGGTTTAGCCGATTCTAGGCCTAAATCAAGTTTGTTTTGAATTGAAAATTTTATACATGACACTAGGATGTCAACATTATTGATCTGGTGATTGTGATTTGATTGATGTTGCTCCTTACTAATGTGATTTAAATATGTGTTTACTTAGATGTCTGAAGCTAAGAGAAAAGGAAAGGAAGTTGAAAAGGTTAATAAGCATATAGTGATTTTAGTTGACCCAAATCGACCAGAGAATACTTTAATAATTCATCATAAAAAAGTTAGTGTTGTGAGATATTTTCCTCTGTTTTGTGTGAGGAATGCTCTGCCTTATAACGAGGAAGAAGTTGTGATGTGGTCACAGCTTACCTAGGAGAAAAACAAGGAAAAAAATATAGAGAAGTCTGACTTTATATCTGAAGAAGAGGAAGAGGATCTAGAGATTGTAGAATATGAAAATGATTCAGAGATCATCACAGGTACATTTTATCTTTTGATAAATCTGGATTCATTTTAATTGATCTTGGTTTTACGCACTCGTATATAAGCACTAAGTTAGTTAAAAAAAAAGAGAATCATGTTAGAGCCTATTGACACACGTCATTTTCGCGTCAAAGTAATTCCTTAATCCCAAAAGAAATATAAATAAAATATAGCAAGTGGAAAGTAAGGGTCGATCCCATAAAGACTCTGCAGTTTCTGATTCAATTATCTTCTTGTTTTTGAACGGTAGAGTTTGGATAGGGATGAAATTTAAGGTAAAAAATAAAAAAAAAATAAAGATGAGATAAGAATAAGATAAATAGGGGAGTTAATTAAATCTGTTTGAAGATAAGATAAAGACAAAGTAGAAAAAATAATAAATAGAATAAAATAATAATCGGAGTTTGAAAAGAAGACTTATTGTAAAAAGTAGCCTCAGGCTTTCAGCTTTGACTTAGTTTCCTCGGATCTTCGAAATAGATCTTTACTTCAGGATTCACGCCAGTCACTTGTCTACAAGGACAAATCCGTGTTACTATGCTTTGTATACCAAATACCCAAGTGCAATCTTTAATATCGGTTTATGAATTGATTTAACTAACAACAATGTTGTAGATCTAAAAACGTTGAGGCTCGAAAAGTTGCCGACTCGGATTATGTTATTTCAACAATAATTGTTTCTGATCTCAGTTTCCTCTTAGCAAACAATTTTGCTAAGTGTGTTCCCAGGAAGCCAAATGTGGTTCAATAAGCCGACCATTCCTCTCACATTAACCATAACAACATACAGAACAATGTCAAATTTTTGGTTTTGAAAATTGTTTTTATTTGAAAATAAGCCTAGAAAACTGAGAGAGATATCCGAAGCGATTTAAGTGCCTTACAACTCTCACGTTTGGAATTGAGCCATCGCTTTAGCCTTCGGCTTAAAAGAAAATTAGCTAAGCATGACCAAAGTCATACTTAGCATCTTTGAAAATAAAAATAAAAGAAATAAGAACTTTGAAAAAAAAAAGAATTTTTTTTATTAAAAACTAGAGAAAGAAGAAGAATGATTTCTGAATGTGTTTCTAGGTTTACCCTTAGAGGGTATTTATAGCCTTTAAAATCCTAAAAATAAAAAAATATATAATTTTTAAATAAAGATATAAATCCTAATGAAAATACTTAAAACTATTTAAACTAAAATACTAAAAACAAATATAAGATAAAATATAATATTTAAACTAAAATCCTAAAACATTAGTTTAACTCAAATTTGAATTGCAAAAACGTGCGGCTGATCCATTCGTCCTTCTAGAAGTGTTGACTGGACCTTCTAGAAGGTACTACCTCATCGCCTCGTTAGATGCATAGTGCCCGGAGTCATGCAGACTAATTCATCCTTGATTCCAAAAATTTAAAAAACTGCATAATTCTGTCATTTTAGTGCAATTTCCATAATCTAGTGTCCTGTACAGAAAATGAATCAAAACGAACAAATCAACCACAAAAACCAATGATTAAGGAGCAATTTAAAAGCAAAATAATAACCAAATAAAGCTCCCATCACCTATCTCTAGTGATATAGTAGCGACTAACCCTTTGGGCCAGAGTGTTAGGGTGAGTCATATTTGTAGAGTATGTTCGTTAGTGGTTTCAAAATCATAAGTGATTAGTAAAAAGAGTAAATGTAAATTTATTAATTAATTTGATTTTAGTAGTAATTTTTAAGAAGTTATTACGGCAAGGTTGTCAAGCCTTCCTGGTTAAGGTAGTATATTCTTTAATCTTGAAAAGAATGACTTCTATTGAACATAGGGAGTTAAAGGTAAAATTTCAAGAAATTATTGGATCGAAGTTTTATAAGACCGAGTGTGTCACTTTGAAGTGCACCAATGATATTTGATTTGTGAAACTGAAGGACAGGTCTATGTGATTATGCATATATTATCATCAATTGAATAAGGTGACAATGAAGAATAAGTATCCTTTTCTAAGGATCAATGATATTTGCTCCATTTTAAGATAAAAAAAGAATATGATTATGATGCATATCTTCACATCGTTCCTCAGATTTTTATAGAAAAAGCTATATGCTAAGCTATTGTAGTGTGAATTTTTAGTTGTCCAAAGCTATTTTCTTTGACTATATAGTATCAATATAAAGGAATTAAAATGGATTCCAAAAGAGTATAAGTTATTCAGGAATAGAAAACTTCAAAGAATATTTCTGAAGTGTGGATTATATCATCTGTTGGACTGAATAGTGCTATGAAACACTTTGATATGTTCAAAAGTATTAATGAAAATTCATTGTGCTAGTACAATCAGAATCAAGAAGGAACTATGTAGTCTATAGAGGTGCATCTCATAATAGTTTGGGATGCGTATAAATACAAGAAGGAAAAATCATGACTTATGCTTGGAGCTAATTTAAGACACACAAAAGGAATTATCCTACGCATGACTTAGAAATAGTGGTAATGTTATTTACCTTAAAGATATGGAATCATTATTTATATGGTGAAAGATGTTATATGTATACCATTCATAAAAGTTAGAAGTATTTGTTAACTCAAAAAGAGCTGAACTTGGAGCAAATAAAGGATCTTCAAATAATGAATAAAAGGTATAGGTCAAGTATCGAACAAGTAGAAAAAGGGTGAACTCAAATACTTTGAAGTTAAGTCCAATGGATGCTTATACTATCAAGGAAAACATTTGTATTCCAATCGATGAGGAATTGAAGAAAGAACTTCTCTCTAAAGCACATTATAATACTTTAATGATGCATCCTAGAGGAAACAAGATACATAACGACTTGAAGAGAGTCTATAGTAATTGTCATACATGAAAACAACTATAGCTGGGATTTGTTTCTAAATACTTGATATGCTAAAACAAGTAAAACTAGAATGTCAAGTGTTACTTGGATTGTTGTAACATATTTCTATTCCTTAATGGAAATTGGAAGAGTTACTATGGATTTTGTAACGAGTTTACCTTTGACACCTAATGAAACGAATTCAATCTGGGTGATTGTGAGGAGATTAATTTAGTCAACATACTTTATTCCAATTCGAGTTGATTATTCTATGGATAAGTATATTGAAAGATATGTTAAGGAAATTGTCTGCCTAATACTTAACTCAATCGTATCTGATAGAGATCTAAGGTTTACTTCAAGATTTTTTAAGTTCTTGCATAAGTCCTCAGGGACTCGACTTAACTTTAGCACTGCTTTCCATCCATAGACAAATGGATAAACAAAGCGAACTATTCAATTTTTGAAAGATATGTTAAGGATGGGCATAATTGGAATTAAAGGATCATGGAAAGAGTACTTATGTTTTGCCGAGTTCTTTTTTGTAATAATAGTTATCAGTCAAGTATCAAATTATCCTTATGAAGCTTTATATGAAAGAAAGTATCAAATACCTTTTTTTAAATGAGCTGAATTTGATGATTCAAAAATAATTTTCTCTGATCTAATTAGGAAAGTAGAAGACGAAGTGAAGATTATACGAGATAATATTAAGATTTCAATTGAATGACAGAAGTCTTATTTGGATTCAAATAGAAATGAATTAAAAATCAGGTCGGTGATAAGGTGTTACTCAAGGTGTCACATTAGAAAGGGATTCTACGATTTGGACAAAAAGGAAAGTTAAGTATGACATTCATTAGTTTATATGAAATAATGAAAAGAAATTGTTTGGTGAATTATTTGTTATGGTTACTTCTTGAAATGGATAATATCATGGTGTGTTTCATATATATCGATACTTTGAAGGTATTGTTCGAAATTCTTCACATGTTGTTTTCCAAAATAAATTGAGATTCAACCGGATTTGATTGATGAAAGAACCGATTAAGATACTATAGCACAAAGCTAAAGGACTAAGGAATTAAACCATTATATCTTTTATGTTAAGGTTCTTTGGAGGAATTTTAAAGGCAAGGAAATTATGTGGATAAGTAAATGAGATATGAAAAAGTAGTATTCTCATGCTTTTGCATCAGGTACGTATTGAAAAAAAAAGACAAATTTTCTTAAGGAGGGAGAATTATAATATCCCAAATTTTAGATTGGTGACTAAAATGTAAAATTTGAAAATTCGGAGACTAAAGTGTAAAGTTGTAAAACTTTAAGGATTAAAAATGTAAATTTTCAAATGTTATATTTCGGATTTGTAAATCAGTATTTTAACTCAAAATAATTAGTATAGTGGGTTTTAGAATGTTGGAAATTGTAGTTAAAAATATGGGATTGAATTGCAAGTATGTAAAGGTGCATGTATTGAATTGAATATATTTTTACAATGATGGAATGTTGGGATTGATTTGAATAAATTAAAAATGATGAAGGATCAAGATGCAAGTAGTAAGTGTTGATGAAGGAATTAAGGGTGCACAAGTAATGAAAACTGTTTAGATTTTTGAATCTGGCAGTAAGTCTGAAAAATAACCAGAAACTCTATAAAAAAATATTGGAGGTGATTTTTATATCATTGTGTTCCTATATCAATCTAGTTTTGATTAAAATAAATGGGGATTGATTTTGAATCGTATAATGACAAATGTGATTTTTTTTTATCGATGATAGGTCAGAAAACAGGGCAGCAAATTCTGCTCAAAACAAATTTTGAAAATTGGATTAGAAAATTCACTATAAATTGTACAAGTTGAATTATAAGGATTACTTTATATGGTTAAATTTTTATTTGAATCAAGTTTCCAACGAAAGAAACAAAATTAAATTCCAATGTGTAGATCAATACAGAATAATGATTCTTTAAGGGTAATGCAAGTTGTCAGAATATGGAAACTTAGAATTGAAGTGAAAATGGATTAGAAGTTGAATAATAATGTATAAATGTTTGATTAGAATGCTTGAGTATATTTTTGGATGCCTAGAATTGACGTTAAATGGCAAGGAACCATTTTTAATAAATGGGAAATATTGAGAAGAATTCTAAAATAATTCATTTTAATGGTTAGATGGTGGAATTTGAAAGGATTAATTGAGTTGTGAGTTGACATGAATGTTAAGAGTATTGAAGTTATATTTTAAGTGTTATGGTTAGCATTAACATTTCAAAATGGATTTAATATCGAAAAAGTATTGATAGAATTATTATGAATTTTACTACTAGATTGTGCCTATGTTAGTAAAATACTAATATATGCTTTGGAATGTATGTGATGTATAAATGACGAACGTGAAGATCAAGATCCAAGAAAGCTTAAAGGTAAAGGAAAAGTTAAACAACAAAGCTAGGAACGCTAAGTAAGATTACTAGTGATGCATTACCAGGTGAGTGCATTGTACTTATGCTTTCAAAGTATGGAATGAGGAAGACTTACGATGAGTCAACCTCAGAGGATTTGGAAAGAAATCATTTTTAAATCGTTTTATTTTATATATTTTACATTGTTTTGCTAAATGATTTCTTTGAATGATTTTGGGTATGAACTGCCCACTGTATTTTATATTATAAAATGATATTTGCTTTTATTGATTATGGTAAAGAGCTTTGATAAGTGAAATGATAGAAATGCCCATTGAAAATGCATTGAAAGTCATAGGTATAATTGGCATGCATCAGTCATTAGTGATTTGGCACATCAGTGACATCACAAATGTGGTGGTGGTGGTGGTGTCATTTGTAGCTGCATTGTGATTAAAGCACATCAAAGTCGTATGTGTGACGGTGGTGTTACTATGTGATTCTGAGCACATCAGTGACGTCTATGTGATGGTGGTACTAATGTATCGAGAATAAATTTTATGGCACAAGTTTGACGTCTAAGTGAATGTGGTGCCTGCACATAAATGATGATAGTGCGATATTTTCCTTAAAGTGGCATATTGATACTGTGTTCTACAATACTTGTGCATTATAGTGTATGCTCGATTTCTCACATATCTTTCCTTCTCATCGATTTGCATTGGGTTATGAAATGAATAAAAGAGAAAGGAAAAGGTTTGAAATGGAATGAAAAGTACAATAATTGAAGTGAGATGGAAAAGTACAGGTTTGATCTACTTGATTTTGGAACAAAGTTTTTATTGAGAACTTTGATTTGGCATTGAAAGCCTTATATATATGAATTTCTTATTTACAAGGTATTTTATATGTTATTGACTTTGATAAGTCAAATTAGTTTTAGTCAATCTTTCTTATGACGCTTATATTTTATTTATGTGATAGTTTGATAAATATATTATTATTTATTTTACTCTATTTATTATTATTATTATTAGAACTTAATGCCTCAGTATGTGTATGCTTAACGTGTGATGATTTTCACGTGTAGGTAAAAGTAAGCGACCAGAGTAAGGAGCTAGGCTCAGCATTAACTTTTGAAGGTCAGATCTACTCCAGAATCAGTATGACATCTTTTAAAATGATTATTATACTAGTTGGCATGTATACTAGATGGTTAAGATACTTAAAAATAGCTATGTTGGAATTTGGTTTCGATAGGTATTGTTTATTATTACCTTTTAAAAATAAAGATTAGATGGTTAATATATTCGTTTAAATGTTTTTAATGTTATCGAAATGAAATATTTTAAGACCTTCGATAATAATTGAATTATTTTAGAAAGAAACAAAATTTTACTGGTTTTCAAAAAATGACTATTTTGTAAATTCTACATGGCATCCTAGTCTCGTATGCGAAAACGTATATGGGAATAGGGTGTTACACACCCCAAGGTCAACAAGAACTATATTGAATCAACCTACCAACATTAATGTATTTTTTGTGCTTAATTTTTTAAATTGTTTGTTTTAAACACAGTTGTGATCTAAATTGTTTATTCTGCACAAGTTTGAATTAGGTGATTATTTAAAATTGTGCAAACATATTTTCCTTGTGAGGTTTTCTCAATTGTTTGCTTTATTTGTATTTACTATTTGGGAGAGTTTTTGGGTATAAAAACTTGAAGTGTTTGTAAGGTTACATCTTTTCCTAAGAGGTAAGCAAATCTAGTGGATTTGAGAAATTCTAGTGTGGGTCCCTAGATAGTGGATGTAGACTTTGGTTGATAAAGTCGAACCATTCTAAATCGTTTAAAAAAATTTTATTTTTTGATTACTTCCACAATAATTTTTAAAAGGTCAATTCATCCCCTCTTGGTGTGTTTTATTTGTTCGTAAGAGCTAACAGTGAGGATCGAGGGTCTGACTAGCCTAAGGGTGTAGCAACAAGGACAATTTGAGTACCCTTATCCTTAGAGGTGAAACTTTGCATATAATAAGTTATAAATCTACCCAATCCTAATCCATGATGAAACTTTGTATGTTTTGTAGTCACCCAACTGGGTGTAGACAAATGAGAAATGAACTCTAAATTTTGTCTTTATTTAAATTCATAGGATATATTTATTTTCTGAATATGCATGCAAATTATAAAATTACGCGATTAGGATTTATTTTGTTATTAAAAGTATGTTGGGTAGATATCATGTCTTAGTATGATTGTTATTTAAAGAAAGCATGTCAAGGTAGATACAATCTCAGATATGATCTTTTCTATATATATATTTGTAACACCCTAGTCCAGATAGACCCGAAGATCCATGGATTACAATGTTACACGGGACTACCAAAATAGTGAACCAAAATTTTTCTTTTAAAATCGGTTGTAAATCTCTAAAATTTAGACATACATAATGTAATATAAAAACATAGTAATAAACTGGATTTACAATTAATTGGGAGCTCCCAAAATACATCCACAAAAATAATACAAAATAATGAGTTCCAAAAAGAGTTACAACTGAAAACATAATATGGGTCCAAAAAATTACATGCCCTCTAAAGATGACTCAACACGTACACTGAAAGGTCTTTGGAAAACTAAATCTACTGCACTGGAATATCTGATGACGATAGCTCCCCACGACCTGCTCCCTAAGAACCTGCGCACGGAAACATAATTCAAACGCTGAGCTTACGAGCTCAGTGCCTCACTAATAAATTGTACTATACTATATGCATTCACTAAATGAAATGTCAAGTGGCATAGGTTTGAGTATACAACTACTGGACTGCTAATCTGTGGTTGGCATCATGGTGCGGCTTAGGGATTTTGTATCTCAGAGCTCAGCACCCCTCTACCACTGTCGAAGCACCATCAAGTACTCTTGGATGAGATTCAGAATTCTGCATAGGAACATACACCCACCGACTTACTCCATCAAGTCTTGGGGCATCTGGTTCCCAATCGACTGTTGAAGTGTCGTGGCACTGACTTGGATCCACTGAATTTCATATTTCTACTAAAAAAGAACTCGAGTGTCCTGATTGTTTCTAAAGTGTAAAACAAGGCTAGTTTTATGTAAACCTAGCTATTTCTGTTTCTACTGTTCTGATATTAATTATTGTTCTCGCTTGAAGTCTTAGTTGAGGATATAATGAAGTGTTGGGGTACAAAACAGAAGTCTTAGTTGATATTTATTATTATTTATGTCAAGTCTAATTCCCTTAAAAACTGGCCTTTTTGTTCAAAACAGAGTAAAAGTATCGATACTAGCCCAGACGTATCGATACTCCTACAAAAGTTTTGATATTTTCTACAAGTATCGATACTTTTAAAAATTCTTAACCACCTAGTTTCAATACTTTCTGTTAGTTTCGAAACTATGACGCAAAGTATATATACTCTTAAAAGAGTATCAATACTCTTGCCCAAAAACTCACGAGTTTGACCGAGAATAAGAAAAAGTTTCAAAACTATCCCTTTAGTATCGAAACTCAACATGCATAAAGCATAAAATAGGTGCAAGGGCTTTAAACATGTTTATAACTATAAAACATGAAATCTACCATGGGAATGTTTCAAGCTTATGCAACCTACTACATTTCATCTAAATGACTTACATATGGTATAGTTGAGTCAAGAGTGAGTTACCTTTGATACTAAACTGCTGAAAACACCCAATGCTCAACTAAGGGTGAGCTTCTCATTCCTTTTAACTTTGGAGCATTCTAAAATGGTTAAGAAGGTAATAAGAACACTTCCTAAACCTATAGATTACTAAAAACGGTCTGAAATCTTGAATACTCTTAAACCCAACAAAACTCGTTCTTGGCTCCTATGGTGAAATGGTGAAGTTGAGGGTTCAAAAGAAAGCTCTAAAGATGTTGAATTCACTCCTTACCTTGGTTTGAAGAAATAAACTAAACTAAACCAAAGCTTCCATATTTGCTCAAGAGAATGATGAAGAAGAGAAAAATAACTTGGGAGAATAAGACAAATGAAGTGAAGAAAAAGAGAACCTGAAAATCAGACGTGAGATCACCAATCTTAATTTGTTTTCAACTTTAGTTGTAAGCAAAAAATACCCTTTCTATCCACAATTAGGCTCAATCCAAGCCTAATTCCACTTATTCTTGGGTCAAGGCTTCCTACAAGTTAGAGATTTAATCCAAGGCATATCTCAGGTTAGCCCAAAACTCCTAACCCTCCTAACCCGAGATCCTAGGTGTTACAATATCAATAATTCTTACTATATTGATTGACTATTACTAACTATTTCCTTTTGTCTTATTTTTTATTTATTCCTTGAATCTTCATCTTCATATCATGATCAAATGTGTTAATTTGCAAGTGATTGACCTAATTGGAAGATTTTCATAATGAAACAAGATTTTCTCAACCGACTAATCAATTTTATATCTTTTACTATGTCATACAGATTTACGAAGAATACCAACCAATAAATGAATATATTCGAAGTTGATGGAAGACTTCCTTTAAAGACATCAAAATCGGGAAGCTATTTTGAAATCATATACTAAAATGAAAAATAATTTTAAAGACACGAAGACCATGAAAGAAGACTTTAATTTAATAATCATAAGAAGCAATTCAAGAAGAAGATAAAGAACGTCATCAAATGCTAAGGGTAGCTCAATATCTTGGTTGGTACAACTACAACTTGAAGTGAAACATCAAATTATGAGGAGAAGCTAACTTGAAGATCGAAGATTTCTTTTGAAGTATTTGGGTTATTTGAAACCTTACTGTCTAATGAAAGTTGTTCTATGAGGTCACTTTTGGAATTAACACCTTTTGTATTTGCATTTTCACCATCATAACATAGAGGTGTTTATCCACAATTGAATATCTAATTGGAAAATTTTTATAAAATGGAGAAAAATATTTTCAATTAAGTAGTCACATGTGCACCAATAGTCGAAAAAAAGGTTTAGAGAAAGTAAGGAGGTAGCTCGCTTGAAGTCATTTATCAGAGTTGTTGGGTTACACACAATTCAAATTGATGAGCTCCGAACAACATTAAAATTATGGAAACCTATCTGTAATTGTTCTACCTTTAATCATCAATGCATGATATGAGCATTATCCAAGATAAATGTCATATTTTGAATAAAGTTGTTACACAAGCCCAAGAGGTCGTGGAGCACTTGAAGGGCATGGCTTTCAAGGTAGAAGTCATGAGATAGAGTATATCCCACTTTCAATCAAGGGAAATAAGACCATATCTAGCATCCAATCAGGGTTGTATTTGTAAAAATTGACCATTCTTTGAATCTTCGATACTTTGTTCTTCTAATAGGTTCAAGTAGAAACATTAGTCCAAAGAAGCGTGCATTCTCCTCATCATGGATTATGGAACATATATCAAGAATATTCCTCCTATGCTCTCCCTTGACCCAACATTGGTTCAATTGTACTTTCTGGGACCATATCTAATTTTTGAAGTTAACTTTGAATATCTTGATCTTTAACGGGCTCTAGATCATTAACACTTCGTTAAAGATCATTTACAAAAAATCCCTTGACCCACTATGAATATCTTGAACCTATTAGAAGAACAAAGTATCGAAGATTCAAAGAATATCTACTCGGTAAGTATAATGTAAGTAAATACTTCAAAGGCACTAATGTTTCTCACTTTGATGTTTCAGATTTGAGGTGGAATCCTTTTAAAGAGATGGAATATGATACATTCACCACAAGGATCACATCAAAGGAAGATTAACTAACACTTCCAACTGATCCACATGACCAAGCCTTGGAGAAGAAGAACAAAATAGCAATAGACTTGTGACTGCTTTTTCAGTGAGATCCTGATGTTATTTGGTTGAAATGTCTTCTAGATTTATGATCTGTTGTCTCTTAGGTTTCCAACAGTTATTGAATCCCATCAATCCAAGATCGAAAATTTAAGATACACTCATTTTAGTGAAAACATTGTATGTAGAAATTCCTATACAAGATTAATACAGGAATTTGTAAATTTTAAGAATTTTTATTTATTATTTGATATATAATTTAATATAGGATGATGAATTATCTTTTAGGATTTGATTTATTATTTTATTAGGAATTAAGATCGAGTTAAAACATTATTCTTAGTTTATTATAATTTATTAGGAATTAGAATTAGAACATGTTTAGTTTATTATTATTTTTATTTATTAGCTATTTAAGGCTTTTAGAACACTTCTCCTATATAAAAGAGGCTTCATTAAACTCTGTAATCACATTTTTTTCTTGAATACAATACATTAAGAGTTTATCTTTGAAAGTGTTGATTACTTATGCTTTCAAAGCTTCTTTTCATTAAGTTCTTTTCACGTTTTTTGTGAGAATGATCTTCACACTCTGGTTTACCTCTTCATCACAATTAAGAGGGCAGGTTAGAGCTATTTATCAAGTTTTCCTTTTCATTGCAACTAGGAGGATTTGATAGGACAATTATCCATCTATTTTCATTTCCACAACTCCATCATCTTCAGGTAACCATTATCACCCATCACCAACCAAATCCTAATTTTGGCTAAGTATCCATATCCTATTATATTATTTGTCTTCTTTTATTTTTTATTATATATTTATTATCTTAATCTTATTTCCTTTGATAAGTTTTCAACAACCCTAATTTTCATATCTCATTCAATTCTCTCATTCATCTCGTTCTTTGATTGAGTCTATAGCTTTTTAGATTTGATTCTTCAACACGAGCAACAACTATTCATCCATTTTCGTATCTCTATCAGTTCCTTCGTGAAATATATGTTTCACTCAACGAAGAAGAACATAGAAGAAGATCAAATGTTGATCAAGATGACTAAAATAAATGAAAAAAATGCACTAATCATCCTAATTTTTTGGTCATATTCATACTTGCCACCATATCTTCTCTAGAATCGTCTTATCCCATCGATTTTTCTAAGGTTTAATGTTTATAAATGTCGTGTTTTTAATCATTCCACGAAAAATTGTAAGGCCTTAAGATGAAAGGTTCAAAACCTCATCACGGAAGGGTTACTATGCTTTCAAGATAGAAACACAAAAATCCTTAGAGGCTCAACATTTACCAATGAACATTAAGGCTGCTATAAACTGAAAATCAAGATTTGAACATTCATAATCAATTTACAAAATCATTTTTATTGTAGGCTAGCCTTTTATCAAGTTCTCAAGGAAAGATATATGAAATGAAATTATCTTAGAATTCTTATTTCCATCTATTTCACTTCCCATGTGAAAATTTGTACTTTGATTTGCTTAAACACAAACCAATTGTACCGTTCTATGTCCAACTAAAATTGCCTCCATATTAGAAGTGGTCTAATGAGAAAGGCCATTGCATGAATCAAACTAAAACTCCAAGGTGTTCCATGAAGGGATATAGGAACATTAAGGAAGAATTTCAAGATCCTCTTGAGTGTGAAATTGAGAAGTGTAAAACAAAGAAACATAATATTAAAACTCGAATGTTAAAAAATTCCTAGCACAATGAAGAATAGCTTAGTCAAACCGAAAGAAATTCACATGATAGAAAAGATGAATGATAAAGAATATAGAGTCAAAAGTAGCAAATATGAAGTAAAATTAGTAGAAGTGACCCTTAAAATCTCAGACACCGATTTTAGATTTTTTGGAGGCAAGCGGGGCATTAAAGAGAAAGATCTTGGATCTGATTGAATCAAGTGTAATGGGGGAATTCTAGAGAAAAGAGAAGAGGCCTTGGTCCCCTAATCATTGAGCATAATTGCACTTTCATGAAAGCAAAATGTTTTGTTTGAATTTATTTTTTCATTCTTTCTTTCTTTTTCATATATTATTAAAATTGGGTAGTTCAATAATTATTACTTTCATACTACAAGTAATAAATCAAATTTTTTTGGTAATGCAATGAATATAATAAAATAATTTACAACTTTTGGTAAGTGATAAGACTGAACCCCTCGTAAAACAAAGACCCTTAGTTATACTCCAAAAGTTACACTCATCATCCTTTTCCCTTTGAGGGTTGAAGATAACCTAAACCACCTGTGAAAAAGTGATTAAAGGATTTGACATTCAAGTATGTATAGGAGTGGACAAAATGGTGCATCTTTTGTTCATGAAATTGAAAAACTAATAAGTTTACACTTCATTTGAGGACGTTCAATGATGATGATAATCTTCTCAGATAGAATGATGGAGTAGATAAATTTACTTTAGCTCATTTGCTTAGGAATTAAACTCTAAAGATGAAATTATTTGACTTTCAACGACACCCAAACTATAATAGATTCTTCTCAATAAGCTTAAGAAATATTGAAGCTGAATATTTAGAAAGTTAATAAGTGTAATAAAATGAGGTTACTCCGTTGAAAGCAATAAGCTGATAATTTGGAAGTAATTTCAAGTAGCTATTGAGGTAAATATATGCTTCATGAAGTGGTTATATTTAAATTGTGACATTAATTGTGACATGATGAATTCATTGATGTAAAGTAAATAAACAAGAGGGGAAAAATAAAAATGAAGGAAAAAAGAGAGAATAAAAAGTAAAAAATCAAGATCATTAGAATCCGAAAATATAGTTTAATAAAGGTAACAATGCCTAAATTAAAAATGAGTTTAGGTGAAAGATGGACTAAGGGAGTTGAGGAACACTTTTCATAGTTGACTACACACAAGCACTCAAGAATTATGTTTTTAGATTGATATTTATGCACTACCTCTACTAACGGAGTTTATGAAGCTTGAACAAATAGAAGATTTCAAAGAATTGAAATATAAGTGCTCCAAAAGGTCTTGAAATTGAATACGCTAGTTGTGTCATTTTATCCACATTCAATTGAAATGTCAAGCCGAGATAGAGGGGCATACCACAATATTCATGAGGACCGAGAAAAAAGACATCTCAATGATCAAAACATTAGAAAATTTAATAAGCCAACCCAAAACCAACCCATAAATCCTAATACTTGTCAAAGGGCTATAATTTTACAAATTTGGAAAATATTTTTAAGTATTTGATATTCATTGAATTGTTAACTTGTTTCAATTGTGAGTTTTAAGTAAGAGGCGCTATTTTCTTTTATTCTTTTGAATTCTAAAAATAATTTAAATGATAAAAACGTTTTCAAATATGACAATCTCTCGATAATAAAAGAGGTACTTGAAGTTGACTAAACCCACTCTACCCTGAGTTCTATAAAATAAAGAAGTGGAGCAAGAAGCAAAAAAAAACCAAGCAAGGAGAATAAGTGGTGAGAATAAGCGATCTAGAATCGATATAGACCTTTTCTGATTTTTGAAATAATAAGGTTTGAAATATCAAAAGCCTTAAGATTAAGACTCATTATTATTTTATGAAACCAACAACATCATTAGTCGACTGAGAAGTAAATGAAAATGGTGTAGAGTGGGATCTCCTATATCAAAATCCATAGAAAAAACTCAAGGCATTCTCTTATTAGATATATTGACCATTTTTCTGAGCAATTTTGGAAACAAGGAAGTGTTTTTACAATTAAAGTTGACAATGATGTTTAAAAGTTGAATAAAGAGCCCCAAGTTTAGTGTCCATATGAGTATAAGACCTCATAAAGAGACGCATTTAATGTTAAACTAATAAATTAAATGAGGAAAGTTTTGGCACTTTTTTTTATCCTAGTTGAAGGCATAAGGTTGTTTGATAAATGGTACAAGGAGAAAATCATTCGAGGTCAAACATTTTCGCATTCAAATAAGAATGAACCATGAAAATCCCCACGTTGTGCATTATTAAAGTCCGAGATCATAACAAAATTTGAATCAAGAAGATAATAAGATCTATTGTAACAAGATTGAACCTCACTAGTTGGGATGTTAGGGGCAGAAGATGAAGAAAATAAGAACTTATCTTGAAAATTAGTCCATTCATTCATCAATTTGCAATAGAATCCTAAAGAAACAACTCTGATAGAGTAATTGAGCTTCAAGATAGAAGAGACATTGAGACCATACACTTGATTTTGGTAAGAACCCAAATTATGTGTTCATCATGATAGAAAAGACTCTTTCAGAGAGTTTCAAAGCAATGGTATAGAATTATAAGATGGGTTTCTATGAGCATGAGATGACAATATGCAAACTTAAACTAATGGGTATCCTTATTGATGTTGGGGTGGATTCTTATATGATCAGTAATGGAAGATTAATGTCTTTGATTCGAGGAAAAAGACATAAGGTGACAAGAACATTTTTGAGAAAATACAAGCTTGAATTGACAGTCTTCCGCACTACTACAAGGGAGGATTCTAGAGGAAGAATGTCTAATAGTGAAAAATTGAAGTCTCCATTTTAAAGATGAAAGAAGGTTAATATCTTTAATAAGAAAAAGCTCTGTGATGACAAGATCTTGAGAATAAAGAGACATTTTAAAATATCAAACATAGAGAAAAACATACTCAAAGCGACGATATTTCAGAAATAGAAGAGTAATCTACAGAGGGATCATAGTCTTGAAAGAAGAACATGACATTCAATCATTTCATTAGAATAAAAACAAATCTATTTGGTTAAATATTTTTCGATTAAAATTCGAAAGTCAATAAAGATTTAAATTAACAATTTTGTGTTGAAGAAAAGGGTTTCAACAAAAAAAAATAATCCATATCTTTATTTTTTTTTTAAAAAGAAGTGGATGCCAGTTCAAATTCTTCAAAAAAAAAAGAGACGGTGACCAACCATTTTCAACAAGATTTAATTATAAGAAGAATTCATCCACTAAGAAGAAGTTCATATATGAGAGCTTGTTCGACCTCAATATGACCTTTATAGAAGATTAAGGGGTTCATATAATAGAGTTCATAGAGTTTGTTCATAAATGATGAAGCTATCAAAGAAATAAGTTCATATAAGAGTACTTGTTCAACCTCAAATATGGCCTTTGTGAGATAGTAGCAAGTTTATATAGGAAAGCTCGTCTAGTTTGTTCATAAAGGATAAAACTATATCAAAGGAAGAAGTTCATATATGAGAGCTTATTCGACCTCAATATGGCCTTTGTGAGAGAGTAAGAGTTTATATAGAAGATCTCGTCTAGTTTGTTCAGAAAGGAGGAAGCTATCAAATGAAGAAGGATTTCATTTATGAGAGCTTTTTCGACCTCAATATGGCCTTTTTGGGAGAGTAGGGAGTTCATATAAGAGATCTCATCTAGTTTGTTCAAAAAGAGAGGAAGTTATCAAAAGAATAAATAGTTCATATAGGAGGGCTTATTCGAACTCAATGTGGCCTTTGTGGGAGAGTATGGAGTTCATATAGGAGAGCTCATCTAGCCTATTCAAAAAGTAGGAAGTGAAGAAGTTCATATAAAAGAGTTTGTTTGACCTCTAAATGATCTTTGTGAGAGAGTGGGAAGTTCATATAGAAGAGATCGTCTAGTATATTCATAAAGGAGAGAGTGATAAGGAGAAATAAATTTATATAAGAGAGCTTGTTCGACTCCAATATGACCTTTGTGGGAGAGTAAAGAGTTCATATAGGAGAATTTGTCTCGTTTGTTTAGAAACGAGGAAACAATCAAAGAAAGAATAAGTTCATATAAGAGAGATTGTTCAACCTTAATTTGATCTTTGTGAAAGAATGAAGAGTTCATATAGGAGAATTCCAATTTGTCGTAAAAGAAGAAGATTATTCAAAAAGAGAAGGGTTCATATATAAGAGCTCGCTTAAAATTCAAAGTTGGTCTCTATCAGAGAGTAAATAGTTCATAATAGTAAGAATTTGAAACTCGAAATTTGTTGCCATTTCAATCGTACAAAATTAGTGGTTTTTTCTTTGCTTTATTCATTTTTCACACCAATAAACAAAAATCATCACCCATTTTATTCAGGGTGTTTTTGTTATTATTAAACCATATTATATTAATAATACACCCATATACATATATTAGATACAAAATATATTGTATAAATAAATAAGTCCATTAAATATAAAAGCCAAAATCTTTTATAAATAAGTATCCATTCATAAGTGTAACCCATTTATAAATAAATAATTCTAATCTTTTTAAAACCCTAAGCCTATTACCCAACCAAAACCTAGTTTTCTAAGTGTGTAGCCTTCTTTTTCCTTGGTAGCAGTGGAGTCGCCTTGAAGCCACCAAATGTGCATTAAATGTTGCACAGCTTTTAAAGGGAAAATTAACGACTTTTCACGTCATTTTTGAAGAATAAACAATCAATTTCGACAGTTGGATCTATGTTTAATCTAGATACAAAATATATTGTAAATAAATAAGTCCATTAATAGAAAAGCCAAAATCTTATAAATAAGTATCCATTCATAAGTGTAACCCATTTAAAATAAATAATTCTAATCTTTTTAAAACCCTAAGCCTATTACCCAACCAAACCTAGTTTTCTAAGTGTGTAGCCTTCTTTTTCCTTGGTAGCAGTGGAGTCGCCTTGAAGCCACCAAATGTGCATTAAATGTTGCACAGCTTTTAAAGGGAAAATTAACGACTTTTCACGTCATTTTTGAAGAATAAACAATCAATTTCGACAGTTGGATCTATGTTTAATCCAACAATCGAGAGCCAACTAGAACCATCCACCAATCATTTCACGTTGTTCCTCGGGGCGTTACTCATACACGTTGCATCTCCTCCACTCTGAGGCCGCCACATTGCCACGCACAGTAAAAATGAGGCATTAACAAACAAAAATGAATAATCCGAACTCAAATCGATTGTAACCGATTCGTAACAGATCTAACAAACAATCTAAGGCTAAACTTCCATTTTGATTAGTATAAATACGTAACAATCATTAATCACGAATTAAATATGCACGAAATCAGAGGAAAATACAAGAAAAGGGGAATTTTTCATCCATCATCTCCATTTTCCACCGTTCGCCATCGTTGTCGCCATTTTTCACTGTCGTCGTTTAATTCACTAGTCTTTGTAGTTCGACCGAGTCTTCAAACGAAGGTAAGCCTTCGTTTCAGGTGTCGCATTTCAGTTGAGCTGCCGCTGGCGTTGGGGTTGTTTCACGGTGGCTAGAGTTCGATCGAAGGTGGCCAAACTTGCTAAAGCTTTGCCGGAGGTGGAGGATCTCGATCACGAATGGTCTAGAAGGTAAAGATGTGTGAATCCTAAAGGGTTCGATTTAGATATTAGTTTAGTGAAGAACTCATGGGTTTTGGGTTGAGTTCACGGGGCTTTGGTTTAGAGAGAAGAGAAAAGGATATATTTTGAGTATTTTAGATCTAGCAAAAAGAGAGGGGAAAGGTCCAAGTGTTTGAATCTAAACGGGTGAAATGTTAAAGAACAAATAATGAACAAGGCTAGGATTTTAGGTTTTGATGGAATAGAAACATGTTTAGGTGAAGGTTGGAGGTTTGTTTTGGATCAAAGAGGTATTATGTAGATGAACGATTGAAGAAATTTGCTTGATTTTTGTGTTTTGATCTAAAAATACACAAGGGTTTTTTTTTTGGATTGAAGTTGGTTTTTAGGATGAACCGGTGAAAAACTTAAGATGAACTAAGGGTGCGTTTGGTTAACGGAATGTAAAATTATCAGTAGGAATAAAAGATTACCAGAGAATAGGATTATTGGGAATGTTGTATATTTTGTGTTTGGTTGGTTTAGCTGGAATGTAAGATTACCGTGTTTGGTTAAAAGAATAAAAGATTATTGGAATATATATTTGACCAAATTGTCCTTATTATATATTTGTATAATATTACAAATTGTAAAATATTTATATATTTTCTTTAAAAAATTAAATTCATAATATTTATATAAATATTTTTACAAAATTAAAAATATAAAAAAATGTTTAATGAAAATGTAAATTTTTTTAATCCCTAAACTTAATATAAAATTTTAATTATAGAATTTTTTTTGTAAATCTAAAATAATTTAAGGATAAATTTGTAATTTAACCTTCGTAGAATTTTTATTATTCAATGATAGAAGAAGGATATTTTTGAAAAAAATAAAAATTTAAGGGCATTTTAGTCCAAAACGCCGGTAATGTTACAATACCTAAGGGAAGGAAGGTAATGACATTCCCGGTAATATACCCAAAAAATCTACTATTGATAATAAAACATTACCGAGAATGAGATTCCCAGCCAACCAAACATGGGAATGTGGGATTTCCATCCCATGAAAATCCCACAATCCTTGAATCAAATACCCCCTAAAGGATTTAATCTTAAAAAGGCCCACTGTTTTAAGGTTTTGAGCGTCTTTTAGAGAGAATTGAGAGCATTTTGGTTGTGAGGGTTTGTATAGAGAGAGAATTATAAAAATAAGAAAAAGAAAGAGGAAAAGGGCTAAATAATAAGGGGAAGAACCTTAAATTCATGCCACCGGCGAGTCATTTGGCATGCGCTCCTTCGATCTCTGGCTCACGTATCCCCATGAATTTCTTTTATGGGGATTGTAACTTTGTCCTTTAGATTTAAAATCATTTAATTTAGTCTTAATTCCCTTAAAATTTGAAGTTTTAATTTAGAATTATTTTAATTTGATCACTATGCATGTTCTAACTCCTTTTAATTTTGACTTTTAAATTTTGAAATTTTTAATTTGTCCCTTCATGTTTGTTTTAGTTGCCTTTTAATTTTAGAATTAAATTTTAAAATATTTTAAATTAGTCCTATAATTAAAAAATTTAGACTTAAATTCAAACCTTAGATTTTAGAATCTTTTAATTTGATCATGAATTATTACTTTAGCTTTTAAATTAATGACTTTAGATTTTAGATTCTTTTAATTTATTCACTAAATTGAAACTTTATATTTAGAATTAAGCCTTTAAATTTATGTTCTTTTCAAATTAGCCACTAATTAGAAACAATTAGTATATAATTAAAAATTTTAAGTTTAGGTTTCTTTTAATTTGCTCATTAATTTGCAACTCAAATTAATTTCACAATTTGATTAAAGTAGGTGTTTGTTTATTTTAAAATATTGAAAAAAGGCAGTCTTAATGGAGCTAGACTTTTGATTTCAATATTTTAAAATAAATAAATAAATATCCTATCAGTAGAAATCTAAAATCAATTATACTTAAAATTTACTAGGAATAAAATGAAAAAGACACGTCTCCTATTTAAATTTTCGAGCGATTTGACCTACTAACACCCTATAAACCTATAATGTCCGATATAACACCCTTTGACCAATATTTCCCTAACTAACACCCTTTCGGCTGAGCTGGCACAAAGGCGCGACCCTAGTAACACGTTTTACCGGAGTTTGCTTATGTGGACGTAAAGCATGTTTCCAGGGATGCGCTTTCCAGCTGATGTGGCACCACACAATAAAGATTTAATGTTTATTGTTATTATAAATTAGTAATTTATTATGTAAAGTGTTCCGGTTATGATTTAAGAATTACCGAATGTATTTTTTAAATGTGTATTAAAGGTAGAGTGAATTTAGGTTAAAGTGTTATACGTTTTAGGGAACACGCCTTTAGGGTAAGGTTCGATTACATTGAAAATGTTAATTACTTGAAGTAAGAGGTAAGTGGAAAATTTAGGTAGAAAATACACATACATTGGAAAATTATAGAAAATGCAATTACATTTAAATATTAGAAACAAAAACATTCATTGAAATAGAAAATGTAATTACATAAGGGTTAACGGTTATGTGATGATAACAGAGCTGGACATTTTTTCTATTGTGCCCGATGTTTCTGCAATGCCCACATATTTTTTGTTCTGTTGACTTCTCCCGAATATCCATATTACAATCTATTCTAGTGGATTTTGGACGGATCTGGTACAATTGTAAGACAAGTTTGAATCTCATCTGGGTTTGTTTCGTTACCTATGGGCAGCGGAAACTCAAATTCATATACCTTGAATACTTGTGAAAGTTAGTATACGGGATCAACATAAATTTTGTAGTCCAAATGCGAATGTGAGCAAGCTGCAATAACATGAGAGCATGGATATTTGAGTGCTTGAAAGAAACTACAATCATACCACCTATCTTGCAGATTAACTCTGAAAGAGTTAGCTTCAATCCTTTGAAGAGGACGTGGCATTTCGGTTACACGAATAATTCACGGGTGCGAGAAATATTTGTAACAAACATCCCATTTGATGCAACCACTTTTTTCTGTAAATCAACTACTAGTCTTGGTGATAAATATGGTTGTTCTGCATCTAAGTAAGAGCTTGTCCACCGAGCTTTGCAAATATTTGACCCAAACAAAAATAAGTCGTTTTGACCAACGCCGTGACTGGTAAATGACGCGCCCCCTTTAAGGTTGTATTGATTGCTTCAGCCAAGTTGGTTTTCATATGACCATAGCGATACCCCCGTCATACGCATTTGTCCATATTTCTTTGCTGATGTCCATAATGTACTCGCACCCCTTCTTATTTTTGCCAAACAATTCTTGTAGCATAGACTCAAACCTTTGAGGTAAGAGTTCGTAACCTAAGCCATTATGAATATGTAATAGTTAATATGAAGTATAAATAAGTAATACAAAAATAATTGAAAAATTGGAAAAAAGTAACATACTCATGCGCACGACTAACTGACGTTCATCATTCTTCTTATATTTTCCATAATAGTTTACAGCAATATGACGAACACAATAACAATGTTGAACATGTGGAGGTTTCCACATTGGACCCAAAGAGTCAATTGTTTCTTTTATCCTCCTCGGTCTAAAATAATATATACGTGTTCCCTTGTGACAACATGTAAACGTAAATTTTTAAGGAAAAAAGCCTAAGACTCAGTGTATTCTACTTGAACGAGGGAAAATGCAACAGGAAGAATATTGCGGTTACCATCTTAGACCACAACCAATAATAATACTTGCTTGTATTTCCCATACAAGAAAGTACCATCAATTTGGACAACTGGTTTATAGTACTTTACTACATTAATACACTGAGGATAAGTCAAAAAGACACGGTAGAATTGGCAACGATCGTGAACCACTCGATCATTCATGATGTTAAGTTTCGAACTCAACAATTATCCCGGGATTAAGTCTTTGCATAACATGAAACCAACTGGGTAGCTCATTGTAATAGGAATCCCATTCGCCATGAAGTTTTACAATGGTATTATGTTTTGCCAACCAATCTTTTTTATAGGAGACGATGTACACATATTATGATTGTATAGCAGAAATCAACACTGCAACAGTTATATGAGAGCTTTGCTTCACAATGGGCATGATTTCTTGGCAAATAATGTTGGAGTCCAAGTTGGGATGGTCCTGGTTTATATCTCTTGCACAACACGTATGAGAATCGTTGTATCTAGTTAGTTCCTATGAGTTGTTCTTCCTCTTTCTCTTTGATACACGGATCATCCACTTATATCCGTTGTCACGTTGGACACAGTAGAATACATATTTCTCTGTGGTAAATCGATCAACTCGGGAGTGAACTAAGTTATGAATATTGTAACTCTTTATTACCATCATTACTTCCTCTTTCGATGCGAATTCCATTCTAATATGTAAATCACCATCATTGACTGATGACTAAAGTCTATAGTTGCAAACATTAGGGAGATCCGAAAATTTAGGCTCGTATATTGTATCATAATCAGCCTCATACATATGTGCAGGAAGTTCTCCTGGTGTTGTATTTATGGGAACATCATCCTTATCATCATCAGAGTGTACGTTAAACTATGGCGAGTCATGTTTAAAGAATAATCCCGTTTCAGCACCATCTTCACCTGGCTCACAAAAAGGTTCTTCTAGTAGAGATGAGGGTTCCTTAGATAATCCAATGTTGAGGTTAAAGAAGTTGTCACTTGCGTGTCCTCCCCTTGAACTTGAAGCCATTCTACCCCTTGAAGTATAAGAGATGTTGACATATGGATTATTGGTAAAGCCACATGGGTTGAGATCATAAGCAGTTGCTGATGAATGTCTTCCTATTGAACTTGATGGCATGGCATATGGCATTGGATTTACTATTAATGATGTGAAATCATTACAGATCAGTTGCGTTGGGCGATCAACTTGATCAGCTTGATATGCAATACCAAAGTGAGAGGAATATGAGAGACCATGAAAGCACGAACCTCAATAAAAGTGTCATACATTTAAATAAGAGATTGTGAACTTCCCATTTGAGCATCAACCATCATAGTAACATCATTATTGTTGGAAAGATGAAATGATGTATATGTTAGTGGAAAAAGTTCAGTAGGAAATCTATACTGAAGTGAAGATAGTCTTCTTCGTCATGTTACACGAATCTTTAACAAAATTTTTGTGATTAACTCCTCAAGAGTGATGTTTCTCTTCAAAGTTAAGGGGATATAATGATCTGATTCAAAAATAACCCCCTCTTCAGATTCCTGAATTTCTCCATCATAGAAAATAATAGCAAAAATATGACTCATTTTCAAAGAATACAGATTTGAGAGTTTTGAGAAATTTAGAGTATGAGATATTGAAATCTTGGGAGCTAATGTGTGTTTTGAAAGTTTATAATACGCTGCATATAATAATGTCTATAACCGAGTTACTATTCCCGTGAAAGCATATTTCAGGGGGCGCACATTCCATTATTTTGTCAGATAATAAGTTATAATTGCCCTATTAAGTGACTCGTGTCCTCCGGGGGCACTATTCATGTCAGTACCTATCATGTTTGAGAGGACGCAGAAAAGTGGTGAAAGCGCGTTTCAGGGGGCGCCTTCCATTATTTTGTCAGAGAATATGTTATAATTGCCCTATTATGTGACTCATGTCCCCCGGGGGCACTATTCATGTCAGTACCTATCATGTTTGAGGGGATGCAACAAAGTGGTGAAAGAGCATTTCAGGGGACGCGTCTTCCCTTATTTTGTCAGAGAATATGTTATAATTACCCTATTATGTGACTCATGTCCCCCAGGGGCACTATTTATGTCAGTAACTATCATGTTTGAGGGGGACGCAACAAAGTGGTGAAAGCGCGTTTCAGGGGGCACGCCTTCCCTTATTTTGTCAGAGAATATGTTATAATTTCCCTATTATGTGACTCATGTCCCCCAGGGAAACTATTCATGTCAGTAACTATCATGTTTGAGAGGACGCACTAAAGTGGTGAAAGCGTGTTTCAGGGGGTGTGCCTTCCCTTTTTTTTGTAATATGTTATAATTACCCTATTATGCTTGAAATTTATGTTAGAGTGTCAATTTTTGATGTTAGAATGTGAAATTGGGTTCTTTTTAGAAGTTGAGCAAGTTAAGGATAAAATCATACATATGGATAAATTTAAGTTCATAACTTAAATTAAAATGTTATGTGAAGTTTGGATAAATTGGATAAAAAGGAGTTAGAATGGTTAGGTTGAAGTGATAAAGTCAACATTTATGTTGTGACAATGTAATTGAAGTTTCAATTGTAATGTCACTTTCTTGGTGAACTATAATTGGAATATAACTTTGAATTTCGAATACAATTTTAAATTTTAATTGGAATATTAAGTTGAATTTGGATTTGCATTTGAAAAACAGTTAACAAACATTTAATGTTGAATTTGAATTTAAATTTAAATTTTAAAAATATTGTTGTAACAACCATTAAACATTTAAATAACATTGCAAAATTACATAAATTTGTGAAATACAATTATTTAAATAACATTTAAATACAACTGGATCACCGATGTCATCTTCACGAATGAGTTCCACATGGCGTTGGTTGTCTATTTCGCTGAAGATTTCTTCGTATAACTTGCTCTTCAGTCTCCTCATCTTCACTATCATCATCATCATCGACATTTTGTTCATTTGGCATAGATGATGATGAAGGGCATGTATAAAATAACGACCCTAGAGGAGTGTTACTAACAATCCCACCGCTCATAGAGAATTGAGAAAACTGTGAAAACATTGGCATCGATGTCTGTGATCCAGATGAAGTTTGAGGTGTTTGTGGAGAAGTACCACTATCCAAATAAGATGTATATGAACCATATGTTGGATCATTAAACATAGTCGTATATGCACCTCCATATGGTGTCATAAAACCCTACGGGTTGGGCATGTAACCTTGCGGGCTGGGTATGTACCCCTGTGGGCTAGGAATGTAACCCTGCGGAGATGACATATGAACTGGTGGGCTTGGAATAAACCCTTGCGGAGATGGCATCTGAACTGGTGGGCTGGGCATATACCCCTGTGACATCATCATCAGTGCATATGGATGTTATGATGGTTCTGGTGGTGCGACTGATGCTGAACCGGTAGCGGCTTCTCTCCGTCCACGAGTCAGGGAACGATGATATTGAGATGGTGGACGTCTATCTCGGCGTCTATGAATGCAAACCCACCCCTCGTGCTTCCACTGAAAGTAGAAACGACTTTTCGTTTTCATTAAACCACTCCATATAGTTATCCGTAACCATATGACCAGTTTCAGCGTAAAATTGACGAGTGTTCATACCGGTTCTCCCAAATCGCAATCCAATCTCTGTGTTTCACCACCTAGTTGACCTCTTTCTTTCCTCTTCTGTCTATGTTATGCATGTCGTCTAAATTCATAGGTGCTCCAGGAATATATTGCGTACAAGAAAACTGACGGAGCACACGATCAATCGGATGCCACTCAACATTAGCATAACATATAAGAGGTACAACTGACATCCAAACATCTAATGACCCACTCAGGTGGGGTGGGATGCAAGCCTTTACTTCATCGCTCGCATAAGGTATCCACTGAAACTGAAACATAAATATATAATTCTAATAAATATAATACTCTAATTATATCAAGCATTTTAAATTAAATTATTCATATTTAAACATATTTAAAAACATACCTCAGACCCAGCTTTTTTATCAATAAGTAAACGGATTTCCTCTAGTTCCGTAGGGATATCTCTATGATTCTTTCTTTTCATCGACTACCTATGAAATATAATATAAACTAAATATCACCCTATTTAATTAAAATATTTAAATCAAAATTTAGTTTAGAAATTACTTCAATAATAATAGGAATACGTATGGCTCATTAACGATCAGGCATAAGAAATGCACGCGGAACCACGCCTATGATTGGAGAAGCATGAGACATCCACCGATAGCAGTTTTTTTATAATTCGTTACACGACATATTTCTCTAAAGAGAAATGCCAAAACTGATGTTCCCCAACTATACTTCCAGCTTCATCAAAATCAATAAGATTACACAACCACATACAATGCACCTGGTTGCGAGATTTGTCGGGCATCAATATTCCTCCAATGATTCGTAGAATATAAGCCCGAGCACATGTCTTTGCTTCATCCTCATAAGCATTTTCATTCAAAACTTCAAAATTGGCTTTTAGCCATGATAAAGCTATTCTACCTCCATTGAAATCTAGCGGATTAGCTCCATGATACTCCATGCACATTGACTGCCAATCACCATCGGCCACACCACACATAATATTTCCATCAACGGGAAGCCCCAGATGCATTGAGACATCCTCCAATGTAATTGTACACTCTCCACATGGAAGATGAAATGTGTGTGTCTTCGGCCTCCACCTTTCAACTAATGCGGAAATTAGGACATGTTCGAGTTTGCAACCGCCAATAATTTTTGCAATATACCCGAACCCGACAGAAGACAGATACGGCAAAATACGTGTTGGTGTCGATATCCGTGGGTTTTTAATAAATGTCTCCAAAATACAATCATTTTCCTAATTAATAAGCATTCCAAAAATTTAAATTTAATATAAACTCATGATAAATTTAAATTAAAAATAATAATAAACATTAACATAAATTTTAAAAAAAAATTAGCATATCACTAAAATGTCTGAAGATATGATTTGCATCTAATCGCATCAGCATTTCGCTTTCCATTATAACTTTAGACAAACAAATATAATTAGCACAAATAATAATTAATTAATAAATTTAAATAAATAATAATTATATAAATATTATTTTAATAAAAAATAATATTTATATAATTATATTAATAAAAAAACATAACAACTATTTAAAAAATATACTAATTTAAAAATAAATTTCTTACCACTAATAAGAAATTTAGAACTCAAATGAAGGGAGAATTTGAGTTATATTATAGAGGAAGAGATGTTTTGGTTTGAATAATAGGGGGTTGAAGGGGTTTATATAAGGAAGGAGGAGGGTGGTAGGTGGGGAAAACGGGTAAGTAATTAATATAATTTAATGGAAGGCGCCCCCAGGAACGCACCTTCCACACGTGTCACCAAACCCTGTGAAAGCGCACCCCCAATGATGCACCTTACTCGCGTGGCATCCAGTCAGTTAAAACCCCGTGAAAACGCGCCCCCAAGGATGCGCCTTACTCGCATGGCATCCCAGTCAGCTAAAACTCAGGTAAAGCGCGTTACAGGGGACGCGCCTAAGTGTCACCTCAGCCGAAAGTGTGTTACTTCGGGAAATATTGGTCAAATGGTGTTATATCAGGCATATTAGGCTTATAGGGTGTTAGTTAGGTCAAATCGCCAAATTATCGAGGACACCTCACTTGATTATCAAGGATTTGATCTCGATTTTTGAAATAGTTGAACATCCTTCATATTTTTTAATAAATAAATGGGCAACTGGTTAACCTATTTTTTCCCCTTTTACTAATTAGGGTTGGCTAAATGTGTAAAAAATTGAACCCTTAGGAATGGAAATATTTCTTTATTTTAATTGGAAAATAAAAGAATGTCCAATTTGGGCTTACTAATTAATTTAAGGGATTATTTTCTTCTTTGTTAGAAATGGTGTAATAATGTCGTTTCTCCTAAGAGCTCTCGGTAATAGGAATAAATATTTGTGTTTGAGAAAAAATCATAAATTAAATTGAAATTTAAATATTTAATTTGAAATACTAGGGATAATGTATACTTGAATAGGTACTGATTTTGGACGTTGTTCGGTGCTAATCCTTCCCCACATGTAATTGACTCCCAAACAAAATTTTCTGGTTGAACATATCACTTTTTTCTTTTAAATTATTTTTATTAATTTTTTTTAATTTTTTTGGGTATTTGACCTACCTAACATACTTAATGTCGACGACGACTCCTATATTTTCATAACATTTCTCTAAATTCTTTCAAATACACGGCTAATCACCATGTAAAAAGTTGATATAAAAAATCTTATTAAATAAACTTAATTACCAAGTAATCTTCAACAATTAGAATTATAATAAAATGTAACTTAATTTCTAATTAAAATTTGAGTCAATATCTACCAATATATATTTTTATGTAATAAACATTTAATCCATCTTGCTTTAGCATTATTTTTGTGATTTATTATGGTAAAGATCAACTTACACAATATAAACAACCTTTAGTTTTACACTACTTTAGGATCATTTTGAAGAGTAAAAATAGACGACTGAGATTATCTTAGTTTTTAATGAGCATCTTTTTATTTTTCAATGTTAATCTTAATTATTTATTTTCACTTATCCAATGATTATAAATCAATATAAAATTTATTAGTTTTACATTGCTATTAATATGTATTATTAAAAGTGTTTAGCAACACTTAAGGTTAGTTTAGCAACGTTTTTAAAAATGATTTTTAAAAATGTTATAGAAAAAATGTTTTAAAAGTGATTTTTAAAAATACAATTTAAAATTTAACTGTTTGAGATTAAGGTGTTCATAGTAGGTTAATCGTATCGTTTAACGTAAACGGTTAGTTAATTGTTATAAAAATTATATTTAATTAAAATATTACATATATCATTATATTAATAAATTTAAATATAATTTAAAGTGATATAATCATATTTTTGAAACAAAATATCTACAAATCATCATTTTATCTTTAAAACACTTTTATAAAAATATTTTTAAATAACATGAAATTTTAAGTTGATATATTTTATATATTATAGCATTAAAAAAGTAAATAAATATCTTTTAAATTACAATATTATGTTTAAATTAGTTATTTAAATTTTAAAAAATATTTTTAACAGTAATATTAAACACTACCAAATAATTTTAAATAATTTTCAAAATCATTTTAAAAAAATATTTTTCTCCCCTCTTTATGTAATCCTTCATTTATTAGGACTCTAATGGTTCTGAATCGAACTCTGAATCAGAAAAAAGTAATACAATCATACATAACTTGAAACAAAGAGAAAGCTTCCTTAGCAAGTAATTACAATTACCGGTACAATATATGCATAGACATGGATTTCGTTTACTGTTATTAACTTGAAACAAAGAGAGCTTATTGTCCTTCCTAGTTTTGGACTTTTCAATAGACAGCAACGTTTAGTTCTTCAACGATTAAGGAAACCATGGCTGCTGATAGTGATGGGAATGGCGTTTGAACCTTTGCTCCTTTATTTTAATTCTCTCTCACTAGAAATTGTTGAATTTTTATGTTTACTTCATGTTAATGGTAAAGTAAGCAGTGGCAACTAGCTAAAGTTTGAGGGTTTAAGCAGTGTTCTTGATCCATATTTTAAGAAAAACAATTAATAAATTAGACGGATGACGGATATGTAATATGTTATGTAACATCTATATCCCGTATATTTTTCCGTTAACGAGATACATATGTCACATCACACTTTTTAAAACATCTTGTCATTTGAAAACTCGTAAAATTTTGTTTTCAAATTTTCTCAAAACATAACATTTAAGATAAAACAAAACATTAATTGAAATATGTTAAGAGGTTATACTTAAATACAATTCAGAGCATTTTTCATACTTTAATTACATGCTAACTAAATTTTTCCAAAACAAACCAGATTGTCTTATTGTTACTGACGAGTCAACCTTTAATTGATGAAAGTTGTTACTGCTGCACTTCTTACTCGACAAAACCATGATTGTTTACTACACGTGAAATCAACATACGTTAAGTATTTACTTAGTGAGACATAATACTGTAAATATATCACAATTTATACAACATTATTTTATGACTACTGAATGAGAAATCAAATTGCATAATCCATAAGGACTAGATAAGCTCTTCTCAGTTAAACCATAATTCTTTAATACAATCTTCGAAATTATTCTTAGTAGGCCCAACATACCTACCCTTCGGTATATTTTTCCCCATTATTCTTTATTTTCCATGTGTACATTAAATGAGAATGTAATATACATGTATTGCACCAAAATGCCAATTGATCATGTATATTTTATAATCATCATGAGCGGCACCTTAAATACTGAAAAAGGTTCTGAGCAAGTACCTTCACAACAATATTGACATTTCCTGAAATATAATCAATGATCACTTCATACATCTTTAGAGGTTCTGTAGATCTTTTCTATCTCAGGTTCACTCTCTTCAATTCCACAAGTATTTTAGGCTTGTGTAATTAGCACAACTATAACATCGCTCACTATTAATGATGTCAAATAGTTTAAGGCAACTCGACTACTGATGACTCTAAATCATGCATAGATAATTCCTCTTGTGAGTCTTTGACTTTATCGAGGCATATACCACAACCTTACTTTTGTGTATAAGCACACTTCCTAATTCGTTGATAGATGCATCAGTAAAACCACACAGATTTATCTGGAAAGACATCTATCAATTACCGACTTTTTGAAATTATCTGATAATTCTATTTTAATTAATTAAACATCTATCACATTAGCCAGAAAAACTATATATATATATATATATATATTTCTGACATCATTTTCTTCACAATCATTATCAATATCACTTTAAGCAATGATCTTACTTTCCCCCAACTATAATTCCATACCTTCTGCATCTTATTGGACTAATTGTCTCTAGAGACAAACAACCTATTCTTAATATGATCTTAACTCGTCAATTGGTAATTCCATCAGATTCATCGGGAACATAGCCCCTGGAATCTTTATTAATTGTTTACTACTTGTCCACCCACACTTGTACCATGATCCATTAGGGTTTACGACTATCATTTTACTCAAGTTTGGTTCTAAAGTAATTCCTTTAGCTCTAATCAAATGTGTACTAATGTATGAGTGCCTAGACCAAGGGTCAACTAATACAAATATTGGCTCATCAAAAAGATAAAAAGTACCTGTTATGATTTCTGGGTCATCCCGATCCTCATTGGTCTTAATATTATAGATTCTGGCGACGCCTCCTGTCACTACAAGGATTCATCTTGACCCCTTGATCTTCCCCTTCATCTGCTTCTATTAGAGGTTGCCACATATCTTTCAGATTGCACCGAATGGTCTCCAGATTTCATTGGATAATTTCAGGAAAAGTGACCAGTCTCGCAACATTAAAAGTAAGCTCTATTGAGAAGTTTGCATACTCCCCGGTGTACTCTACAACATGTCTAACATACATTTATTTCTCCCACTGCTCTACCCGAGCTAACCCGAGCTAGCAGCCACTGACTGAGACTGTTTTGTTTTCTATGAAGCTGCAGTAGATTTCTCACTGTCCGTATATCTAGAACTCGAGCTCTTGTCCCTCTTAACATAATGGGGAGTTGAAGGCGTTCCAACCTTTTTCCCCATATGAAAATTCTGTTCCGTTGCTAATGTCTCTGCTTGAGCTCTCTCAATAGCTTTGGCTCGGTTAATAACTTCTTGCAAGTTAGACGAACTCAAAGCCAATATCATTTCTTTCAATTTTGGCCTCAAACCCTCAATAAACCAATCACGTCGGGCCTTGTCATTTGGAACCACCTCCGTTGCAAACCGGCTTAACTTATTATACTCAGTCTCGTACTCATGTACTACTCGATGACCTTGTTTTGAATTTAGGAACTTTAACAGCATTGCCTGTTTGAACTGTTCACCCACATACTTGCTCTTGAATTCTTCCAGGAAGAATTGCCAGGTCACTTGCTCCGGTGGCGCATCATCGTAGTATTTGATCACCAAACTAGAGCTGATCCTCTAAGTAAAGATATAGCTCCACCCAACTTTTCAAGATCTGAACAGTGAAGATTCTCTAGCATTATTATAACATCATTTAACCAAAAGTCGGCCTCCAGAAGACCATCACCCTTTTCTCCCCAGAACTCTGGAGCTTCCAAGCTCTTCAGTTCTTTTGGGATCAACATTCTCAGTGCTAGAGGAGCAAGAAGAGGCGGAGGAGGTTGAAAACAGGTCAATATAGCTTGCATAAAATCTCCATACTCTGGTATCGGTATCCCTTGATGTGAAGACGCACTAACATTTTCAGATTGGACCGGCTGCTCACTATTAGCCTCGTAACTTTCGCTATCAGTCCCTTCTCTCATCTCTTGTTCCCCCGCTCTATGGGAGTTCAAGGATTCTAACATCTATTAGAACATGTATAGTAATAACATTACAGTTAGTAATGAGTGTCATCAATTACACTCTAATGACACCATATCAGTAACATTGACAATCTTCGTGGCATGTACCCTTTTTCTCATTTCAAATGAACTCAGTCTGTAACTCTGATACAAGTAAATGTAACACTCATATCCCGTATACCTTTCTGTACACGAGATACAGAGGTCACATCACGTTTTTTAAAATATTTTGTCATTTGAAAACCCGTAAAATTTTGTTTCCAAATTTTTCTCAAAACATAACATTTTTAAGATAAAGCAAAATATTAATTGAAATATGTTAAGAGGTTCTACTTAAATACAATTCAGAGCGTTTTTCGTACTTTAATTACATTCCAACAAAATTTTTCCAAAACAAACCAGATTATCCTATTGTTACTGACGATTCAACCTTTAATTGATAAAGGTTGTTACTGCTACACTCCTTACTCGACAAAACCTAGATTTTTCCCTACGTGTGAAATCAACCCACGTTAAGTATTTACTTAGTGAGACATAATATGGTAAAGATATCACAATTTATACAACACTATTTTATGACTACTGAATGAGGAATCAAATTGCATAATCCATAAGGATCAGATAAGCCCTTCTCAGTTAAACCATAATTTTTTAATACAATCTTCGAAATTATTCTTAGTAGGCCCAACATACCTACCAATCGGTATATTTTTCCCCATTATTCTTTATTTTTCATGTGTACATTAAATGAGAAAGTACTATATATGTATTGCACCAAAGTGGCAATTGATCATGTATCTTTTATAATCATCATGGGTATATTGTTAATACACTGTTTTGTAATTTCATTTGGGCATCCTTTAATGCCCATCATGTATTTTTTACGTTTTCTTTATGACATCCATTCATACCAATTATGCATTGTTGTACATTATATATATATGGCATCCTTTCATACCACTTATGCACCGTTTATATTATAATGCCTTAAAATTCCTTTAGACTTTTACATAAAGGCATTTAGCCTTTCATCTAACTTGCATAATTGACACTTTTCTTCTAATTGCACAGCTAGACCATTAATCTTTTACTCAAAGGTTATTAACCTTTCATCTAACTGGCATAATTGACACCTTTCTGCCAAATGCACAGCTAGGCTATTAATCTTTTACTCAAATGTATCTAACCTTTCATCTAATTGGCATAATTGACACTTTTCTACCAAATGCATAGCTAGGCCATTAATCTTTTACTCAAAGCTATTTAATCTTTCATCTAGCTGACATAATTGACACCTTTTTGCCAAATGCACAACTAGGCCATTAATCTTTTACTCAAAGGTATCTAACCTTTCATCTAACTGGCATAATTGACACCTTTCTACCAAATGCACAGCTAGGCTTCTAATCTTTTGCTCAAAGGTATCTAACCTTTCATCTAACTGGTATAATTGACACATTTCTGCCAAATGAAAAACTAGGCTATTAATCGTTTACTCAAAGGTATTTAACATTTCATCTAACTGAGATAATTGGCACCTTTCTTCCAAATGCACAACTAGGCTATTAATCTTTTACTCAAAGGTATTTAACATTTCATCTAACTGGCATAATTGACACCTTTCTGTCTAATTCACAACTAGGCCATTAATCTTTTACTTAAAGGTATCTAACCTTTCATCTAACTGGCATAATTGACACATTTCTGTCAAATGTACAACTAGACTATTAATCTTTCACTTTGAAATAGTTTAGACTCTAATAATTGTTTATAATATCAATTAACTCTTTCAATTCATTATAACTCTATAGATTGCGCACGTAGTGCCAATTACAATAAATTCATAAACTTATTATTATTTACGTAGGTGGCACAGACATTACCAATACCTAAATTCATAAACTCATTATGAATTTATTGTTCTTGCATACAAAGTGCCCATATGGAAATTCATAAACTTATTATGAATTTCCTTATGTTTACTCACAACATTACTATTAAACTCTTCTCTACTTATTCCTACTAACTTTCCTTCATTTAGCTTCTTAAAACATCTAAAATCTCTCAAGCTCACTTGAATCTAAGAATCACAACATATTTTCTAACTTGTTTTTAAACTCATCCAATGCTTCTAATATCTTATTTACTTCATTGACAAGTCAAATCTACTAGTAAACATCAATAAAAACTCATATAATAACATATCATTTCAAAACCCATTTTCTTAAATCTCTATTATTTCCTTCATCTTGTACTTTTAAACTTATATAACCTTTCCTTAAACTTACATATCACTTAAGTTTGCAAGAACCAACCATAATCGAAAGGAAACACTAACCAATTAAAACTTTACTGTTGCTATAGAGGAGAGCTATTTTCACAGGAAATAAGAAGAAAAAGGGATATGACTTTTTGGTAATTTATTTTCCCCTTTCCCCTTTTTCCTTAAGACCTTAATAAAAATGAATTTTAAATTCATTTTCCCCTTAAAGGACCAAAATGCCCTCTTAATTCATCTATTTATACAATTTAGTTCAAAACACTATTCCAATTCATTTTCTCATCTTTTACCATATTTTCAAATAAATCTTCAAATTTCAAATCTTTTCAATATAGTCCATGACCTGATATTTGAGGTATTACATGTTAAGTTGTAAGAACAAAAGAGGCGGCTGCATCATGTGCTTTCATCTCATTATTTTTGTGTTTTGGTTTCAGAGTCGGTATTCAAGAGGAAAGCTTGAGGATATCATGTGCTCTCGCCTCATTACTTTTGCTTTTTGCTTTCAGAGTCGGTATTCAAGAGGGAAGCTTGAGGATGATGAGTGGATCGTTTTATAAATCCAAATATAGTGATTTGGGGTCTCAGGATGAGGACAACCACTTTATCTGTGACGAGATGCAGACGATCGGAGTGGCTGATGGTGTCAGCGGTTGGGGAATGCGTGGCGTCGATGCTGGAATATACGCGAGGCAACTCATAAACAACTCTCTTCTTGCTACCCTCACTAAGACTCATCCAATCGATCCGATGAAGGTCTTGGATGAGGCCTTCGCTAAGATGAAAGCCGTAGGGTGTTCAAGGGCTTGTATCATAAGTCTCCACAAGGACAAGGTGTGTTATTTTCAATCTAATCTCATTGCAGAAACCATGTTAATGCAAACTAAATTCATGAAGTTTGAATTTTTTTCCTATGTAGATGTTGCATGCTGTGAAAATGGGAGATAGCGGGTTTATGGTGATCGGACAAGGTGCAGCCATATACAGATCCCTAGTCTAGCAACACTCTTTCAATTATCCATATCAGTTAGGAAATTGTGCTAATTATGGTAAACCCCCGCAGGCACAGGTGATGAAAAATGTTGATGATTAGCTCAAGTTTAAAATTGCAACATCGAGTTTGATTATTTCCTTGCACGCAGGTAATCAAGGTTGTAGTACAAGCAGGGGATGTTATTGTAGCTGGAACTGATGGACTGTTTGATAACTTGTCTGAAAGTCAAATATCGGAGACTGCGGTAACAGGCATCGAACGAGGTTTACATCCAGAGGACGTAGCTTGGCAAGTGGCGCAATGAGATTACGACGTTTCCATGGTTAAGAAGGTTGTGACTCCGTTTACACAGGATTCGAAGATGGCTAGAAAATGATATGTTGGTGGAAAAAGAGATGATATTGCAGTCATTGTCTCCTGCATTCTGCATACATAGGACCTTTAATCAACTGTAAAGATGTTGTGAGATTCTTAACATTTGAAACTCAAAGGAATTAACCATTTAGTGTAAAATTTTAGAGGCTCCATTTAACATTGGATTCATTTATTAATGTATTCTTTCACATGTTTATATAGAGAATTCTATATTGTAGTGAAGAACCAAGAACCAACATGGCTTTCAAACTTTAAACGTGAAATCCAGCAATAAGGGGCACACAATGACCTCAAAGAAAAGCTTTGGGATTTTTCATAAAATATTGGGGGTCTTTGCTTAAACTTTAATGTTCACTAAATAAGACCCAACTGATAATGTTATCCAAGTAATAAGCATTATGCATGGCAGTTAAAAGAAATTGCAGTGAGTTTGTGTGTGGTTTACAACAAATAGGAATCTTTAAAAAAATTCATAGGTTCGACCGAAGGTGAACTCTCGAGGGTTGCTGAATTCAGAGTCCAATGTCCTAACCACTAGAACATGGAAGCTTGATTGGTAAATGTGCCTTAATTATAGTATGTGTATTATAAAGCAATGAGAACTTGAATGCATTACTTTGTTGATTTAGTTGAAGATCCTTGGATTTATTATGTCCACAAGTAATACATATATATCAGAAACCAATGAATACATAGTGAAAAAAATGATGGTTATTGAACATAGAATTCACCAAAACTAAAAGGCCTTGCTCAAAATGGTCCGATGTTAGCAGCACTTGCTCTGAGTCACATTCTCGTTCCGTTTTGATGAAAGGAAGACTGACTGGATATTCCTCTTCCAAAACAAGATTCAATAGCGTTTGAGGAGGGTACTTGTTTAAAATGAATCCAATTTCCTCTCCACTAATATAGCCTTTTGATTCCGAAGAACCTGCAAAAAGGAATATACATGGCCAGAATGAAACTGTTTTTTGACCTGGTGCTCCAGGGTATACTTGTTCTTATCAGTTATCAACTTCTTTACTTGAGATACCAGCTCATTCGTCTTCTGTTTTTATTACTCTAAGGTGATTCCAAAGTAGTATATGTTCAAAAGACTCGACCAATTGATAATAAACATTCAAACACCTCTCATCATGCTAGAACTCGAGTCCTCTAGGAATAACAATCATCGTTCGCTTGGTTCGTGCCAGATCATTCATTTAAAATGTACTTAACATTTCAAATCAAATTACCTTGACTTCTTTGAGAAAAGCCACATGGTGACTCCTAAGAAAAGAAGCCGTCTTTCCATACACATGGCGTAGTAGTTCCTCACTCCTCTTTGGGATTTCATCATCCATATTGAAGTTGAGAAGGGGTTCGATCAGATCGTAGTCGTCGTAAAGTGATCCTTCAAAGTCTAGACGTGGGCTACGACTTTAACATTCTTTCTTCCTCCAAGGTGGTGGTTCTCCATGCAAGTTCCATCTGATGGAAGACATAAAAGAGACCTGATATTAAACACCATTTCCCTCCGGGAGAAAATTTCTAAGCATGCAGCGGTTTTTACAACTAACATGGTCATATTGCCTAAACAGATGAGAAGTCATTGCAACTCCGACTTCAGTAGTTTCTCTACGACACTGTCCCTGGTGACCCAAATCAATTCCAACTCGCTTAGGTCCGACAGTCAGTCACTCCACTGCATTATCCATATCTGACTCAAGAATTGATTCACGTCTTTTCCTGACAACCACAAGAGCAGCCTCTTGGACTAGAGCCAATTTTGCCCCTGTCCATCCCATTTAGACAATACATTATTAAACCAGAAACCGACTAGTCCAGACAACTTTATAGATAACTTTGTTATCAAATAAGGAAAAATCCTCAAGTTGAATGCATTCCAGGCTAAGTTATATAACACCCTTAACTCATATATATATATATATATATATATGTTAAAGATGTCACACTGTTTCTATAAAACAGTTTTTATTTAAAGACCTATAAAATTTTGTTTATTTTTAAAATTTCCAATCTAACATTTATTGTTAAACTGTTTAATCAACTAAAATCATAAAATTATATTTAATTTTCAATTTATTCCAGGTCATAATTAAGAACTACCAAATTTAAAAAATCATAAAATTATATTTAATTCCAATCTTTATAGCATGCTTTATTACTACTTTTATATCTAATCATTTGACAATTTACAATATTTTCACATTCTTATTGATTTACATTTTGGCTCAACACATATAATATCCTTTATCTCACTATATATAAATATGTGTCTTCTATAATTTGATTTATTCAAAACATAACCGTTATAATTGTTGTCCACCGCCATACAACCTCCCGTCAATAACAACTATTATTATAGTTTCATACTATATATAAATTTTTTTATGTTATGTACGTAGACTTTACCCAAAATTTAACTACAATTCAAATTAGGCAATAACTATATATCTACGAAAAATATTAGTTAATATAAAATTTACCTTATTATGGCAGTTGCCATGTATCTCTTGACAAGGTCCTATACTATCATCAGTTCTACCATCCTCATCTCATATTAGATTTATTAAATCTTTCTTGATCCAGTTAAACATATTTAAAGAAACTGCTGTTACTTACAAAATCGACTTTAGTATTCACCTATTTAACTTATACCTTTCAGACCGCCTAATAATATTATATAATATATACACTTCAGTACAAAACATAATATAAGATCACTAATTAAATAATATTTGTCCAAATCATTTCATATATGAATAACTTATAATTGTTAAATTGAACTTTATATAACTCCTTACTAAAAATATAATAATAAACAAGTATTGTCTTTTTCTTCCTGTACTGTTCCTTTTCTTACATACTATTTCTATTTTTTGTATTGCTCCTTTTCCTTGTACTATTACTTTTATTATACCATTCCTTGTACAATATCTTTTACTGAATTGTTTCACGTACTGTATCATTTACTGTATTGTATCTTAAATTTTAGTTTATAGCCCATTGCGTAGCCATGAGAATGCATGATACCCGATTCATTCACGAATGATATGCAATATAAACTGTCAGTAACATGTAATAGTATGGTACATTAGTGCCCAATACAAATGTACCCGAAGGTAGCCGATACACTCCATCTCGTGTACCACTAAGATACACGAGTTATATCGAGTGATCTGTATAATATTTAATTATCACTCTATCTCATACCCCACAAAGGTACACGAGTCATATCGAGTGATCTGTACATTATTCAATTATCACTCCACTTCATGCACCACAAAGGTACACGAATCACATCGAGTGATCTATAAAGTATTCAATTATCACTCCACCTCATGCATCACAAATGTACACGAGACACATCGAGTGATCTTGTGCAATATTAAATTATCACTCCACCTCATGTACCATAAGGTACATGAGTCACTTCGATTGATCAATACAATATTCAATAATCACTTTACCTTGTGCATCACTCACTCTAATATCATATACATTGGGATTTTATTTAAATCTTATACTCATTTTCATATCAAACATTTATAGGAAAATTATTAAATTCATATACTATTTAATCATATATTAATATTGGATGATTCTTCTACGTTCGATGAGTAGTGATAAGCACCATTAACGACGAGTACAATTAACGACGAGTATCATTAATTTAATTTATAAAAAATTAAATTCTAAAGAACTCAATGTATAATTATAAATTAGTTAAAAATTTAAAGATAAATTATTTAAAATAAAGGGTAAACAAGTGATCACCTAACTATTGCCCCTTTTCATTTTGACCAATATTTTTGAAATTTTGTTAATTAGGTCACTCAACTATTTAAATGTATTTAATTAAGCCACTTGTCGTTTTAACGAAGAAGCTGATGTGGCCAGTAAAATATTTGGTATAATTACAAATTTGGTCACTGTTACTTATATATTCTATAAATTCGGTCATAATTTTAATAAATTAAAATAAACTTAACCAATTTACTAAATGGTTGTATTCGTAATTCGTACTTCCCGTAAGAAGTTACGACTAAGTTTATCCAGCGTGTTGCATGTTGATGTTGGGAGCATGGAGGACTGCATAGTGTGTATGGGGGATAGCAGCAGTCACATGTACTTTTTCCCTCTTAAATTAATTCTTTTGAACGTCTTAACTTGTAACTATAGCAATCCTGCAGCCTGTAATTATAGGTGACTCATGGCTAATCCCCATAGGAAACAAATCACGCTTTTCTTAATACCAAAGGGATGGAAATAGGCTACCCATCAATGCATGATCTAACTTGACGCTAAGTTGGTCCCTAGTTTAATGTACACATAAAATTAGTCGGATGATGTGGCAAAATGGGTAAGACGAGTCCAGTAAAAAAAAAAAAGGTTGGCCCCTGTGTTTTTTGGCAGATAGAAATGATAGAGTTGGTAAGGGAAAAGAAAGAAGAGATGCTTGGCTTCTCAAGGGTATTGCTAATATTCTAGCCCCTTTATTCATCCATTGTTAGATTCTTCCCTAGCAGCAGGGACAGGGTCAGAATTAAATATTAGAAGGGCCGAAATATTAGACTATTTAATAAACATATAAAGACTTATTAGGTATTTAAACTCGAAATTTAGCATAAACCAAACGACCTTAGGGATTAAGGGATTGTTGTTATCCTTGAGGTACCAAGTTCAAGCACGTATGTAGAGGCTAATTTGTCTAATATTTAAACTTGCAATGATTTAAATTGTAATTAGACCAAACTTGATTAAATATTTAATAAATTTTTATATTTTTTAAATTTAAATATTTATTTTTTACATTAACTAAAATACTATTAAACAAAAATTATATCAAATATATAAATTTTAACAGGGACGGCCCCTTGGGCCCTAAGGGAGTTCCGTCCCTGCTAGCAACCATAGTTTGTGAGGCTGTAAAATAAGGTAATCGGACAGGTTTCAGTCGGATCTTGACAGGTCGGGTAAAATCGAGTACAGGTCAAGTCATGTCAATTTGATGGTTTGACTCGGATCAGGTCAGGTACATGTCAAATAAGTCCGGGTCATTTGCAGGTTGATTTGACACCAGATCGGGTTCAGGTCAAGTCATTTTCATTTCGGATCGATGTCAGTTCAGGTCAAAATAGTTCAGGTCCGAAGCAGATAAATACCAAATTAATTCATGTTCAGGTGGACTTCAGTCGGATCTCTTTCAGATTAGGTCACATCATTGACAGATAAAATTTAGGCCGGGTCGTTTTTATTTTTTGGATTAATTATTTTTTCAACTTTCGTGATTGTTGAATTGCAAGTTGTAATTGTATATGATTTCGAGTAAATTACAAAAAAAAATATTCATGGATCAATTTTGTAAAAAAATATAAATTTAAGGACAAAATTGAAGAAATGTAAAATTGCAAATTAAATTTTAAAATATAAATTAAACAACACACATAGGTAAGAGACCAAATCGAAATAAATTTAAAATGTGAGGTTTAAATTAATATAAAAAAGGACTAAATTATAACCATTTAAAAAGTTATGGGTCAGTTATAAAAAATATAAATAACAACTAACAAAGGGCCAAATGAAGATACAAATATAAATTTAAGGGCTAAATTGAATACATATAAAAGTGAAAGACTTAAAATTGAAATAAATTAAAAAACACAAAAGGATGAAATCGAAATAAATGCAAAATATGAAGAAATAATGAAAAATATAGTAAATTTCATTCATTTAAAAAATTGAATATATATATATATATATATAATATAATTTATATATAAACTATATTTATATTATAACCTGTATAATTATTATAAGCTATATAAAAATTATGTTTATATAAACTATATATATAAACTATGTATATAAACTATATATATATATATATATGTATAAACTATAAAAAGTATATATTTTATAAACTATAATTTATATTAATATAGTATATATATATATATATATATATAAACTATATATTAGAAACACTATGCATAAACTATATAAAGTAATAAAGCATATAGTTTATAGAAACCCTAAACCCTAAACTCTAAACTCTAAACCCTAAACTATATATGTATTATAGTACATGTATGTATAAAATATGAATAGACATAGTTGATAATTCATATATAGTTTATATAAACAATAGTTTATATAAATTATATATTTAACATTAACCTATAGTCTATAAACAATAGTTAATATATGTAACCTATAGTATATGTATACATGTAAACTATATATAGTATATATAAACTATATATATATATATATATATAACCTATAGTATATGTATATATACAATCTATAGTCTATATGTATATATATATAAATGCAAATATTATTTTTTAAAATGTTTATAAGTTCGAACAATTCATTAAGTTTAAATTTAAATTTAGATTGATGGAACCATTTTCGTAATTAAGAAAAGTGATGTATTATTAAAAATTTTGAATTCGAACAATTACGTCTATATGATATATATATTATTAAAAAAATAATTGTTGTAAATATATATTATATTATAATCATTTCATACAACACAATAATCAGTGACTAATAATTTATTGGTCAAATTAGAAAAATAATAATAATTGGTGAATAATGGTATAGTTTACCCGAAATATTATTTGAAGTGCGTAGAGCAATGGATAAATTCCATTGATTGGCCTGATTTAAAACATTTGCTTGATAACTTATTCCCGCTTTTCCCATATACATCTCCCCTCAAATCACCCAAAAAAAACCCAAATGTTAGGCTTATTATATCGTATTCAACTTGAATATATGAAGGATTAAGTACAAGAGACAGGCTTATTATATGTACAGAAATGGAACTTAAGAACAAAAAGGGGATTGTAGTCTCATAGTCATAACTGTTTATTCTCTCATCGCTCTAAAATAAAAAACAAGATACTTGCATTCTTTAAGTTGCAAGCAAAAAGAAAGGGTTTGCAGTGCTCAAAGAGTGGTTACATTACATTGCTCTTTTTTTTTTTTGTGTGTGTGTGTGTGTGGGGGGGGGGTAGTTATTAACAGTTCAACCAGACAAAGTTTGTGGCAGAGAAGACCAGACCTTGTCTAAAGACAAGGCGAAGAAGAAGAAGGAATAGGTTGTATTCTGAAAGCTGTGGAAATGAAGGGAATGAACACGAAGAACAATGCAACAGTTGCGGTAAACAAAAGAGTTGACCAACCGGTCAAACAAAAGAAGATTTCGAAGAGGATGTTATCAACTTACTGCAATTTCTATTAGATGAAGTTGAAGAAATAGAGAAAGAGAGGAGACAAGCAGAAGATTGACACAAGCTTCTTTAACTGGTTGTTATCAACAGCATTGATTGTCATATTTGTTGATTGTTCAATGCAGTAGGGTCACCTTGCTGATTTAATTGTATTTTTGTGTCCTTCCCTAACATAGGATCGGATCCTATCCATAACAGGTCTTGACAAACTTCTTTAACTGGGAAGAAAAAGTTTTAACACAGTCTGAAAACAAATGGAGCAACTCCACCTCTTTAACTGGGAAGAATAAGTTTTAACAGTCTGAAAACAAATGGAACAACTCCACCCCAGTACGGGTAAAACTAGAAGCTGATCAAATCTCAAGATACGTCTTTTACGAGCTTGATTCATTGATTTTTTTTACTTCTTTCAATAGCTTATATAAATATTTGTATAATAAAAGTTAGTACTAGAGGAAGATTGATTTGACAGGAGAAAGCATAGCTTATGGTGTGGTTTACATACGAAACTCTTAGCTCGTTCTAGTTGTTCCCCGCTCTCAGCAAAAGATATCAGACCCATCTAAGAAATGCTGTAAACCATGACTACGCAGTGTTCCACACCAAATATGTCAGTTTTACTACTATTCATTTATTAGAGAAGGTCCAACGAGCATCAAGATTCAAGGATTGCATAGAATTCTCCATGAAAGAAAGAAATAGCTTAGGCACTAAAACAAACGCATCTCCACCATGATAGAAAGCAGTAGACAATTGGACAAGTAGAATAGTGTAAGACTGCTGCTATTTACTCATTTCAAGGCATATTTGTTCCTTGGACAGGACAAAATATATTGTAATTAAACAAGATCATGCAGGTGCAATAGAGACTTTATCAATCTCAACAATGTACTCGAGGGTGGAGTCTATACCAAATTGATAGAATATATAAGTAACGGTGACCAAATGTATAATTATACCAAATATTTTAACTGTCACACCAGGTTCTCCATTAAATATTAACGATAATTGACTTAATTGAATGCATTTAAATAGTTGAGTGATCTGATTGACAAAATTTCAAAAACTATTGATCAAAATGAAAATCAGCAATAGTTAGGTGGTCACTGATATAATTTACCGTTTATTTTAAATAATTTATCTTTAAATTGTTAACTAGTTTATCTTTAAATTGTTAACTAATTTATAATTATACGTTGAGTTATTTATAATTTAAATTTTTATAAATTAAATTAATGGTGCTCGTCGTTAGTGGTGCTTATCGCTATTCGTCAAGCGCTGTAGAATTTTTCATTAATATTTTAACTTAATTAACATAATAAATTCATATTCGCCTAATATTTTATAAAAATATTACCATTAATGTATATTTAATGTTATTTTATTTTATAAATTTGAAAACTAACTTTATCTCTATTAAACTAATTTTCGAAGTTCTTAAATAATTATTTCTAACAATAATTCATTTATTTATTTCATATTTCACATTTAGTTACTAATAAATTTTTCTTTAAATTATAATATAATATTTTTAAAATATTCTAAATAGTCTCTTGATATTCACTTTAAATTTTCACACATTATCTTATAACCTATTTTCAATTTAAATCCATAATTTTTTCATATTTACAATTTAACTTTTTAACTTATACATGCTTTCAAATCAGTCCCAATTTAATATTTTAATATCAAAATCATAATTCTTTTATTTATACTTCAATTACTTTCATATTCATTCAGTAATCTTCAATTTATTCAATTTACAGTTTGATCTCCAACTTTAATAAATTTTAAAATTAACCCAAAATCAACATTCCAACATTAATTCAATAGTTTAATATTCAACTTCAATTCAGTACCTAAACAAATGAATATTTACAATTTAAGTTCTCAGCCTTTTTCTATTTTACACTTAACCATTACACTCTTATAACCTTCTAAATTTAATTCAAAACTCATAAGACCATAATTTTAACTATAAGGTAAATTATTTTAGAATTTCATCTATACCTTTCTATTTTATTTAATATAATCCTTTTTGTTATTTGCTTCTAAATTTAACAATCATAAAACTAATTCAAATATTCCAATAACATGTTCAATTTCTACTCCTTAACTTATACTCAATTTTCGTTTCAAACCTACAACTTATACAAATTTATAATTTAGTCCTTAATCTTAACAATTTTACAATTTAACTTTAATTCAAACTTTAATTAATATAACCAAAATTTCCAGCATTTTAATTAAAATATAATACCTCAATACTTACACAATGTTCACTTGAATCCCTATATTTTTCATAACTTTTGATTTAGTCCCAAAATTTTCCATATATTTCAAATAAGTCCTTATAATTTCACAAGTTTTTAATTTGATCCAAATTATCATCAAAATATCAAATTTAGCACTCCAACATTCCATTTTAACATAATACATCAATTATTAAACAATTGCACATTAATATCCATATTTCTCAATTTATGCAAATAAGTCCCCATACATCATTTCTAAATCTTATATAATTTTACCCAAATTTTTACTCATTTCTTTCCCTTAGGCCTAATATTTTTAAGTTTTCCTAGCATCCAAACTTTTGAAATCTTTCAAATTAACCCCTTACTTTTCCGTATAATTCAATTCAACTACCATATTCAACCATTCTAGCATTATTTTCTAAGTTGATACACTAACCTTTTCCTAATTATCATTTGGTTCTCAACTTTTCCAAATTTTGCAACTTAATCCCTAAACTTATAATATCTTCCAAATTGTACCAATTGAGTATTCTATTACTAATTTCCAGCAGGGTATCCCAACTTTTAATCATTTACAACTTAACACTAAAATTCCTCAAAGTTTACTAAAAGGTCCCTATAACTTTACAATGTTCCAAAATGGACCAAAAATTATTTCAAGCATATAGAATCATTCTTTAATCCATTTTATCCCTTAGGAAATTTTTGTATAATGATTTTTTCCTAATTCTTTTTCTTCCTATGGCTAACTGATATAAAGTACTATTTCAAAAATTTCCATTTTGATTCAATCATGAAATCTTACTTTAAACAACATTTCCATTCAATTCAATTCAATTCAATCCTATATCAACTTATAATTAAAAAAATAATTTCCATAATATTTTTATATTAACCGAATAGTATTTAAGCAAAATATAAGTGTTTTTAATCATTATTCAAGTTTAGAAACAATTCTATAATATCAACAACACAAAATAATCTATCCTTAAATTATTAAAATCCAACTTATTTATCATCCATTCTAACAATCAAACCAATGATTCAAGCATGGAAACAATGAAATTTTATCATCAAATGATAGAGAATTTAACATGGATCATTTTTCTATTTCATAACTTAATCTAAAAATCAAAGGGAAAATGACTAAAATGAACAAAAAGTAGAAAACTTACTTTGTTTTTTTCCCCATAGCTCACGACAATACATGTATATAAAGGGGAAGAAGACAACTTTTTCTAGACAATTCATGAATAAAACATATCATGTACACTTGTTAAATTCTAATTAAAATGAATTTAGAATTCATTTTAATCAAAAAGCCATTTTGATCCTTAATGAATCTTAATATTTATCACTTTTTCATGCTTTCATCACCAATCTTACATCATCATATAAATATCAACAATTATTTGATTATTATTTTTATCTCGGCCCTTTTAATTTTCCAAAATTTCAATTTAGTCATTTAATTTATATTATTCAACTTTAACATGGAAAATCTACTTCATTTCACTGTTTCATGTTAAATTCCATTGGTTAAAATTATAAATATAATATTTCTAACCACATACTACCATCCTTCAATTTGTTTTTATAAATATCTGATTCGATCCAAATATTGTACTAAACTTTATCACTTAATAACTCTTTACACAAATTCCGGATCGAAATCAAAATCTGAATTCCATAGAGAATTTGTTATTAAATATGAACTATTATTTATAGGATAATATTTCTTTTTTGGAAAAATTACCCCTTTGATCCATGAATTTTCCAAGTTTCTACTTTGGCCACTAAACTTTCAAAAATTATGTTTTAGTCACTAATCAAATTTTTGGGGTATTACAAGTTATTTGCAGACAAATCGATAGACAACGAGGCTTTTTTAAATAAAATAAATACCAGAACTACTTAGTATTTTCCTTGAATATATTTTTCTATTTATAAGATGTGTTAACTAATTACATTTACTATCTAAGTGATAGAAATTAGCCTTGCGATCAAAATGACCAGGTCTAAGAAGAGCATGATCTAACAAGTTTTCACGATTTGTAGCAGCTAAAAATATAACACCTTTCCCAGTATCAAACCCATCAAGCTCTATTAGTAGCTGATTCAAAGGCTCCAGAGTGGTTGCATTATACAAGTGGTCTGTTGTTTCCTTGAAAATTTGACAAACATAACTAAATCGCTATGGAAGTTGTAAAAGACACCGAGCTTGGACTATTCTCAGTTTATAGAATACCATAAAAGCTAACCCAATATATTTTCATCTTCAACCACTTGATTTAAACCAGATGAAAAAATATTTGTGGCTTAGTTACAAAATAAAATCTGCATTTGCCTTCAAAGAAGATGTCAACAAATGGTGTGGTATCAACAAGTTTCTTTCCATATAAAGACAAGAAGAGGAAAGAGTCACAACAAGATCACCTTGTTGATAATAGAGATAGGGTAAAGACAAGAAATTCTAAATTGTATTACATTCTGGAAAATACAGTACATATTTTATACAATAGCTAAGCACAAGTGTTCCGTTAGAACTAAATTACCCTTATAGTTATCCTTATCTACATGCCAAGAGTTGGTATTAAATTAAACTACTATCATATATGCAAGATAAACCTTATCTCTTTATCATATAACCTACACTCCCCCTCAAGCTAGCTGGGGAGTAAATGTTAAAAAGACCCAACTTGGATGTGATCTCATCAAAGGTAATTCTTAGAAATGCCTTGCTGAGAATATCTGCCAACTGATTTTTGGTATGAACATAGTTGAGCCTTACTGATCCATCATTCACCTTTTCAGCGATAAAATGTCTATCGATTTTCTACATGTTTCATTTGAACGTGATGAAATGGATTCTTCGCAATAATTATTGTAGATTTACTACGACTTTGAAGTTCAAAATATTTGTTGTCACATTACCCTAGCTCAGTTAACAACCTTCCTAATCAGATTCCTTCACAAATTTCAAGTGTCATCGCTCTAAACTCCGCTTTTGCACTACTTCGAGAAATCATAATCTGGTTCTTATTTCTCCAAGTAACCATATTTTCCCAAACAAATGATTAATAAACTGTAGTGGACATTCCTTTGAGCAATTGTAAAATCTCTATTATCAATCAAAGCATTTAATAATCTAATTACCCCATTCATTCTCCATGGGATTCATGCTTGGTTCTGGCTCTCAATATTGTTCATGTTGTAAGGGAAACTCGACAATAGGCTCGCCAATCGGTTTCTTTTTTTTTGTAGACAAGCAGTTTGGTTTATTCGGATGGAGGAATTTGAGGTTAATTTGACATTATTTAGGAAGAAATAGTGTGTTTATCATAATGGAGTAGATGTGTTTCGGTTGGATGGTTCAGTAAATTTTTTGGTTCTTCTTGGTTCGACAGTTTTGTTGGCTAATTTGACTAGTTCGGTGCTGCTGGTCGGTCAAAGTAAGATAGTTGTTTTTTTTAAAGATAGATAGTTGTTGATCAAATAACAATAGATGTGAATAAAAAAACTGGAATTCATCATATGACTCCCCCGAATTGCAGTTTTAAGAAAAAACTTGAGTTTTTTTCACAGAAGGTTACATCTATTGTAACAAAAACTTCTTAGTAATAGGAACATAACATGTAAAGCCTTTTTGAGTGGAAGAATACCTAAGAAACGCAAAGTGAAATGTCCTATGATCCAACTTAGACAAGGATTTATCATGATTATGGACAAACAAGGTACACCCTAAAACTCGAAGAGGTAAAATAGAAGTCATGGGTTTTAAAAATTAGAAAAAATTGAAGAATAACCTCTCAGAAACTGAAATCGTAAAGGTTTATTGGGCATTCGATTAATTAAATATGTGACAGTTAAAAGAGTGTCCCTAAAAAATATCGAGGAACATTCAAAGAAAACATTAGAGACCGAATAATGTCAAGAAGGTGCCTATTTTTTCACTCAACTACGCCATTTTGTTGCGGTTAAAGCAGTTCAAGATTTAGGTCGTTTTATTACTAGTCATTCTATTCATGTTATTTTCTTAAGTAAAATGAGTTTATGCCAGAATAAAAGTGCACTCATTAGGAACCAATTAAATATTTATCTTTGCTTTACAGTTAGTCGTGGTGACGATTGTACTGGTCTTATGTTGCTATTTAATAAGAATATCAGTGTCGATATTCTGTCCTACTCGTCGAACCATGTCGGCATTATTTTAAGATTTAAAAACAAATGTTTCCATTTTACTGGGGTATATGGTCATTACAATGTGAAATACAAACATGAAATTTGGCAATTAATCGACTCTATCAAACGCTCTTCAACATTACTTTGGTTGTTAGGCTGGGACTTCAATGAGATTCTATCGGATTCTGAAAAAGTAAGAGGACGTTGTAAACCAAGGATTCATATGAATGATTTCTGAGAAGTAATCGATCATAATGAACTGTCAAATTGTCGACCATCTTTAGGATGGTTTACATGGTTTAAAGGTCGTAATTCAAAAACCATGTTAGCTAAACGTTTGGATAGGTATCTAGCTTCGGTTGATTAGCTTGTCCAAAATCCTCAATTTCTATTTTATTCCAAATATGCAACATACACTACAACAAAACCGCCTTTTTGCGGCGTTTTTTACCTATAGCGGCGTTTTAAGCGCCGCAAAAACCACCTGCGGCGTTATGACAAACGCCGCAAAAAGCGCCGCTAAAGTTCGCGACGTTTGTTAACGAAAAACGCCGCAATATGTTCTGATATTTAGCGGCGTTTTTCTTACAAACGCCGCAATAGGTTTTGAGATTTAGCGGCGTTTTTCTTACAAACGCCGCAATAGGTTTTGATATTTAGCGGCGTTTTTAGGATACAAACGCCGCTAAAGGTCTAGTATATAGCAGCGCTTTTATGATACAAACGCCGCAAAAGGTTGGTATATAGCGGCGTTTGTAACAATAAACGCCGCAATAGGTATTAACATTTTGCGGCGTTTTCTGATACAAACGCCACTAAATGTATGATATATTGCGGCGTTTTTTGTTACAAACGTCGCTAAATAACACATAATTTAACTAATTCAAAAATTATTGTTGATTACCCCAAATCTGTTTTTTCAACCTGTTACATTATCCAACAAACATGACATCAATAACATCAAATTCTATATCCATAACAAGCAACATCAAATCCAATATAATAAATAAAAGTTTTCATTAACGTAATATAAATTCAGTTAAACACGGTTCAGTAACATTAACAAAATGCTCATAACAAAAATGAGAATATGATGGTGGATTTTGAGATTGAGTTTTCTATATCATATGCATCATATCATTGAGTCATTTTTCAAATTCTTCATATCTCTGCTGATATGTTGCTTCTCTCTATGCTGCCGCTGCTTCCCTTGCTTCATTTTCCGCTTTCATGTTAACCATTTGTTGATCCATCTCAGCCAACTGTTGTTTTAAACGACTAACTTCTAATTGAGAAGATTGAGACTGTGATGACATGTACTTTGATGAACTGGATCCAAAATATTTGGTGGGAGTAAAAAATGATCCTTGACAACGCACTCGGCCATATCTTTCAGGACCCAAAACGTCATTAATAGCTCAATTTTCAATGTCATCATCATTAACAAGACCTTGACTCGAACTAGTAGCATGATATTCCACCCTTTTCTCCCTCAAGTTTTCCTAATAATAAGGTAATTAATTAAAAAAATGTTATGGTACAAATATAAATAAAGTCAGGTAAATTAAAAACATCTACCCAATAAAAGTACCATAATTTTTGCAGCTTCAGCAGTCATAGGAGTGTCATCCTTCTTTATATGTGTCATGTCGAATAGTTGGATTCGGCCAACTTTAGAACCGGATGTATTTTCCTACAATGTACCATAATATAATTACTATGAGTTAGTATGTACATGTAATACAAAAAAACAATATCAATAATCTATAATACCTCCTCATTAGATATACAAGCAAAACTCTTCGATCCAGCCGTATGCGTAAACTTTTGATGTTGCCTGCTAGCAACACCAACATTCTCTCGGTCCTACAATGTCAAATAACTACTTTTAATGATGATTTATAATTTGTTACAATTATTTCTGAAAAATACATCATACATGTCCTTTTTGTGAACTCCAAAATCTGACTGCATTTTCCCATTGGTACCTGAGCATTCCAGGTGGGACTGTTTGCAGCTTCTCTTCAAGGCTGAGATCATTCTTGAAGTATTTCTTCTTTAAGGAGCTATTGTGGTCCCTCCATCTCTTCCCTAACGCTTGCTTCACATAATCGTCAGAGACCTCTAAAGAAAATTTCTCCTATACAGCAAATAAGTGTGCACCGTAAGTATATATTAGTATTGAATTTCTATAGAGTATATACTAATAATGACATTATTACCTTAACAAAATCCAACGCCTGATTTTTGTTACTATTAGGCATTTCGCGCCATGACTCATAATTGATCGGTAACAGATTCACATTACGTCCAACAATGCCTAAGTAACCTGCTAGAAGACGTGCTTCTGGGCCAATAGGTTGACCGACGTCGTTTCTTGAAACTTTGACAAGATACCCAGGAGGAAGTTGATATAATTCCTTCAAAGTTTTACGTCCTCGAGTCTTGCGCATTCCAACATTTTTAACTATATAAGAAATTATTAAATGTCAGCTTTAAAAATGAACAAAGTAGTAAATAAAGTTTCGAAGATTACCTTGAATTTATACTTCTTCTTCAACAGTTTCATGAACTTCGGAAGACTCAGGTGCATTCGATTCCTCGTTATTTCTTTCTTCATGGTCTTCAGAAGCTCGAACAACCCGTAAATCAATTATTTTTCTCCTCGGCATAATATCTGTAATAAACAAACCTGTGTAATAAAAAACGAACTAATTAATGAATATATTGAAAGACAACATGTTAAAGGTTGTAACATTATAAATAAATAAATGAAGATATAAAATCATACTACATTCTTATGTAATATCAGTTGTCATAAATATCTTCATCAACGTCCTCCCGAACCCATTGAAAGTGTATTTATGATAGTTTCATCTAAGTTTTGTGGTAGTAGAGGTAAACATTCTAATCTTGTTTCAATTTCATCTCTACTTCCATCCCCGATGTCTATCAAGTCTCTGGGAATATTTCGTAGCACAACATACCAACCGTCATCCATTGGATCGTGACAATAAAATACTTGTTTCACTTGAGAAGAAAATACATATGGTTCATCCATCAAACGTTGACCCGTATGAATTAATCGAGAGAAATTCACCATTGTAAACCTGAATTTATCTCTTTTTATGCATCTGTTTACATCAACCCAGTAACACCGAAACAACACAACCTTTCGTTTTCCATAATAATTTAACTCAATAATTGTAACCCCCTAGACCCGGCCTATGCGTTTCGACTAAGTCTAGTGGATCACATTCATGATTCTTAAAGACATTTTTCCGAAACCGTTATTCTATCAACAAAAAATCATATTTATAAATGACATTTATGAGATTATAATAAATTATACTATAAAAAAACCAACTCATAATTATGAGAAAAATAACAATTTAATTAAAACATGTCTTTAAAAATCCAAATTACAATAAACCAATATAAATTAGCAAAAGGAGTACTCATTATAAAATCCAATACTTTTAAAAAAAGGCCCATGTTACCATAATAGAGTCAACTTAAAAGATAAAACATTACAATACGATATACTTCAAGAGATATGTTGATCCTCCAAGTGCTTGATCCGAGTATCTAACCAACAATATCTGAAAGGGGAAAATATTTTTGAAAAGTGAGCTAGGCTAAGTGTGTCCCAATAGTACAATAAAATCATAGTAGATACAGTAATTGAGTAATAGTTCAGAAATTCATCATCAAACCATAATGAAGTTTTACTTTTGAAACTTGTACTTTAAAACCCTTCTCCTGTACACCATCCGTAATTCCCCAGAACTACGTCCATAGGGCTTACCTTAAGCACACAGCAGAAAGGAAGCCAACCTAAAGATAGGCTTTGGGGCCTGTATCCTTAAGTTCGTAGGTCCGTAGGGCTTACCCTAAGCACACAGAAAAGGGAGCCAACCTAATGAAACATCTTGAGGCCCGTGAGCCTACCCAAGAGTCACATTAGGTCCATAAGGTTTACCAGCTTGATCAAAGCTGTACCTCCATAATGCAATCCAACCCAAAATCAGTATTTCAAAAATACTATTTATGCAGTAAGCATAATTTCCATAATTCCATATTCAATATTATAATATACCAATGAAAACCAATAATCATATATCAGTCATATTCCATAAACCATCACCAGTAAATAGGTGGATTAATAAAACATTAAACCATAGCTTTCAATGTACCATATTTCAAAACATATAAAACAATCAAGTAGTACACAGGGAACACACCTCGACAATAGGTTCAAATAATAGATCTAGTGATTGTTGGCCTCGCCACGCTCTGCTACTGTTTTCGAACCTAATCCATAATAACACTATATTACTAATGGGTAACAAAATTAATTTTTGATATCATAAAATTTACGAGTCTTAGGGGTGAATACTGGCACACACGGCTTAACTGATCTAGAGGAGCTGAGTCGAGCTGTCGAACGGTCAGGAGAGTCTCTTGTACCTTCAAACATTAATAATTTATCAGTCCTAAGTCTTACTCAACCATTCAAAGCTTAAACTCTTTAGTACATAAGCATTTTTCGGGTTTAACTATCAATTTGGAAGCTTTCGAGTCTAAATTTGACTAAACGGAGTGCAAAATCGGAATCAGGGCGTCGAAAAACATAAAGTATGATTTTTCAAAAATTCAAATTCTTGGTCAAAATCAAAGTCAACGGGTTTGACTGATGATTTGGAGGCCTTACGGTTCGAATTTGGTGAAACAGACTTCGGAAACAGATTCAGCACGTCGAAAAATGTCAGAATAGGTATACTCGAACAAAATAAAAGGTCGTTTAATGGCCGTTTAAAGTCGGTCAAAAGGGTTCAATAGTCCACATTCGAAAATTACAAAAATATTACCTTTATTAAAAATAATTACCAAAATATCACCGTTTTACTAAAAATTCCCAAAATGTCATTGGGTCGGGTCGGTCAACGGGTCAGGTCGGGTCAGACCGGTCAGACCGGTTCAGACCTGTCAACATAAGCTATCACTCGTCCGATTCTTCCCCACATGTAGGGGTGGCGCGTGTGGTGTCCTCCGGTCTCTAAAAATTCCTGAAAAAAATTCTAAAAATTCTTTTAAACGATTTTGAGTCACTTACCAACCTCGGTTCAAATTTTTGAACGGTGGAGAGCTCAATTTCAACTCGATCGGAACTTTGACCGCTTCACCTCCCTCACGCGCCGCCACCTACGGAGATAAGGAGGACACCATCGGACTCGGAACGACACAAGGAACACGATGGTGCGGGAGGTGTCAAAAATCGATCAACGATCGGAGATGAATTTAATATTTTCACGGCGGTGGTGCTAATAAGACGTCGAACTTTGATTCGAAATTCACGTCGTTTGGCAGCGTTTCGCTATAATTGGTTTACTGGGTTTTGATCATGGGTCGAAGATGAACACGATGGTGGTTTCAATTTTTCGATTGGAGGTCGGTAGGCGTCGGAATCGAACTTGCAAGGAGGGCTGCGGGAGAGTAAAGTTTTGCAATTGTTTCTGGTATGAAACCAGAAAATACATTGCACATATTTATGTTTAAAAGCTGTCGACACTTCTTGGAGGAATTCAGGGCTTGGTCCCTGAATTTCCTTCAACTTCTAAAATGGCCACAAGTTTTGAAAACTTCCACTTTAATCCTAAAATTTCTCCAAATTACTTAATTAATAATTTTTTCTTTCTTCAAAATTTTCAGGTTGTTACAATTCTCCCCCTCTACAAGAAATTTCATCCTCGAAATTTACCTTATGAGAAAAGTTGAGGAAACTGAGTCTCCATAGACTCCAATGTCTCCCAAGTAGCTATAGAGGGGCCTCACTTACTCCATTGAACTTTTACCATTGGAATACGCCTATTTCGAAGAACTCTCTCATCTCTTTCTAAGATCTGAACGGGCTCCTCCTCATATGACAAATCAGGTCTCAACTCTACCTCTTCAACCTGAATGATGTGTCCGGGATCTAGACAATATCGCCTCAACATTGATATATGAAAGACATCATGAATACGATTGAGCTCAGGAGGCAACTCAAGCTGATATGCAACAGGTCCTACCCTCTTCAAAATACAAAATGGTCCAATAAATCTTGGACTCAATTTACCCTTACGCCCGAATCTCAATACTTTTTTCCAGGGTGATACTTTTAAAAAGACCTGATCTCCAACATCAAACTGAATATCTTTCCTCCTTTGATGTGCATAAGACTTCTGTCTATCAAATGCCTCTTTCAGACGGTCACGAATCAATCTGACTGTGTCTTCTGTCTCGCGTATTAACTCAGGTGCCAATGTCTTCCGGTCACGCAACTCAGTCCAACATATCAGAGTGTGACATTTATGCCCATATAGTGCTTCGTAGGGTGCCATATGAATGCTGGTCTGATAACTGTTATTGTAATCAAATTCAGCCAATGGCAAAATGTTCTCCCAGCTACCATAAAAATCAATTATGCAACCCTGCAACATATCCTCCAGAATCTGAATCACTCTCTCAGATTGACCATCAGTTTATGGATGAAAGGATGTACTATAATCCAATCTTGTTCCCAAAGCTGTATGTAGCGCCTTCCAAAATTTCGAAGTAAATCTCGGATCTCGATCAGAAATAATAGACAATGGAACACCATGCAATCTGATAATCTCTGAAATATACAATCTCGCCAGCTTGTCTAAAGTATAATTTACCCACACAGGAATGAAGTGAGCTGACTTTGTAAGTCTGTTAACAATCACCTAAATTGAATCCTTTTTCGAAGGAGTCATAGGTAAGCAGTAACAAAATCCATAGTAATACGCTCTCATTTCCATTCAGGAATCTTGATAGGCTGTAACAAAACTGATGGATGTTGATATTTTGCTTTAACTTGCTGACAAGTCAAACACTTAGCCACAAAATCTGAGATATCCTTCTTCATGCCGACCCAATGATACCTCTCTCAAATTCTTGTACATCTTATATCCACCGGGGTGCATAGCATATGGACTACTGTGAGCCTCATTAAGAATAATTTGCCTCAACTCAGAATCATCAGGTACACAATATCGACCCTTAAAGCATAAAACTTCATCCTGATCAAGGGCGCAATCTGAGCTTATCCCCTGCTCTATTTGCTCAAAGATGGATAGCAAGGAGCTATCAAGGGGCAGCTTAACTTTAATTTCATTAACCAAAGTCAGCTTAACTTGTAATTCTGCTAACAAAGTGCCATCGTCATATAAATTCATCCTGGCCATTAAAGACCTCAACTCCGATACCGCCTTTCGACTCAAAGTATCCGCCATAATGTTAGCTTTACCATGGTGATAATCAACCACACAATCCTAATTCTTTAGAAGATCTAGCCAGCGCCGTTGTCTCAAATTAAGCTCCTTCTAGGTCAGAAGATACTTTAAGCTCTTATGATCAGTGAAAATGTAACACTTCTCTCCATAAAGATAGTGTCTCCAAATCTTCAAGACAAAAATCACTGCTGCTAACTCCAAATCATGAGTAGGATAATTACACTCATGCGGTCGCAGTTGACGTGACGCATAAGCCACTACCTTAGCCCCCTGCATTAGAACACAACCAAGTCCTGAATGTGAAGCATCACTATACACTGTAAAATCTTTCTCGGGTTCTGGTTGAATCAACACTGGTGCTTGAGTCAAAACCTCCTTTAATTTCTCAAAGCTCTCCTGTTGTGCCTCATCCCAATCAAACGACACATTCTTCCTTAACAGCTTTGTCAAAGGAGTAGCAATGATCGAGAAGCCCTCGACAAAACGTCGATAATATCCAGCCAAGCCCAAGAAACTGCGGATCTTAGAGACGTTCTTGGGTCGTTTCCAATTCACAATAGCCTCGATCTTGCTTGGATCGACCTAAATACCTCAACCAGAAATAATGTGCCCCAAAAACAACACTTCTTGAAGCCAAAACTCACACTTGCTTAGTTTGGCATATAGTCGATGCTCTCTCAAGGTCCGCAAAATAATCTTCAAATGCTCTTCATGCTCTGTTTCCATCCGAGAATAAACCAGAATATCATAAATAAAGACAACCATAAATTGATCCAAATATGGTTAGAACACACGATTCATCAAATCCATGAAAGCTACTGGAGCGTTCGTCAAACCAAAAGGCATTACTAAGAATTCATAATGACCATATCTAGTGCGAATGGCCGTTTTTGCAACATCGGACCCCTAAACTTTCAATTGGTAATACCCCAAACGAGGATCAATCTTAGAGAATATAGTAGCTCCTCGTAACTGATCAAATAAGTCGTCAATCCTGGGTAATGGGTACTTATTATTGACCGTCATCTTGTTCAACTTCCGATAGTCAATGCATAGCCTTAGCGACCCATCCTTCTTTTTCACAAACAAAACTGGAGCTCCCCAAGGTGAGGTACTATGCCGAATAAATCCTTGATCGAATAATTCTTGCAATTGGACCTTCAAATCCTTAAGTTCCTTTGGAACCATGCGATAAAGTGCCATAAAAATAGGTGAAGATCCCGGATAAGTCTCAATCTCGAACTCTACCTCTATATCAGGAGGTAACCCAGGTAACTTCTCCGGAAAAACATCAGGAAACTCTCTAACTGTTCGAATCTCCTCGATCATGGACAAGGAACCTTTAGTGTTCAGAATACAGGCAATGAAAGTCTCATACCTCTTCCTGATTATACGATCAATTTCCATAGCTGAAACAATATTGGAGAGATAGCCACGTCGTTCACCAATTAACACAACAGTCCGACCACCTGAAGTCTTCAGAGTAGCTCGCTTGTATTCGCAATCCAGATTTACCTTGTGTTTATTCAACCAATCCATCCCAAGAATTAGATCAAACTCCTCTAAAGGAAGCTCCATAAGATCAACGAGAAAAATTTCTCCCTGAACCTCTAGAGAACAACGCCGAAATATTTTATTCACTAATACTGCCTGTCCTACTGGACTCGTAACCGTAATAGTATTATCAGTGTTATTGATCGGAATCTGAAGATTACGAGATATTGAACTCGATACATATGAGTGGGTGGAGCTATTGTCCAGTAATGCAAAGTATGGAATAGAATATATAGTAAATGTACCTGCAATAACCTCAGGCTCATCTCTGTCATCCTGACGTCTAGTGGCATAAACCAACGCAGGCTGTCTAGCCTCAGAAACTATTGGCTCTCTATTCTGCTGAGGTCGGGCTCTACTATCTGTTCTGGATGTTGATCCGGAAGGTCTTCTCTGACTACGACCTCTGGCTGGAGTCTGAACTGATGCCTGGGAACGCGCAAGAGTCTGGTTAGTTGTCCTCTTAAATAAAACTAATTGTGGGCAATCCCTCCAGAAATGACCACTGGATCCACACTGGTAACAAAGTCTCATCTTCTTACGACATTCTCCTCTGTGTCGACTACCACAATACTCACATAGGGGCCCATAATAAAACGACGATGAACCACCTCGACTGATAACTGAAGGTGAAGATACTGCAGGCCTAGAACTGGCATTGCTTCTCAAAGGACCTAAAGTATGAGTCTTCTTTCCAGGACGTGCAGAGAACTCGTTCAGGCCAGAAAATTTCCCAGGCCGCTCTCGATCAACACGATATCTTGCTGGAGCTAAGGTCTCTACCTCCTCAGCATCCTTCGCTTTGCCCACCAGCTCATCAAAAATCTCATCTTGATGGGTAACAACCTGCCGACGTAGCTCATATCTGAGTCTGAGAGTAAATTTATGACATCGATCTCTCTTAGTAGGTACCGTACTGAATCCATACTTTAGCAGCTTCAAGAACTCGATCTCATACTCAGAAACGATCATGTCTCCCTGTACCAGGTCTTGGAACTACTGTCGTCTCTGAGCTAAGTAACGCTCTCCCAGAAAATGGCTCCTAAAGCGTTCCTTAAAGAAATCCCAAGTCAACCGATCAGCCGCAACACTACTGACTACTGACTCCCACCATGTGTGCGCATTGTCATCTAACATCGCTACTGCACTCAGATATCTCTTAGTTGGATCCAAACCTAACTGATCCATGGATCTTTCTGTATCCTGGAGCCAATCTTCTGCTTCAGTAGGAGGTCCACCAATCTGTCCTCCAAAAGTTCTGACTCCATTGGCAATCAGAGTATGAGAAATAGGCACATCGGATCCAACACCAGCAGCTCTGACCGCTCCCTGAATCAACTGTAGATATTGTCTACCAAAATTCTCATCAGGTGCAACTCTGGTAGAATCAGGCTCAATATCAGTCGCTCCTATGATCGATGTAGTCATGCCAATACCAGCAGCAGGAGGTAAATTCGTCGGGGTCGCAGGAGCAGGATCATTTGTCGGAGGTGGGGGATCTACTAAAATCTCATCGATTGGGTCTGCAAATCAAGTCATTCGACCTCGTCCTCGGCTATTTCGACGTCCACGTCTAGCACTCATTTTGGTAGATCTCTAGTTTACTATAGAAGATAAAACTTAGGGTTAGATAAACACTTGGAGTATCTAACATAATTAAAACTGTAAAAACTTTGAGACATGGCCTTAGAAACTTATTTTGTAAAATATTTCAAAACCGTATTTTCAATTTGGACTCATACACAGTTCGAGGTTTAAAAACCAAAAGCTCTGATACCAATTAAATGTAACCGCCTAGACCCGACCTATACGTTTCGACTAAGTCTAGTGGATCACATTCATAATTCTTAAAGACATTTTTCCGAAACTGTTATTCTATCAACAAAAAATCATTTTTATAAATGACATTTATGAAATTATAATAAATTATACTATAAAAAAACCAACTCATAATTATGAGAAAAATAACAATTTAATTGAAACATGTCTTTAAAAATCTAAATTATAATAAACCAATATAAATTAGCAAAAGGAGTACTCATTATAAAATCCAATACTTTTAAAATAAGGCCCATGTTACCATAATAGAGTCAACTTAAAAGATAAAACATTACAATACAATATACTTCAAGAGATATGTTGATCCTCCAAGTGCTTGATCCGAGTATATAACCAACAATATCTGAAAGGGGAAAATATTTTCGAAAAGTGAGCTAGGTTAAGTGTGTCCCAATAGTACAATAAAATCATAGTAGATACAGTAATTGAGTAATAGTTCAGAAATTCATCATCAAACCATAATGAAGTTTAACTTTTGAAACTCGTAATTTAAAACCCTTCTCTTGTACACCATCCGCAATTCCCCAGAACTGCATTCATAGGGCTTACCTTAAGCACACAGCAGAAAGGAAGCCAACCTAAAGATAGGCTTTGGGGTTTGTATCCTTAAGTCCGTAGGTCTGTAGGGCTTACCCTAAGCACATAGAAAAGGGAGCCAACCTAATGAAACATCTTGAGGCCCGTGAGCCTATCCAAGAGTCACATTTGGTCCATAAGGTTTACCAGCTTGATCAAAGATGTACCTCCATAATGCAATCCAACCCAAAATCAGTATTTCAAAAATACTATTTATGCAGTAAGCATAATTTCCATAATTCCATATTCAATATTATAATATACCAATGAAAACCAATAATCATATATCAGTCATATTCCATTAACCATCACCAGTAAATAGGTGGATTAATAAAACATTAAACCATAGCTTTCAATGTACCATATTTCAAAACATATAAAACAATTAAGTAGTACACAGGGAACACACCTTGACAATAGGTTCAAATAATAGATCTAGTGATTGTTGGCCTCGTCACGCTCTGCTACTGTTTTCGAACCTAATCCATAATAACACTATATTACTAATGGGTAACAAAATTAATTTTTGATATCATAAAATTTACGGGTGTTACTGGTGAATACTGGCACACACGGCTTAACTGATCTAGAGGAGCTGGGTCGAGCTGTCAAACGGTCAGGAGAGTCCTTGTACCTTCAAACATTAATAATTTATCAGTCCCAAGTCTTACTCAATCATTCAAAGCTTAAACTCTTTAGTACATAAGCATTTTTTGGGTTTGACTATCAATTTGGAAGCTTTCGAGTCTAAATTTTTCCAAACAGAGTGCAGAATTGGAATTAGGGCGTCGAAAAACATAAAGTATGACTTTTCAAAAATTCAAATTCTTGGTTAAAATCAAAGTCAACGGGTTTGACTGATGATTTGGAAGCCTTACGGTTCAAATTTGGCAAAACAGACTTCGGAAATGGATTCGGCATGTCGAAAAATGTCAGAATAGGTATACTCTAATAAAATCAAAGGTCGTTTAATGGCCGTTTAAAGCCGGTCAAAGTTATGGTCAAAGGGGTTCAATAGTCCACATTCGAAAATTACAAAAATATCACCTTTATTAAAAATAATTACCAAAATATCATCGTTTTACTAATAATTCCCAAAAATATCATTGTTTTAAAAATAATTACCAGAATGTCATTGTTTTTAAAAAAATTCCCAAAATATCACCAGGTCAGGTCAATGGGTCGGGTCGGGTCAACGGGTCGGGTCGGTCAACGGGTCGAGTCAGGTCAGATCGGTGCGGACCGGTCAGACCGGTTCGGACTGGTTAATATAAGCTATCACTTGTCCGATTCTTCCCCATGCGCAGGGGCAGTGTGTGGGGGCGCGTGTGGCGTCCTCTGATCCCCAAAAATTCCTGAAAAAATTCTAAAAATTCTTTTAAGCGATTTTGAGTCACTTACCAACCTCGGTTCAATTTTTTGAATGGTGGAGAGCTCGATTTCAACTCAATCGGAACTTTGACTGCTTCACCTCCTTCACGTGCCGCCGCCTACGGAGACAAGGAGGACACTGTCGGACTCGGAACGACACAAGGAACATAATGGTGCGGGAGGTGTCAAAAATAGATCAACGATCGGAGATGAATTTAAGATTTTCACGGTGATGGTGCTAATAAAACGTCGAGACTTTGACTCGAAATTCACGTCGTTTGGCAGCGTTTCGCTATAATTGGTTTACTGGGTTTTGATCACGGGTCGAAGATGAACACGATGGTGGTTTCAATTTTTTGATTGGAGGTCGGTAGGCATCGGAATCGGACTTGCAAGGAGGGCTGCGGGAGAGTAAAGTTTTGCAATTGTTTCTGGTATGAAACCAGAAAACACATTGCACATATTTATGTTAAAAGCTGCCGACATTTTTTGGAGGAATTCAGGGCTTGGTCCTTGAATTTCCTTCAACTTCTAAAATAGCCACAAGTTTTGAAAACTTCCAATTTAATCCTAAAATTTCTCCAAATTACTTAATTAATAATTTTTTTATTTCTTCAAAATTTTCAGGTTGTTAAAATAATGTCCGTAAGATTTCCATAATAATCGACCTCTCCCTCCTGCGGATTATTGTCCCTGACAGTAGCATAACTTGTAGTTGACGAAGTAACTACGACTCCACAATTTTGTGTCATCCTTAATCTTTCACGAGATTTCGTGTGGAACCTGAACCCATTAATGAGGAATGCATTATATCTTTTAACAATTCTATTCGGACCTTGAGAAAGTCATTTAACATCTTCACTAACTTCTCTCCCACTCCAAACCTATTACACATGAATGGTGAATTAATTTGCATTGATGTCGATATAAAAAACAAGACATATATTATTTATAAGTATTCCGTAAGATTTAGTTGCTTACCGTATGGCCTAACCATTCATGAAAAGTTTATGTGAATAACTTTTGTAGCTCTCCCTGATTTAATCTTCGGGAGCGTGCACGAGATCTCAAGACTTCTTTAAACTCACTATAAAGTATATTATGTCGTTAAAAATTTATATATATAAAAGATTAAGAGATTTCATATAGCTTGGGTCGGAAATACTTACGTGCGAAAGGGATCTATTGAATCGTGATGGAGAAGAACATATCGGTGTGCTTGAAACCAAGACGTGTAATCTAAGTGTGCAATTTCAACTTTCCCTAATGGTTGACCATAACTTCCAAACAAATAATGTTGAGGTAAGTCATAAGTACTTAACACATCATTTCGATTTGGTCTATTCCATCTTGTTTCAATATCTTCCAAATATCTAGAGCAAAATGTCATACATTCCTCTGCCAAATACCCTTCAGCAATTGATCCTTCCGGATAACGCTTATTATGACAATAAGACTTCAACTTGCCCAAGAACCTATACACAAAACAACATACTACGTAAATACATTTTATTAAAAGGTATAATCAGTAGTAATTTGAAACGTCTAATTCAATTAACACCCCTCTCTAGGGTACATCCATCGATAGAAAACTGGTCCACCAACTCTTGCTTCGTGAGGAAGATGAATTAGCAGATGCACCATAATTGTTAAGAATGAAGGCGGAAATATCTTCTCCAAGTTGCATAAAGTCAAGGCAACTCAATCTTGTAGTTTATCAAGTTCTTCAACCATTAGCACTTTCCCACAGATGGCTTTCATTATATTAGAAAGTTCAATGATACAAGACGCCACCTTACTCGACATGCAATCGCAAACAGCTACTGCAGTAAATCTTGCATTAATAAGTGATAATCATGTGACTTTAAACTATAAAGTCTTCGATCTTTAACACTGACACATCGAGAAATGTTTGATGCATACCCATCTGGGACCTTTATATCCTTTAACACTATGCAAAACACTTATTTTTCTTTCTTCGAAAGAGAAAAAATAGAAGGCGACAATAAATATCTTCCATTCGGATGTAATTACGAATGAATATCATGTCGAATTCTCATCTCCACTAAGTCAAGTCGACTCTTAAGATTATCTTTAGATTTTCTGCCATCATTCAGAATGGTCCCGATAATATTCTCACAAACATTCTTCTCAATATGCATTACATCAAGATAATGTCTCAAAATCTGGTTTTTCCAATAAGGCAACTTTAAGAATACACTCCTCTTTTTCCATAAGTCTACCTCATTTGGATCATCCTCTTCATCAGACTCATCATCAGTTTGTTCATCAACTTCAACCTCTTCATTGACCTGCTTTGCCTTTTTCTTTGATCGTGTACTACTTGGTTGATTCATCTTTCCATAAGTAAAATTGATATTTTTCAACATTCTGAATATTTCAGAGCCGGTTGTTTGGTCAGGAGCATTTCGAAACTCTTCATTACCATCAAACATATTCTTTTGACATCTAAATCTATGATTATCAGGTAACCATCGACGATGTCCCATATAAGAGAACTTCTTTCCATTAACCAACCACTTCGAACATGTTTGTGCAGCACAAGGACAAGCATAACGACATTTGGTACTCCAACCAGATAAATTTGCATACGCAAGAAAATCATTAATTGTCCATAATAAAGTCACGCGTAAATTAAAGTTCTCATTCGTCAACACATCGTACGTATCGACCCCTTCCCATAAATGTTTCAACTCTGTAATTAGCGGCTGTATGTAAATATCAATATCATTTCTGGGGCCTTTCTCACCGGGGATTATCATGGATAAGATGAAAGATGATTGTTTCATGCAAATCCAGGGAGGTAAATTGTATGGAACAAGTACAACAGGCCAAGTACTATACGAAGTACTCATGATTTCAGTTGCAAGATCGAGCCTGACATTTCGAGGATCTCTCGCAAAACTTGGATACTTGTTGTCAAATGACTTCCAAGCTAAAGAATCCGCAGGATGCCGTAATAATCTATCATCGGTTATGCCATCATGATGCCACCTCATAGACTCAGCAGTCTTGGAGGACATAAACAATCTTTGTAGCCTAGGCATGAAAGGAAAATATCGGAGAATCTTAACCGGTTTCTTTCTTGATGGTGCTTGAGCTTCATCCTCAGTAATATTTTCTGCCTCTCTACTCATCCATCGAGATTTTCCGCATATATGACAAGACTCCTGATTTTTTCGATCACCCCAAGACAACATACAATCATTCGGACAACTATGAATTTTGTCATATCCAAGACCCAAATCTTTTATCATTTTCTTCATATCTTTACATGATTGAGGGATTTTTGCAAAAGGAAACATTTCTCCTAGTAACTCCAACAATTGCGTAAAGGAGTTCCCAGTCCACCCTCACAGGCATTTTAAGTGGAAAAGACGAATGCAGAAAGAAAACTTTGATCCGTCATAAAGTTGTTCATTCATTTCATTCAGCAACTTGTAAAACTTTTCCGCTTCTCCATTTGGCTCTTCACCGCTTCCAATTCTTCCCATCTCAATGGAATCATTGACATCATTCTGCCAATAATTTTCTGTAACATAGGGCTGACTATTGTGCATATTAAATGCATCTTGTAACATCCCTTACATGTCATCTTCTCTAAAAGTTGGATGGTGAGAAGGAGCATGATAAGTCGAATAACTCGTGGAAGCAGATCTATCTGATACAAACTCTCCATGAAAGATCCATTTTCTATACCCCTGAACAAATCAAAAAATAACTAGATGCTCGTACACAACTTCACGAATGTGCCAGTTAATGTTAACACAGTTTTTACAAGGGCAAAGAATCATATTCTCTTGGCTTGCATTCAGAAAAGCTAAATCTAGAAAGTTTTCAACTCCATTTCGATATTCGACGCTTACCCTTGAGAAATCCATCCAAGTCTTATCCATTTCGTATTTCTGGAGTTTAAATTTCAAATGTTAAATGGTAATATTATAGAAAAGGTTAGAACCTAACATAAGCATTAAACTATCAGATTTAGTGCATGCCAATATTTGCATAGTATACAACTAATCACTCCTAAATTATAAGACTTTTAAATTTATAAAATGTTATGGGAGCAATTGTATCTCTGTTATTTTATAAAAATATTTAAAATTATAATAAAGAAATTAATTAATATGAAATTTAGGGCATACCTCTAATCAAACAAGATGAACTCTTCACAACAGATAGTAGTAGATTTAAGTGTAGATAATGCAACACAAACCACCTATTATCGGCAACCAAAACAACACAAATAAACCAATACTTCAATTGTCTGTTAAAATCAATATGAAAATGAAATAAGACAACAGTACAAAATAAGACAACAAACAAACTATACCACTTTCTATCATGTACCCACAATTCTCTCCCCACACATACGCTCAAACATCTCTTCCATCAAATCATAAATTAACATTGAACATAGGTTTATATAAGTGTCTAAAGACAACATGTATCAAATGTAATAAAGAAAATATAAAATCTTTTTTAGTTGTGAGAAAAAATATATATATGCATTTCATTTGTTTTATTTTATTTTATTTTTAAAAGTTTATCCTTTACGTTATTACCATTGAAGTTTATGTAATATTAATGAAAGACAATATTATTTCATTCACTCGTTATTGAAATAAATATATAAATAAACGTAGTCTTTTTATACCTTGAATGCATTAACTCATATCATTGACCATATGTTTGACAATGGATATTTAAACATGCAATAAGATACCATATAAACATGAGAACTTGCATGGCTCAATGGTGGATAAATTAAACTTTAAATCTAATCTAGTAATACAATCATGAATAGACTCGTTCGACCTCAATTTGTTTTCAAAAGAATAAGATTTTTATTGTTTGGACAAATTGTAACTTCTTAACAATAAGAGAGTGTCATTGAAAATTCAAATTAGTGGGTAAAATTGTTTAGATAAGGCAGTGAAAAAAATTAAGTGTATTATAATATTTCTTTTTTTTTTCTACAAGGGATCTTTCTACCATGATCGATAAAACGATAGGACGACATGACTTTTTTGGGAAGATAGTCGAAGGAAACAACTTTTAATCTCATACATGTGGAAGATGCCGTGACGACCGATCATTTTCTTTAGGGATGTAAAAAATTGACTCGACCTACATAACTGACTGAAATCGACTCGAGTCAGAACTGTTTGTGACATGAGATTGTGATGATCTAAAATCGATTCGAGTATGAATTGGTGTTGACCTGAACCTGAGTTGGATCTGAAAACTTTAGATTTGAACATGACCTACACCCGACTTGAGAACGACTTAAACCTGGCTATGTGATAATATAACTCAACTTGCATCTAATCTTATATGAACTCGAATAGGAGATTAACCTGATAAATAATTGAAATTATCCGACCTGCTACGAACTCGACCTGTTATGAACTCAACCTATAAATAACCCTAATTGAGATATTACGCAATTCCCAGACTATTAAAAAACTAAATGTGATTGAAATGAAAATGGAAGCTAATTTTAATGATAAAAACAATTTTCTTTTACAATTTATTAGTTAAAATGGAAAATTTTAAAAAGCTTAATGATAATGAACACTAAAAGTAGTTTACCATTAAAAAAAAAAAGCGAATCGGATCTCGTACGGTCCTCCGCCAAACTTCCCAAAATTAACAAATTTAAGCGGTTCAAACCAAAACAAATATTTAAAGAAACGGCTCCTTAAATCATTTTACCGCTAATTTTCAAAATTTCATTGACAACAGATCTGCAAATCTCTAATATAGTTCGAAGATGTCTAAAGAAAAACATATATAAGGCTAAAAAACTGTGCAACTGGAGTTTTGAAAAGAAATTTAATAAAATATGTTTATCACTACTGGCAATTTTAATTTATATGTAATATAGTGGGTTGTAACTATTTTAAAATAAGTATAACTGAAAAACCTATCTTACATCTTAAAAGCAGAACACAAAATGTAACAGCAAAATGTAATAGTACAAAATACCAGTGACTCTAAATTTACATGAAATTCCTTATAAGATGGCAGAATGAGCAACAAGAATAGTAACAGCATTATGTTTAAAGATGGCAGGAAATGAAACTATCTATTGGCTGAAGCAGCACGGTGAACAAGAGGAACTTAAAAGATAACCTCACGCAATCCAAAAATCTTGTTTTGTTTCTTACAAGATGCTATGCCATTATGGGAATCATAATGTGTCACAACTGATACAATGGAAAAATTACAATCATTTATTGAGTACGACATGCTTTGAGAATTGCTTACCACACCCCAAGTATTCAAGTATAATTAAAATTTAACTGATCTAGGGTTGTCTAGCAATGGGGTTTATTTGCAAAGATGCAAAAGTTGGATGCATAGTTCTAAGATGGTGTAAAGTGCTAATAGTAAGTTATTGATTTGATGAATGCAAAATTGTGTGTTTCATTTGTTTTGAGGTCAAGGTGATGTGGGTTTGAACTGATTTTAATTTTTTAGAAATTATTTATTCATGCATTTAAACATATTTGCTTCTAGATTGACATGGACACTATAGAAGTCAGCAACCTGAATAGACAATTTTTGTTTCGGCAATCCCATGTTGGGCAGTCCAAAGCCAAGGCAAGCACATTCACAAGCATTTTTCCTGTTTGCTTGCAGGGTTAGTTATATAAGTTGATGACTTGTATTTCATCAGGTTGCTCGAGAGGCAGTCTTGAGATTCAGGCCCAAAATAAAAATTACACCATATCATGCAAATGTTAAGGAGTCTCATTTCAATGTTGATTTCTTTAAAGAGTTTAATGATGTTCTGAATGGGCTGGACAACTTAGATGCAAGGCTCCATGTAAACCGTCTTTGCTTGGCGGCGGATGTTCCCTTACTTGAAAGCGGGACCACATGATTCCTAGGACAGGTAATTTAGTTTTTCCATGTCTAGAAATGTTATATAACATTTCTAGGTTACTCATATTTATTTTTCATCAATTTTTTCTTAGTTTGTGCAAGTACAATTCCAGTCAGAGTGATTTGATTTTACATGCTATATAACTGATAATCTGAAGTACTGCTATTTTATGCAAATAAAAACTTATTGGTGAAACCCACTTCTAGAGCTAGTGACCTGTTTACCCTATATACAAGTAGTAGCATCCTAAGTTTCTGTTTGGACAGAGTCTATTTCTTATTAAGTTCTATTGAGGGCTTTATGAAATATTATATAAAATGAGTCCTATACTAATATTATCTATGCTGATATGCAGCTCTAAAATATGCTTGAAAAGTTGTTGTTTTTATCTTCTTCATTTGGTGGAAAAACATTATTGTTTTCTTTGTATAATTTAAATTTGACTTGTGTAAGAAAGTGTACAGAACAATTTAATTTTGCAAAAGAACGTCAAAGTGTCCTATACCAATAAATTTCTTTTGGCTGGGGTTAGGGTGGGATTTCATTTATTTCTGTCGGAGTTAACCAGTAGTCACTACAATTATTATTTACATCTAGTTGTTTCCAAGGCAACTTCTGTCAGAAGTCTTAATCATATTGTTTGAATTGTAGTTTGTTCATTGTATCGTGTGGGCGAAGGACCTGCTTTTTGCAAAGTTGTTTGGGGACAAGAATCAAGAAAACGATTTGAATGTGCACTCTAGTGATACTACAAACTAATTGGAACAGTCTGAAGATGTATTTGAATGTAGAATAGATGTATTTGGTCATAACATAGAAGTGGCTCTGTCTAATGAAGAAACTTGGAAAAACCGTAACAAACCAAGGCCTATATATAGTAAGGACGTCTTGCCTGATATTTTTATTCCTCAAACTAGTGAAATTGTTAGAAAAAGCAATTGCGTGGCACTAAGGTAACCAAAATGAAATTAAGCGCTCGAAGCACAGGACTACAAAAATAAACTCTACTAGTACAATCTAATGCTAATCAAGCCTAATACGTGAAAACATTCAACTTGAAGTTAACGAACAGGAAAACATTAATCAACAACGTATTCTTAAAGGAATATATATATATATCCAGCAAATGAAAAATAAGGGTCCACCATATGCATGGAACAACTTGGAAACAAGTAAATAGTTTCAATTCCTGGAGCTGGACCAAAATTGGAACCAGATAAAATGGAAAATAAGGGGGAAAATAGTATATAATAGAAATTTGTGGAAACATACCTCAAAATCGGCCAACGTTGCCGAGACCTTAAACGGCCAACAACACCGACAATGTCAGTAGAAAGCAAACTCCAGAGGCTCCCACACCGAACCAGAGCTGACAAACCAAAAAAACACCCCAACGGCGGTGATTGTGAGCCAAAGTTGTTGGTTTCGCACTCCAAAAAAAAGCCCCCAATGACAACGAAAACAAGGGTCACAACGTGAGGGGCTTTAGGGAAGAAGACCGAGGACCTTACCCTTAACAACGAATGGTGGCGGAGATGGGATTAGTGGACAGCGGCGGGGTTGAAAGATAGAAAACAGAAGGGTGGGGGCGATACTCGTGAAAAAGGAAAAACGGATAGGTTTTGTGATATAAAAGACCATTTATTTTGCGGCGTTTTCTAACAAAAACGCCACGATTGATAAAGCCTATTACGATGTTTGGAAAAAAACGCCGCGCAATTACACTTTATAGCGGTGTTTATTACAAGAACACCACTATGAATGAAGCTATTGCGGCATTTTTAGATACAAACGCCACTATTAATGAAAGCTACTGTGGCGTTTGTATAAAAAAGCGTATAAAGTACTCTTTATCGCGACGTTTATTGGAAAAACGCAACTAAAACTAACCCTATTACAGCATTTGTGATACAAACGCCGCTATATTACTACTCTATCGCGACATTTTTTGAAGAAACGCCGCTATTTGATAAACATTAAATTAAATGTATGGATGTACCTATTGCGGCGTTTTTTGAGATAAACGCCGCAAAATGTCATGTATATAGCGGCGTTTTGGATACAAACGCCGCTAAATACCTTTATTTATATAAGATTAACAGATTTTAAATATTTTATTTATTCTCTACATAAACTAAATTTACTACCATATATTTTTATGTAATTAACAACAACCATACTTTTTAATGCATAAAACTACTTAACAATAACATACATTATAATTTAGAAACATTAAAGTTATGTATAAACAGTCTTCACCCATATTGTTCACTACAATTTAGTCTTCATTGCTCCTTCGTGGGGAAATGACGTAGGAAAGCTGTTTTCCTTGTTTGACGACGCATCATTAAGTTTTTCCTCCGTGTAAACTCTATATGGACAAACTCTTCATCCATTTCACCAAATAAATCCCCTACCTCTGGTTCACCAAGAAGACTCTTTGCGCGCTTCAGTGCTTCACTTGAAACAGATAACGACCCTCCACCTACAATATGAAACTTGATTGGAGGTGGCTTGGGAACTGAATCAAACATTAAAATAAATTTAAATAGATGATATAAATGTTTACTTGGAGTAACAGTAGAGGCAACGTCGTCTTCATTGAGGATCGATACTGCTTTTGCAATTGAAGATTCTTTCAACGTCACAGAGTTACCAAATTCGGTTCTAAACATCGGGTATTTATCCACTCCTCTATCATCGTTCTCAATAAGGTTCAAAGATCCTACATGTGTACGATCTATGAAATTTTAGTGAGCGTACAAAAACAAAATATAGTGGCTTAAAGATTCATAGATTATTACCTTAAAGTAGGAGATCGGCCATGGAAGGGTATGGAGTAATAGGAGTTCCTTTCGAGTCATCATCGAGTTTCGACGGCGAGACCGGACCGATAGCCTCCCAACGATAATTTTATCCATCGTCAGAGCAAATACGCCACGTAGACATTCCGATGATAATTTCTCTTACTCAAGACAACACCTGCTCTTTTTTTTTCTCCAATAAGTTAGCTTTCTGGGTTTTCCCCATTTTCAGAATACCCAAAAAAACAAAAATGAAAAATATCATTAGTAATAAGAGGGATCAAACCGTGCAATTGTGTTATAGTTCGTCGGTCAGAGGGCCGATTTGGTCGCCGGGACATTCAAAAGACGACGTCGCTTGGAATCGTGTTTAGCCTGTTGTTGTACTAGAGAAGAAGCTTTGAGGGAAGAAGAGTTGAAATGATTTTAAGGTTCAGTTAAGAGAAAAGGGAGGACCATATATTTAACATTATTGATTAACACTATTGATTAACACTATTGATTAACACTATTATGGCATTTGTCTAAAAACGACGCTAAAGTACTATTTATTCCAGCATTTGAGGTATAAACGCCGCTAATTTATCATTCTATTGCGGCATTTTCGGTATAAATGCCACTATATTACCACTATATTGAGGCATTTGAGCTGAAACGCCGTAAAATTTCTCCTCTATTACGGCGTTTATTGTAAAAACGCCACTATATGTCTACTAAATTGCAGCGTTTGTACAAAAAACGCCGCTAAAGTATCACATATTGATAAAGCATATTGTAGCGTTTATTGAAAACACCACTATAAACAACCATATTGCGGCGTTTATAAAAAAATGTCGCACTATTACCACTCTATAGCAGCGTTTGTATAAAAACGCCGCTAAATAACTACTCTTTTGTGGCGTTTGTTGACAAAACGCCACTATAAATAACTCTATACCGGCGTTTGTGCCATAAACGCCGCTAAATTACCACTCTATTATTGCGGCGTTTGTTGGGAAAATGCCGCTAAAGTATCATTTGGCGGCGTTTTGATTATAAACGCCGCTATATTCCAAAATATTGTGGCGTTTACTCTCCAAACGCCGCTAAAAACGCCGCTATAGAACACTTTTGCTGTAGTGATATTCGGATTATTGTTTCTTAGTTATGAACACAAAGCATGTAACGCACAATGTTTGGCAAACTCGTGGTAGAGAACAATTCAGGTTCGAAATTTGTTGGTCTCATGAACCCTCGTGTATTCAACAAGTTGAGGCCACTTGGGAATACACACACGGGTCGAAGCTTGGAAAATTAGAGGCAATCAGTGATGCTTTGCATCATTGAAAGCATGCTCAATTATCTAAAACTAAACAACGACCTTGGTCGAAATGCTCCAAGTATGAGCTCTACGAAGTTCATCAAGGTGAAAAAGGAATTATATGCACTGCTATATATAAAATCGTGTCCAAAGTACCTGGACATTAGATATCAAATAATATATTAGTTGCACATGAAATGATCCATTATTTGAATTCCTTAAAGAATGGTCATGACAAGGGCGCTGCGCTGAAGTTGGATACTTAGTAGGCATATGATATAGTGGAATGGGCCTTTTTGTGGTGTGTCATGTTAAAATTGGGCTTCTATAAGAAGTTTGTGGATATAATAATGACACATGTTACCACCATGTCTTTTTTAGCCTGGGTAAATGGATCTTTAACGGAGGAATTCACACTGAGCCGAGGACTTAGGCAAAGGGACCCACTATCCCCTTTTTTATTCCTCTTTGTGACACAAGCTTTATCCTCTTTGTTTCATAAGGCTCAGAGTGATGATCATATAAAGGGTATACGAGTTTCACCGAATGGGCCTAGAGTATCTCATTTGCTGTTTGTAGACGATAGTCTTGTTTTTCTAAAAAATCTCGTCCTTGGAGGCACAACACATCAAAGGGATCCTGGATTATGCTATGTTCTGCTATTTATTCCCGGAACATCTATTGAAAGAAATTATTGACCTTATGCGTTGTTATTGGTGGATTGGAACGTCAGATAAAAGAGGGTGGCCCCTTATGGCTTGGACCAATATTTGTAAACCAAAAAGAGTAGGCGGTTTAGATTTCAGAGACCTCAAATCTTTCAACCTAGCGATTTTAGGTAAACAATTGTGGTATTTAATTAAGAGAAAATAATTTCAGTGACCGAAAATGCCTTGTAATATACGATTTTGACCAATTTTTTTTCGATTTGTCAAAATGACCAACAAAATCGCAATGCGATCTCTAAATCGAGACGGGACGGGATGGGACGGCGGTGGCAGTGCGCGAGAGTCCCCCTTGTTCTCTTCCACTCAACAAGAAAGTGGGAAATCCAAGCCTTAAATACCCATTCCCAATAGTGTTTCCAATACTATGTGGGATTGAGCACTGCAAACACTTGAAAATCTTTTACACTATCGCAACACATTCTTTATTGTTTCAAACTAAAATCTTACAAATGGCTTGGGAATCTTTTACACTATCGCAACACATTCTTTATTGTTTCAAACTATATGTGAATTTGGAATAGTTAAAATGTAAACTTATTTGAATTTTTCACTATCGCAACACTTTTTCACTATCGCAACAACATGTTTTTCAAACTCTCGCAACACATTTTAACTATCGCAACACATTTTTCAAAATCGTGTTGCGAATCTTAAAATCGCGTTGCGAATCTGGATATTCGCGTTGCGAATCTGGATATTCGCGTTGCGAATTTAGAAACTGAGTTGAAAAATTAGAGTTCGCGTTACGAATTTAAGATCGCGTTGCGATTTTGTTGGTCATTTTGGTAAATCCAAAAAAAGTTGGTTAAAATCGTATATTATAAGGCATTTTCGGTCACTGAGGTTATTTTCTCTTTAATTAAAGACCTGAATTCATTGTTTTCTAGGGTGCATAGAGCTAAACACTATCCAGACGGTGATATTCTCCATGATAAAATGGGAGAGAAGAGATCTTATGCGTGGAAAGGACTCCATAAGGCTTTATAAGAATTGTCACCAACATTATTTTGGACAGTGGGATGTAATAGTAACACTAAACTATTTTATGCTCTGTGGGGAGGTATGCAACGGGTGAACCTTACAGGTACCTATAACATTTCACAATTAAGGAATATGCACTACGGAGATCTTATTAAAAGGACCAACCGCGATACCCTACTAGGATTAGATGTGGATACAGTGCAGTAGACTCCGATAACACCTTGTGTGCATGATAATATTATTTTGGGGAATCATGATTCGTGTGTTTATTCAGTTCGATCTGCATATTGGTGGCTTCAGAAACCATCCCATAATCTAGGTATACCCTCACCTTTATAGAAGACAATTGCGAAGCTGCATATACTTCCTAAGGTACATATTTTTGCGTGGAAACTAGTGAATGAAGCGTTTCCAGTTGCTAGCAGAGTACTGGTAGCGGGGTTGGGTGATGCTATTTTTTTTGTTATGAAAGGCAGAGGCTGAGACAACGATGCATGCGGTTCGAGATTGTCCCTATGTGCGGGACATTTTTCGATTGGCAGTCATAGCAGGTGACTTTCTTACTTCAAATTATACTTCTACAATATTATGGTTGGAATCTGTACATGCTACGCTTGGAATAGACACTTTTGCAGGTTTTGTGGTGCTCCTTTGGAATGTCTGGAATGGTCGTAATTCATTAGTGCATGATGGAAGGTCAACCTTCTGGGGTGATTTTAGCCATTGCCAAAGCTTTGCATCATGACTTCGTGCTCAACAACAATAGGCCCCTACACGAAATAACATCCACGAGGCCAACCGCTTGAGGCCGCCAGTTGGACAAGTTGTCAAAATAAATGTTGATGGTGCCTACAATTCAACGATTCTAATGGCTACGATATGTGTTATTACTCATGATGCTTGTGGTTCGGTCCTTGGTGGAATGACTACTACTTTGAGTAGCATCTATGAACCAACCCTGGCTGATTGCATAGTCTAGCTATAATTGTTAATCTTGCCATTGATAAGGGGTGACACGACATTATTATTTAGTTGGATTCCACTATAATGGTTAATCTTTATAATGATATGACCGGCAATGATTCAACACTTGGGGTTCATATGGCAGCTATTCGTGAAAAATGTAATGTGTTTGATAGTTGTGTAGTGTCATATGTCCGTTCGCAAGGAAATAGAGTTGCTCATAATTTAACTAAAAGGGCCCTTGATTGTAATGCTTCTTATTTCTTTGGGTATGATATATCACCATTTTTTGTGAATGATGTAAAACATGAGTGTTTAATGGTTGATTAATGGAATTTGGTCACTCTTTTCCCTTTGTAGGAACCTAACATTTGGGCTAGTAGAAGGGGTTTTTAATGATTTAAAAAAAAAAAAACATGAAGCAAGATGAATTATCCCTTTCTCCTGATAGAAATAACCTAAAATGTTGGTAAAATACTCACTGTCATTATTAGAATGAAAAATATGGATAGAAATCTACAACTGGGTTTCAACCATGTTATAGAATCATTTAAATATTTCATTAGCCTCAGATTTAGTTTTCATGAAACATATCCAAGTAGTACGATTGTGATAATCAATAAAAGAAATCAACCACCGGAACCTAGATAAAGTTGTTAACTTAGAGGGGCCCCAAATTTTCAATGTGTATCATGACAAACTATTTGGATGGTTTGTATGGAGTAGGGAGATAAACACTCTTTATTTTTTTGGAAAGGTGACAAATATCACAAGTGAAAGTTTTAGGACTTTTATTGATATAAAAAATTAGGGAAACAATTTGACAAGATAAAAGAAACTAGGGTGCCCTAAATGAAAATAAAATAGCATAAAATTTGTTAAAGGTTCAAACAAAGATGATGATTGTGACATAGAACCAGATTAAGCTTGAGGCTAGAAGGAGAGGTTCGTCGGAAGCAGTTAAAGACCCCCACAAAGCTTAGCACTGCCAATCACCTTCCCTGAACTCGAATCCTAAAATTCACAAAAACCATAGTCAAATTGGGTAGTACAATATAAATCAACAGACAACTTACTAATGAATAGAAGATTGCAAGCGAGATTGGGAACATAGAGAACATGTTTTAAAAGAATATTTGGGTTTATCCGATCTGATCAATGACCGACACTACTAGAAAGAGAAGTATTCATTTTTTTGGATATGAGAGGTAGACTGTTCAGATTAAAAGGGGTGAAAGATATAAAAATCACCTGTCATATGATCACTGGCACCAAAATCCATAGTTCATGTGGGAATACTGGTTTTATTAGCCAAAGTAGACAAGAAAACTCTACCTTCAAGAGTCGAAGATGTAGGTGCAGATGTATAGGCAATATTTAACTAACTAAAGAACTACTGCAAGTCCTCCGTCTGTTTTTTTACTAAAAAAACTACCTATAGACCATTAGTTGGGATGCAATTTCCTTGAGAATCAAGCTATTTTTGAAGGTCTCTCGTTGACAGGCTTGTCATGTAGCTTCCAACAAAAATCCTGCACATGAATTACCTTCTTACAATAATCACACCAAGTTATCCCCTTCTTTTATCGAGAAGTATTGTGAAAATGAGTGAGTAATGTAGACCCTTCAGTGGGTAGAGAATCCGAAAGTATGATGTTGCATCGACTTTCTTCTCATCGAATTTCTGAAAAAACTTCTCGAATCAAAGGAAGAGGTTTAAGGCCAAATACCCTTCCCCAAACTTCATCAAGATCTTGATACAAACTACACAAAACTGAAATATCTGACGCTTCACAATGATTTGTTTAAACACTAAAGCATCATCTCCACGCTACTAGTCATGAGATTCAAACAAATCTAGTTTCTGCTACAACCGAGATAAAAGAGTAAAATATTGAGTGACAATTATATTGCCTTGTTTGATATTAACAAGTTAACATTCAATCCCAAATAACGTACCAGAATTCTCCAGATTCGACTAGGTATCCTTCACAATACTCCAAGTTTTACTAACCATTTCGTACAACAAAAAGTTATCCCCCACTTCAGGAATCATAGAGTTGATCAACGATGACATAATCATGCTATTTTCACTTAGTCCGAATATATGAGAGTTGTAGTAGAAGGAATCGGTGTGGTCTCTAAAAGATAGTGTTGTTTGCATCGATCAATGAGATAAAGTCAAACAGAATGAGACCGATATATAATTACTACCATTCAATCGATGACGTGTTATAGAGGCAGTGGATGAATCAGTTAAGGTTGTGTGGAAAGGATGAAAGATAGCCTCATAGGAGGCAAAAGAAATCACATCCTACTAAGGTAAAAGAGATCGGTAACCTAAACTGATACCATGTTGATAATAGAGACAGGGTAAAGAGAAGAAATTCTTGTCCAAATTTCTAATGACTCTCTTAGAAATAAGCGACGACCCCCACTGACCCAAAAAACCAAGGCTGAACGAGAAAAAGCCACCTGATGAGGGAGAGACCAACGTTGTGGATCCAGCCTCTGGCTAGATACCTGATCCCCTGGGCATGATATTGCCCCCATGGATACTGGAGATTCCTCTTTTCCCCAAAGACACCTGCTTCAAAAGTTTTCTCGTACAAGAATAAATTAATTGGTGATTTACACGTGGTTCCAGAAGTTGAAGAATCATCAAGGAAGATGAGATTGAAATCCTTGAAGGTGACGTCTCATGTTCAGCAATAGATGGGATCATATCCATCGATTTCTCTGATAGAATTCAATGTCTTATTGTTAAGAGCCTTGATATGACTATTGTATTCAAATTATTGGGACAACGTATTGGCTATAATACTTTGCGTGGAAAACTGTACGAACTTTGGAAACAATCTCAACCGTTGCGTTCGATGGATATAGAAAACAATTATTTTCTGGTTACTTTCGGAACTATTGAACCCTGACAGACCGATTTTTCAACTCAACCTTACCCACAAAAGGTGATTGCTTGGGTTAGACTATTATCATGACGAAATTTTTACTCGGCGAGAATTTGAGAGTCGTATGTTTGATAGAAAATAAAAAATGTTTAGAAATTATAGAGAAAATTAAAAACGTTTAGAAATGGAGTCACCATCGACCTTTGGAGTTAGGTAGGTTGAATACCCAAGAAAGTTTATTTTTAAATAATTTTTATAAAAATTTAAAAGACATGAACATTATGCGTTTTAAGAGATTCTGGATCCAGGAGTTTATTACTCTCGGGGAAGGATTAGCAATCTCGTAACACCTAGAATCGGTACCGTCTATTATAATTTTGTCCCTGTTATTAAAAATTTAAGAATTTCAATTTATGATTCTTTTATTCTCAAAACTCAAAAAATATATTTTAAAAGGAATTTTAGGAAAAGAAAAAACATATATTATTATCATTTATTTTTTATTAAAGAAGAAAGTAATTATCTAGTTATGTTAAGAGAATTATTTCTTATGTTTTAATCTAAACATTTTCTATGATTTTAGAAATTTAGGGAAAAAGATTACATCATTTATTTATTTTTTAATTAATGAAGAAAATGATTCTATAGTTTTATTAAGAGAAGCATTTCTTATATTTTAATTCAAAATAATTTAAAGAATTCCAGTAAAAGTTTTTTTATAAAAAAAACAATCGAACAAATAATAAGAACCTAAGCAAAAAACTAGGAATTAAACACTTAATTGAATTATTGAGGGAAGCACGTATCGATATTTATTTATTTAAAAATTAATTAGACCTAATTTAATTTTAAGCAGCCACTTGATAGAAAATATTTATTTACTTAATAATATTGAAATCGAACTTCCAGTTGTTTTAGGAGCATTCTTTTTAATATTAAAAAAACAAACAAATATTTTAAATTAATCACAGTTATGAATTTATAATGAGTTTCTATTATAAAAAACCTAAACTTAAAGGTTTATTTCTAATCTAGTTAGTCTAATTAACTAATTAAATCCTAAAGGCTCTAATTAAATCTTAGTAAGAGACAAAAACTAAAGGTCTTAAAATCTAAGGGTTTTAATTTATAATTACACACACGACAAGTACAAGAGAATTAAAAATTAAAACTCACATTCAACAATTAAACACATTAATAAACAAATTGAAAGAAACCAGGTTGAATTGAATTAAACGAAAATATAGAAACATTAGAATTGCAATTTTACAATGACCAAAATGGAAGAAAGGAAAAAAAATAGGTCCAATGCTACAAATGTGTGATTCTCTGATGACCCACCCACTAATTATACCAAACAAATACCCCCAGGTTACAAAACCCCGATTTCCAAATGTATGGTTCATTTTTCTCCCAAACAATTTTCCTTAGCTAAAATTCTCTATAGATTTTTACCCCAAACATCTTGTTCCATATTTGTAACCCCATTTTGGAGGCAATTCGACCTAAATATCACCCTATATTCCTAATATGCCAGATATAACATTGTTTGTCCAATATTTCCCAAAGTAACACCCTTTCAGCTGATGTGGAAATAAGACGCGCTCCCGGGAACGCGCTTTAACAGGATTTTTGCTGATTGGGATGCTACGCGGGTAAGGCGTTTTGCAGGGAACGCACGCCTTACACGTGTTTCTGCTGATTGGGATGTCACGGGGGGGCGGGGGTATTTAATTCCCACCCAAACACCCTCCTTCTCCCCTATATAAACCCCCTCATTCTTCACACCAAAACAATTCTTTCTTTCTAATATAACTCAAATTCATCTCTTATTTGAGTTAAAAATTTCTAAGTAGTTGGTAAGAAATTTATTTTTAAATTACTATATTTTTTTAAATAGTTGTTATATAATTTTTATAAAATAGTTTTTTTAAAAAAATGTTAAACTTTTTTATTAAAATAATATTTATATAATTATTATTTATTTAAATTTATTCATTACTTATTTGTGCTAATTATATTTGTTTGCCTACAATTATATTTTCAAGTTCTCTTACAATTTCAGCCTATCTTACAATTACAGGCTCAATAGTATCGATACCCCTACCATGGTATCGATACTTCTATACTATGGTACTGATACTCCCTTTCAGTATCGGTACCATTTTGCATTCTGGAATCCATGGTATCTATACCTTTCTCTTAGTATCGATACCCACATTAGTATCGATACTAACTGCATCAGTATCAATATTGTTCATCGTAATTCTTTAAATTTAAACCTATAGTACTGGTACTGTTATTCCAGTACCGATACCATTACCCATATTTTCCATTTTTCAACCCGATTTTTACCCAATTTTCGTCTAGATTTCTTACTTTTACCTCCAACAATACCCTTAAACTTAATATCACTTAACCCAAGTAACTTTCATCCATTTAGCTTCTTATAACACCCAAATTCTCTAAATAACACTCCAACCCAAGAATCATACCACTTTTTCTAACATGTTTTTAATCACCTCCAATGTTTCTAATATTTTTATTTACTTATTTGACAAGTCAAATATACTTTTAAACCTCAATAAAAACTCATATTTCAACATATCATTCAAAAACCCATTTTCTTCAATCTCAAATAAATTATTCATCTCCTAGTTTTAATCCTCTCTAACACTTCCTTAAGCTTCCACATCACTTAAGGTTTCAAGACCAAACCAAAAACTAAAGGAAAAACTAGCTAAATGAAGTCTTACATTTGGCTATGGGGAGAGTACGATCATGGGGATGAAGGAGAAGAGAATGACTTAGCTTATTTCTCACCTTTCCCCTTTTCGTCTTCTTAAATACCCTAATTAAAATAAATTTTAAATTCATTTCCCTTTAAATGACCAAAATGCCCTTTTCATTCATCCAATCTTACTAATTTGTCTTACACACATTTTCTAAATTATTTCTTATACTTTACCATTTATTCAATTTATTTCCTTAAAATTTCAAATTCTTTTAATATAGTCATTGACTTGATATTTGGGGTATTACAATTCTTCCCTCTTAAGAAAATTCATCCTCGAATTTTAAGAAATATCTGATACGAAAAGGTGACTAAACTGTTTCATCATGTCCTCATCTCTTTCCCAGGTAGTTTCTTCTACCTTATGGGTTTTCCAAAATACTTTAACTAGAGGAATCTTCTTTTTATGTAGTTTTTTGCTTTCTCGAGCCAAGATCTGAACTGGTTCTTTCTCGTACGTCAGATCTGGTAAGATCTCTATCACTTCTGGTGTGATAATATGGGATGGATCTCATCAGTACCTTCTGAGCATCAACACATGAAAGACATTGTGGATCTTATCCATATCCAGAGGAAAAACTAATTCATAAGCTATTGGTTTGACCCTTTTCAAAATCTCTTAATGTCTAATGAATCTCGGACTCAGCTTTTCTTTACGTATAAACCGCAATACTTTATTCCAGGGCAACACTTTTAGAAATACCTTATCTTTCACTTGAAATTCAATTTCTTTTCTTTTCAAATATGCCTAAGACTTTTTTCGATCAGAGGCTATCTTTAGATCATCCTGGATAACTTTCACTTTCTCTTCCATTTCTTTCATCAAATCCGGGTCAACTAGGTCTCTATCTTTTAGTTCAAACCAATTTAATGGTGTTCTGCAGTTTCTTCCATACAAAGCTTCATATGAAGCCATTTTAATACTCGATTGGTAGCTGTTATTATAAGCAAATTCCGCTAAAGGCAAATACCTTTCCCATTATCCTTTAAACTCAATCACACATGCCCTTATCATATCCTCTAATATCTGAATAGTTCGTCTTGACTGTCTATCAGTCAACGGATGAAAAGATGTGCTGAAATTTAATCGAGTACCCAATGCCTTATGCAAGGACTTCCAAAATCTTGAAGTAAACCTTGGTTCTCGATCTTACACTATCGATATAGGCAACTCCATGCAATCGAACTACTTTCTTGACATACAATTCTACATATTTATCCATCGAGTAATTTACCTGAACTGGGATAAAGTGAGTTGTCTTGGTCAATCTGTCTACAATTATCTATATCGAGTCCTTTTTACTTGGTGACAAAGGTAGCTCCGAAACAAAATCCATTGTAACTCGTTCCCACTTCCACTCAGGAATGGATATCGGTTGTAACAATCTAGATGACACTTGATGTTCAACTTGCACTTGCTGACATGTCAAGCATCTTGCAACAAACTGTGATACAACTCTTTTCATACCAGGACACCAATAGCGACTCTTTAAATCAAGATACATTTTATTCCCGCCCGGATGCATCGTCAAAGGACTATAGTGTACCTCAGAAAGAATATCTTTCTTCATTTCATCATTATCGAGAATGCAAAGTCTTCCACGATAATAAAAACATCCATCAACACACTTCTTTTGAATCCAATGATCTCTTATTTTTCTACTTGCACCATTCTCGCCAAGCATTTCTCATCTTTACCTTGCAACTCTTTTACCCGATCCAAAAGCATCGTCTTTAACTTAAGTTCAACAATCAAGGCACCATATTCCTTTAAAGACATATGCACATCTAAGGCCCGTAGAGCGGCAAAAGTCTTTCAGTTAAGTACATCCGCTACTACATTAGCCTCTCCAAGATGAAAATCAGTGATCAAATCATAATCTTTTAAAAGCTCGATCCATCTCCTCTGTCTTCAGTTCAATTATTTTTGAGTCAGCATGTACTTTAGACTTTTTTGATCCGTATAAATATGGCAATGCTCACCGTACAGATAATGAGGCCAATTTTTCAAAGCAAATATGACCGTTGCCAATTCCAAGTCATGTGTTGGGTAGTTTCTCTCATGATTCTTCAGCTGTCTTGAGGCATAAGCCATAACTTTTCCATCTTGCATAAGCACACATCCCAACCCATTGTGAGATGCATCACTAAAGACTACATAGTCTTTACCCGACTCTGGTTGTATAAGCACTAGGGCCTTTATTACGATTCTCTTTAATATTTCAAAACTTTTTTGGAATTTCTTCGACCAAACAAAAGGAACATCTTTCTGTAACAACTTAGTTAGCGACGAAGATAACATTGAGAAGTTCTTCTCGAACAATCTATAATAACCAGCAAGCCCCAAGAAACTTTGAACTTCTAGGACAATATTTAGGGGTTTCCAATCCACTATAGCTTGAATATTTTTAGGATCTACTCTTATGCCTTCTGCGAAGACTATATGACTAAGGAAAGAAATCTCAGTTAACCAAAATTCATACTTGGACAATTTGGCATACAACTTATTTTCTCGTAGTGTCTGAAGAATCACTCGAATATGAGCATCATGTTCTTCTCTTGACTTGGAATACACCAAAATATCATCTATAAATACCACCACGAGTTGATCCAAGTAGGGTTGGAATACTCGGTTCATCAAGTCCATAAATTTTGCAGGAGCATTAGTCAATCCAAATGGCATCACCACAAACTCGTAGTGTCCATATTGAGTTTGAAAAGTTGTCTTTGAAATATCACATCTTTTATCTTTAATTGATGGTATCCCGACCTCAGGTCTATCTTAAAGAACACTGTTGCATCTTTCAGTTGATTAAATAAATCATCAATCTTCAGAAGATGATACTTATTCTTTATCGATACTTTATTTAACGGATGATAGTTGATGCATAATCGCATAGAGTCATCCTTATTTTTCATAAACAACATAGGTGCTCCCCAAGGAGAAATACTGGGTCTCACAATTCCCTTATCAAGTAACTCTTGCAATTGGGCTTTTAATTCTCTTAACTCTGTTTGAGCCATTCGATATGGAGCCATAGAAACAGGTTCAGTACTTGGGTAAACCACAATCTTGAATTTCACCTCACAATCTGGAGGTAATCCCAGTAACTCCTCGAGAAAAACATCCGAAAACTTCCTAACCGTGTGAATATCATCTACTCTCACTTCCGATACTCGAGTGTCTATCACATTAGCTAGGAATGTTATACACCCTTTTTGACATCATTTTTCTTGCAGTCATGGATGATATCACATTTGATGGCGATTTCACTTTTTCGTCAATCAATACAATTTCTGAGCCTTCCAAATCCTTTAGAAATAATCACTTCTTGCGATAATCGACCAATCCATGATGTGGAGAAAACCAATCCATGCCCAAAATATTTCAAACTCATCAAAAGGAAACTCCATTAGGTTTACTGGAAACTCAATCCCTTGAATCTTTATCGGTCAGTTTCTACATACCGAGTTACTCTTGCACTGTGACTCATAGGGTTTACCGCTATCATCTCACTAACAATTGGTTCTAAAGGAATTCCTCTAGTTATAACCAACTTTGTAATAATGTATGAGTGTGAAGAACCAAGGTCAACTAAAACAAATACATGCTCATCAAAAAGATGGAATGTACCTATTATGATCTTTGGGTCATCCCGATCCTCATTGGTCTTAATGTTGTAAATTCTGGCAACTCTCTGAGTCTCTTGTCACTACATTGATTCAGATTTTCCCCTGGATCTACCCCTTCCTCTGCTTATATTAGAGGCTGCCACAGATCTTTCAGATTGTGTCGAGTTGTCCCAGATTTCTTATGACAGTGTCAGGAAAAGTGACCAGTCTTGCCACATTAGAAATAAGCTCCACTGAGAAGTCTACATACTCCACGGTGCAATTTACCACATGTATTAAATGGAGTTCTTTCTCCAAATGCTCTACCTAAGCTAGCAGCAAAAGACTGATTGTTTAGTTTTCTGCGAAGCAACAACATGACCATCTCTATTAATATATCTAGAACTCGAGCCCTTTCTTCTCTTAGCATGATGGGGAGTTGAAGGCATTCCAACTCTTTTCCCATCTGCAAACTATGTTTAACTACTAGAGTCTTCTCTTGAGCTCTTTCAATAGCCTTGGCTCGATTTATGACTTCTTGCAAGCTAGGAAAGTTCAAAGCCAACATCATCTCTTTTTAACTTTGGCATCAAACCTTTTATGAACCAATCACGTTGAGCCTTGTCATTGGGAACTACTTCAGTAGCAAAATGGCTTAGCTTATTGTACTCAGCCTCGAACTCATGTACGGATCGATCACCTTATTTTAAATTAGGGAACTTTAGCAACATCGCCTGTCTAAATTGCTCACCCACATACTTGTTCTTGAATTCCTCTAGGAAGAATTGTCAAGTCACTTGTTCCAGTGGTGCATACATCGTAGTATTTGACCACCATACTCGAGCTAATCCCCTAAGTAAAGATACAACTCCACCCAACTTTTTTGAATCCGAGAAGTGAAGACTTTCAAGAATTACCATTACATCATTTAGCCACAAGTCAGCCTCCATTGGACCCTTATCCTCTTCTCCCCTGAACTCTGGAGCTCCCAAATTCTTTAGATCTTTTGGGATCAATATCCTCGGTCCTGGAGGAGCAGGGGGAGGTAGAGGAGGTTGAAATCGACTCAAAATGGCGTTGAGAGCTTTCATAAAAGCTCCAAACTCCGGCATCGGCATCCTTTGATGTGCAGATGCACTAGCATTTTCAGATGGAATCGGCTGCTCGCTATTAGCCTCGTAACTTTCGCTACCAATTCCTTCTCTAATTTTTTTATTCCCCCGCTCTTCGCGGGTTTGAAGATTCCAACATCTAATAGGACATACATAATAATAATACTAAAGTTAGTAAGGAGTGTCATCAATCACACTCTAATGATACCATATCAGTAACCTTGATAATCTTAATAGCATGTAATCCCTTTTTTAAATTTCAAATAAAACTGGTTTTGGCCAAGAATCGACTAAACTTGTAGCTCTAATACCAATTAATGTAACACCCATTTCCCGTATACGTTCCCGTACACAAATAACCAGTGTCACATGACTTTTAAAAACATTTTCTTATTTATAAACCCATAAATGTTTTTCGAAATTTAAAGCAAAACATTTTATATATAATGTAAAACATTCATTGTAAACTTTTACAAAGTTAAAACTTAAATACATTACAAAGCATCTTTCTTATATTCATATACATGCCATCTAAGGATCAAAAGAATACCTGATTTTCCTATAGTTATTGATTAGTCAAACTTAGATTGATGTTCTTTGCTGCACTCCTTACTTTGCTAAGTCTTTGCTTTTACCTACGTGTGAAATCAACACACGTTAAGTATTTACTTAGTGAGGCATAATAATAATGTAAATGAACTGGAAATTCATACACAATCAAATAATAGCTATTAAAATACAAACTAAATTGTATACTTCATAAAAATTAGTTAATCATCTCAATTAAACCTAGGTTTCTTTCATATAGTCATCAAAATCATTCTTAGTTTGCACATCATACTTATTTTTTATGTATTTTGTTCCCAATTACATTTTATTCTGCCCAATATATGTTAAATAAGAATTTAAGGTACATACATTGTACCGAAGTGTCGAAATGGTCATTCACCTTTTATGAATACCATGAGAAGCACCTTTCTGCCAATAATGCACCGTTATGCATTTTCATTTATGACATATTTATGCCAATAATGCACCGTTATGCATTTTCATTTATGGCACATTTCTGCCAATAATGCATTGTTATGCATTTTCATTTATGGCACATTTCTGCCAATAATGCACTATTATGCATTTTTATTTATGATACATTTCTGCTAATAATGCATTGTTATGGTTTTTCATTTATGGCACCTTTTTGACAATAATGAACTATTATGCATTTTTATTTATTTTAGAACAATTCATACTCTAAAACTTTATTCATAATATCATTTTCATACACATTTATGAAAGTGTATTAAATACTGTAAAACATACATTAAATCAAAACATTCTAAGTTGACTCGTTGCGAGTCTTTCTCATTTCATATAAATACAATAAATACAGTCACCTGATAAGCCTCACTAATAAGCTGTAATAATGTCCGGCTAATCGACAACATTATCTGTCCCCTTTTTCTTGCTTGACTCAGGAGCTCGGTTATGATCTACACAAGCATCCAATAAAGACACAAAACATACCAAGGTTAGTATATTCTCTAACATTTATACTTTAATAAAACACAAAACTACTATTATTTTCAATTTCTCTTACAATTTCAGCATATCTTACAATTCCAGACTCAATAGTATTGGTACCCTTACCATGGTATCGATACTTCTATACTACGGTACTGATACTTCATTTCAGTATCGATACCATTTTTGCATTATGGAATCCATGGTATCGATACCTTTCTCTTAGTATCGATACCCATATAAGTATCGATGCTAATTGCATCAGTATCGATACTGTTTATCGTAATTCTTCAAATTTAAACCTATAGTATAGGTACTGTTATTCCAGTACCGATACTATTACCCATATTTTCCATTTTTCAGCCCAATTTTTACCTAAGTTTCTTCTAAATTTCTTACTTTTACCTTTAACAATACCCTTAAACTTAATATCACTTAACACAACTAACTTTCCTCCATTTGGCTTCTTATAACACCCAAATTCTCTAAAGAACACTCCAACCCAAGATTCATACCACTTTTCTAATATGTTTTGAATCACCTCTAATGCTTCTAATCTCTTATTTACTTATTTGACAAGTCAAATATACTGTAAGCCTCAATAAATAATAATATTTCAACATATCATTCAAAAACCCATTTTCTTCAATCTCAAATAAATCATTCATCTCTTAGTTTTAATCCTCTCTAACCCTTCCTTAAGCTTCCACATCACTTAAGGTTTCAAGGCCAAACCAAAAACTAAAGGAAAAAACTAGCTAAATGAAGTATTACCATTGGCTATGGGGAGAGCACGATCACGGGGAAGAAAGAGAAGAGAATGACTTAGCTTATTTCTCACCTTTCCCCTTTTTCTCTTCTTAAATACCCTAATTAAAATAAATTTTAAATACATTTCCCTTTAAATAACCAAAATGTCCCTTTCATTCATCCAATCTTACTAATTGGTCTTACACACAATTTCTAAATCATTTCTTATACTTTACCATTTATTCAATTTATTTTCCCAAATTTTCAAATTCTTTCAATATAGTCATTGACTTGATATTTAGGGTATTACACCCAATGAGTATAAGAGCCAACGTAAGTAAGTACCGTAGGGGACAAGAGCCTACTTAAGGGTCACCTTAGGTCCATAAGAAATTACCAACTTGGTCAAAGCATAACTTCTAGAATCCTATCTAGAAAATATCCCAATAAAAAAGTTTCATATAGTAACCAATAGAATCAAAATTCTATAATTCAGATATCTTTATATTTATCAATAAAATAGTAATCAGGGAGCATACATCAGGCAAACACAGTTCATATAAATCAAGAAATCAGAATATTGATCAAATAAAATATTTATAAATCGATCAGATAACAAATCATATTTTAGAACATATAAAACATTTATATATTATACAAGGAACACACTAGAAGATTCAGTTACTTTTTAGAGGCACTTGGTAGTTATCAGGAAGGGAAAACGTGAAACTTTTGTAGATTTATTGGATTTTAGAATCGAGGCCCCTATTAAAAGGGTTCATTCATTAACATATCTAGTAAAACATTCAAAAATTGATGCTTGAGGACCATTTAGGATTTCATGTGCATCAGAAAGGTATTTCAGACCCTTACATCATAATTATTTAAGATTTGAATATCACAGAAATGATTCCATTACTAAGACCATCAGAGGCATTTTAGACATTTTGATTCCTAAGTTAACCTGATAAGGTTCAAATGATGGTTTGTAGTAATCAAACTTTACATCGAATTATCAGGATTTTGAGTTAAATCGAATAATCATATCATAAAACTCCTATACTTTTCAATCATTCTGACCAAGATACATCCCAAATATTCACTTCTTAATACATATTGCACTAGTTGAATGGATCACCTTTAGAATCATCATTGAATGGATCTTTAGGAGAAAAACAGGTATTCAAGTCATTTCAGTATCAAAGGATATTTCAATCATTTTAAACAATTCAGACGTACAATACTTTCGATAAATTGGTCTTTGAATGCATATTTTGAAATGAAGAAATATGATTATGTATGATCTTGAGGGTTAGAAAATGGTTATCAAGGTTTTTTAATCAGATCAGGAACTTAAACAGATGATTCAAGGATTAAATTAGGTCAAGTATAAATTTCATTGTCAATTCCACTATCAGAGATAACAATGTCATATTTGTATTCCAAGGGCATTTTCATCATTTCATAACTAAGAATTTCATGTATTAAAATCTTTTAATGAGCACAATTGAAAATTAATGTTTCGAGTTTAACTACTTAATTAAATAATCACTGAGGTTAGAATTTTCTACCAGTCTTTTAAATTTCTATATCATTTATTTGAGTCTTAAACGGTTTAATATCATATCATCAAATTTAGTATGGATTTAGAATAATTAATATTTATTATATGCCCCAAAATATTTATCTATGCATCAACCAATTAGCAAAATATATCATAAAGCATGTAGGGGTAGTAAAGTATTACCATGATTTTGAGTTACATCGTTCATATTGGGACTGTCGGCGCACCCCATAGTGCAGTTGAAACAAAACTCGACGGTGTCACTAGCGATCCAAGTACGTAAAACCGAAATCGGGAGGAAAGGATGCGAATACTTACATGGGTTCCTTGAAAAACAACAAAGACAGCAGCGAGAAGTGATCACGAACGGTTCAAATCGTAAGCCTCCACGAAAACACGTCTCGACCTCTACTTAGTTCACTCGATTAAGAGGAAAATTTTCTTTTCCCAAAATCGATTTTGAGAAAAACAACAGAAGTAATCGATTGCTACACCTTACCTCACTTAAATATATCAGTTACGCTAACACTTAGGGTTTTAATTTATTTCAAATTAATAAATTTTGTTATTTAATTAATTCAAATTAAATATACATTAAAGACTTATAATCTGCATTACCATCTTTAATGTTTATTTAAAATCTTATTTAATTATTCCAAATTAAATATCAATTAAAAGAGTTGTAATCAAAATTACATTCTTTTAATGTTTACTTACTAGATTCGGGATAATTAAAATCATATGTACATCAAATATACATATATTAACTCTAGATATATTTTAGTAACATACAACAAATTGTACATTTTTGCTCATTTCAATCCTAGGGTGTGACCATGTAGGTTCTTGTAACGCTAGTAGTAATTATTAGAACAATTCTAATATTACATACAATCAGTGACATCTAGCAATATATCATTGTCACCTAAGTTACAAGAAATTATGATTCGACATATCATCTTCGTGATTAACTCTTTTATGTATTACATCATTTTTTCCTTTATATCTAGAATAGGCACAAGTCTTAGAATAGTCACACTTGTATAGCCCATCTATTGTTTCTTGATATCTAGAGTAGACTATAATTAACGAATAATTTGTGATATCACATATCAACTTATTCGAGCATGGCCATACATTTCTAGTCTCACTCAATCAAGTGGCCTGTGATATATTTCCTATTATGTAGGAAGGACAAATCCTATCATAATCATACATACCCCACTACATATATTGAGGTATATTCAATAACAGTCTTTATAGTGCAACCAGTTACAGAGCATGTTTAACTGTATCAAAACATACAACAATATATGTTGGGATGACATTGATCTCAAGTCTGAGGATGATACATATAGTCATCACCATGAGCAATGTTATGCCCATCACATAATAATCCAAGACATATGCTCATGATGGGTCAATCCAGTGCATTGTTCTCTAACAATATAATCATGTATCAATTCTGACATCTTTATGTCAATGACAACTCATTGTCATCAATCAATAACATGTTAGTCTTAAGCGTATTATTATTGTCCATGCCCATAATAATACTTGACTATGGATCTTTTAATAATGTTATTATATGGACTTTATTATCTTTCAGTTTATGTTAAACACAACCATATAACTAAAAATAATAGTGGCAATGCCTTTATTTAATAAAATCGGTAAATAAATATATTATTACAATAATCATATGATTGGTCTTTGGGCATACTCTAACAATTCAATCATTTAAACTCATTCAAACATCCTCAAACTTAAATTCAGCATGTAATAATATCTCGGACACATGGAAAAACAAATTGCATAATAAATTAACTTAAACGTGAAAATTGAATCGAAATGAGAGATAAAATGCTGAAAATAACTTATTGAGTTCGAATTTGGTCAAAGAAACTCTAAAAACAAACTCAGGACGTTGAAAAAACATCAAAATAGGTGGGCTTGAAAAAATTCAACAGTCGATCAATGCTTGATCAACGCCGGTCAATGACTTAAATCAGCTCATCTTGACTCGGTTCAGATGGCTTAGCTCGGCTCGACATGATCTAGGCGACTCGAAAGGCTCGACTCAAGTGGCTCAACCCAAGTAACTCAACTCAGACTAGTCCAGATCAATTTCTGGAAACTCTTTGACTAGTAAATAACCTCCACGAGTAAGGGTGGTGCGTACGGCACGTACGGTGGTCATCAATGCTCGAAATCACACCATTTTCTCCAAATTCACATATGAATGGCTCAGAAGTCTCCTACATGTGTTATTTCACGATAGAGCATGGCAAAAATATCATTTCTCAAAAGACCAAACTTTCACTCGCTCACCCCTCATGATGGTGACGACGAAGAAGACACTACCAGCACTGGTTGACTCGGTTTGATGAGAAGAATCCAATGTTGGGTGGTGCCGTAAAAGCATGACTCATCGATGATGAAACGAGGGAAAACTGTTATGAGCTTTTAGTTTTCTAGTGAAGCTTTTGGATCATTCTCTATGATTGCCAATGAGGTTTTACGATGAGTGAGAAAATGGGACTTGGTCACGGGTTGACGACGATGCTGATGGTGGCGATAGTGTACATCATGGTCAGTTGAACGATGACCGATCGAAGCTCGACAGTGAAGAACGGGTTATAGTTAGTTTCCAAAAGAATGGGAGATGGTTGGGTAATACAAAACTAATTTAGATAAGATATACAAGTTGTTTTTATTATTTTATTATTAAATAGTGTTCTAGTCTAATGGTAGAGGCATGAGCTCCTTACTTGATGTCGCAAGATGTGGGTTTAACACTATCCGCACTTAGCTTTTTCATTTTACATAATCTTCACTTTCAACAAAGAATGGGTAATTATACATGAGGTATACATGAGGTATACATGAGGTCCTCACTCTCACCAGAGTTCATTCTTTGAGCTTCATGTTGTTCTTTACATTCACCTTAATCCTATTCTTCACCATTCTCTTTTAGTATTCAAATCATAATTCAAAAAAAAAAAAAAATTAGCTGACCCTATTCTCATATGTAATGGGGTGAGGGGTAGGTAAGGTAGTAGGCTGCCCCCAACGGGTTGAGAGCAGCTTCCGTGGAAGACCTCCGACAGTCATAATTATGAATTGCTCACCGTGGGACTCGATACCACGACCACAAGGTTAAGAGCCTTGCGCTCTACCAACTAAGCTGGACGGGCAATTCAATATTCAATAAATTATTTTTCGATTGATATTTCCAACTTTAACTTCCTTAAATAATATCTTGGCTAAAATTTGGGGTGTGACTCACATCATACATATATACATACATACATGCATCAAAACATACATAAATACATACATACATACATTAATAAATGGTACATACATACATAGGCCAATTGTAAATAAAAAATTATAGAATTCGAAGTTTATGATATTACTTATAGGGTTTAGGGTTTATGATATAATTTATCAAATTTGGTATAAATTAAAAAATATAAATAAATATGGATAGATTGCAGACAAAAATATTTTTAAGGAATAAAATGAACAAAAATATCGGCATATTAAAATTATTAGACTAAATTACAGTAATTAAAAATAAATAAATATTAATTTGAGTTAAATACTTAAATTTACTTATAAACTTTGATCAAATGTCAAAGTATAATATAACATATAAAATAAAAACTTTGATTTAATATAATTACACACATAAAATTTTAGTAAAATTTTAAAATGGAAACATTCATTAATCTCTCCTTGCTTCTACTTTATAATTTTAGTAAATTTTTAAAATGAAAACATCATACCTTCACTATTTCCTCCCTAATTTTTAAAATTTTAATTAAATTTTAAAATGATAATATTTCTTCTTCTCTGTTCTCTCTCTGGGTTTTTAAATTTTAGTGAAAATTTTAAAATAGAAGACTTCTCTTATCTCTTTCCTCCCTACATCATTAATAATAGTTTACAATTATTGATATTTTAAGATCATTTTATATAATCTAATGTATAATTTAATAAAATTAGTAATCAATAAATGAATCATTTAACAAAAATAATTTGAATAAAAATAATTAATAATTTAAAAGGATTATTACTAGTGGTATAAAATATAGGCTTATATTATAAATAAGTACCTAAAGTATATTTTATTTTTTATTTAACTTCCAAAAGTATTTTTTTTATCAAAATAAATACTTAAAGTTATTTTTTAGTCAAAATAGATACCTAAACTATTTAAACTTTTTCATCTAAGTTCTAAAAAGTTGATAAGTGGCATAAATTAAAGAATAGTTTAGGAACTTGGATGAAAAAAATGAATACTTTAGGTACCTATTTTGACCAAAAAGATAAATTTAGGTATTTATTTTGATAAAAAAATACTTTAGGTACTTAAATGAAAAATATGATATATTTTAGGTACTTATTTGTTATATAAGTTAAAAATATAAATGATTTATTTATTATAATTTACACATATAAAAAGTAAATTTTTAATCTAATAATCATAATTAAACTTATTATTCTAATGGTCATAATTAATTATGTGCCTTAAATGGTCAAGAATTATTTTTAATATATTTATTAGTCATAAATTATTAATTTAATTAAACTATTGAATATATTTATATATAAAATTATTGAAAAATAAATTTATTAATCTAATGATCATAATTAATCATATACTTTAAATGGTGAAGAAGTATTTTGTTAGTTATCATATTATAATATCAATTGGAAATTAAAATTTTACAAGTTATAATTTACAAGTCAAATAAATACAATATATATTTGCACTTAAATTTAAATTAAATTATCAATCAATTATTATATCATAATAATGATTTAAACTTATTAACATATAAAATCATTTTATATAATTTAATTTCTAATCTATTAAAATTAATAATTAATAAATAATTTATTTAATTAATCAATTTATTGTTTATAATTACATTTCTAACATAATAATCATAATTAATATAGAAATTAAATTTATTAATCTAATGATCATAATTAATATAAAAAATAAATTTATTAATCCAATGATCATTATTAAATTTATTAATCTAATTATTATAATTAATAATTTTATTTTCAAATTATGTAGAATCATTTTTATTAACTTTATCAACCCTAAGTTGTTAATTTAATATAAATTTTGAGTCTATTTATTAATTACAATTTATAAAATATAAAAGTAAACACATTAATTTAATAATCGTAGTTTATCATATACTTTTAATTTTGAAGATGTATTTTTTCATATTATAATATTATAAATTCAAAATCTCAAAATTTCATCAATTGTAACTTGCAAGTTAGATAAATACCAAATGAGGTAAATATTAGATCAATTCAATAATAAGTCGGATTATTTACATGTTAAGTCAATTACATATAGGTTGATAACATGTCGGATAATATCAATTATTTATCAAGTTAATCTTGATTTCAGGTTCATATCAGTCAAATTTAGATCTGGTTTGGTTATTATATTATCGATTTAATTTGGGTTCAAGTTAAGTGTAGGTCAGGTGCATATCTAAAATTTTGAAGTCCAACTTGGGTTCAGGTCAACTCCAATTCATACTCGAATCGATTTCGAATCATCACCATCTCGATGAAAAACATTTTTTTACACAAACCGGTTTTAATCAATTTTACAAATCAGATAAACTTTTTAAATCAGGTCACCAAATTGGTGAGGGCCATGGGTCTTTCTCACCACCCAACTAGAGATGACCACGCTCACATCATACCACATCAATAATTATAATTATATTTATATTTATAATTCTTCATCAGTTTAAGGAAGAATTTAATTCTTAGTACTCAAAAGCCCAAAAAAATAAAAGAAAAGAAAAAAGATTCCCTTTTAATCAATATATAAGGAAGTTGAGAATCATAATTTAATGTTCCAATTTTGAATTTAAATAAATGTATTTTTAGTAATAATTTAAACTGAACTTTCTTTAATTAATTTTTTTTGAATTCAATTAAATACAAAGCCTTAAGGATGTACTTTTAAAAAAATATTTTTTTTATTTTGAATTCATAAAATATATAAAAATTAATGAAAATGTTTTTTTTAAATTAATATCAAACGAAGACGAATTTGCACATAGACTAAAAATAAAAGATACAAATTCGAATATCCAGTCCATTACTTGGTCTAGCTAATGGTGAAACTTACTAAACAATTTGCGGAATGAATTTGATTGTATTATGAATCTATTAAATTAGTTATAACTTAGATGATCATTTTAGGCTAAACTGTGAATATAATTCCTTGATTATGTGGTACTTCCAAATTGGATCACTCAAGTATAAAATATTATAAATGAATCATTCGGATTATCAAAAGTAAAAAAATGATTATTGGCATTAAACGTTAGACGATTGACTTGAAAGATAATAATATTAGCATAATAACAAATGTTGAGGGCTAAATTGTAAAGTAATGTCAAATTATAATATAGTGTAAAGGTTAAGGACTAAATCAATTATCATACCATTGTTATTAACTATCATATTAGTTTTCTGACTAAAAAGTATCATACATATGTTTGTACTCTACTGAGCCAACTAAAAAGTATCATATCATTAAGGGGCTATCTACGTAGTTTATCATTTTTAAAGGTGTGTTTGAAAATCTTAGTGAAATTGTATGAAAATATAATTACAATTCTAGCAAAGACAAGAAATTCTAAATCACACATATGTTTGATTAATATGATACAATTACATCTAAATTTTATATTTCACATTTTTATAGTATAAATTATAATTTAAATAAATAAGTTCAAATTTTAAAAAATATTTCTTTAAATATGTAATTTCATAAGATTAATAAATTATAATAAATATTTTTTATTAATATAAGGTGATTACATATAATTATACTTATATCTAGTTATCATATTGATTTTCAACATCGTACTAACAACCACGAAGTTACTAATCTTTTGTCGGCTCCCAAACCAAAAATATATTTGGTGGTAAATTCAGATTTCAGAAGGAAGATAGAGTTAGCTCACCTAAAAGCTCATTAAGATCCATAAAAATTGATTAGATGTTTGAAGTTTAAATTAAATAATTTAATATAAATTTAAAATATATTATTCAATATATTTGAATAAATAATTAATTGTGGTATATTTGATCTAACTAGTGATTGGAAGGTGATATATTGTTCATTTGAACTGATATTTTATGCAATGATTAGGAAAATTATTAAACGTTGATATTGAACGATCAAATTGATCATCCAACTAGTTACATTTATAGATTAAAGAAAGTCTGCTTTCTTTAAAAATTTTAATTTTTTCCTCACTAAATCAATGGTAGGTAGCTAAAAATAAGATTATTGTACTGATAAGTAATTTTTTTCTTATATTATGATTACGGTGAAAATTTTAATTTCTTTTGATTTTTAACTTAAAATCATGTATATTATTTTCTTGAGGGTTTGCAATTTTATATGTAAAACTTTATAAGACCTTATGCATTCAAAAAAATAATAATTATATATTTATTTGGATAAATTACATGTTTAATATCTAAACTATTAGTTTTGTTTCATTTTGGTATCCAAACTTTATTTTATTTTAAAACTATACATAATATTTAGTTTATGTTTCATTTTGATATTTTGTCATTTAAAAATTAACGATGATGTTGATGTATTATCATAAAGTAATACAACATCATCATTGAAAAAATAAAAAATGTTATCGTGATAACCATTTTTTGAAAAATAATTAATTTTTAAAATAATACGACTTTATTTTGAAAATTAGAATTTTTTTATAACAGTTTATTTAATTCGATTTGGAGTCGCCATTGACCTTTGGGTTAGGTAGGTCGAATATCTAAAAATATCATTTAAAACAATTTTAAGAAAAAAAAATTTAGACAAAAATTGGTCCGCGCTTTCCAGAAATTTACTTTAAAGAGTTTAGGAGTTGATTATACGATGTCGTTGCGGTGGAATTTATATGTTCAAGTTAAAAATTAAAATATGATATTTTTTATCGAGCATTGAATAATTTATTTCAAATCGTAAAATTGCACAAAAAACAGACTCAACCAATTTCAATTTCATTTTTCGTTTGAATGTCGTATTGAATCGTACTACTTCGATCAAGTTACACTTTTCACGCTTATTCTACGACGAGTGTTTTTGAAACAATTTGAGTTAACGAGGAGTAAGTAACAAAAATTGAATAATAAAATAGTGAAAAAATCAGAATAATGTAACATTATGTAAAATAAAAAGATTTACATGTACATATTAAATTACATAAAAAATAGTATCTTATTAAAACGTAAAAAAAAAATTAACGTATTCATACATACATACATATATATATATATTGTGTCGACACTCGTTTTCGTCTAGTTATTATTATTATTATTATTATTTTACTTTTTTTTACTTGTGCAAAACCCATTACAATAGGCTCAATCGGGCCAAACAAATTAAAAACAACCTAAACCTGGAGCCCAACAAGACCCAAACTAGGCCCAATTACAAGCAACCTTAATCCAAATTGAAGCCCAAACCCGTTATGGTTTTTATCTCAGCCAATGTCGTAATTGGAGTCAATCCCCTGCCATCGTTCCTACTGTTCACTGTCGACACTCCACGTCACCACCAACCTTAGAAGAATGGCCGCTCCAACACGCTACCCCCACTCCGACTCCTACAAGGCAACCACAACACGCCATGATATCAAGGTTTACATTTCAAACCACACTCAAAGAAAAATAATGATGATTTTGGAGTGATAAAAGGCCTCTAATTTTCCCTTTTCAGGGGTGGGTTCTTTGAACAAGAAAATGAAAAAAATAAGAAAAATAGAAGGAAAATAGGAGAGAAAGAAAACACTGGAGGTTTTTAAAATGAAAAAAAAGATTTTGGGGTTTTAAAACCAAAAAACAAAAGAAAGAATAAATAGTGGGGTTCGGGTTTTGTAAAAGAAAGGAAACCGGAAAAAAGGGAAAGGCCTTACTAGAGAAAGAAGGAAGCTCGCTGCAGTGAGAAGAAAACCGAGGCTTCAACTCCATATATGCACTGATCTGGCCCTTTTCAAGGTATTTGGACTCCGGATTTGTGTAGAGGGAGTCGGGACGGTTCGTGTAGGGTAATTATTTTTCGTCATCGTCATCAATGGGCGAGGACCAGCACGACTGAAGGTCGTCGAGATCTGGGATTCGAGAGAGATGATAGGATTTTCTCTCAATCTATCTCTCAATCTATCTCTCAATGAGGGAGGGTTGTGTGTGTGAGAGAATAGGGTCTAATAGCAGTTTAGGTCCCTCCACGTTTGTAACATTTCCATTTTAGTCACTAATGAAACTTTTTGTTATTCTGTTTTGAGCAATTGTCCTTCAAGGTTCACATTTAAGTCACCATCCCGTGTGTTATGCCATTCTTTATTGATGTTTGACTCTGGTGATAATATTTTTCAAATCTGGTATTTTAGTCACTGTTGGTGCATGAATATCATTAGGTAGAATTATTATGTGTCCTTTATAGTTTATGATTTTTTTTATTTTAGTCTTGACCATTGCTTATGGTTTATTTTCATTTTTAGTACTAGTGTTGTTTGATATTTTCAGTTGTTGCCTCTATTGTTGTTGATGTTGTAGTTTAGTCTTTCAAATAATTGTTTTTATGATTTAATCTTTATTTACCAAGCATGATTAATTTATTTAATTTTTATCTTAGTCTTTCATGCTTGTTGATTTGCATTTTAGTCCCTACTTAAACTTAATTTAGTTTATTTGCATGTTTAGACCCTGTTATCTTACATTGGTTTATTTTAGACCACTTTTAAAGATTATATATATATATATATATATTATTTATTAGTTATTTATTTTTTTTATATACGAATATTGGGAATTTTAAAATTAATTTCTTTATTTTATTAACTATTAAAACTATATTATATTACTATATATGTATTTAGTTGTTGTTTTATGTCCCAAAATATACACATTAGATATTTTTGTGATTTATTGCATAAGTTTAGGTTATTAGTTTTAAACAATTTGTATAAAAGCCTCATGAGAATAACTTGACTCGAATCAATTTGCTTTATTTTTGCAAGTGCTTTCTGTTGGGTTTTCAAAATAATAACACTCGAATTGATATTGAGAATAGTAATATATTTTCATTTCGGTTGGGGAAATAAATGACTGTTTTAAGACACGAGAGACTATTTGATGTGATCCTATCTAGCACCAACTTTTTGCATGACATACTCACATCATTGAAATTCCATCAAGCTCAATATAAGGGAGTTCTACCTTACTTTATATTATATTTACTCATTTATGCACTATATATTATTATGAGCATACATTTTCATATTAGACTATGCTTGAATTATCATAACATGTGCATTCATTCATTATGTCCTATGGTTTGCATCATTGATTGATATTCATGCATATAATCTATAGTTGTAATAATAATATTCATTCATTATCATATGACGCATGAATTATTATTATAACCTATAGTTCACATCTTTATAATATGCACATTCTTATTACTTTATAATAATTCATATACTTAGCTGATTTATGCTTTCTTTTGTAGATGCATGTTCGGCCACATGATGGGAGCTGACTTAAAGCTAGAATTAGAGTCCAAGAGCTATGGAAACTTAACTAGGACAACTCCGGGACAGCTCAAGAACATTTTGGGACAAAGTTTCCAGCTGACCCCTGAGCTCATAGCTGACTTGAGCTGGACTTTTAAGCTAGCTAGATGTTTCATTTCAGCTGGAGAGTTACACCATCATCACCACCACAAGGAGTACTTCAAATATGGTCTATGTCAATTTTTGTGGATTCGTACCTTTTCGCGAATAGTTGCCATTCCAAGAGGTGCCTTTTCACAAGGAGCTGTCCTATGACTCATCTTCATGTAATTCATCTATGGCCAGCTCATCTTCAGCTCAAACACATGGAAAGTAGCTCAAATGATGAAAGATTGCCTTCCACAAATGTGACCTTTCATGACAAGTTGCTGCCCATTGAAGACCATGACACCTAGATGCACATTGGGAGCTACGTCACGCCTAGTTGCTATCTATCTTCATTCCATGGACTTCAAGACATCATCCTATGATTGCAACCTCACCAAAGCCTTGTAAGAAGACCCATGTGCGTTCAAGTAGGCTTCCATGTGCATCATTCAAGCATGTGCACTCCATGTGACATCAAATTGGCGCTAAAACACCAAGGGATGCTTTCTATTCGGCCAAAGACTCTTTCCTCTTCATTTTGGCGCCTAAATAACTTCCAAAGGCATTCAAAACATCCTTAGGCCGAACCAACACCTTACCATTCGGCCATATTTTATCGTTAATCAGTTATTAAAAATTATTTCGAAATGAGACTCTTCCTTTTTCCCCTTTCGAAAAACCATTTCGACAGCTTGGCAACTCCGTAGAGGACTATTTTAGAGAGTCAAGCCATTAGTCAACTAATTCATTGTCTTTGCAAATAAAAATTACAAGTTCGTTCGAATTTGGTTTTTGATCCCTTATTTGGTTTAAATAAGTGTTTATGATTTGATTAAACCACTAAGTAGTTGTGTTGACTTGTTTGTTGGTCTTTTCAGAGTAAATAAATGTTAAAGATTTTGAGTTTTCTATTTGGTATTGTTTAATTTGTTTTCGCTTTTCCTAACATACTACACAACTACATTTGCATGACATGAGCTAAAACCCGGCTCCGGCCTATTTAAGTAGGAGTGAGAAATAACTCCCTCATGTGGTTTTCACCTCTGCATGGGATAGTCAATCGCTCCTGAGCCTCACGCCTTATGGTCCTTGTGATGTTTTCACCTCTGTATGGACTTAAGGAGGTGTGTCCCCTCGAGTTGAACTCGATCCAAAAGCCTGTGATGGGCAAGGATTGAGGGTTCGACAGCCCAAGGGGGCACCAACAAGGACAATTAGAGAACATCTTCTTTAGAGCCGAAGCAACATATAGTGAACTTAGAATCCATATAGAGCCTTACCCAATCCTTAAGAGTCCCGTGAAAAGAGTACACAAGGAAAAACCTTTTTGAGCATTTTAATTTGTGTAATGTAATTTTAATTTTCGAATAAATGTATGTGAACTAGAGATCATGCAGTTAGGTTCATTTTTTTCGAATGAGCATGCGAACTAGATGGCATGAGGTTAGGATTTATATGTTGAACAAAGCATGGGGGTAGAAAACATGCCTCGGTAGAACTGTTATAAAAGCATGTCAGGGTACATACCATGTTGGGAATGAACTTTTCTTTTCGTGAATGCTTTTCTAATTTTTTTCGTTAAGTGGTACTAACAATTTCTTTTGTTTTATCTTATTTTTGTCTGTCTTATTTTTGCATTTGCATTTTCACATCGTAACCGAACAAGGTGTTGATTCACAAGTAATTGACTAAGTAAGGAGATTGTTCATAATGAAACAATAAATTATTAGACATGTCGTCAAAACCATGAGATCCAAGGATGTTCAAACGATCCATGAAGAAATACATCCGATGAATGAAGGAATTTAAACTTGGCCAAAGACTTCCTTTGAAACACCAAAGCTAAGATATTTCCTCAAGAGATAGATGCAGTCAGATAAAGAATGAGAAAACCCTTCCCAAAGGCATGAAGACCACTTCACAAAATGGATATCTCACGATTCAACCATAAATAATTTAAGGATCTCAGGGCTGTCAAATGTGATAAAGTACCCCGACAACTTTAGGTGCAAGGCTAGATTCCATGAAGAATATGACTCAAGAAAATAAAGAAGTGAAGAATCATAATTTTATTTTGACTACCTGGTGTAATAAAATCTTGTTGTCTAAATGAAGGTTGTTCTATGGTGGTCGCTTTTGGGAATTAACACCTTGTGTATTTGCATTTGCATTCTCGTTTTGCATCAGGTTATTATTTTTTTTTCTATTTGATTCTATAATAATTTTTGTCATTTTGCTATCTTATTTATACTAACTTATTTATATGTTTCTTTTCTTTTTGCTTGCATCGCATGATCATGACATAATCAAGGTGTTGATTTGTGAGTGGTCATCAGAGTAAAAGGTTTTCATGATGGAAAAAGATCAAATAAACTATAACATAACTAGAGCATGGCATCTTGAGAAAACTTTGAGGATAGTAGAGAGCTATGCGCCCAAGGATCATGTGTTCGATGAAGAGAAAAAGGAGATAAGAGAGATGAGAGAGCAAATGTCTAAGATGATGGATATAATAAATGCTTTGGCCAAAGGAAAAAAGACTTCTATAAAATAAAGGAAAGAGCTCAATGAGAATGATCCTACAATGTTAAGTACACAATGGACAACTTTAGAACAAACTAATCCTAGCCAATATGAGAAATCACGCACATTCACCATTTATATCAACAAGTTGTCTAGAGACCCCAAGAAAATGGTGACAACCGTAGAAGTCTAGAAAGATGAAAAGAAATCATGCAATTATAACTCGTTTGAGAGTATACTTACAACATTAGGAGAAATAAATCTGAATACTCTAATTCAATCTAAGCCTAGAGGTGGCTCTCATTTTGATTATATTCCTATGTCATATAAGGATTTGTATGATAAGCTTTTAGAAGCCTGAGAGGTGGCCCCACATTATGTGAAACCTTGCCAGCCTCTGTATCCAAATTAGTATTACATCAATGTTCGTTATGAATATCATGCTGGAGCTCAAGGACATCCCATTGAGAATTATACTACCTTCAAGCATCGAGTCCAACACCTTTTGGATCATGGAATCTTGGAGTTTGAGATAGAAGGTCAACCTAGTTTAGTAGCTGATTTTTATGTTAGGTTGAAACCAAAAGTGATCAAAGGTAAGGATATCAATAGGGACATTCAGGAGAAAGAAGATTTTCTAAAGTATGAAGCTCAAGTTTGTCATTTGAGGAATGAAAATGATAAACTGAATAGAGAGATGGAAGCCATGCGTGATGGTTTTCAAAGGATCACTCAAGCCTTTAAAAATGATTGTATAGGAAATACCCCAGAAGAGTGGACAACAAGGGTCACTAAACTGAAAAACGACGTTGAACACTAGAGAAATAATTGCAAGACGCATGAAGGATGAGCCAAGAAGTTCTTTTATGATTTACATATTGCAGGAAAGAGGCGCAATACAACTGTTAATGATTTGGGAAGATGTCAAGCTGAAAATCAGATGTTGAATATGTCCATAGCCAACATGGAAACTTCATATCATTTCCACAAGCATGATATTGATGCTGAGCTAGAAGCAACTAGAGCCTGGAACAAGACATTGATGAGGATTATAGATGATTTTGGAAATATTGCCTAAAGATTTCATAACAACGAAGACTTTATTACAAGGAAAATAAACAACTTTGTTTAGAACTATTAGAATTGACACGTAAGATGGAGGGAAAAGACGATGGCATGAAAGAAACTATGATAAAAGAAAGCAATGTGGCTCACAAGTTGATTGATTTAGCTGGCTTTGCAAGAGAATTGATGCATATTGATAATTCAACACCAGAATATGTGTGAAAGTTAACTTGTCTTTTGAGAAAGATAGAGAAGTTAGGAGTTAAAGTTATTCCTTATGTGTAAAGTTATTTGATGTATCAAAACTTTGTGTTCAATGAAAGTTGTTTTAAGGTGGTCGCTCTGGAATAACACCTTTTGCATACATGCATTTGCATCACATTTGTTTATTTAAGCATTTTATATGCATTGGTTTTGAAAACATGAAAATAATTTATGGATTGTTATGTGACAGTAATACCAAGATCATTCATTCATATTACTTCCTCATCATCATGAGCAAATAAATGTAAACAATGGCGCAATCTCGTGAGGGATCACAAGATCGATTACAAGAGCAGTTGGTCGGGTTACAACAAGATATGAAGAATCAAGCATTGGGTTCTCTACAAGATGTATCGAATCAGATGATCCAGGTGATGGTAACCAAGGCTACTCATAGAGAGAAGATAGTTGATAAATGATATAAGTGTTATCATACTAATAAGTTGAGAATGATAACCTGCCCTGGAGCATCCCACTCAAACCTAGGGAAGAGCCTTATTATTCATGAGAAATTTGAAGATAAATTCAAGCAGTTAAAGAAAGCAATTGGATCTATGAAAAATGTTAATGCCCTCATAAAGAACTAGAAGCGAAAGAACTCTACTTTGTCTCTAATTTGGTCATCCCACATGAATTTAGGGTGCCTAATTTTGAGAAATATGATGGCACCAATTGTCTCTTAATCCACCTAAAAATGTTTTGCCAAAATATGGGAGGGTACTTAAATGATAATAATATGTTGATTCATTACATCCATGATAATCTTGCTAAGCCAGCTATAGGATGGTATATCCATTTGAACCGAGAACAAATCAAGAGGTGGGTTGATCTAGCTGATTTTTTTTGGGGTAATACCTATGTGCTGAAGGCTTAACCCCAAAACATCAAGATTTTTAAGTAATAAAGATGAAAACCATTGAAAGTACTAAAGAATATTCCCTGAGATAGAGAGGAGTAGCAACACAAGTTCAACCTCCCATGTTAGAAGAAAAATATCATATATGTTTCATAATTCTCTCTTATATCTTTTCTTCGAGTTAACACTGGCAAACTCAATAGAGGACTTCAAGGATCTTGTGATAGCTAGGGAATTAATTGAAAATGCAATCAACAAAGGAAACTTAAAAGTCATTTCAAAAGCCCAACCGATCAAAAAGTGAATACTGATAATATAAATGAATGCCACGTCCAGAGCCCCCAAAGAAGCAAAAGAAAGTGAGCAGTTAGTCATTCCGGCCGATAAAAGAAAGTCTCACGATCAAGAAATACTTTGAAGGTATTCCAAACTTCTATATCAAATTTGTATCCCCATTTGATTAAAGGTCAATACCTCACACCGAGGCTAACGAAAGTTCCACAAAACCCTTCGGCTCATAGCTATGATCAAGATAGTGTCTATGATTTCCACTTGGGAGCACCTGGGCATTCTACGGGGAGTTGTAGGCTGTTGTTAAAGGATATACAGATGCAAAAATGGGACATTGACACAAAAATTGGTGGAACAGTAGATGAAGAACTCGAGTGGGGCATCAAAGTACAATATATAGCATCTGATTGAGTCAAGTGTCACTACATTGGATGAGTAATGGGGCATCCTAATTAGGAAGATATCATTTCATCCATCATGGAGCTTTATTCCATTTACAACATCTTGTTTGAACTTGTTTTTTTTTTTCATTTCTCATCTTTTTTGTAAAGATATTTTAAATGAAACCATTCCACTTTACAGATAGTGAGCATTGAATTAAATCTGCAATCTTGAAGTTCTTGGAATATCAACTGAATTAAAAACTCTTTAAATGATTAGAGTTGTGGATCTTTAACAAAGTGACAAGCTCTAAAACTGATAAAACAAGGACCCTGGAACTTACCCCAGAAGATACACTCGAACACTATACCCTTCTCTTATAGGGACAAGTATAGCCTTTTCCTCTCATAAGGAAATGAACAAGAGGCTTGGTATTCATGTATGCATAGGAGCAGACAACATGGGGCATCTCTTGTGTGTGACGCTGTAAAACTGACTAGACTACACTTCTATTGAGGACATTCAGTGATGATCTTAATCTTCACAAATGGATTGGTGGAGTGGATGAATTTAGTATAGGTTAGTTGTTTGAGAACTGAACTCTAAATATGGGATTTTTTTTACCATCAAGGACACATAGACTATAACAGGTTCTTCTCGATGAGCTTAAGAAATTCTAAATATGAATACTCAAGGTTAATAAATTATTATTATAGATTATAAAAAAAATCTGAGCTATTCCACTAAAGCAATTGGTTAAAGAGGAAAATCAAAAGCCCTGGCTTTATGAATAGATTGCATTCAAACCATGACATTACTTGGATACTCGGTAGTTCGGTGTTTTCTCCACTATGATTGTCCAGTCGAAGACTTTGTGATGAGATGAACCCTTCAGCTAGCCCGATAAAGGAAATTATAATAAAGCTGAAATCAACTAGCCAGAACAATGGCAAATTAAATCAAATTTATCTAGCGATGATCAGTAAAATGGACTAAGGGAGTTAAGGAACACCTATTATAGTCAACCTCACACAAGCACTCAGAAATTTATATTTAGACTGATGTATTTGCATTACCTCTGCTAAGGAAGTCTACAAAGCTTGAACAAGAATTCCGAGAACCAAGATAGAAGTGTTCTAGAAAGTCTAGTAATTGATTATGCTAGTTGTGTCATTTTTTCCGCATCCGAATAAAATACCAAGCCAATAAAGAAGGGCGTGTTATAATGTTCATAAGGACTAAGGAAGAGAAGACATCTTCGATGACTAAAACCTTAGGAAATAGGAAGCCAACTTGAAACCAACCCATCAATTTCTACACTCATCAAAAAGCTATAACTTTAAAAACATTAAAAGAGCTGTTGATTCTTTTGATATTCTGTGAACTCTTGTTTATGATTTGCTTTATTTGCGAGCCTGAATTAAGGAGTAATACTTTACAAAATTCTTTCGTTCTTTGATTTCTAAAATAAAAGAAAGGAGAAAAACATTTTCAAATAGGATAGTCTCAGATATGAAAGGTCCTTGAAGCGGGTGAGGCCCATTCTTCCTCTATTAGAGAAAAAAATAAGTGATCTAGAATATTGAAGCATTCCACAATCTTGAAAGCAAATAGTCTGAGAGATTAGAAGGACTGAAGGATAGAACTTATAGCACTTCCTTGTGACATTGTCAGTAACCCGTCAAGAAGCAAGTTTCTCCTTCTTTGAAAGGAGCATATATCCAACATATAGTAAATATGCAAGAATACAACCAGTCAAGGATGAAATTTTGGCACCCAAATAGGGATGAGCCATGAAAATACCCACCATGGGGCATGACCAAAAACCCAGATCATGTTGAGATAATAAGGTTCAAACTAAGAGGACATTGAGAATGAGTCTCACAACTTGGAGTGTCGGGGGCAAACCATGAATTTAAGCAGAGCTTACCTTGTAAAGCAAATCAATCAAGCATCAACTAACAATAGAATCTTGGAAAAGCAACTCGGACAACATAATTGAGTCAAGGGTAGAAAGGGGCATCAAGATCATATTACTGCCCACATCATGATTTCAGGAAACATTTCTTCTAGGACTTTAATGCAGATGAGAGGCAAAGAAGATGCAAAGGCATAAAATTATATGATGGCTCTCCAAAATTGCCAGCTTAAATTTATGAGTTGCTACACCGATATCCGAGTAACCCTAGAGAATAATGATCAAGTAGAAGAAGACCTAGTTCCCCATTTTGGAGTCAAAGGAAAATTGAATCATCATTTATGCATCCATGAGAACATCATTTGCATAAAAGAAAATGCATTACATTGCACTCGCTTTATACACATAAACGTATGGTTTTTACAAATCTTTCAATAAAAAGTGAAGATTCATAGTATTAAAATCCTAACAAGTAGAACATATAATTAAAACCTTAAATATAGGGAATCATGTTTAGGGAGGCAGAACCTAAAGAACAGGGTGGGACCAATCCACAGAGGAAGTATTACTTTGAAGTGGGGTATATTGCCCAACCATTAAGTCATTTTTTAAGTTAAAAAAGTAATAAAATGTTTTTCGAAGTTTCTTACTTAGTAAGTCCTTCGGGCCATCAGTAAGTCTTTCAAGCATGATGCTTAAATCATTCAGGTATCTACAAGACCTTTGGGCATAATGTTTTCACATGTTTCTCGAAAAATGAGAAACGTTTCTCATTTAAATCTGAAAATTTAAATTTTTGAAAAGTAAGAAAAGTTTCTTACCTAGTAAACTATTTCCAAAATTGGCAAGCCATTCGGGCCATTAATAAGTCTTTTGAGCATGATGAGTAAATCCTTCGGGTCATCTATGAGCCTTTCGAGCAATATGATAAGTCCTTAGGGCCATCCATAAGACCTTCGAGCAGGATGTTTTCACATGTCTCTCGAAAAATGAGAAAAGTTTCTTAGTTAAATCTAAAAATTGAAAATTTTGAAAAGTAAGAAAAGTTTCTTACCTAGTAAACTATTTCCAAAATTAGTAAGTCCCTCGAGCTATCAATATGTCTTTCAAGCATGATGCTTAAATCATTCGGATCATCTATAAGTCTTTTTGAGCAAGATTATAAGTCTTTCAGGCCATCCAAAAGACCTTCGGGCAGGATGTTTTCACATGTCTCTCGAAAAATGAGAATCGCTTCTCATTTAAATATGAAATTTTAAAATTTTCAAAAGTAAGGAAAGTTTCTTAACTAGTAAACTATTTCCTAAATTAGTAAGTCCCTCGGGCCATCAGTAAGTTTTTTTAGCATGATTCTTAAATCATTCAGATCATCTGTAAGTCTTTTAAGCAAGATGATAAGTCATCCATAAGACCTTTGGGCAGGATGTGTCTCTCGAGAAATGAGAAAAGTTTCTCATTTAAATCTGAAAGTTAAAATTGTTGAAAAGTAAGGAAAGTCTCTTAACAAGTAAATTGTTTCCAAAATTAGTAAGTTCCTCGGGCCATCAGTAAGTCTTTCGAGCCTGATGCTTAAATCCTTCAGGTCATTTTTAAGTCTTTCGAGGAAGATGATAAGTCCTTAGGGTCATCCATAAGACCTTCGGGCAAGATGTTTTCGCACGTCTCTCTAAAAATGAGAAATGTTTCTCATTTAAATATGAAAATTGGAATTTTTGAAAAGTAAGAAACGTTTCTTACCTAGTAAACTATTTCCAAAATTGGTAAGTTCTTCAGGCCATCAGTGAGTCTTTTGAGAGTGATGATAAGTCCTTCGGGACATCCATAAGACCTTCGGGAAAGATGTTTCCACATGTCTTTCGAAAAAGGAGAAAAGTTTCTCATTTAAATATGAAAATTGATTTTTTTTAAAAGGAAGAAAAATTTCTTACCTAGTAAACTATTCCCAAATTTTGTAAGTCCTTTGGGCCATCAGTAAGTCTTTCGAGCTTGATTCTTAAATCCTTCAGGTTGTCTATAAGCCTTTCGAGCAAGATGATAAGTCCTTCGGGGCACCCATAAGTCCTTCGGTAGGATGTTTTCGCATGATTTTTTTTTAAAATGAGAAAATAATTTCCAAAGTTTCTCATTTAAATCTTTTATGAAAAATGAAATTTTTGAAAAAGTAATCAATTTAAAGTCCCAAAAAGGGAGAAGTTCACCTGATACTCAATTCGAGGTAGATTCCCATATTTTATGGCTGCGCGATAAGTGCCCACAAGAAAAGTTGATTTTCAAAGATTATCTTGAAATCCCAAGACTTTTAGGTATGATGTTTTCAAATTCTCAAACACATATAACAAGGGTTAATGTTAAATTTTAGATTTTATATTCTTGAAGACAAGAGAAGCAAATCGAACTCGATTCAATCTTCCCTGAACTAAAGTGGAATGAATCAACATTTTCCAGATATGATTTTCCCTTAAGAAGAAGCAGAACAAATCCCTTTCTTTCAAGACTTGATCATCCATGAGTAACAATGGAACAAGTCTGCCTCGATTCAATCTTCCCTAAAGAACAGTGGAATGAATCAACATTTCTCAATCTGATCTACCTTGAAGAAACAGTAGAGCATATCTCTCATCAGATTTCAGAGCATGGAGTCGACCAGACGAAAACTCATTGTCTCTTTGTCTTTGCCTTATTCTTGTTGACATATGAATGGGCAAAGAGGGGCAGCTATCGACACTCGTTTTCATCCTGTTTTTATATTATTATTATTATTATATTACTTATATTTATTTATTTTTTTACTTGTGCAGAACCCATTACAATAGGCCCAATTGGGCCAAATAAATTAAAAACAACCCAAAACACGGAGGCTAACAAGACCCGAACCTAGCCCAATTACAAGGAACCTTAACCCAGATTGAAGCCCAAACTCGTTAGGGTTTTCATCTCAGTCGTCACCGTCACTAGAGCCAATCCGCTGCCGCCGTTGAAGCTGTCTACTATCGTCACTCCACGTCACCACCAACCACAGAATATCAACCACTCGAACAAACTACCCCAACTCCAACTTCTGCAAGGCAACCACAACACGCCAAGTTATCAAGATTTATTTTTAAAACCACACGCGAAGAAAAACTTATGATGATTTTGGGGTGATAAAAGGCCCTCGATTTTCCATTTTCGGGGGGTGTTTATTCGAACAAGGAAAAGAAAAAATAAGAGAAATAGAAGAGAAATATCAAAGAAATAGAAGAAACATTGGAGGTTTTTGAAAAGAAAAAGGGAGATTTTGGGGTTTTAAAAACCAAAGAAAAAAAGAAAAAAACAGTGGGGTTCGAGTTTTGTAAAAGAAAGAAGAAATCGAAAAAAATAGAGGAAAGGGACTTACCAGAGAAAGAAGGAAGCTCACCAAAATGAGAAAAAATCTAGGCTTCAACTCCATATCTACATCGATCTGGCCCTTTTCAAGGTATTTGGACTCTGGATTTGTGTAGAGGGGGTTGGGACGGTTCGTGTGGGGTAATTATTTGTCTCCATCATCGTCGGTGGGCAGAGGCTGACGTCGATTAGCGACTTCCGACACGACTGAATGTCGCCGACATCTGGGATTCTGGAGATGAGAGGATTTTCTCTTAATGTGTGTCTCTCTCAATTTGACTGATAGATTTGAAATGGGATAGGTTAACCAAAAAATGTGTAATGATATATATATATATATATATATATATATATATATATATATATATATATCATGAAACGGCGTAGTTTCAAGGGGATGGTCGCGTATGTGAGAGAAGAGGGTCTAATAGCAGTTTAGGTCCCTCCACATTTGTAATGTTTCCATTTTAGTCACTAATGAAACTTTCTGTTATTCTGTTTTGAGCACTTGTTCTTCAAGGTTCACATTTATGTCACCATCCCATATGTTATGCCATTCTTTATTAATGTTTGACTCTGGTGATAATAATTTGCAAATATAATATTTTAGTGACTGTTGGTGCATTAATATCATTAGGTAGAATTATTTTGTTTCCTTTTTAGTTTCTGATTTATTTTATTTTAGTCATAAACATTTCTTATGGTTTATTTTCATTTTTAGTACTAGTGTTGTTTGATATTTTCGGTTGTTGCGTATATTGTTGTTGATGTTGTAGTTTAGTCTTTCAAGTTATTTTTTTAATGATTTAATCTTTATTTACCAAGCATGATTAATTTATTTAATTTGTATCTTAGTCTTTCATGCTTGTAGGTTTGCATTTTAGTCCCTACTTAGATTTAGTTCAATTTATTTGCATGTTTCAACCCTGTTATCTTAAGTTAGTTTATTTTAGACCACTTTTAAAGATTATATATGTATATATATATATATATATAAACATAAACACATAAGATATTTGTGTGGTTTATTGCATAAGTTTAGGTTGTTAGTTTTAAACAATTTGTATAACAACCTCATGAGCATAACTTGACTCGAATCAATATAATTTGACTAAGGATAACATTCTTTCATTTTTATATCGTCGTAAAGTGAATGTCTTAACACATAAGAAAGTTATTTTTGATGATTTTAAAATGAAACTCCCATTAAGTGGCACGAATTCAATTGATTCCATTTTTAAAATTCAGAGATTGGGAAAAAGATCATGTTCTTTTTATTAAATTCACTGAGAAAGACTGTTAAATCGAATATAAGGTCTTGTCTCGAGGTTTTTAAATAATTGAACATCCTTATTCTCATTAAATATTCGTAAAATAAATAATGAACTATACTTGCTTGATATATGCTTTTAATGTGCTTTATTTTTGCATGTGCTTTCCGTTGGGTTTTCAAAATAATAACACTCGAATCGATATTGAGAATAGTAATATCTTTTCATTTTGGTTGGGGTAATAAATGATTGCTTTAACGCATGAGAGGTCATTTATTCTCGATTGGAAATAATTCGATATTATCGTTTTCTCTTGATTCAATATTGATTTTTGAGACGGAAGAGTAATATCTTTTCATTTCGATTGGAGCAATAAATGGATGCTTTAAGCCATGAGAGGGCATTTATTATCGATTGGAAATAATTCAATATTACCGTTTTCTCTCAAATTAATATTGATTTTTAAGATGGAATAGTCATATCTCTTTATTTCGATTGGAACAATAAATGACTGCTTTAAGGTACGAAAGGTTGTTTATTCTCGATCAGATAGATATTATCGCTTTCTCTCTTAAAAATATTTTTGGTGTTGTTATTTTGAATTAATAATGAACTTTAGAAAGGAATTTTAATATTTCTTTATTTCAATTGGAGTAAGAATCTATTGCTTTAAGGAATGAGAGGTTGATTCTTCTCGATAGGAAATAATTAAATATTATTTAGCTTCATCCTAAAATTCAAAGAATATTTTTTTTGTAGGGGATCTTAAATTAAATTAGACTCGAACTTGAAAATTTCATTACGAATACAATTTATTAATCTACTAGGTACCGATTTAGGGCGTTGTGGGGGTGCTAATCCTTCCCCACACGTAACCGACTCCCGAACTAGAAATTCTGGTAACGCAGACCGCAAGTTGGTTGTTTTAATTAAAATTAATATTTTATTAAAATGGCAAATACATGTTTGGGTGCCCAATCACACTTTAATCAAATATTGGTGGTGACTCCTCGAACCACGTTTTATCTTTAATCAGTCATCAAACATTATTTTGAAACGAGACTCCCCTTTTTTCCCTTTCGAAAAACCTTTTTGACGTATATATATAGAGTAAACTGAAAAATCATATTAGCCAAACTATTTTACATGCAACACATAAATATATAGATATATGTAAATAGAATATCAATAAAATAAATAAAAATTTATCACGCAATAATATAAGGACTGAAACAAAATAAAATGAAACAAGAACCAAAATAAATATGGGATAAAATTAAAGTGATCAAAAGTGTAAATTAACAGATTTTAACATGTGATAACGACGAGGGACTAATATGCAACAAATTAGAAATAAGCAACTATGATCAGTAATTTACCCAAGTCTCATTAATAAACAAATGATGATTAAAATGTAAACGTAGTAGAATTTAAAGCTCGAAATCAAGAGATTTAAAGTTCCATTTAGTGACAAAGTGAAGAGTTTACAAAATTTTGATGACCCATCGCATAAATATCCCATAAATGGGCATGCAACACTCCCCCTAAAATGTGGCATTTTGAGGTGTGGACTTAAAATCAAAATAGGGTTTTTAACTCTTCTCTATATTTTTTTTCTTTTTTCGCTCATTCTTGGTTCTTTTTTTCTTCTTCGAATGATCTCTCTTTTTTCTTTTTGGATGCCTTACTCCTCTCATTCCTCTTTCTTTTTTCTCTCTTTCGCAAGTTTTTATCTTGAACTTTGTTTGGTGAGAGTTGGCAAGGCTAGAACCGAGGGGAGAGTTTTCTTACACCAAAAGTAACAATTCCCAATTTTTTGAGATTTTTTTAAAATTTTTTTAATGGATTTTAGATTTGGTTGTTGTTGATGATATTATTGATTTGTTTTGTTGTAGATGACGACGGCGTACTGGTTAGATTGTCTTTCTAACGATGATTGAAACTCAAATGGATGACAGAAACGATGACTTTTCTATTCACTAGTAACGATAGTTGGGGGTTAACCTTAAAATTAGAGTTAGCCAAAAGTTATAAAAGATGGGCTATTAGGGTTTAATGTTGGGTCCAGATTGGTGTTGCAACATTAGGCTTGTATAATAATAATAATAATAATAACGAAAAATGGTGATCACAGCTATCGCGTTTTGCTCATTGCGGTGGAACTCGAATAAAGCAAAGACGTGAAGCACCATTTTTTGACGCAACAACTGTTTGTTGAGCTAATAGTTCTTCTCATTACGAACTCTTTGCTATAAATGTCAATCCACCTTCTTTTGTGATAGATGAGCCAAGGGTGACGCTGATCCAGCTTATTATATGGTGGAATCAAACGTAGTGTTGGTGCTGGTCTAACTCTTATGTGATGGATGAGTCAAGTTCGAACAAGTTCTTCTCATTACGAACTCTCCACTTAAAATGTTGATCCACCTATTTATGTGATATATGAGCTAAGGTCGAACAAGTTCTTCTCATTATGAACTTCTTCATTTGGAAATGATGATCACACTCCTTCCATGATGGGTGATCCGAGGGTGACGCTGATCTAGCTCCTTATGATATGGAATTAAATGTAGTGTTGGTGTTGATCCAACTCCTTATGTGATGGAATCGAGTGAATGCTTTTGCAAATTCTTCTCATTACGAACTTCTCATTTTGAGAATGTTGATCTAACTCATTCCATGATGGAATCAGACAAAGGTTGAGCAAGTTCTTCTCATTATGAACTTCTTCACTGGAAATGTTGATCCACCTCCTTCTACGAAGGATTCGAGAAAAAATTGAACAAGTTCTCATTATTAATTTATTCATTTGAAATGTTGATCCACCTCTTTCTGTGATGGAATCGAGTGAAGGTTGAACAAGTTCTTCTCACTATGAACCTCTTCATTGGAAATGTTGATCCACCTCCTTCTATGATGGAATCGAGTAAATGTTAAACAAGTTCTTCTAATTATGAACTTCTTCTTCGAAATATTGATCCACCTCCTTCTATGATGGAATCGAGTAAAGGTTGAACAAGTTCTTCTCATTATAAATTTTGTCATTGGAAATTGTTATCCACCTCTTTCTATGATGGAATCGATCAAAGGTTAACAAGTTTTTCTCATTATGAACTTTTTCTACCTAATCGAATGAGTTCTTCTCATTATGAACTATTGTACTTGCAATGTTTGGTTTATCTTCCCTTTAAAGAATTCTAAATCTGTAAAATGTCATCATATGGCATTGATATGTTTTCAAAGAGCCCAAAGGTAGTGACCCGAAAGTACTAATTCTTTGTTGAGATCCACTTCTTTCGACAATGAAAGGTTAGATTGAATCTTTGTTGGAATCCTAATTTTTTGCACGAAGTTGTGAAATGAAATCTTTGTTGACATCTTTGAATTCTTGTCAAACATTCAGGACTTAATAAGAGAATGAATGTGTATGATCCTATTTTAAAAATGCCTAAACATGTATGCATGAAGCCATTTTATTGTTGTAATTTTACTGTCTCATGAAACTTTGCTTCTTTATCTTTGTTGAGTCTTTATTTTTGTTGGGTCTTAACCTCATGACATATTGGTCTTCTTGCCCCAAATAATGTTACACTTTGGCATTCAATTTATTTTCCCCAGTTTTGATTTGCCCCAAAATTTCATATTTTCTTGTCTCAATTCCGAGCATGAGCTTCTATGTCTAAGAAACATTTATCAATTGTCAAGATCTACTCCAGAGAGATTTTCTTGTTCGAAAATGTTTTTCTTCCTCCTTCTGATAGTCAAAAGGTAAAAAGATTTGATGAGAAAGTTTTGAAAATGTTTTCTAAAAAAATTTTAAATAATGAAAGAATTTTAAAAAAAGTTTGATGAATTTTTTTCTAAAAATGGTGCCCTTACTTTGGGTTCACAATTGAAATAGAGTATAAAATGAGAGTTCATTAAATATCAAATGAATCAACTACTCTTTTAATCCTTAAAAAATTATAGCTCTTTGACTAGTGTCAATATTAATGTTAATTTTGAGGTAGAGTTAATTCTCGAAAGATAAGTGTCTTGGGTTTGTTCATTGGTCAAGATATGGCATTTTTGATTCTCTGATGTTCATGGTTTTGATGAAGTAGTCATTATGTCCATCTTCTGTAAATGTTCTTCGGTTTGGGATCTTGTGAGCACTTTCGTGTTGTGTGGTGTCTTATCAAGAGATTTAAGACAACCTCCTATGTGATAGCTACACAATTTGAATATTCGAGTCGTCTTTTTAACTTTTCAACTTGAATCCTCCTTTGGGTTTGAGACGTTACTTGAAATTTTACATCATCAACCCCTTTGTTATTTTTTCCTATCATACATTAAGGATTTTAGAAAACATTTTATGAATAAAGATTAATCTTGAGCGGTATAATGAAATCTAGAGATAGTCTCTTTCGGTCAGAAATCCATGTATGACTAGAATGGACTCTTTAGGCACGTAATATAGGCAAAGGTTCTTGGTTTTGAAAGAAAGGGATAAAAAGATCCAAATAAATGTTTAAGGATGATCAAACCAAGGATTAATCCATTCTGATGTCTTCAATATTGCATTGCCTAACATGATTCTGCTTGCAACTTGTCTTTTGTTTTCTTTCCTTTTTTGGATCCCTTTAGACTACCCATTTTCGTGTTTTCACCATAGAGTTCATTTTCACTTTTCTATACTTTCGGAATTACTTGATCTTCTTTTTAAATATGGAACTTTGAACTAATTGTACTTGATTAACCTTGTAGTTTAATGATTGATAAGTCACTTGCTTTGAAGTACTTGATCTATTTTTTTTCTTTCTTATTTTCTTCTTTTTGCTTTTCTCACTCTCTTTTGAATTTTTATTTACTTTTTCTATTTTTCTTTCTTTTTCTTTTTCTATCTTATCTCTTTTTTTTTTGCTCTCTTTGTTTCTGACTCGATTTGATCTTAAAGCACTTTTTATTTATTCCACCTTGTGGTATCTTGTTATTTCTCACTTTATTTCACAATGATTTGTCCTTGTAATAAAACTTGGATTGCATTATTTACTCCTACGAGCTGATGCCCTTCACCTTACCCCCTAGTGTGGATGGTGTTCCTTGGTTAGGGTTGAATCAGAAGAAAAATAATTCAAGCTCAAATAGGGGCAACAAGGGATATATATTTTCTCCTTTTGTGAATGGGTAATGAAATAAGGTCATTTATCATTTTATACACGGAAGTCCTTGAAGAAGATGTATCCCCAGAGGGATAGATATTCAGGATTAACATTTACTTACATAAAAACAATATAATTAATGGATGATAAAATTATTTTCATTATTTCTTCTTCTTCTTGTTTCTAGTGTCCCCTAATTATTCAGGCTTTTCTTCATAAAGTTGATTTGGGATGCCCCAACTTTTTTCCCATGTAGAACAATTCTTGTGCAAGTAAACATCTTGTACTCATTGCTTTTAGGTTTTATTGTTGTGGGAAGACGAAGGGTTTGTGTCTAAAAAAACAATGGTATGACTTTTTTTGCCTCAAAGAGAGGTAAAAGTATGTATTTTGGTGCCTCAAAGAGAGGTAGTGTCAAAATTTTGTTTTAGTAGTGACCATGAATTGTTTAGGGAAAAAAGTGATTGTATTTTAGCTTCAGATAGGATAAGAAAGGTCTAATCTTGTTAATTGCCAAAGATATATAATTCTTGAAAAATTAAAAGAAATTGTAACTAATTCGATAATCAAATAACTGTAAGATTAAAACTTGCTCCATTGTTTGTAACCTTAGAAGATAGCATTTTTATTTAATGTGTTTGAATGTCAAGTGACTTACAAACCTTTAAAACAGAGAAAAAAGAAAATCAAATTCAAACAAGATGAAATACTTTTTCATGCAAGTTTAGCAAAGCTTCATGGTGTGGATGCAATGACTTCTTGATTTGCATCAGAATGTCACATCATTCATTTAATGTCCATGTCTCTAAATCAAATAGATTTTGTACCTTTTACTTCAATGCCCCATAATTCTTAGTTGTGTGAATGAGATTACGTGATTAGAACCACCGTCATAGAGTCTTCCATGAATTAATCACGGGTTCTCATGAATGATGAATGTAAAAAATGCTTAAATAAATGTAACGTGTAAAGATAAAAATGCAAATGCAAAAGGTGTAGATCAAACATGCCTTCTCTTGGGGGTGTGGTCTAGAGTATGCCGATGCTTTATCTTGATACTTCGTACATAGAAACGCAGTCTCTCAAATACTCTATGATCTCGCGGGTTTGTGTAGAGGCTCCATTAAAAGTATAGTTCATCTATGATGATATCTCTTTGATACCCTCTAATATTGGATATCATTCTATCGATCATCTTTGATGTTTGATTCTCCTGGCAAACTTCCTTCTTTTTCTCTTTAAGCTTCTCTTAGCCATCGATACATGTCTATGTAGGCGATTACTTTATTGAAAACTTCTTTCTCCCATTGAAACATTTTCAGTTAGATATTCAATTGCAGATCGACATCTTTGCATTATGTAATGATGATGTGATGCAAAAAAAGGTTAAAATGGTTTAAAAACAATAAATAAGTTAGTATCAGGTAGGATAATCGGTTATGATAAAAGGACTATTCATAGATGAATATAGTACCTACCTCATCAAGGTATCTACCCAACATGCTTTTAATCTCTAGAAATTAATCCTAATTGCATGTTATCTGCTTTGCACGGTATCTGCTTTGCATGCTTTCATTTGGAAAGAAATTTATTTTATAAATTTAAAGTAAAGGGTAAAGGTTCATAATCGTTCATCCTTCTTGAACACCTATTTCGGCACCTATTGACGGACAGAGGTTCGGTATGACTCTACCTAGGGTGACCAATCTATGGTTGATTATATGTATAGTTTCAACTCTTGAGGAAAGTGAACTCGAAGGGTCCTTGTTGTTGATGCTTCCTTGGGCTGCCAAACCCTCGATCCTCACCCATTACAGGCTTCAAACGGAAAAAGTTCAGTTGGAGGAGATCAACTTCCCTATTCCCATACGAGAAAATAAATTCCCACAGAGGTATAAGGCATGTATCCCACAGGTAAATCGCTATAGCTCATACAGGGAATAAATTCACCACGAAAGCATAGCGTTCACCCTTACTTAATTAGGACATAGCTCGAGTATAGAGCTTATGTCATGCCAACAACCTGATGTGTGTGAGGAGGAACCCACAAACCTTCGACAAAAACAAAACAAAGATATAAGCACTTTCGAAATGAAAAAAATCAATGAAGCTGCAACCATAAAGTCAAACATCAGTACAACTATTTACATAAAGAATGAATAATAAATTAACCAATGTTCGATAAAAAGGATCATAAAATAATATTTAAACTCGAATGCACAATGTCGACCATTAAGACAACGCATAAGCGATTAACGGCCTGATTCTCGAGATCCCCAGCAAAGTCGCCAAGCTATCATAATCATTTTAAAAAATCTCAATTTTCAAAATAAAGTCGTAATTATTTTAAAAATTAATTATTTTTCAAAAAAATAGTTATGACATCAGTAATTCTGTTAATTTTTTAGCAATAAGGAATCAAATTAAAAACCTAAACTAAATATTAGGTATGGTTTTAAAAAAAATAAAGTCTATATACTAAAAGGAATAAAAAACAGTTTAGATAATAAATGTTATATTTAAACTATTTATTTTAACTCAAATATATTTGTTTGGTTTAATTAATATTTTTATTAAAATCAATGTGATACAACTTCAAATCAAACTATCTTTTTTTTATTTAACTAAGGTGATTACAAAGTAATATATATTCTAAATATTCTCATCCATTTGGCAATAAATGTTAAATCAATCTGTTGCAGTCATTGATGGTTGAACCTGTTACCTCTAAGAATAATAATCATTCTTTTAACCATTAAAGTAATTTTGTTCATGCAACTTCAATTCAAACTTGATTGAAAAAAGTTATCAAATTAATCTTATAACTCAATTTGATTAGATTGGATGGTTAAATTAATATTTTAAAAGTATAATTAATATATTTTAAAATTATCATAATAATATATTAATAAAAGTTAATTCGCACCAATTAGCCGAAGATCCAAAACAATAGTTAAAAATGGAAAAAGAAAGAAAAGATGTGCAAATGATTAGAGTAGATTCTAAGGAAGTTTTTGTTATTGATGGAATGTGCTTTCAACAATTGAATTTGGAAGTGATATGGAAATTAAAATAAGAAGGGCAGCCCACATTTTTGTTGTATCATTAGTTGCATCTAATTAATTTAAATATACATATATATATATATATATATATATATATATATATATATATTGACCCTACTTCACCTTATCAATTGAAAAATAAAATCCCCTCAATTTATTATTATTTACTGGATTAGGTAAACTACATATAAATAGAAAATTATAAAAATGGTTGATGTAGGAACACTTTTTGTAGAACTTTAAGAGCCTGAAAAAGGAGGTTGATGAGGAAACAAAAATATATTTTTTTAGACTTGAATTTTCATTTGAATTGATTACATGACAGTTGGATTTATTATATATTTTCTTTTCATCTTTTGGCCTTCAATTAATAACTCTTTCATATATTTGGTACTCTTTTATTGGCAACAAATGAAACAAATAAAAAAGGCAATGGTCAAGCATTACATTTTTTATAAAGAGATTCGAATTAAAATATTAATAAATATTTAACAAATTAAACTAGCCTCGTAATCACTCTATGATTTATCTAATAATCAATAGTAAATTCCAGTGTTTTTAGGAAGAAAAAACTTTTAATTTTTTTCAATGAATCACTTTTTAATTCATTTAAAAAAAATATCTTTTATATCGCACAAGGTAAAAAAATGATTTGACTTACCACATCTTTATAAGTGAAATGGAAAGGTACGTCTTACGCAGTACAACATTCAAAGATTTAGAAAGCGCCATTTTTAGTTTGTGCTTTTGCTAACATATCTTCGTTCAAAATTTAAATTAGAATCCATCAAATTTCAAACTTATAAAACATACTAGACAAGAACAATTCTGTCTTTGGAAAAGCAAAAATGCTTGTGCAGAAATGTATTTTACATTTTCCAATTTTCCACTTTCAAAATAAATGAACCCAAAGATCCTAATATTCGCATCAAATCGAACCAATCACGTAAGGTGAATGAATCTAAATGTTCCGGTACACACACTAAACAAAACCAATCACATAAAATGATTGAATCTAAAAGTCTCGATGCTTGCATCAAACAAAATAAATCACGTAAGGTAGACAAACCGGAAATTTTTCACGCCCCAAAGTGCTAAACTTGGATAATCATGAGATGTAACTATGACAACATTTTCACATGATAATATTCTAGCAACATCTCAATTAAATGAAAACGTGGATATCATACAGAGTTCATGCGAACTAAGAACATGAGATATCATATCTTGACTCATAGATAGAATATACAACACAATAGTCTATCATAAGTCTTAATTCTATAAATCTTACATCACATACTTACACGGACGTAGATATAAATATTTTATAGATTTCACACACAAACATCTATTGATGTAATTATGAATTTGTTGTGTTGAAACGATTTTTTCTGAATCTTTAGGTTTTTTCTTTTGATGATGGAAGATGGTTTCGACTCTAGCTTCCAAGTGGTTTTTCTTTAGAACCCAAAATAAACTCTCCCCTCCTCCTCTAGATCTGGTTCGAGTCCCCTCTCTTTATTGCCTCTTTGTGTGCTTGGGGATGTTTTATAGAGGCTATCATCATGGGTTCGACCAAATCACGGGTGAGGGTTAACAGGTAAGGGAAATGATTTCTTTTTTTATTTTTATTTTTATTTTTTTTTTACTTTTTTACCTTATTGCATGTTTGGTGAATCTTGGCAGGGAGATAATGCAATTGGCAGTTGAAACGGTGACTGTTGGGTGGCTGAAGTGACGTTAGAAGCGGCGGTGTCGGGGTTTCTTGGCTTTAGTGGCGGTGGCGGCTGGTAGAGACTAGGGTTTAGAAACACTAACTGATATGGGTTAGTGCATTGGGCCCGGATTTGGGCTTCGACCAGTTGGGTCAGTTGTAATGGATTGGGTCAACTGGGCCTTGAGTTATAATTCGGGCTCATTTTTCTTTGTTAGGTTATGTAACTTGTAAATAAAAATAAAAAATAACATTATAATAATATTAATAATAACGATGATAATAATAATAATAATAATAATAATATAAAAAACACGGACAAAATGAGTGTCTACAGCTGACCTTATTTGCCCATGCATGTGTTAACAAGAATAAGGCAAAGATAAAAAGACAACACGTTTTTGTCCGGTTCCATCTTGATGTTATCTCAAGTGAGACTGACAAATGACCCGAAGGGTTTAATCATCATGCTTGAAAGATTTGTACCCGATTTGATTAAAGCTCCATGTTGCAAATGGAATAAAGCTAAGAAAAGACAAAAAACTAATTCAAACAAGATAGTTGTGGACATAAGGGTTTGGTGGCACTTTCGTTAGCCTCATTGTGAGGTATTAACCTTTAATCAAATGGGGGTACAGATCTGAGATAAAAGTTTGGAGAACCTTCAAAGTACTTCTTGATCGTGGGACTTTCTTTGGTCAGTTTGAACGACTAGATACTCCTTTTCTTTTGTATCTAAGGGGGCTCTGAACATGACATTCATTCACCTCATCTTCTTTCGCTTCTTGACCATTTGGGTTTTTGGAAGTGAATTTCAAGTCTCCTTTGTTGAATTTGTTAGCATTAACGCGAAGAAAGGCGATGGAAGAGAATTATGAAACATGTATGATATTTCTTCTTCTATCATGAGAGGTTAAACTTGTGCTACCACCCTCTCCATCTTAGGGCATATTCTTTAAAGCTTTTAGTAGCTTTCATCCTTATTCTGTCAAGATCTTGATGTTTTGGGGCTAAGCCTTTAAAATATCGATATTGCCCCAGAAAGGTATCAGCTAGATTGACCCGTATCTTGATATGCTCTCTGTTCAAAAGATTATACCATAATACAGTTGGCCCAGTAAGACTATCATGGAAGTAATGAATCAACATATTATCATTATTCAAGTACCCTTTCATCTTTCTATAAAACATATTCAGATGAATTAGGGGACAATTGATGCCATCATATTTCTCAAAATTAGGCACCCTAAATTCATGTGGGATGACCAAATCAGTGACCAAGCTGAGTTCTCTCACTTCTAGTCCTTTGTAGGAGGCATTAAAATTTTTCATAGCTCCAATTGCTTCCTTCAACCTCTTGAATTTGTCTTCAAATTGTTTATGATTAATGAAGGCTCTTCCCAAGGTTTGATTGGGATGCTCCAAGATAGGTTATCATTCTTGACATATTTTTCTGATAACACTGATATCCTTTATCATCTATTTACTCTCTATCAGCAGCCTTGGTTTCCATCACCTAGATCATTTGGTTAGATATATCTTGTAGAGAACTTGATGTTTGATTCTTCATAACTTGTTGTAACACAGTCAACTGCTCTTGCAACCGATTTTATGATCCCTCATGAGATTGTTTCATTGTTTTCATTTGTTTGTTTAAGATTATAATGAAGTAGTATGAAAGGATAATCTTGGTATAACAATGATAACCCTCCATAAATTATTTCCATGTTTTCATAATTAATGCATATGAAATTCTTAAATAAACAAATGTGATGCAAATGCATGTATGCAAAAGGTTTCATTCCAGAGTGACCATCTTAAAACAATTGTCATTGAACACCAAGGTTTCGATACATCAAACAACTTTACATATAAGGAATAGATTTAACTCCTAACTTCTCTATCTCTTTCAAAAGCCAAGTTAACTTCCACTCATGTTCAGGTGTTGAGTTGTCAATCTAGTTCAATTCTCTTGCAAAGCCAGCTAAATCAACCAATTTGTAAGCCACATTGCTTGCTTGGATAATAGCTTCTTTCAAGGTGTTGTATTTTCCTCAATCTTATGTGTCAATTCTTGAAGATGTAGACATTTTTGTTCATTTTCCTTGTAAAAAAATCTTTACGGTTACAAAGTTCTCATATAAGATATCTATAATCAACTACAAGCTTAATCAATGTATTGTTCTTGGCCTTAGTGGCTTATAGCTCAGCATCAATCTCACTCTTGTGGTGTTGATATGAAGCTTCCATATTGGCTATGGACATATTTAATATCTGATTTTCCGCTTGACATATTTCCAAATCATTAATGGTCGTATTGCGCCTTTTTTCTGCAATCTGTAAATCATAAGAGAACTTTTTGGCTTGACCTTTATGCACATTGTAATTCTTTCTCCATTGTTTAACATCACATTTCTGTTTAGTGACCCCTTTTGCCCACTCCTCTAGGGTTTCTCCTATACCAGCATTTTTAATGGCTTGAATTATCCTTTGAAAACCATCACGCATGGCTTCTATCTCTCTATTCAGTTTATCATTTTCACATCTCAAATGATGAACTTGAGCTTCATACTTTAGTAAACAATCTTCCTCCTGGATTCCCCATCTAATACCCTTACTTTTGAACACTTTTGGCTCCATCCTAACATGACAATCAGTTACCAAACTAGTTCGACCTTTCATCTCGAACACCAATACTCCATGATCCAAAAGATGTTGGACTCGATGCTTGAAGGCGGTACAACTCTCAATGAAATGTCCATGAGCTCCAGCATGATATTCACAACGAACAATGACATAATGCCAATTTGGATATAGAGGTTGCTGATAGGGAAGCGGTGGCGGATTGATGAACGTTGCTCTTGTTGAAGAATCAAACCTAGAATGCTCTAGACTCGATTAAGAACAAAGGGGATGAATAGGGAAAGGTGGCAGTAGTAACTAGGACTCTTTAAGGTTTCTTCAAGGCAATAAGATTAGAACAAAATAAACAAAAGATAAAGAAATTGAAAATAAAATAAGATAAGATAATAAAGAAATCAAAAGATCTCCCTTACGAAGGTGGACGATAAAGATGATTGATGGTGCAGATGGATTTATGGAAAAATAGATGGATAAGTGTCCTATCGAACCCTCCTAGTCGCAATGAAAAGGCAAACTCGATAAATGGCTCTAACCAACCCTCCTAGTCGCGATGAAAAGGAAAATTGGAGTGTGAAGATTAATCTCCCTCACAAGAACTTGAAAGAATTCCAGGAGAATAAGCTTCGAAGGCACAAGGCAATCAACACTTGCAAAAACGAACTCTCGTTGTATTATTAATCAAAGAAATCTGCATTACAAAGTTGAATGAAGCCTCCTTTATATAGGGGCTGAATTCTAAAGGTCCTAAATAACTAAAGAATAATATAATAATAAACTAAACATGTTTTAACTCTAATTCCTAATAAAATAATAATAACTAAAAATATTGTTTTAACCCAACCTTAATTCCTAATAAAATAATAAATCTGATCCTAAAAGATAATTAATCATCCTATATTAAATTATATTACAAATAATCAATATAAATATTGAAAATTCGTAATATTTACAAAATAACGTATTAATCCCGTATAGGATTTCCTGCATGCACCATCTTAAGTAAAATGGTCATATCTTGAGTTCTCGTTATCGGATTGATGCGATTCAAGAACCGTTGAAAAGATAAGAGATAGAAAGTTGTATGTCCAGAAGACATGTTGACCAAATAAGATCAGGATCCCATTCAAAAAGTCGTCTCAAGTCTGCTATTGTTCTGGTCTTCTTTACCAATGCTTGGACGAGTGGATCATTTGGAAGAGTTATTACTTCTTCCTTTGATGTGAGCCTTGTGATGCATGTATCATCCTCCCTTTCTTCAAAAAGATTCGACCTCGAATCTGAAACATTAAAGGGAGAAACATTAGAATCGTTTAATGATTCATTCACATTATTCTTACCGAATAGATATGCTTTGAATCTTCGAGACTTTGTTCTTCTAATAGGTTCGAGTAGAAACATTAGTCCAAAGAAGCATGTATTCTTGACTCTGGTGCATGTATCATTCCCCCACTCCTCAAAAGGATTCATTCTCGAATCTGAAAATCCAAAAGAAAGAGAATTAGATGTGTTGAACAGAAAACTTGTGAAACACTTACCAGGATCAATGTGATATGTCTTTATGCGTTTTAGTCGAGGTTTCTTCTTTATAGGAACTGATTTCTTGTAGTCTTGAAATCCTCTTTTGCATACAAGTCATGTAATATGATGTTTTGGTTGAAATTCAACATGGCGTCGACCTCTGTTGGCTTTCTGTATGATTGCTTCAGATAATTTCTCTATGGTTTTATTCTTGTGTGGCGAGAATGAGTGTTTAAAAACCATGTCAACTGGTTTGTTAAAGTAATCCCTTAAGTCTCCTAAGTGTGGTTCATGAATTAAGAATTCTCGGGAGGAGATTTGTGGACTGTAAAACCTGTTTAGTTGGCAAGGAAACTCATATACAAGATAAAGCTCATTAGAAGCACTTTTAAAAGTATGGGTAGAATTATCAGAAATATCCGAGTTATTTTGATATACATCTTTGATATGTTCAATTCTCGGAATAGTAGTATGCGTTTGATAGGTAAGAGTATACCTTCGTGGTAGTGCATCGTCTATTGTGTTTTGCTTACCTCGGTCTTTGGACTCCCGTAAATCGTGACTCTTAATTGATATGGCATAGTTATTAGGGCTTTCAGGTGGTAACCCGTCAGGAGGGTCACCTAGCACTATTCGACAACTCTTGGCGATGGAAGATGGTGTGGTCCAGTCTCGTGTTGCTTTTACTTTCTCATCATTTACATGGATTCTCTGTGCATGAACTATAAACCATGTGGAGTTGTTCAAGTCATGTTTCGTCATTAAGATGGCGTCACGACTAAGGCTTTCCTGGATGTAGCCTTTTTGTAACAAATCTAACTCTTTGGTTTCTTCGAGATTGTATGTTTGATGAGGTATGATGCAACCTTGAATTAGATTGGTTTGGTGTTGTTTTCCTCTTTTCGGTGGTAATTCGTTAGGTGGATCACCTAACACTTCTCGAAAATCCTGTAACAAAGATGAAAACACACTAGGCAAATCCTTGTTAATGTTAGAAATCGAAACAATTGATTCCCTAAAGTGAACAAGGATGGAAGGAAGGTTGTTTGTAAAGAAGGTTATCTCTCAATTCTTTTGTGCTCACACATAGATTTTGAGTCACTCTTTTCTTCTCACAATTAGGTTCACTCACCTCCCATGGGTCATTATTCTTTTGGTTTTTGAAACTAGTGACCTCTTTTTCTTTTGCCTTTTTCTCAGCTTTTTCTTTTTTTACTTTCTCTACCTCCTCACAAATTATCATTTGATCTTTAGGGGTTGGAAGTGTGTCATTCTTTGCTGGTCGTTCTTTCTCCTTGTCAGGTTTGTCATCTCTTGGCTTTTTCAGAGAAGATGGAGTAGAAGATGAGGAAGGATTTGAAGGATTACCTTGGTAAGAGGATGAAATACCTTGGTTATATTCTCTGAATCGGAATCTCCTTTGTATTTGTGTTTCGATTGTCATTGCTTTCTTTAGTGTATCTTCGAGGTTTTCGTATTCATGGAGATCAAGAAGATCAGTGATGTTTGAGTTTAAGCCGACGACGAATCTTGACACGGTTACCTCTTCTTTTTCGGTTATGTTAGCCCTATTGAGTAAGGACTGCATCTCCTTGTAGTAGTCTTCAACTGAACTTCTACCTTGTCGAAGTTGGTGTAGTCGTAGTTTAACTTCTCGTGTATAATGTGTCGGTAGGAATCGCTTCCTCATGGTTTGTTTGAGGTCGGTCCAAGAAGTGATTGTTGGAATTTGGAAGTTCTGGATCTTTTTCCTTGTTTTCATCCACCAAGTTTGAGCATATCCTTCGAATTGCATGGTGATGAGGTGAACTTGTTTAGCTTGGGGGCAATCATGGTATACGAACATGAGATCAACTTTTCCTTCCCAATCGATGTACCTGTCTGGATCGTTGTCTCCTTTGAAAGACGGGATCGTGAACTTTGGTTTTGCAAAGTGTTTGGGTGCTTGTAAACGTGGTTGTTCTCGCCTGGGTACCAAAAGTTCAACATTGTTTGGTCTTGGATTTTGGTTTGGTAGATCCAGTTGTGGTTCTTGTCATTTTCTCACGGTTTCATCAAATCTTTCAACTTGAGTCGTGAGTCGGGAAAGTGTGGCTAAGATAGCCGTAAGTGTCTTGTTGTTATTGTCGCCCATCCTGAAATCATAACACTCAAAAGAAAATTTTAAAGTAAAATAAAAATAAAAGAAAGAAAATTCAACAAAGGAAGAAACCTCACAAGTCACTCCAAAAAAAGTAACACAACGAGAGGCAAGTAAGCCGATCTTGTACTATTTAAAACTCACTTTACCAAGTAGTCTTCCACAGTTCGTATCGAAGTTTGATTACTAGCAAAGGCGATAAGAAAAACCTAAAAGTTCTAAGAGGCCAAACAAGGGTTAGACTCCAAGAGAACGAGAATGCAAAGAAGGAAGAAGTATGCAAACTCTTTAGTCCTACTAACACAATGAATATAATGTGTTAGATAATGCAAAAGAACAATAACAAGGAAAAACAAAAGAACCTAAAGCACTAAGAGTCAAAGAAAAAAAAAGAACCAACCCAGAAACCTGGAAAACGCTGGATCAATTTGAGCAACGTTTTTGTGGGGGTTAACGATGTCAAAAAATTCTGAAAAAATTCTTGAATGTCTTTTGATGCGTCAATAAACCACCTGTAAAATTTCAGAACCAAATACCTTCAGTAGTATCCAGTAGACTCTGTTGAACGGTGAGTCCTCAAACAATCTGTTTTTCTTGATCGCTTTGTTCGAAGGTGTTTTTGATCTCAAAAAATTCTGATTTTTTGTTTGAATGATCTTCAATATATTAATTTTCAATCTGGAAATTTTCACCACGAAATTCATCCTGTAAAATTTTAAAGAAATTCGACAAGATTCTAAACCGAATCTGCCGATGAAACTTGAATGATGTATTTGAAGGCTCCAATGAACTCCGATTGGGGTGAAATTTGGACTGGGGATTAATCTTAGAATGAATATGATATATGAATAAAATCAGCCCTAAATACCTTTGTTTGCAATTTTTTGAAATTTTGGCTTTTTTTTTGTTTTTTTGCCTTTTTTTGTTTTTTTTTTGTTTTTTTTGAAAAACAAATAGCAAGCTAATAAGAAGGATTTAAATCTAAATTAAAATTAAATAAAAAGAACCTGAAACGCTGAATCTTTTGTGAACTAGCTCCGTTGGGGTACCTTGACGATTTTGTGTGCAAGAACAAGCAAGATTGCTTGTTTCTTTCCAAGAATCGGCCCAAATCTGATACCAATTGATAGGGAAGCGGTGGCGGATTGATGAACGTTGCTCTTGTTGAAGAATCAAACCTAGAATGCTCTAGACTCGATTAAGAACAAAGGGGATAAATAGGGGAAGGTGGCAGTAGTAACTAGGATTCTTTAGGGTTTCTTCAAGGCAATAAGATTAGAACAAAATAAACAAAAGATAAAGAAATTGAAAATAAAATAAGATAAGATAATAAAGAAATCAAAAGATCTCCCTTACGAAGGTGGACGGTAAAGATGATTGATGGTGCAGATGGATTTGTGGAAAAATAGATGGATAAGTGTCCTATCGAACCCTCCTAGTCGCAATGAAAAAGCAAACTCGATAAATGGCTCTAACCAACCCTCCTAGCCGCGATGAAAAGGCAAATTGGAGTGTGAAGATTAATCTCCCTCACAAGAACTTGAAAGAATTCCAGGAGAAGAAGCTTCGAAGGCACAAGGCAATCAGCACTTGCAAAAACGAACTCTCGTTGTATTATTAATCAAAGAAATCTGCATTACAAAGTTGAATGAAGCCTCCTTTATATAGGGGCTGAATTCTAAAGGTCCTAAATAACTAAAGAATAAAATAATAATAAACTAAACATGTTTTAACTCTAATTCCTAATAAAATAATAATAACTAAAAATATTGTTTTAACCCAACCTTAATTCCTAATAAAATAATAAATTTAATCCTAAAAGATAATTAATCATCCTATATTAAATTATATTACAAATAATTAATATAAATATTGAAAATTCGTAATATTTACAAAATAACGTATTAATCCCGTATAGGATTTCCTGCATGCACCATCTTCAATAAAATGGTCATATCTTGAGTTCCCGATATCGGATTGATGCGATTAAAGAACCGTTGAAAAGATAAGAGAAATACGGTTGTATGTCCAGAATACATGTTGACCAAATAAGATCAGGATCCCATTCAAAAAGTCGTCTCAATTCTGCTATTGTTCTGGTCTTCTTTTCCAATGCTTAGACGAGTGGATCATTTGGAAGAGTTATTACTTCTTCCTTTGATGTGAGCCTTGTGATGCATGTATCAGTTGCCAAGGTTTCTCATAATGCAGGCCCACCTCTTGGGCTGCTAGAAGCTTATCATACAACTCCTTATATGATATACGGATAGAATAAAAATGAGAGTCACCTCTCGGCTTGGATTGAACTAGAGCCTTTAGGATTATTTCTCTTGATATAGGGGATATACTCTCAAATACCCATGAGTTCTGATTGCATGGTTTCTTTTCATATTTCTTAACTTCTATAGTTGTCACCATTTCCTTGGGGTCTCCAGACAACTTGTTGATACTAATGGTGATTGTGCGTGATTTCTCATATTAGCTATAATCAGCTTATTCTAAAGTAGTCCTTTGTGTATTTGACATCGCGGGATTGTTTTCATCAGGTTATTTTTTTTGTAGAAGTCTCTTTCCCTTCAGCCAAAACAACTATTCTATCAATCATCTTGGATATTTGCTCTCTCATCTATCTTGGTCAATACCTCACACCGGTTCCATATTGATGTTGTCTCAGGTGAGACTGACAAATGACCTGAAGGGTTTAATCATCATGCTCAAAAGATTTGTACCCCCATTTGATTAAAGCTCCATGATACAAATGATGCAAATGGAATAAAGCTGAGAAAGGACAAAAAACAAATTCAAACAAGAAAACTGTGGGCAGAAGGGTTTGGTGGCACTTTCGTTGGCCTCTGTGTGAGGTATTGACCTTTAATAAAATGGGGGTACAGATCTGAGATAGAAGTTTGGAACACCTTCAAAGTACTTCCTGAAAGGTCAATTTCGCTTCTTGATCATTTGGTGTTTTGGAAGTGACTTTCAAGTTTCCTTTGCTGATTAAATTTTCAATTAACTCTACATCTATCACAAGATCCTCAAAATCATTTATTAAATTTTTCAGCATTAACTAGAAGAAAGGTGCTGGAAAAGAATTATGAAACATGTATGATATTTCTTCTACTAACATGATAGGCTGAACTTGTGCTGACACCCCTCTCCATCTTAGGGCATATTCTTTAAAGCTTTCAGTAGCTTTCATCCCTATTCTTTAAAGATCTTGATGTTTTGGGGCTTAGCCTTTAACATATCGCTATTGCCCCAGAAATGCATCCGCTAGATCGACCCATATGTTGATCTTCTCTCTATTTAAACGGTTATACCATATTGTAGCTGGCCCAGTAAGACTATCATGGAAGTAATTAATCAATAGATTTTCATCATTCAAGTACCCTTCCATCTTTCTAAAAAACATTTTTAGATGAATTAGGGTATAACTGGTGCCATCATGTTTCTCAAAATTAGGCACCCTAAATTCATGTGGGGTTACCAAATCAGGGATCAAGTTGAGTTCTCTCACTTTTAGTCCTTTGTGGGAGGCATTAACATTTTGATAGCTCCAATTGATTCCTTCAACCGCTTGAATTTGTCTTCAAATTGCTCATGATTAATGAGGCTCTTCCCTAGGTTTGAGTGGGATACTCTAGGGTAGGTTATCATTCTTGACGTATTAGTTTGATAACACTGGTATCCTTTATCAGCTATTTTCTCACTATCAGTAGCCTTGGTTTCCATCACCTGGATCATTTGGTTCGATACATCTTGTAGAAAACTCGATGTTTGATTCTTCATATCTTGTTAAAACCCGACCAACTGCTCTTGTAATCGATCTTGTGATCCCTCATGAGATTGCTCCATTATTTCCATTTGTTTTTTCATGATGATTACGAAGTAGTATGAATAGATGGTCTTTGTATTATTGTCACATAAACCTCCATAAATTATTTCCATGTTCTCATAATTAATGCATGTAAAATGCTTAAACAAACAAATGTGATACAAATGCATGTATACAAAAGGTGTCATTCCAAAGTGACCATCTTAAAATAACTTTCATTGAACACCAAGGTTTCGATACATCAAACAAATTTACATATAAGGAATAGATTTAACTTCTAACTTCTATATCTCTTTCAAAAGCCAAGTTAACGTCCACTCATGCTCAGGTGTTGAGTTGTCAATATTCTTTAATTCTCTTGCAAAGCCATCTAAATCCACCAATTTGTGAGCCACAATGCTTGCTTGGGTAATAGTTTCATGACGTTGTCTTTTTCCTCAATCTTATGTGTCAATTCTCGAAGATATAGACATTGATCTTCATTTTTCCTTGTAAGAAAGTCCTTGTGGTTACGAAGTTCTCGTATAAGATCTCTACAATCATCTACAAGCTTCATCAATGTCTTGTTCTTGGCCTTAATGGCTTCTAGCTCAACATCATTCTCACGCTTGTGGCACTGATATTAAGCTCCCATATTGGTTATGGACATATTCAACATCTGATTTTCGGCTTGACATCTTCCCAAATGATTAATGGTCATATTGCGCCTTTTTTTGTAATCTGTAAATCATAAGAGAACTTCTTGGCTCGACCTTCATGAACCTTGCAATTCTTTCTCCATTGTTCAATAATATTTTTTAGTTTAGTGATCCCTTTTGTCCATTCCTCTGGGGCATTTCTTATACCAATATTTTTAAAGGCTTGACTGATCCTTTGAAATCCATCACACATGGCTTCTATCTCTCTATTCAGTTTATCATTTTCACTCCTCAAATGAAGAACTTGAGCTTTTTACTTTAGTAAACAATCTTTCTCCTGAATTCCCCCACTGATAGCCTTACCTTTGAACACTTTTGGCTCCATCCTAACATGACAATCAGTTGCCAAACTAGGTTGACCTTTCATCTCAAACTCTAATACTCCATGATCCAAAAGATGTTAGACTCGATGCTTGAAGGCAGTACAACTCTCAATGGAATTTCCTTAAGCTCCGACATGATATTCACAACTAACATTGACATCATACCAATTTGGATATGGAGGTTGCCAAGGTTTCACATAATGTGGAGCCACCTCTCGAGCTTCTAAAATCTTATCATACAACTTCTTATATGATATAGTGATAGAATCAAAATGAGAGACACCTATTGGCTATGATTGAACTAGAGCCTTTAGGTTTATTTCTCCTGACATCGGGGGTATACTCTCAAATAACCATGAGTTCTGATTGCATGGCTTATTTTCATCTTTATGAACTTCTATAGTTGTCACCATTTCATTGGGGTCTCCAGACAACTTGTTGATATGAATGGTGATTGTGCGTGATTTATCAGATTAGCTATGATCAACTTGTTATAAAGTAGTCTTTTATGTATTTGACATCGCGAGATTGTTTTCATCGAGTTATTTCCTTTCTTTTGTAGAGGACTCTTTCCCTTTGGCCAAAGAAACTATTCTATCCATCATCTTGGACATTTACTCTCTCATCTCTCTTATGTCCTTTTGTTCTTCATCGAACATTCGATCTTGGGGTGCACTGCTCTCCACTATTTTTGGAGCTTCATCAATATGTCATTCCCTAGTTTGTTACAGTCTACTTGATCATGAAACCCTTTGACCATCATGAAAACCTTTTATTGTGATGGCCACTTACAAATCAACACCTTTTGATTATGTCATGATCATGCGATGCAAGTAAAAAGAAAGGCAACATAAAAACAAGTTAGTACAAATAATATAAAAAAATGACAATAATTATTATAAAAGCAATAATAACAAAATAAATAAATTAATAAGCTAATGCCAAACAAGAATGCAAATGCAAATACACAAGGTGTTAATTCCAAAAGTGACCACCATAGAACAACTTTCATTAGACCAAAATTTTCCTTACACTAGAAAGACGAGCTTCATTTTCTTCATTTACTCAAACTAGGCCTTTCTCGTGATCTGATATCGTCTTCATAGTTGTTATTGGACTTCTCAAAGTGTTGACCCGCCTATCTTTGTTATAAGTCACATATTGTGATTATTGGATCTCTAGACCTCCATTTCTATGGAATTATCCAAGAGAAAAGCAGCCTTGATATCTCGTGAAGGATCTTCAATCAACTTTGACTCTTCTCCTACCGATCAACTTTGTTTGTAAGTCGCAACCCTTACAGATTTGACTACCTAGTTATGAAACTCTTATGTCGATATGAATACCTTCTAATTTGGTTAATCATGTACGAATTAATATCTTGTTTGGTTATGATGTGAAAATACAAATACAAACAAAAGACATATGAAAATAAGATAAAAACAAAATAAATTGTTAACACCACTAAACCAAAAAAACAAAAAAAAAAATATTTACGAAAAGAAAATATCCTACCCAACATGGTATCTAACCTGATATGACTTTATAATAGTTGTACCTAGACATGTTTTCTACCCCCATGCTTTGTTCAACATATAAATCCTAACCTCATGCCATCTAATTCACATGCTTGTTTGAAAAAAATGAACCTAACCGCATGATTTCTAGTTCTCATACATTTACTCAAAAAACAAAATTAAACTACAAAAATTAAAAGGCTTAAAAGAGATTTTCCTTGTGTACTCTCCTCACATGATTCTTAAAGTTTTGGTAGGTCAAGCCCTATAGTTCTAGGCTCACTATATGTCGGGTTCGTCTCTAGGACAAGAGGTATTTGAATTGTCCTTGCTGATGCCCCTTTGGGCTGTCAGACCCTCAATCTTGGCCCATCACAGGCTTTCGGATCGAGTTCAATTCGAGAGGACACAACTCCTTATGTCCAGACGGAGGTGAAAAACATTGCGAGGACCATAAGGTGTGAGCTCCAAGAGCTATTCATTGTCCCGTACGGAGGTGAAAACCACACGAAGGAGTAGTTTCTCACTCATACTTAAATAGGATGAAGTGGGGTTTTAGCTCATGTTGTGCAAATACAATTGTGCAGTGTGTGAGGAAAAAAACAAAAACGAAAAAGAAATCTAAAAATCTTGCACATTTATTTAATATGAAAACATTAGCAAACAAATCAATACAACTATTTAGTGGTTAATCAAATTGCAAACAAAAATCTATTTAAAACCAAAACAAGGGATCAAAACCCAAATTAGAACGAACTTGTAATTTTCATTTGCAAAGACATTAACTAATTGACTATTGGTCTGACTCTCTAAAAAAGTGTCCCCAACAGAGTCGCCAAGATGTCGAAACGATTTTTTTTAGATCTTTTTGATTTTTTTTTCGGTGATGGAAGATGGTTTCGACTCTGGCTTCCAAGTGGTTTTGTAACCCCCTAGACCCGGCCTATGCGTTTCGACTAAGTCTAGTGGATCACATTATGATTATTAAAGACATTTTCCGAAACCGTTATTCCATCAATATAAAACCACATTATAAATAACATGAAATTATAAACAAATTACACTATCCAAATCCAACTCGTAAATATAGTACCAATAAATAATAATGAAATTTAAAACATGTCTTCAAATTCAAAATCACAATAAACCGAGCAGTATTAGCAAAAGAGTCATCATTATAAAATCCGATATTTTAAAATAAGGTCCATGTCACCAAAATAAAGTCAACTTGCAAGATAAAAACATTACAATCTGATTTACTTCAAGAGATATGTTGATCCTCCAAGTGCTCGAACCAGGTATCTAACCAACAGTATCTGAAAGGGGAAAAACATTTTCAAAAGGTGAGCTAGGCTCAGTGTGTCCCAACATTTCCATAAAATCACAATAGGTACAAATCATAGTCCAGTAATCTCACAAATTCGTAAAAGAGTTTTAACTTTTGAAAATCATAGTTTAAACCCTTTTCTGGTACACCATCAGTAGTTCTCAAAATTATTTTCCATATAGCTTACTTTATGCACATAGCAAAAAGAAAGCCGACTTAAGGATAGGCTCTGAAGCTTGTATCCTTAAGCCCAAGTCAATAAGTCCATATAGCTTACCCTAAGCACACAGCAAAGGAAAGCCGACCTAATGAAACATCTTGGGGCCCTCAAGAGTCACATTAGGCCCAATTAGCTTGATCAGAGCTATTCCATCGTAATTCAATTCTAAAATTCAATTGCACCGTGACATAAATTCCATAAATCCAAAAACATGGTAATCATATACCATTTCAAAACAAAAATTAGATAGCAGCCATATTCCATAAATTGTCACATTAAATTGGTGCATCCATAAAACAATAACCAATGAATTCGGTGTACCACATATTAAAACCAATAAAATAGTTCAATAATAAGTAGGGAACACACCTCGACAATAGATTCAAATAGCAAATCTACTGATTGCTGGTTTCACCACGCTCTGCTACAGTTTTTGAACGGGTGAATACTGGCACACGTGGTTTAACTGATCTAGAAGAGCTGGGTCGAGCTGCCGAACGATCCGGAGAGTCTCTTGTACCTTCAAACAATAATATTTATCAGTCTCAAATCCTATTTAATTGTTCAAAGCTAAACTTCTTAAGTATATAAGCATTTGTCGGGTTTGACTATCAATTTGAGGTATTTCGAGTCTAGGTTTGGCCAAACGGATTGCGGAATCGGAATCAGGGCGTCGAAAAACATAAAGTATGACTTTTCAAAAATTCAAATTCTTGGTCAAAGTCAAAGTCAACCACTTTGACCGTCAATTTGGAGACCTTTGGGTTCGAATTTGACAAAACGGACCACGGAAACGGATTCGACACGTCGAAAACTATCAGGATAGGTATACTCGGAAAAGATTAATGATCTTTTAATAGCCGGTCAAAGCCGGTCAAAGTTCTGGTCAAAGGAGGTCAACAAACTGTTGAACATTTTACACAAATAGCACCCTTTTTAAAATATTTACCAAAATAGCACTCATTTCGAATTAATTACTAGAATAGCACAAAAACCGAATTATTTACCAAAATAGCACCAAAACTGAATTATTTACCAGAATAGAACTAAAACCGAATTATTTACCAGAATAGCACTAAAACCGAATTATTTACCAGAATAACACCGGTCAACGGTCAACGATCGGGTCGGGTCAACGGGTCGGATCGTGACCGGTCAAACCCTTAAGAAAACCGGTTGAACCGGTCACTCACTCGCCCTACGGCGGCGCGTGTGGCGCGTGAGGTGCCCTCCGGGGCTCTAAAAATTACGGAAAAATTTCTAAAAATTATTTTGAGCGTTTTCGAGATACTTACAAAGCTCGGTTCAAATTTTTTGAACGTCGGAGAGCTCGAATTCATCAAATCGGGAAGTTTGACCGGTTCACCTCCCCACGCGCCGCCGCCGCCGGAGAAAAAGGGGAACACCGGTGGACTCGGAACGGCACAAGGAACACGATGGTGCGGGAGGTGTCGTAAACGGAGCAACGATCAGCGGTGAATTTAAGATTTTCTCGGCGATAGAGCTAACAAAACCGTCGCTACTTTGACTAGAAATTCCCGACGTTTGGCCGCGTTTCGCTTCAATTAATTTGAAGGGTTTGTTCCTCGCTCGATGATGAACACAACGGTGGTTTCAAAACAACGATCGGAATTCGGACGGCGTCGGAATCGAGTTTGGAAGATGTGTGCGTGAGGAAGGATTTGTGAAATTGATTTCTGTTTTGAAAAACAGAAATCACGCATATAACAATTGCCTGCCGACACTCCAAGGTTAAATTCAGGGCTTGGTCCCTGAATTTTCTTTAACTTTAAAACAAGTTCCAAGTTTTAAAATCTTTCAATTCAGTCCCAAATTTTCGCCAAATTTTCACAATTAAACCCTCCAATTTCAATTAAATATTATTTTGAAAATCGGGTTGTTACAATTCTCCCCCTCTACAAGAAATTTCGTCCTCGAAATTTACCTTATAAAAATAGATGAGGAAATTGAGCCTCCATTGACTCCAATGTCTCCCAAGTAGCTTCTGAGGGACCTCGATTACTCCACTGAACCTTGACCATTGGAATACGCCTATTCCGAAGAACTCTTTCATCTCTCTCTAAGATCTGAATGGGCTGTTCCTCATATGACAAATCAGGTCTCAGGTCTACATCCTCAACCTGAATGATGTGATCTGGATCTGGATGATATCGCTTCAACATTGATACATGAAAGACATCATGAATATGACTGAGCTCAAAAGGCAACTCAAGCTGATATGCAACAGGTCCTACCCTCTTCAAGATACGAAATGGTCCAATAAATCTTGGACTCAATTTACCCTTACGCCCGAATCTCAATACTTTCTTCCAGGGTGAAACTTTTAAAAAGACCTGATCTCCAACCTCAAACTGTATATCCTTCCTCCTTTGATCTGCATAAGATTTCTGCCTATCAAATGCCTCTTTCAGACGGTCACGGATTAATCTGACTGTGTCCTCCATCTCACGCACTAACTCAGGTCCCAACGTTTTCCTATCACGCAACTCAGTCCAACAGATCAGAGTGCGACATTTACGCCCATAGAGTACTTCATAAGGTGCCATATGAATGCTGGTCTGATAACTGTTATTGTAAGCAAATTCAGCCAACGGCAAAAAGTTCTCCCAACTACAATGAAAATCGATTACGCAACCCCACAACATATCCTCCAGAATCTGAATTACTCTCTCAGATTGACCATCAGTTTATGGATGAAAGGATGTACTATAATCCAATCTTGTTCCCAAAGTCGTATGTAACGCCTTCCAAAATCTCGAAGTAAATCTCGGATCTCGATCAGAAATAATAGACAATGGAACACCATGCAATCTGACAATCTCTGAAATATACAATCTTGCCAGCTTGTCCAAAGTATAATTTACTCGCACAGGAATGAAGTGAGCTGCCTTTGTAAGTCTGTCAACAATCACCCAAACTGAATCTTTTTTCGAAGGAGTCATAGGCAAGCCAGTAACAAAATCCATAGTAATACGCTCCCATTTCCATTCAGGAATCTTGATAGGCTGTAACAAACCTGATGGATGTTGATGTTCTGCCTTAACTTGTTGACAAGTCAAACACCTAGCCACAAAATCAGATATGTCTTTCTTCATCCCAAACCAATGATACCTCTCTCTCAAATTCCGGTACATCTTATCTCCTCCGGGGTGCATAGCATATGGACTACTATGAGCCTCAGTAAGGATAGTCTGCCTTAACTCAGCATCATTAGGCACACAATATCTACCTTTAAAGCATAAAACTTCATCCTGATCAATTGCGTAATCTGAGTTTGTCCCATGCTCTACTTGCTCAAAGATGGAAAGCAATGAGCTATCAAGGGGTTGCTTAGCCTTGATCTTATCAACCAAGGTCGGCTTAACTTGCAATTCTGCTAACAAAGTGCCATCGTCATATAAATTCATCTTGGCCATTAAAGACCTCTACTCCGATACCGTCTTTCGACTCAAAGCATCCGCTACAATGTTAGCTTTACTAGGGTGGTAATCAATCACGCAATCATAATCCTTTAGAAGCTCTAACCAGCGACGCTGTCTCAAATTAAGTTCCTTCTGGGTCAGAAGATACTTTAAGCTCTTATGATTTGTGAAAATGTAACACTTCTCTCCATAAAGATAGTGTCTCCAAATCTTCAAGGAAAAAATTATTGCTGCCAACTCTAAATCGTGAGTAGGATAGTTACTCTCATGCGGCCGCAGCTGACGGGATACATAAGCCACCACCTTACTTTCCTGCATTAAAACACAACCAAGTCCTGAATGTGAAGCATCACTATACACTGTAAAATCCTTCCCAGACTCTGGTTGAATCAACACCGGTGCTTGAGTCAAAACCGCCTTTAATTTCTCAAAGCTCTCCTGTTGTGCCTCGCCCCAGTCAAACGGCACATTCTTCCTTAACAACTTTGTCAAAGGAGAAGCAATGATCGAAAAGCCCTCAACAAAACGTCGATAATAACCAGCCAAGCCCAAGAAACTGCTGATCTCAGATACGTTCTTAGGTCGTTTCCAATTCATAATAGCCTCTATATTGCTGGGATCGACCTGAACACCTCGCGCAGAAATAATATGCCCCAGAAACGACACTTCTTGAAGCCAAAACTCACACTTGCTTAGTTTGGCATATAGACAATGCTCTCTCAAAGTCCGCAGAACGATCTTCAAATGCTCGTCATGCTCTGCCTCAGTACGAGAATAGATCAGAATATCGTCAATGAAGACCACCATAAATTGATCCAAATATGGTCGGAACACCCGATTCATCAAATCCATGAAAGCTGCAGGAGTGTTCGTCAAACCAAAAGGCATCACTAAAAATTCATAATGACCATATCTAGTGCGAATGGCCGTTTTTGCAACATCAGATCCTTTAACTGTCAATTGATAATACCCCGAACGAAGATCAATCTTAGAGAATACAGTAGCTCCTCGCAATTGATCAAATAAGTCATCAATCCTGGGTAGTGGGTATTTATTCTTTACTGTCATCTTGTTCAATTTCCGATAGTCAATACATAATCTTAGCGACCCATCCTTCTTTTTCACGAACAGAACTGGAGCTTCCCATGGTGAAGTACTATGTCGGATAAATCCTCGATCGAATAATTCTTGCAATTGGACTTTCAACTCCTTAAGTTCCTTTGGAGCCATACGATAAGGTGCCATAGAAATAGGTGAAGATCCCGGATAAGTCTCAATCTCGAACTCTACCTCTCTATCAGGAGGTAACCCAGGCAACTCCTCTGGAAAAACATCAGGAAACTCGCTAACTGTACGAATCTCCTCGATCGTGGACAATGCACCTTTGGTGTTCAAAATACAAGCAATGAAGGTCTCATATCCCTTCCGGATCATACGATCAATTTCCATCGCTGAAACTATATTGGAGAGATAACCACGCCGTTCACCAATTAACACAACAGTCCGACCATCTGAAGTCTTCAGAGTAGCCCGCTTGTATTCGCAATCCAGCTTTACCTTGTGTTTATTCAACCAATCCATTCCAAGAATTAGATCGAACTCCTCTAAAGGAAGTTCTATAAGATCAGCGAGAAAAATTTCTCCCTGAACCTCGAGAGGACAACGCCGGAATACTTTATTCACTAATACCGCTTGTCCTACTGGACTTGTAACTGTAACAGTATTTTCAGTGTTCTCGATCGGAATCTGAAGGTTTCGAGATACTGAGCTCGATACATAGGAGTGAGTGGAGCCATTGTCCAATAATGCAAAGTATGGGGTTGAATAAATAGTAAATGTACCTGCAATAACCTCAGGCTCATCTCTGTCATCACGACGTCTAGTTGCATAAACTAAAACTGGCTGTCTAGCCTCAGAAGCTGTTGGCCCTCTATTTTGCTGAGGTCGGGCTCTACTGTCTGTCCTGGACGCTGATCCTCGAGTCTTTCCTTGACTACGATCTCTAATTGGGGTCTGTACTGTAGTCTGCGAACGCACAGGAGTTTGGGTAGTGGTCTGCTCAAACGAAACTAACTGAGGACAATCCCTCCGATAATGACCACTAGATCCACACTGATAGCAAAGACCCATCTTCTTACGACACTCTCCTGAGTGTTGTTTACCACAATACTCACAAAGGGGCCCATTATAATACGACGAGGAACCGCCTCGACTGACAGCTAAAGGTGAGGATGCTGCAGGCCTGAAACGTGTATTGCTTCTCTGAGGGGCTGAAGTACGAGTCCTCTTCCTGGATTGTGCTGATGACTCCATCGGGCCTGAAAATTTCTTAGATCCATCTTGATCAACACGCTCTCTACCAGAAGCTAAAACCTCTACCTCTTCCGCATCTTTGGCTCTGCCCACCAGCACATCAAATATCTCATCCTGATGGGTTACAACTTGCCTACGCAGCTCGTATATGAGTCCAAGGGCAAATTTACGACATCGATCTCTCTCCGTAGGTACCATACTAAATTCATACTTCAGCAACTTCAGGAATTCGATCTCATATTCAGAAACAGTCATGTCTCCCTGAACCAGGTCTTGAAACTATTGTCGTCTCTGAGCTAAGTAGCGCTCTCCCAGAAAACGGCTCCGAAAGCGATCCTTAAAGAAATTCCAGGTCAAACGATCGGTAGGAACACTACTGGTCACTGACTCCCACCAAGTATAGTCATTGCCATCTAACATCGCCACAACACCCTGATATCTCTTAGTTGAGTCCAAACCCAACTGATCCATGCGTCTCTCTGTATCCTGGAGCCAATCCTCAGCTTCAGTAGGAGCTCCACCTATCTGTCCCCCAAAATTTTTAACTCCATTGGCAATCAAAGTATGCGAAATAGGAACCTCAGATACAACACCAGTAGCTCTGACTGCTCCCTGTATTAACTGCAGAAATTGTCTACCAAAATTCTCATCCAAAGCAACTCCGGTAGACTCTGACTCAATATCGGTCGCTCCTATTATCGGTGTAGTCATGCCAATACCAGCGGCAGGAGGCAGATCCGTTGGGGTCGTAGGAGCATGATCACCTATCGGAGGTGGGGGATCTACCCGTATCTCATCGATCGGATCCGCGAATCTAGCCACTCGACCTCGTCCACGGCTAGTTCGACGACCACGTCTAGCACTCATTTTGATGGATCTCAAGTTTACTACAGAAGATAAAACTTAGGTTTAGATAAGCACTTGGAGTCTCAAACATAGTTAAAATCTTAATAACTTTGTGACATGGCCTTAGTAACTCATTTTGTAAAATATTTCAAAACCGTATTTTCAAAGTGGACTCATACACAGTCTGAGGGTTAAAAACCAAAAGCTCTGATACCAATAAATGTAACCCCCTAGACCCGGCCTATGCGTTTCGACTGAGTCTAATGGATCACATTATGATTATTAAAGACATTTTCCGAAACCGTTATTCCATCAATATAAAATCACATTATAAATAACATGAAATTATAAACAAATTATACTATCCAAATCCAACTCGTAAATATAGTACCAATAAATAATAATTTAATTTAAAACATGTCTTCAAATTCAAAATCACAATAAACCGAGCAGTATTAGCAAAAGAGTCATCATTACAAAATCCGATATTTTAAAATAAGGTCCATGTCACCAAAATAAAGTCAACTTGCAAGATAAAAACATTACAATCTGATTTACTTCAAGAGATATGTTGATCCTCCAAGTGCTCGAACCGAGGTATCTAACCAACAATATTTGAAAGGGGAAAAACATTTTCAAAAGGTGAGCTAGGCTCAGTGTGTCCCAACATTTCCATAAAATTACAATAGGTACAAATCATAGTCCAGTAATCTCACAAATTCGTAAAAGAATTTTAACTTTTAAAAATCATAGTTTAAACCCTTTTTTGGTACACCGTCAGTAGTTCTCAAAATTATTTTCCATATAGCTTACTTTATGCACATAGCAAAAAGAAAGCCGACTTAAGGATAGGCTCTGAAGCTTGTATCCTTAAGCCCAAGTCAATAAGTCCATATAGCTTACCCTAAGCACACAGCAAAGGAAAGCCGACCTAATGAAACATCTTGGGGCCCTCAAGAGTCACATTAGGCCCAGTTAGCTTGATCAGAGCTATTCCATCGTAATTCAATTCCAAAATTCAATTGCACCGTGACATAAATTCAATAAATCCAAAAACATGGTAATCATATCCATTTCAAAACAAAAATAGATAGCAGCCATATTCCATAAATTGTCACATTAAATTGGTGCATCCATAAAACAATAACCAATGAATTCGGTGTACCACATATTAAAACCAATAAAACAGTTCAATAATAAGTAGGGAACACACCTCGACAATAGATTCAAATAGCAAATCTACTGATTGCTGGTTTCACCAAGCTCTGCTACAGTTTTCGAACGGGTGAATACTGGCACACGTGGTTTAACTGATCTAGAAGAGCTGGGTGTCGAACGATCCGGAGAGTCTCTTGTACCTTCAAACAATAATATTTATCAGTCCCAAATCCTATTTAATTATTCAAAGCTAAACTTCGTAAGTATATAAGCATTTGTCGGGTTTGACTATCAATTTGAGGTATTTCGATTCTGAATTTAGCCAAACGGATTGCGGAATCGGAATCAGGGCGTCGAAAAACATAAAGTATGACTTTTCAAAAATTCAAATTCTTGGTCAAAGTCAAAGTCAACCACTTTGACCGTCAATTTGGAGACCTTTGGGTTCGAATTTGACAAAACGGACCACGGAAACGGATTCGGCATGTCGAAAACTATCAGGATAGGTATACTCGGAAAAGATTAACGATCGTTTAATAGCCGGTCAAAGCCGGTCAAAGTTCTGGTCAAAGAAGGTCAACAAACTGTTGAACATTTTACATAAATAGCACCCTTTTTAAAATATTTACCAATATAGCACCCATTTCGAATTAATTACTAGAATAGCACCAAAACCGAATTATTTACCAAAATAGCACCAAAACCGAATTATTTACCAGAATAGCACAAAAACCGAATTTTTTACCAGAATAGCACCAAAACCGAATTATTTACCAGAATAGCACCGGACAACGGTCAACGATCGGCTCGGGTCAACGGGTCGGGTCGGGTAAACGGGTCGGGTCGTGACCGGTCAAACCCTTAAGAAAACTAGTTGAACCGGTCACTCACTCGCCCTACGGCGGCGCGTGTGGCGCGTGAGGTGCCCTCCGGGGCTCTAAAAATTACGGAAAAATTTCTAAAAATTATTTTGAGCGTTTTCGAGATACTTACAAAGCTCGGTTCAAATTTTTGAACGACGGAGAGCTCGAATTTATCAAATAGGGAAGTTTGACCGGTTCACCTCCCCACGCGCCGCCGCCGCCGGAGAAAAAGGGGAACACCGGTGGACTCGGAACCGCACAAGGAACACGATGGTGCGGGAGGTGTCGTAAACGGAGCAACGATCAGCGGTGAATTTAAGATTTTCTCGGTGATAGAGCTAACAAAACCGTCGTTACTTTGACTGGAAATTTCCGACGTTTGGCCGCGTTTCGCTTCAATTAATTTGAAGGGTTTGTTCCTCGCTCGATGATGAACACAACGGTGGTTTCAAAACAACGATCAGAATTCGGACGGCGTCGGAATCGAGTTTGGAAGATGTGTGTGTGAGGAAGGATTTGTGAAATTGATTTCTGTTTTGAAAAACAGAAATCACGCATATAACAATTGTCTGCCGACACTCCAAGGTTAAATTCAGGGCTTGATAGACCCTCCAATTTCAATTAAATATTATTTTGAAAATCGGGTTGTTACAGGTTTTTTTCTTTCAAACCCAAAATAAACTCTCCCCACCTCCTTCAGATCTGGTTTGAATCCCCTCTCTTTATTGCTTCTTTGCATGCTTGGGGAGGTTTTGCAGAGGCTATCATCATGGGTTCAGCCAAATCACGGGCGAGGGTTGATAGGTAAGGGAAATGATTTCTTTTTTTTGTTGTTTTGTTATTTTTTTCTTTTTCGCCTTATTACGTGTTTGATGAATCTTGGCAGAGAGATGATGACATTGGCGGTTGAAAAGACGGTTGTTGGGTGGCCGGAGCGACGGCAGAAGCGGCGACGACCGGTAGGCACTAGGGTTAAAAACCCTAATTGATATGGGTTAGTGCATTGGGCCTGGGTTTGGACTTGGACCAGTTGGGCTTCGGGTGTGGGTTTGTTGTGATGGACCGGTTGTAATGGATTGGGCCAGTTGGGCCTTGAGTTGTAATTCGGGCCCATTTTGTTTTGTTGGGTTCTGTAACCTATAAATAAAAATAAAAAACATAATAATAATAATAATAACCCGGAGAAAATGAGTGTCTACATGTTGCAGATTTTACATATACACATTTATATTGATGTAGTCATGAACATTTCAAAAAAAAATATTAATTCAAATCTTTGGGAAGATATCATAGCTTTTGTATTAAAAAGATGATACAACCTTTAAAAGGTGTAATGACCTTACTCATATTGAGTGAATATGTATGATTGGTGGTAAAGTATAAGCTCTTTTAAGCAGCTAGTGATTACAAGAGATATGTGGATAACATATACAAGCTTTCAGATATGTTTAAGACATACGATCATATGTTCCTTTTGACCAGTGATGAAATGAAATATCATTGGGCTTATAGTGCTACTGAATTCTTCATTGTGTAGAAACCTTTAATTACATTTTCACTAAGAAATAATGTTTTGTTACTGATTGTTTGTGCCACATAAGATATTTAATTATGTATATTTTTTTTACAAAAAATGTAATTTTGAGAATCAACTAAAAATCACTTAAAAAATAGTACGTTCTCCATTTGAAAAAAAAAGGCCCGTTATAATAAAAAACCGACAATGGCAGTGATGATATGGATGGCAAGTAAGTAAACAATGTACTTAGGCAGAGAATATCAACAAAAGAATTTTTCAGCTGTCGTCAGTGAAAATTTCAATGCCAATTTGAACCTTGACTCTAGTTATTACTAGGCTGTCTTTATAAAAGAAAATCAATTATATTAATGAATTTATCTAATTATTGTTAATTCTTTATTGGAACTATATTATTGGATTGTTTTCGTCAAATAAAACAATCTTAAAAACAAAGTTCATTAAAATGACTAAAAATGAAATCTCAAGTAATATTTTGGTGATTAGGAAGTGATATTTGAAGATTAATCAATAAATAATAATTTTAGTAATCCATGTATGTATAACATTTGAAGATTAATCAATAAATAATAAAGTTAGTAGGAATTTTTTTGAATATTTTTATTATTGCATTAATTCCAAAAAAAATTAAAAATATTAAACAAGAAATTTATCTTTTTAAAAGATTAATCCAATTTTCTTATAGCAAATTTTACGGATACTGCAAAGGCCTAATGCATTTTTGGCCCTCAAACCTGTCAAAATATTTATTTTAGTCCTTAGTCTTTTTTTTTTCTTTTTTTAACTTCCAAAATTTTAATTTTTATCATGTAAAATCAACTGATTGAACAAGTAATAGATCTATTAAACTAACGTCAATTATTCTATCCTTTTCCCATGTTGACATTAGATATTTTATTATTTTCATTAAATATTAAAAATAATACTCGTAAATTATAAAATATCCGAATAAAATTAGAAAAATATTAAAAGCATTGTAAAAAATAAACTCAAACTTTTAAAAATTATAAAATTATAAAAAGTGTTAATTGTGTCGCACGTCATTAAATTATGATTTTCATTTTAAGTTAGTCCTTAAACTTTTAATTATTGACCATCATTTTAAATTACTCCTTAAACTTTTGAATATTGACTATCATTTTAAATTAGTTCTTAAAATTTTAAACATTTTAATTTCATCTCTAAAATTTGACCTTCATTATAAATTGTTCCCCAAACTTTTTGATCATTTCAATTTTATCCCAAACTATATGTATATAATAATCACATTTATTGTTAATAAAATCATTAGGCAAAGTTATATTATTATATGTTTGGAAAAAAATAAAATTTAGGTTAAACTATGGTTGAAACTTATTATATATTTGGATGAAATAGGAGGATTCAAAAGTTTGGGGACTAATTTAGAATGATAGTCGTCGTTTGGATATGAAATTGGAATATTCAAAAATTTAAGGACTAGGTTAGAATGAGAGTCATGATTCGGAGATGAAATTAAAATATTAAAAAATTTAAGACCAATTTAAAATAAGGTCATAGTTTAGAGACATTTAATACCTTAATATTTATGAATTCTATTAAAGAAGGAAAAATATTGAGAAAATGAAAAAAAAATATTTATAGTCAACTTAATATGTTTGTTACTCTGTCCATTTGTTGATTTAATTTGATAAAAAAATCTAACAAGAAAAATGAAAAAATAAAGTTTTTTTAAATGATCAATGGAAAAAATATCATTAAACCTATTCTAAAATATAATAATATAGACATCATTTTTATGTTCAACCGTCATAAAGGCTAGATTTCAGGGGAAATAACACCTACCATTATGACATTTATGTCAAAAGCTAACCCAAACTTTTTTATGCAACCCCAATTATAGTTTTCATTAAATCAAAGTATTAAAAATACCTACTTCAAGTGAAATGGTTAGGGTTCGATTGAATTTTTAAATGTGATTTTTTTTATTTGTTTTACTATAAAATATTTATGTATACGACACATATTAAAATATGAATATGAAAATAAATATGTGTATTGTACATTTATTCATATTTGATAGTCATTACGAGTGTGCATATATCATTACGAGTGTGCATATATAAGTATACCAGGTTACCTATATATATACATGCACTTGCCTATTCTTTGATATTCACAAGCCAAGGCAAAGTCTTCAATAAAGAAGTTGCTTTAGTCTATCATTCTCTTTATTCTCGGCTCCTCAATGACGAGCTCACTGACTCTTGCTTCATGGTTGGTTTTGGTTTTAAGCCTTGTAATGGCGATTCCAACTACTCGAGTCGAGGCTTCCAGGGCATTCTTCGTATTCGGCGACTCCCTGGTTGATAACGGCAACAACAATTATCTAGTCACCACCGCTCGAGCCGATTCGCCACCTTACGGCATCGACACTCCCACTCGTCGCCCCACTGGTCGCTTCTCAAATGGCAAAAACATCCCTGATTTCATCAGTTGAGATTTCTGTTTCGTTTCTTTCACTGTGATGTTTTTACTGTTGTCTGTATTGTATGTTAAATTGGATCAACTTTATGTGTATATGCATATGTATGATCAGGCGATGCACTAGGTTCGGAGCCGACGCTGCCGTATTTGAGTCCGAAACTTCAGGGGAATAGGCTACTTGTTGGTGCCAACTTTGCTTCCGCTGGTGTCGGAATCCTCAATGATACCGGAATCCAATTTGTAAGTTCTGTCATTTCTTCCATATCATAATGTTACTATTGATATTTTTGTGTGTTGGTTTCTTCTGTTCATTAATCTGTGATTCCATGGCAATATGACACTGCAGATAAACATTATAAGAATGTACAGGCAAGTACAATACTTTCAAGAGTACCAAAGCAGGTTGGCCGACCACGTAGGAAATGACGAAGCACAGCGAATCGTAGGCGAAGCTCTCGTCCTCATCACCGTTGACGGCAATGATTTTGTTAACAACTACTTCTTGGTTCCATTTTCCGCAAGATCTCGACAATTTAATCTACCGGATTATGTTAGATATCTCATCTCCGAGTACAGAAAGCATCTAATGGTGAATTCCATAAACCCTGTTTTAAACTTGCCACATAAACATACATTTGTAACATAAATTGTGTCACAGAGACTGTACGAACTTGGAGCGAGGAAGGTGCTGGTGACCGGCACCGGACCATTGGGTTGTGTCCCGGCAGAATTAGCCATGCGGAGCCCAAACGGTCAATGTGCGGCGGAATTGCAACGAGCCGCTGGCCTGTATAATCCACAACTTGTTCAAATGATAAGTGGACTCAACAGCGAGCTGGGTGGTAATGTTTTCATTGCTGCTAATATACAGCAACGGACCAATGACTTCATCAGTAACCCTGGAGCCTATGGTGCGTCAAATTGAAACCATATTTATATTTTTTAATTAATAGATTTAAGGGTAAAGTACATGAACGGTCCCCTAAATATAGAGCATTACTTTGTCGAGTCTTCCAACTATTAAAAGTTACGTAATGGTCCCCTAACTATAGAGTATTGTTTTGTTGAGTTCCTCAACTATTAAAAGTTATAAAATAGTCACCTGACTATTCATATATTTCAAACTCGTCATTTTCTATTAAAAAATGATTAATGTCTGAGTCGGACGTTAATATGTTGATTGTGAAACATTAATCGATTGAGACAGCCGTCAATTTTTTTACATAAAATAATGAATTTGAAACATATAAATAATTGGATAATCATTCTTATTGTTTCACACAAATAAATTTTCAAAGAAAAAGTTGTAGCAACTTATTTATTAGGGCAACCGACCCCCTATCACTAGGAAAAAAATGATGAAAACTATCTTGAATGGATTTTGGACAGGATTTACGACATCGAAGATAGCATGTTGTGGGCAAGGGCCATATAATGGACTGGGATTGTGTACGGCAGCATCAAATTTATGCCCGAATCGTGACGTCTATGCTTTCTGGGATCCCTTCCACCCGACCGAAAAAGCTAATGGCATTATTGCGGATATGATCTTGAAAGGCTCCCCCGCTTACATGAGCCCCATGAATCTGACCACTCTCTTAGCTTTGGACACCGTTACTAGGACTTAATTAATTACTTTTAATCTAATAAGCATGTCTCAATTATGTTGCTGTTGCTGTTGCTGCTGCTGCTGCTTTGGTTGTAATTAATTACTCTCTTCATGAATTGTAGTGTAATGTTTTAAACTGTTTTATGACTAAAATATATTTAATAAAATGCTTTACATTGCAAAAATAAACAATAAATTTCTATAACATATTTAGCATCCTAAATTCACCAACTTACATTCATTATTATTGTGTGAGATATAAAAATTATATATTGTTGTTTATATGGGATAAAAATGCTGTGTACACTTTTTTGGTCACTCTGTAGAATAATCATATTAATTAGGTAATAAATCTCACATTCTTTGTCATTAAGTACAACATAAATTTGTTATAAACGACTTGTCGATCGTCTCAACGATGATATGGTATTTTTTTTTCTATTTTGGCTAATAATAACAATTATAATTATTATTATCAGGAGTCAATATCATGTTTATTTTAAGCATCAAACAAGTGTTTCATTATCGCTCTATCCAAAAACAAAACCATCGTTCTCTTATCAAAAACTGATATTCATTTAACATATTAAAAAATTTCACTTGTTCTAAAATCGTTCTCTTATCATTACATAAAAAGAAATTTTATTGATTTTTATATTTCCGAAGATATTTTTCGAATCCATCTAAAATTTCTTACTTTTAAGATGTCGATAAACTATGATTAAACTTTTGATAACTTCACAAAATTCGATAAAAATAAATTAAACATTTATTGTCGCGTGACAGTCACCTTAAAATAATAATATTTATATACCTATAGGAAAGAAGAAAAAAAGGACCTCTCGTCTTTAATTTATAATGTTTTCCAATTTAATCCCTCTTTAGTTTTAATTTTATTTTAATTTAATTTTTTATTTTGTTTTATCTTATTTCATTTTTTATTTAATATTAATTTGGCTTTTTTATGACAATTTTAATTTGTCAATGATAAGTATATTGTATCGAATTTTAAAATTTAATGTCAATTATAATTTTTTCAATTAAGACAACCGGAAAATTAATTTGGTATCGAAAGGGAAGTACAAGGGTGCTAATCCTTCCTTGACTGTAATCGACTCCCGAATCTGATTAATTTTTGGTAAAAAGCATATAATGTAAATGGTAAGTTAAGGTGTTCGGTCAACCTTATCATAAATGATTGGTGGCGACTATAACACATTAATTCAAGCCTGAAGAAAAGTTATGATAGCTTGCCGACTCTGCTAGGGATCGGTAAGTGAGTCAAGCCAAAATTAATATTTGGTTGTCTTATTAGCGAAAATTGTAAGTTTAAATTATAATTTATCCTTTCAATCCTTGTTATTTACCTTTGATATTTTTCAAATAAATATTTTTACTTGCTTTTATTATGATTTCAACTTCTTCAAAAATTAATTCAGTCTCAAGCTCTATTCCCGAGCCCCAAACCTTATTTTTAAGTGGAGGTGAAAGTGATGTCTTTGTTGGAATTTATTCTCCTTATAGGCCTAGCAAGTAACCTTTAGGATTGATATACATTATGTCTTCATGTGAATTTATTCTCCGTACAGACATACGGAAATGTATCCTCTCGAGTTTAACTTGGTCCACATGAGCTTGTAATGAGCTTAGAAATGAGGGTCTGGCAGGCCCAAGGGGGCACCAGCAAGGAGAACTCGGGTACATTTTCTAGAACCCAAACCAGGATCCTGCAAGGAATTAAAGCCCACCACAAAAACTTCATTTCAAAACCTAGGATGCTTGATTTATTTCCTACTTTATTTTCTATTCAAAGCATGCGAATTAGAAATTTATGCGGTTAAGATTTGTTCAAGAAAATAACATGCAGGATAGAGATCATGTCAATATAGGAATAAAAGCATGTGGGGTAGGAATTTTTATTTTATTTTCATTATTATTTTGATTTTTATTTCTATTTTACTAACTTATTTCCTTTCAATTTTGTTTTATTTACATCTTTTATCATTCGCATCTTTTAAGGAGGTGTTGATCTACAAAAGTGTTCGTTTAAACCCTAATAGTTGACATTAATGGACAAAGGGGTTATAATGCATGAGGTCAAGAATGTAGTAGTACAATTATGGTCAGAAATGACTCTAAAGAAAAAAGGGACAATCTGCAAGACAACCATGTGTCAGATATGGCTGGCTACACTTCCATCAGCCTCAAAAAAAATGATACCCAAGAGTTATAGAATATTTGGGATAGCTGGAAAGCTGACAGAAAATAAAAGTTTTGCCAACGGTATGGTGATATCGCATACGTACTCTATATCAAGGTAGACGAACCTTTAATTTGAGCCCTTTTGTATTTTTGGAATCCTGGATATAGTTTTTTTACCTTCAACCAAGAAGACATGGTGCCTACAATTGAGTAGTACACCACCTTATTACACTATAAAGGAATCAGCATGGATCGGGTCTTCATCAAGTATATCAAAAGTCAACCTTTCAAAAATGGGTTGGCAAAGGTTGCAAGGGTTGATGAGAAGTGGGTCTTCGACCGGAATCAACACAAAGGAAAAGGTGAAGAAATTGCTTGGAATCACATCAAGCAATTAATGAAGAATCATCCTGATGGATGGAAAATTATCTATCTTTTTGCGCTGGGTATCTATGACTTGGTTATTTCCCAAAAACTCTGGGATACATCGAGGTAGATGTGGTGGAATTGTTTGAACAATTGTCTAAGCAAGTAAACCCTGCACCAGCATTCCTAGCTAAAAACTTTTGCTCATTAAACCATTACAGAAGGTCTGGTGGAAGACGTTTTGTAGGTTGCACACAACTACTTCAGGTTTGGATTCACAGTCATTTCTGGAAAACAGATGGAATCTCTTACTGCCAGTTCAGTGCAATATATTCTTCTTTGGAAGAATTCCTTACGCGAAAATGGCGAGAAGGCATTCCAAAAAAGAAATGGGTAAATTTATTCACGCACCTTCAAGACAAAGGCTGACTAATAGTGATATTTGTTTTACTAATGCGCGTATTCAGGCGTAGTAATGTTACTTGGGCTATGGGGAGGAATTGTGTTGGGATTTTCGGAAGCTCGAATCGACAACCGGAACGGTTTGCAAAGAGGGGTCGGGACGTTTTTGTGTTTAGGGAGTAAGGAGATTGAAAGATAAAGAATTGCACAGCGATTTATAGTGGTTCGACTTTCTCAACCAAAGTCTACGTCCACTACCTTAGCTCCTCACCAAGGATTTTCCAACAAATTCACTAATTTGTTCTTTCTTTTAAGGACAAAGAGATAACCTTACAACTCCTTGGTTTTTCCGAGCTAAACTAGAACCTTTCCCTAGCTTTTACACGGGATAAGCTAGAACCTTTCCCCTTTACAAAAGGATAAAAGATGTAAAAAAGAAAACCTCTCTAAGGTAGGTGTTTACAAGATTGAGCTCACAAGAACAAAATATTTACAAGAGAAAGATGAAATAAGAATGAAAAACTCTTCTTGTGTTTGATTGCTTGGATAGTTGTTCTCTTCTTCTTCAAGTGTCCTCAGCTTGTATTTATAGCTTGGAATGTGTTTGATGTTGTATATAGCCGTTGGGGATGTTTTGGAGTTGTTTGGGGATGATTTTTCTACTCAAAAAGGCTGCCCATAACATGATGCATCGATGCATGATCAAGGTGCATCTATACCCCTTCATTAAATTCAAATAAACTAACCGTTACTAGCCGTTGCAGCCTTGATGCATGGATGCATGGCAGGATGCATCGATGCATGGCAAGGATGCATCGATGCATGGAAAGGATGCATCGATGCACTAATTGCATTCGATGTTTGGATGCATGGATGCATTACCTGATGCATCGATGCATTAGTGCAGATGCATGGATACACTGCAGGGATGCATGGATGCACTTTGACACCCTTTAGCATTTTTGCTCAAATCCGAATTTAATGGACTTTGAATTATTTTTGAAACCTTTTGAAAACTTTGAATAAATTCAATTCAAATCCAATAACATTTTGCAAATTCAATTCAAGTCCAAAAACATTTTGCCTTAAATTGTTATATCAAAACATAGTTCAACAATCTCCCCCTTTTTGATATAACAAAACATTTGAAAAATTATTTTTGGCAAAACTCCCCCTTAATAAATTGTTTAATGAAAAAGATATCAATTTTTACCAATTGTTGGAAAATATATGAAAATGTTAAGCTCCCCTTTTTTTCATTAAGAAATTGAATTTTTCAAACCAAACTTCTCCCCCCTTTTTGTTATATAAAAAATAATTCAATCTTTGAAGTTCAAAATAACTTTGGAGAGTAAGTAGTAAATTTGACATTTAAAAATCATTTGAAAAATCAAAGCTCCCCCTCAATAAATGCATTCCAAACAAAATTTAGCTTTTAAGTTCTGACACTTAAACAAAATATTGAATTTCTACAAAGAATAACAAACATGTTAGAGGCACATGAAATTCAATATATCCAAGTCTAAAATACTTTATGCAATACCAATTGTTGAAATTTGATATTAATACCAATTGTTAAAATTAAGTGCATTTGCATAAAGTTTTCCAAAAATGTTATGCATTTTAAAAAATTTGATATCAATTGCTAGAGAGATATCATTTTCATTTATACCACATGCATAAACATTCAAATTTAGGCCAAAAATTAAAATTTATAAAATCAAAGTATTTTGAAATTTGATATCAATTGTTAGAGAGATATCATTTGCATTTAAAACCAATTTTGACCAAAATTCATTTTGATGAACTAAAAATTCTCAAAAATTATAAACTTTAAAATGTTCATCATAATCATCTTTTCAACATACATGAGATTAAAACAATGATGCATAATCATTTAAAACCAAAACTCATGCATGCTTAAAATCAAATGAGCAACCAAATAACCAAAATTAAAAGCATTAAGTTTAGAGGTTACCCATTCCTTTTTCATGTGTGGCTAGAGCATCTTGAATATCATCACTTTCATCACCATTGCTCCCACACACCTACAAGAGACATTTATTTTGATTGTGGTATCCAAATTGCTTTGGATCCTTGGACGTTAGGTTCAATGCCCCTTGTTCCTTTCGGAACCCATACTTGTCTAATTTTAAAACGATTTCCTTTCTTCAAAGGACAAGTATGTTCCTTATGACCATGACAATGACAATGTGAGCATATTGTCATTATTGAACTAAATGAATTATTTAAAATGATTTCTTTTTCTTTTGTTAAGCATTCAAGCTTAACTTTTAAATCAAGATTTTCTTTTTCAAAACTTTCAGTTTTTATTTTTGAAAGCTCTAAATCCTTTTTCAAAATTTCATTTTGGCTTTCAAAATTTATTTTTGTTTTCAAAAGAAAATCGTTTTCGATTTTAAATTTTGAAATCATTTTCTTATATTTGGAGTTCATGGTCTCAAACTCAGAATATAACCTATTAAAAACATCTTGTAACTCATCAAACGTATATGAATTAAATTCATTTGAGTTAGAAGATACATCGGGCTCTTCACAAGCCATTAGAGACACCACCTTTGTTGGTTCTTCTTTCTTGTTTCCATGGATTTCCTCAAGCTTATTCCAAAGCTCCTTGGCACTTGAACATGAAGAAACCCCTTCATAGATTTCATGACCAAATGCACAAAACAGCATGTGCATGGCCTTGGCATTAAGTTGAGCTTTCTTCCGTTCTTTGTCACTCTTCTTCTTCTCCCTTCTTCTTTGGAGAAGAGTAGCCGTTCTCGATTATCTCCCATGCATCAAGATCATTGGATTGAATGAATACCTTCATTAATTTCTTCCAATGACGATAGTTGACTCCATTGAAGTATGGAGGCTTGTCCGTTGGTAGGGAGTCTTCCATGTGGAACGAGCCAGAGGTGGAAGCCATCTTCTCGGTTGTGTCGGGAATTGGTAGAGCTTGTTCTAGGACCGTCTCAAGGTGGTTAAACCTTCTTAACGAGTTAGGCTCTGATATCAATTGTTGGGATTTTTGGAAGCTCGAATTGACAACCGGAACGATTTTGTGTTTAGGGAGTAAGGAGATTGAAAGATAAAGAATTGCACAGCGATTTATAGTGGTTTGACTTTCTCAACCAAAGTCTACGTCCACTACCTTAGCTCCTCACCAAGGATTTTCCAACAAATTCACTAATTTGTTCTTTCTTTTAAGGACAAAGAGATAACCTTACAACTCCCTAGTTTTTCCGGGCTAAACTAGAACCTTTCCCTAGCTTTTACACGGGATAAGCTAGAACCTTTCCCCTTTACAAAAGGATAAAAGATGTAAAAAAGAAAACCTCTCTAAGGTAGGTGTTTACAAGATTGAGCTCACAAGAACAAAATATTTACAAGAGAAAGATGAAATAAGAATGAAAAACTCTTCTCTTGTGTTTGATTGCTTGGAAAGTTGTTCTCTTTCTTCTTCAAGTGTCCTCAGCTTGTATTTATAGCTTGGAATGTGTTTGATGTTGTATATAGCCGTTGGGGATGTTTTGGAGTTGTTTGGGGATGATTTTTCTACTCCAAAAGGCTGCCCATAACATGATGCATCGATGCATGATCAAGGTGCATCGATTCATGGCAAGGATGCATGGATGCATGGAAGGATGCATCGATTCATGGCAAGGATGCATCGATGCATGGAAAGGATGCATCGATGCACTAATTGCATTCGATGTTTGGATGCATGGACGCATTGCCTGATGCATCGATGCATTAGTGCAGATGCATGGGTGCACTGCAGGGATGCATGGATGCACTTTGACACCCTTTAGCATTTTTGCTCAAATCCGAATTTAATGGACTTTGAATTATTTTTGAAACCTTTTGAAAACTTTGAATAAATTCAATTCAAATCCAAAAACATTTTGCAAATTCAATTCAAGTCCAAAAACATTTTTCCTTAAATTGTTATATCAAAACATAGTTCAACAAATTGGATATTACCCGCTCTTAGCACTTCGACAGTATGGGGCATGTCAATTTGTCCCAGTTACACATAAGATATATGAATCCAAGTTCGCATATTATGAAGATAATTACAAGAAGAAGGTGAAAGAAATAGTAGAGTCCTGGAAAAAATGTTTCGCACATATGTTTTGGCCCCTAAAGACATACTTACTCTAGATTATATGGAATGGAGAAAGCTAAGGAAGAATGCCATTGTTCTCATGGCAGATCATGAAGATACTCGAACCCTTGAATAGCATATTTAACATGTTCCCTCTGAGCTGGAGATAGCAAAGAAGAAATTTGAAGCTGAAAAAGAGGAACTAAAACAAAGACCGAGGGAGTTAGAAGTTGAAAAATTCCAATGGAATTTAGATGTTGATACTCAAAAAGATCGAGCAGTCAGATTAGAAAAGGAACAGAAGAAAGTTTGCTTTGAGCTAGAACATTTGAAAAAAGGGTATCAAGAGCAGGTCTAGAAAAATAAAAGACTGAAAAGATCTTTCGAGTATTGGAAAGACGAAGCTGGCAGCCTAAAAAGGGAATTTGAAGAACAAGATGACAGGTTAAAAACTTTCCAAAGATAGTTTTCATAAATTCAATACTAAAACAAGCGGTTGAAGACCAAGGTAACTAATTTGGAAAGATCCCTTCAAAAGCAGTAGGAACAAGATGGCAAAACTATAGCTGAATTGGAGGTCATCGTGGATAAGTTCAAGAAACAAGCAAATGAGCTCCAAATAGTTCCTTTTGATTGAGGAATTCAATGGCGTTTTCGTTAGGAACAAACTCAGCAATGCGTGAAGGATAGAGATGCATTCATTCAAGACTTCTTAGAGCAGGTACAGAAAGTGACACGACACTTGCATGGTTTGGCAAAGAGAAGTCGGGGCTGTTCGACAAAGTATCCAGCCAGTACCAGAAAAAGCAAGAAGACTTGTCAACCTATTAGAAGCCGTTCAGAGTCTAGATGATCTATATAGAATATACCTTTGAATTGTTTTTGGTCTCTTAGAAGTATCACTTTTTTCCCAATAAAGACTATTTATAATAACAGACACGTTTTGGATCAATGCCTCAAAAATTTCTTGCATCATGCATTTTTGCATATTTTCTTTGCATTTTTCATTTCTTTACATTCAAATTAACAAATAAAAAAATTCTCATAAAAAAGGAACACTAGACACACCTCATCGAGCGTTGGACACACCTCGTCCTCACAATACCCGTCAAACAAGAAGAAGACGGAAGCTAAGATCGCTCAGCTTGAGGAAAATATGTTAAAATTGTAAAAAGGATTTGAGGAGAAAATAAGTCAAAATAATCAAAATACCTTGGATTCTATCACCGGGAAACAAGAGTCACTGGTTGATCAAATCGTTGCAAAGTTGTCTGGCCTAAATCAAATAAGTGCCCCTGGGGCAGGAGCATCCGAAGGGGTGTCTGCACTACCTACTTCGCAGTTGGTTTTCTCACCTGGAATCTTACCAGGACTTCAAGGGGACTCATCTACTTTAAAAGCACAAACTTCATCTACTGGAAAAAGCACAAGCCTCTATAAGCAACCCTCAAAATAACCCAGATGATTATCGTATTCTGAATTTTGATGAGGAGGATAAAGCAAAGAAAATGGAGAAAAACATCAAATAGTTAAAAGATCAAATGAAGACAGTTAGAGGAGAGGATAGTTATTATGGAGTTGACGCTCTGGAACTAAGTTTGGTACCATATTTGATTATTACTCTTAAGTTTAAAGTCTTAAATTTTGAGAAGTTCAATGGGAATAGTTGTCCCTCAGCTCATATTACCATGTTCTGTCGAAAAATGACAAGATATGTCAGGAATGACTAGTTAATGATTCACTGCTTCCAGGAGAGCCTCGCAGGTTCATTCATCCGGTGATACAATCAGCTAAATCGTTCATACATCAGGACATGGAAAGAACTTGCCAAGTCATTCTTGGAGCAATACAAACATGTAAACGATATGAGACCAGATCATGTTATGCTACAAAGTATGGAGAAGAAGCATAACGAGAGTTTCAAGCAGCATGCACAACTGTGAAGGGATTTAGTCGTGCAAGTTCATCCACCTCTAGATGAGAAAGAAACAAGGACGCTCTTCATACACACTTTGAAGGCTCCCTTTTTTTGAGCATTTGATTGCAATCACATCAGAGAACTTTTTTGATCTAGCTATGGCTAGAGAAATGGTGGAAATGACCATAAGACATAGAAAGATAGATGGAGGTGAGTCAATAAGAAGACCTCCCATAAAGAATAGAGAAGCAAAGATTAACAACATCAATACTTTTAACACCAGCAAAAGTGTTACTGTCTCTAAGTCAAAACCAATTGCAGCTGTACCATCAGCTACTTCAAGACAAAATATGAGAGAACCAATGAGGTAAAAGGAGCATTTTGATCTGATTCCCATGACATACAAGGAACTTTACCAGTAGTTTTTTGGCACACATGTGGTGTCACATACCCAATAGAACCACTAAAACCTCCATACCCCAAGTGATATAATGAAAACACACATTATGAATATCATGGTGGTGTCTCGGGACACGCTATTGAAAACTGCCTCGCCTTTAAGAGAATTGTTCAATGAATACGCAACTAGAACTGGATTCATTTCAACAATTCAGAATCACCTAGTGTCGTGCAGAATCCTCTGCCTAACCACCAAGAAAATAGGGTTAATGCAACCATCGAGAAGAGGGCCAAGAGAATCAAAACAAGTGTTTCTGAAGTGAAGTCTCCTCTGGTTTGGTATGGAGGCAAATGGTAAAGGCAGGATTTCTTGCACCACATTCTAACATATTGATATATGAAGATGGTAACCATTGCTGTTATCACAATGAATAAGGACATGATGTGCAAGAGTGTTCGACATTTAAAGATTTGATTCAACTAATGATGGATAGGAAAGAGCTGGAATTTTACGATGAAAACAAGGACACTCCGGAAGCTGATGTTTGCGCAGTTGGAGAATCATCTGAAGGGCCATATGGCACAGGTCGACCCTTGGTAATCACCCTTAATGAAAAGATGATAAATAAGGTAGCGACAAATGTGGTTATAGTGGCACCAAGACCTTTTCCTTACAAAGAAAACCAACAAGTGCCTTGGAAATATGAATGCCAAGTGAGCTCTTTGAAGGAAAATATTAATGAAGTGGGGATTCAATTGGGAAGTGCTACTCCCAAAAATCTAGCTTACCCTAGTGAACAAGCCAATAAAAGATGAAGAAGCTGTGGAATTCTTAAAGTTTCTAAAACATAGTGAATACAACATTATGGAACAGTTACATAGTTTTCCAGCACGCATCTCAATGTTGGCACTATTGTTGAGTTCAGAAGCACACAGGGAGGCACTACTGAAGGTCTTGAATTAGATATTTATGCCAAAAACATACTAGTTAATAAGATGTATCGACTGGTTAACAACATCCAAGCTGATAATCTTATCTCATTTTTTATGATGATAATCTGTCCAGAAGAATGGGTCGGGCTAAAGCATTTCATATCACCACTCACTGCAAGGGCATGCTTTTCCAAGTATACTAATTGAAAATGATTCCGTCCGTAATGTAATGCCTTTGGTCATTCTTAAAAGCCTACCTATGGATACTTCCCACATGAGAACGTGTTAGAGTGTGGTTCGAGCATTTGACGGGACAAAAAAGGAGGTGCTCGATAAAATTAAAGTACCATTGACCATTTGGCCTGCCACGTATAACATAGAGTTCATAGTGATGGACATTATGCCTTTATACAACTGCCTTTTAGGAAGGCCATGAATTCATCAAGTCGGGGTAGTACCATCAATACTGCACCAGAAAGTCAAGTTTGTTATTGACGGGGCTCTTGTAATCATTAATACTGAAGAAGACACAGTGGCAAGCGTGACCATCGATGCCCTTTACATAGATGTCAATAATGAGGCTTTGGAGTGTTCGTTCTGGTCGTTGGAGTTTGTCAATGCCACATTTATAGCCGAAGGGGGTAAGATTCCCAGACCTAGACTCTCAGAATGCAACAAGATGGAAATCAAGCAAACTTTGGGGAGAGGTACAAAAATAGGAAGAGGGTTCGAGAGTTCTTTACAAGGAATAATCAGCCCCATTTTTCCTGTTGTCAAGTTAGTTCAATTTGGGCTTGGATATCAGCCCAATCATCAACAAAGAAGGAAATAGATTCAGAGATGCCAAGAAAGGAGGAATGCAATAATGACTGGAGAAGAAGTTCAATGGGAACAAATATATTTTCTTCCCCTTCACAACACATTCAGGTTTGATGGCTATGTATTTTTATGAAGAAGCAATGACGGCCTTACCTGATCTATAGAAAGCTCTGAAATATTTGAGCATCAATGCCATAATAGTATATGACACCGAGGATGTTGATAGATCTAGAATCCATCCATTATCGTCGGGGTTCATGCTTAACAACTGGACTACTGAAGAACTACCTGTAGTTTTCAAATCTCTTTCAGAGTAATACTTAAACTTTCCTTATTTGCCGAAACTTGGGGCAATAGGTGATATTTTGTAAGGGTTACTGAATTATTTCAATTTATATTTCAATAAAATATACAATTTTCCTTTATGGCAAACAATTCTTTCTTTCACTTCTTATATCTATATATATAATACATTTGTTTCTACATTTTATATGGGATATTTTCCTCTCGCATATATATATATATATCCCCTCTTTTCCTTTCAGGTCTTTGGATGTTAATGATGTGGACAACGATGATTCTAACCCAGAGATCGATTTTGAGCAGCTCAAGTGTTTAGGGGAAATCGATGAATGTGACAGTGAATAAGGGTGCAACTTACCTTCTGAGCTATTAAGAATGGTAGAAAGAGAAGACAAACAAATATTGCCTTATTAATAGAAAATTCAAGTCTTGAATTTGGGCACTTAAAAAGAAAAATAAGAAGATAAAATTGGCATGACACTCTTGTCTGAAGCTAGACAAATCGTGATAAATTTAATTCAGGAGTAAAATGATGTGTTTGCATGGTTGTACCAAGACATACCTGGATTAGACACGAACAAGGTGGTTTACAAAATTCCAATCAAGCCAGAATGCAAACCCGTACATCAAAAGCTAAGGAGGATGAGACCAGAAAATCTCCTTAAGATAAAAGAAAAAGTTAAGGAGCAGTTTAATGTTAGTTTTCTTCAAGTGCCCACGTATCCAGTGTGGGTGGATAACATCGTGCCCGTGCCAAAGAATGATAAAAAGTACGCATGTGCGTTGACTATCGAGATATTAACAAAGCAAGCCCTAAAGATAACTTCCTGTTGTCGTACATAGATACTCTGGTGGATAACACAGCAAGAAAATCTTTCTTCTCATTCATGGACGGTTTCTCAGGATACAACTAGATTAAGATGCACCCAGATGACATGGAGAATAATATATTCATCACAATTTGGGGGACATTTTTGTTACAAGGTGATGTCCTTCGGATTAAAGAATGCGGGGGAAACATACCAAAGAGCCACAGTGACCTTGTTTCATAACATGATGCATAATGAGATTGAAGTCTATGTTGATGATATGATTGTCAAAGCACAAACTGAATATGAACATATCGAGAACCTGAGGAAACTCTTCCAAAGATTGAGAAAGTTTCAATTAAAGTAGGACCCAAACAAATGCACCTTCGAATTAATATCTGGAAAGCTGTTGGGTTTCGTTGTTAGCCAGAAATGCATTAAAATTGATCCGGATAAAGTCAATGCTATCCAAAATTTACCTCTTCCATGAACACAAAAAATGTTTGAGGTTTTTTGGGCAGATTAAACTACATTACTTGGTTCATATCTCAATTGACGAATAAATGTGATCCAATTTTTCGTCTCCTTCGAAAGAATAACTCTGAGACATGGGATGTGGATTGCCATATCAATTTTGAGAAAATAAAAGAGTATTTTTCTCACACTCATGTTCTAATGTCTCCCATCCCAGGCAAGCCTTTGTTTCTATATTTGTCTATATTTGAGAACTCAATGGGATGTGTCCTGGGGTAACACGATGAGACTAGAAGAAAGAAAAGAGCCATTTACTACCTTAGAAAGATGTTTACTAATTGCGAGGCCATATATCCACCCATTGAAAAAGTTTGTTGCGCTCTAGTCTAGGCTACACGAAGACTCAGGTAATACATGTTATACCATACCACTTAGTTAATTTTCAAGTTGGATCCACTCAAATTCATGATGGGCGTACCCGTTCTCTCTAGAAGGTTAACCCGATGACAGATGTTGCTATCTGAATTCGACATTGAGTACATGAGTCAAACAACTATCAAAGGTAGTGCCATATCTAACTTCTTAGCAAGAAAACTTCTGAAAACTATAAACCATTGGACTTTGATTTCCCAGATGAAGACTTGATGGCCATATCTTTAGAAGAAGTAAGTACTTCTACATATGATTCTTGGAAAATGTACTTTGATTGTGCATCAAATACATTAGGGCACGATGTTGGAGCTATCTTGATTTCACCCAAAGGAAACCATTACATGTTCACTAGCATATTGAACTTTGACTGCACTAACAACATGGCGGAGTATGAAGCATGTGTTTTGGGGATTCAAACTGTTATTGGAGAAAACATAAAAAATTTAAAGGTGTATGGGGATTCTGCCTTAAATATCTATCAGCTCAAAGGAGAATGGGAAACAAAAGATATCAAACAGATGGAATACAGAAAGCTCATATTGGATATACTAAAGGAGTTTGACGAAGCCACTTTCCATTACGTTCCCAGATAGGAGAACCAGATGGTAAATGCCTTAGCTACCTTGGCAGTAATATTCAAGGCTAGTGAAGAATCAGACATGATACTAATCAACATGAATTCATACGAGTACTCGGCTCATTGTTATTAATTTGAAGAAGTAAAATATAAAACCCATGGTACCATGACATTCTACAGTATATCAAAAATCAAAGTTATTCAGAAGAAGCCACTGAAACTGATAAGAGAACAATCAAAAGAATGGAAGTTGGACATGTCTTTGATGGGGAAGTCTTATACAAGAAAGGCCATGCTCAAGTCTTGTTAAGATGTGTGGATGCAGAAAAGGCAAAGATAATTTTGGAAGAAGTACATGACAGAGTATGTGGAACTCACGCAAATGAGCATATGATGGCAAGACAAGTTATGAGATGGAATATAGATGGATATGTCCTACTGAACCCTCTTAGTTGAAATAAAAAGTCAAACTTGACAATACGAATCTAACCAACCCTCCTAATCGCAATAAGAAGGCAAACTGGAGTGTGAATCTATCTCTCAAGAACTTGGAAGAAATTAAAGGCAAAAAATACTTTGAAGGAACAAGACAATCAGCTCTTACAAAAAAAATCACGTTGTATTATTATTCAAAGAAAATATGATGTGTTTACAATGGTGGGAGGAGCCTCCTTTATATAGGTGAGGAGGAATCCTTGTTGTAACCTAACTATGTAATAAATAAAGGTGTCATAATCGTAATAAACTGAAGATAATTGTTTTAACTTTATCTTAATTCCTAATAAAATAATAAATATAATCCTAAAAGATAATGTATCATCATATGTTAAATTATATAACAGATAATTAATAAAAATATTAAAAATTCATAATATCTATAAAAATCCCGTATTAATCCCATATAGGATTTTCTACATGAATTGTCTTCACTTAAATGGACATATCTTGAGTTCCTGTTATCCGATTGAGGTAATTGAAGAACAAATGGAAATATAAGAGATAGTAGGTTGTAACTCCAGAAGACATGTTTGCCAAATAACATTAGGATTCCATTCAAAAAGCAATCGCAAGTTTGTTGCTTTGTTGTTCTTGTTTTCCAATGCTTTGTTGTATGGATCACTTAGAAATGTTATTTCATCTTCTTTTGATGTGACCCTTGTGATGCACATATCATTCTCCCTCTCTTCAAAAGGATTCAACCTCGAATCTGAAACATTAAAGACATCTAAAAGTTCACTCACATTATACTTACCGAGTATATATACTTTGAATCTTTAAGACCGTTATTCTAATAGGTTCAAATAGAAACAATAGTCCAAAGAAGCATGTGTTGTCATCATTATGGACTCTGGTGCATATATCATTCCCCCTCTCCTCAAAATGATTCATCCACGAATATGAAAATCCAAGAAAATAAGAATTAGATGTGTGGAAAGAAAAAAATATAAAATACTTACATGGATCAATGTGATGTGTATTTATGCACTTTAGTAGAGGTTTCTTCCTTGTTGGAATCAAATTATTAACATCTTGAAATCATCTTTTAACAAATTATTAACGTTGGTTTTCTTTGTGATTGCCTCATATATCGTTTCCATGGTTTTACTATTGTGTGGCGAGAAAGAGTGTTTAAAAACCATGTCAAGCAGTTCGTGAAAGTAATCCATGAAGTCTCGTAAGTGTGGTTCATCAGTTGAGAATCCTCGTAAGGAGCTTTTTGGACTCTATAACTTGTTCAGTTGAAATGAGAACCCATCTACAAAATATAACTCATTAAAAGAACTTTTAAATGAATCGGTATAAATATCAGAAATACCCGAGTCATCATGATATACATCTTTGATATGTTCAATTCTTGAAATAATAGTATGCATTTGAGAGGTAAGAGTATACCTTCGAGATAATACATCAGTTACAATGTTATATTTCCCTTGTTTGTACTCAATGAAGTAAGGAAAAGATTCAATGAATTTAACCCATCAAATATGTAGTTTGTTTAACTTACCTTGTATCTTTAACCACTTCAAGGAGTCATGATATGTGTGTATGACAAACAGTTTAGGAATAAGGTAGTGTTTCCACACTTCGAGCGCTCGAACTAATACGATAATTTCCTTGTCATAGGTGGAGTAATTCAGTTGTGCCACTTTTAATTTCTTGCTAAAGTAAGCGATAGGTTATTTTTCCTGCATGAGGATTGCACCCATGCCTATACCTTTAAGAAGTTTGAATGCTTCTTTTTATTATGGTCCCCATTTGAATTCAACCAGATTTTTTGGTGATTTCCATAAAAGGTACAAAAATGGTAGATAATTCCATTATAAAGTTGCGATAGAAGCTTACTAAGCCATGAAAAGATCTTACCTTGGGTATGGAAGATGAGGTGGGCCATTCTTGAATTGTCTTTACCTTTTCAGTATAGAAATGGATTCTCTTTCCACTTATTATAAAGCCTAAAAAGATAAGCTTACAAAGCAAGTACCTGTACATGTTAACATAAAAGTGTTCTCGTTGGAGAACATCAAGAACAGAGCAGAAGTGGGAGAGATGAAAATCAAGAGAATGTGAGTAGATAAGAATATCATCAAAGTAAATAACATACTTACCTTTGGTGTGGTTTAACTATTGTTTTGTCACTGAGATGGTACAACAACTAAGGCTTTCCTGGATGTAGCCTTTTTGTAGTAAATCTTACTCTTTGGTTCATTCGATATTTTTTTTGGTGGGGTATGATATAACCTTGAATTAGATCAGTATGATGTTGTTTCCCTATTTCTGTTAGTATTTCATCAGGTAGATCACCTAACACTTCTAAAAAATCTTATAACAGAGAAATAAACACACTAGAAAAATCATTGTTAATGTTAGAAATTGAAGCAATTAATTCCCTAAAGTGAACAAGGATACAAGGTTTTTTGTGAAGAAGGTTCTCTTGCAATTCTTTTGTTTTCACACATAGATTTTGAGACACTCTTTTCTTCTCACAATTAGATTCACTCACCTTCCATGGATCATTTTCTTGGCTTTTATGGGTTGTGAACTCTTTTGTTTTTGCATATTTTTTTAGTGTCTTTTTCTATTTGTGTTTTCCTAACCTCCTCACAAAATTTCATCACATGACTTTCAAGTACATTATTTGATTCCAATGGTGTAAGGCTAAGTGAGGGAAGATTGGTATCTTCTATTTACAATGCTTCTAGCATCGTATTCATCAATGTCATTATCTAATTTAGTATCATTGGTAGAAGGTCAAGTAGAAGAAGAAGTGGAAGTAGATTAATTGAATTGGGTATCTTATATTACAATGTTACTAGCATCATATTCATTGATGTCATTGCCTGATTCAGTATTCATGGTAAAAGGTGGAGTAGAAGAAAAGTGGAAGTATATGAATTACCTTTGTAAGTAGATGAAGTACATTGGTAAGTAGATGAAGTACCTTGGTAAATAGGTGAAGTACCTTGGTAAGTTTCTCTAAAACGATACTTCCTCTGAAGTTGTGATTCAATTGTCATTGCTTTCTTCAATGTATATTCAAGGCTTTCATAACCATGTAAGTCAAGAAGATTAATGAAGTTTGGATGCAAGCCGACGAAAAATCTATTCACCATATATCCTTCTACTTCATGTATGTCTACACAATTCATTAAGGATGTCATCACCTTATAGTAGTCTTCTATTGATCTTCTATCTTGTCAAAGTTAGTGAAGTCATTGCTTAACCTAAAAAATGTAGCCTAACAATATAAAGCATTTTCTCATTACTCGTTTAAGATATATCCAAGACATGATGTCTAGTATTCAAAAACCTTGTATTTCCTTTCGTGTTTGCTTCCACTAAGTGAAAGCATAACCTTGGAATTTTGAGGTGATCAATGGTACTTGTTTTTCCATGGGACATCTGAAGTGAGAGAACATGCAGTAAACTTTGCTCTCCCAATCTATGTAGCTTTCTGGATCGTAATCTCCTTTAAATTATGGAATTGTGAAATTTGGTTTAGCAAAAAGGTATTGTCATGTGAAATCATGATTGATCATTAGCGTTTTGTTATCTTCTCATGGTGAAATTAGTTTGAAGTTCATCAAATCATTGTTGAATTCCCTACAGTAAGGTGGAATGTTAATTTTTAACATTCATTAGTTTTCCTAAGGTATTATTCAAAGTAGCTTCTTCTCTCATCCTGAAATCACAATACTCGAAGCAAAATTTAAAGTAAAAAGAAAAGGAAAAAAAACCTCACAAGTCACTCCAAGGCAGTAATACAACAAGATGCAAGAAAGTCGATCTTGTACTCTATAAAACTTTCTTCTCCAAAAAATTTCCAATGTTCGTATCGAAGTTCAATCACTATCAAATGAAGAAAATGTTACTTAAGGGTTCTATGAGGGCAAAGAAAGTTATGAATCCAAGAGAACGAGAATACAAGGAAGAAAAAGTATGCAAACTCTTTAATCATACTAACACAAGAAAGAGAATGTTTTAGATGATGTAGATGAACAAGAAAAGGTAAAACAAAAGAACCTAATGTAATAATAGTCAAAGAAAAAGTTGGAAAACCTAAACCCAAAAAAAAAACCTTAATTGGGTAGATTGACTTGCGCAATATTTTTAGGGGGTTTTTGATCTCCATAAATTCTGAAACGTTTTTGTGGATGTCTTCTAATGAATTTAGTTGCAATATGGAAACTTTCAAAACCAAAATCTTTCTAGAAAAATCTAAAACATTTTGTGAATGACAAGTCCCCAAAATTTGCCGATCAAACACATGATTAACTTGAGCAATGCTTATGAAATCTCAAAGAATTATGAAATTTTTTTAGAGTTATCTAATGAATATAATTGAAATATGAAAAATTTAAGTGCCAAATTCCTTTTGGAAAATTCTACGAAAATTCTTCAAGGATCAATGCTCAAATCTGTTGAACAATCTTGAACGATAGATCAGAGAAGTCTAATGATTTCCAATCAACCTGGATTTTGGAATGTAGGTTTCTTTTAGGACGAGGCAAGTACCTGGAAAAAAATCAGTCCCAAATTTATTGTTTTGGATTTTCTGGATTTTTTTTGCCTTTTTCTTTTCTTTTTCTTTTTTTTGAATTTTTTATTTTTTTCTTTTATTTTTGATGAAAATATCAAACTAACAAGAATTAATTGAAAATGAACTAAAATAAATTAAAAGAACATGAAAACAATGAACTTGTCTCAACTAGCTTTGTTTGGGTACCTTGATGAAGTATACTTGCAAGAACAATCAAGAACACTTGGTTCTCTCTAAGAATCATTCCAAATCTGATACCAATCGATAGAGAAGAGATAATGGATTTTGATCGTTACTCTTCGTCGAGGAATCAAACCTAGAAAGCTCTAGACTCGATCAAAGAACGAGAGAATGAATGTAATATGTGGGCACCAGTAAAGTTATGTGATTAGGGCTTTTAATTACGGAATTTATGACAAGAAGAACATTTTATTAAAATTAAATAAGGGTAATATAATTCAAATGAAATTAAGACAAAGGAAAAACAAGGGTAAGGAAATAAACTAAAAGATAAAACATGTAACGAATAAATTAACTTATTTTCCCTTATAATGGGAGGAAATAAACTAAAAGATAAAACATGTAAAGAATAAATTAACTTATTTTCCCTTATAATGGGCAGTAAGGGGTTGTTTTGGATGGATGAATACTCTTTGCAAATATAATAAGATAAGGATTATAATAAAGAAGACATATTGAAATTCTAACGGTCGAATCTTCGTAAAAAGAGATTTGAAAATTTACCCCCTGTAGGTAATATGGATTAACAAAAACCTAGGGTTTTGATAATGTTGGTGGCGTGATAATGCAGGAAGAAGATGATGGTTTATGGAGATGGAATATAGATATATATGTCCTAATGAATCCTCCTTGCTGCAATGAAAAGACAAACTCGGTAATACGACTCTAACAAGCCCTCCTACTTGCAATAAGAAGGCAAACCAGAGTGTGACGATCTATCTCTCAAGAACTTGGAAGAACTTAAAGGAAAAGATGTTTAGAAGGAACAAGGCAATCATCTCTTGCAAAAATGTTCTCACGTTGTATTATTATTTAAAGAAAATATGATGGGTTTATAATGGTGGGAGGAGCATCCTTTTATAAGTGAGGAGGAATCCTTGTTGTAACCTAACTATGTAATAAATAAAGGTGTCCTAATAGCAGTAACCTGAAGATAATTCTTTGCACTTTATATTAATTCCTAATAAAATAATGAATATAATCATAAAAGATAATGTATCATCATATATAAATTGTATTACAAATAATCAATTAAAATATTGAAAATTTGTAATATTTATAAAATCCCATATAGGATTTTCTGCATGTGTTTTATTCACTAAAATACACATATCTTAAGTTATTGATATAGGACTGAAGTGATTCAAGAACCGTTGGAAATATTAGAGATAGATGGTTATAAATCTAGAACCAAATAACAACAAGATCCCATTCAAAAATAAATTGCAAGTTTGCTTCTCTGTTGTTCTTCTTTTCCAATGCTTTGTTGTGTGAATCACTTGAAGCGTTACTCCATTTTCCTTTGATGTAAGCCTTTTGATGTGTGTATCAATATTTAAGGTTTAAAACCTCATCACTAAAGGGTTACTTTTCTTCTAAGATAGAAACCCTGGATTCCTTGAAGGCTCAACATTTACCAAAGAACCAAAGATTATAAAGTATAAAGGCCAAGAAGTAGCATGTCGGTGTTTCAACCTAACACAAACTACAAACCAATATTTAAACCTTCATCATCAAATCCCATAATATGTTTCATCAGAGGATAGTCTTTTATCGGGTTCCAAATGAATGACATATGAAGTGTTATCCCAAAATTTTCCATTCCATTTCCCGTGTGAAAAGATGTGCTCTAAATTTCTCAAAGATAAGATGATCACACTGCGTTATGTCCAACCATAATAGTCTCCGTATTAGAAATGGTTTGATGAGAAAAATTGGTGTGTAAATCCAACTGAAACTCTAAGTTACTCCATAGAAGGGTTTGAGAATATTAAGGAAGGATTTCAAGATCCTCTTGAGTGTGAAATTGAGAAGTGTAAACCAAAGCAACATAGTACTGAAACTCAAATTCCTGGTACAATTGAGATTAGTTTGATCAAACCAAAAGAATATCAAAGTGTGAATGAAGAAGAATATGGAGCTAAAAGTATCAACGATGAAATGAAATTAAAAGAAGTTACTTTTAAAAAGTCTCAGATGATGAATTACAAAATGAGGGAGAAAGCAATTATGGATCATAGAAAATAGGTCAAAACAAATGTAACCTTGGATATGCCTTTAATTCAAAAGATAAATTGGATAGATGCAACACTCGAGATATCTTAAACACCAATTTCATATTTTTTAGAGGCAAAAATGAAATTAAATGGTCAGATCCTGAATCCAGTTTAATGAGGTTATTCTTGTGCGAACAAAATAGGACTTTATCACTAATCATTTAGGATAGTCGCACTTGCAGCAACATATTTTGTTTGAATTTTTTTGTTTTTTCTTTATTTTCATATTTTTTAAAATTATTTAGTTTAATAAACATTACTTGCAGACTATAATCAATGAAATATGTTTTTTGAGGATCAATGAATATCTAATATATTTGAAAATTCTTCTAAAAAATCAAGGATATAGCTTTTGACAAGTGATAAGAACCCCACGTAAAACAAGAACCCTTGATCATATTCCAGAAGTTACACTCAAACATCATGTAATACCTTAAACATCATGTCAATGCCTTTAGTGAAAAGTTTTAAAAATTGGGGGTTTATTTGAATAAATGATAAAAGATGAGAAAATGATTAGGAATAGTGTTTTAGAGTAATTTGTATCAATAGATGAATGAAGAGGGCATTTTGGTCCTTTAAAGAGAAATAAATTTAATATTTATTTTTAATAAGGTATTAAAGCATAGAAAAAGGGGGAAAGTGAAAAACTGAAGTTATTTTCTCTCCTTCTTTCCCGTGGAAGAGCTCTCCTCCATATCCAAAGGTAAGGTTTATTTTGGCTAGTTTCTTCTTTCATTTTTATTGGTTTTTGAAACATTGAGTATTATAGAGGCTTAAGGAATGATTAAATATGATCAAAACTAGGATATGAATGAAATATTGGAGATTTAAGAAAATGAGTATGGGAATGATATGTTAATATATGAGTTTTTATTGATGTTTACTAGTATATTTGACTTGTTAATAAAGTACATGAGAGATTAGAAGCATTGGATGGATTTAAAAACATGTTATAACAAGTGGTGTGGTTCTTAGATTGAAATGTTATTGGGAGATTTTAGATGTTTTAAGAAGCTAAAGGAAGAAAAGTTAGTAGGATAAGTAAAGAAGAGTTTAATAGTATTGTTGGGTGTAAACATAAGGAAATTTGACCAAATTTGGGTAAGAAAATGGAAAATATGGGTCGGTATTGATAGAACAGTACCGATACTATACGCTTAAAATTGGAAGAATCAACTGAACAATATCGATACTGATGCAATTAGTATCGATGCTGAGAGGGGTATCGATACTATAGAGAAGGTATCAATACCATTGATTACAGAATGCAAAAATTGTATCAATATTGTAAGGGAGTATCGATATCACAGTATAGAAGTATAAATACCATGGTAGGGTACCGATACTATTGAGACAAAAATTATAAGATAAGCTGAAATTGTTATAGAAATTTAGTACTTGTGAGAATATTATTATAGTATAAATGTTAGGAAATATACTACCATTTAGTATGATATATGTCTTTGATTGATGCTTGTGTAGATCATAATCAAACTCCTGAGTCAGAAAAAACAAAAGGCAAAGATAAAGTAGTTGAGTAGTCAAATTTGTGTTTTGGATATAATAGCGAGGCACTTTGATGAGTGCATTTATTATGTATAGTAAGAGTTATAAATGTGTGTTGTTAAAAGTATATATTAAATTTTATATCAGTACTATGTGTATTATAGACACTATGTGTGTAACCCACGGAATTCATTTATATGTTGATGAACAACCGTTTAGGCACTATGTGTGCAATCCACGGAATTCATCATATGTTGATGAACAACTGTTTAGGCACTATGTGTGCAACCCACGGAATTCATCATATGTTGATGACCAACTGTTTAGGCACTATGTGTGCAATACACGGAATTCATCATATGTTGATGAACAATCGTTTAGGCACTATGTGTGCAACCCATAGAATTCATCATATGTTGATGAACAACCATTTAGGCACTGTGTGTGCAACCCACGGAATTCATCATATATTGATGAACAACCGTTTAGGCTTTATGTGTGCAACCCATAGAATTCATCATATATTGACGAACAACCGTTTAGGCACTATGTGTGCAGCCCACGTAAATTATAATAAGTTTATGAATTACTGTATCGGCACTACGTGTGTAAACTATAGAGTTTATAATGAATTGAAAGAGTTAATTGATATTATGAATAATTATTAGGGTAGAAAATGTTCTAAAATAAAAGATTAAATGCCTAATTGTGCATTTTCCAGAAAGGTTAAATGCCTTTATGATAAAAGACAAAATGCCTAACTAAGCTTTTTGGCAGAAAGGTGCCACTAATACAATTTAGATGAAGAACAATGCATAATTGGCATGAAAGGATACCACAAATGAAAAATACATAGCGGTATATTAACGGTATATAAGGTATTACTCATGATAATTATAAAAGATAAATGATCATTTTGCACTTTAGTGTAATAAATGTACATTAGTTTCTCATTTATCGTACATAGAGCAAATAAAAAATAATTGAAAAAATATATAGAAGGATAGGTATGCTGGGACTACTAAGAATAATTTCGATGATTGTATTAAAAAAAATTGGTTTAACTGAGAAGGATTTACATGATCCTGATGGAGTATACAACTTAATTCGTCATTAAATAGTCATGAGATACTTATGTATAAATTATAGATTCTTTACAATATTATGTCTCACTAAGTATATACTTAACGTGTGTTGATTTCACGTGTAGGTAACAGCAAAGACTAGTCGGGTACTAGGTGCAGTAGCAGCTATCATCAATCTAAGATATACTCTCATCAGTAACAGTAGGACAATCATGTTTATTTTGAAAAATTACTAGCATGTAATCGAAATTAAGAAAAATTTCTCTAGAATGTATTTAAAGTGATAACTTTGGTAATAGGTTTCAACGACTGTTTTATTGTTGTATTAAAATGTTTTCGGTTTTAAATTTCAAAACAAAATTTTATGGGTTTTACAAATGGGTGAATGTTTTTAAAAGTCAAGTGACACCGATGACTTGTGTGTGGAAACGTGTACAGGAAATGGGTGTTACATTTATTGGTATCAAGAGCTATAGGTTTAGTCGATTCTCGGCCTAAACCAAGTTTAATTGAATTGAGAAAAAGGAATACATTCCATTAAGATTGTCAAATTTATTGATATGGTGTCAATTAGAGTGTGATTGTTGTCACTCCTTATTAACTTTAGTGTTTTTATTATGTATGTTCTAATAGATGTCTGAAACTAAGGACAAAGGTAAAAAAGTAGATGATATTGAAAACAAGGTCGAGATCAAAATCGACCCAAGAAAAGTTGAATTGGATGAGGATCTAGAGGAGATTTCTGAATCTAAAGATGATTCTGAGGTTTCTTCATGTAAGCTTAAATAATTGAGGAATACTTAAGTGAAGTATTAAATTGTTTAAAGTATTGTTAATTGGAGTAAGAGGAAATATGATAAATACATTGACCTCTAAAAGCTTATAGAAAGATGAGTTATTAGTGGATCAACTGACTATAAGTTTGTTAAGAATAAATATTAAATTTTATTGACCTAATAGAGTTAATTGTAGAAAGTAATTTGTGAAAATGATTTTCTACCGATTTCATACTTCAATAAATTATTGTTTAAAATCGAGAGTAATTCTCGAGAATTTGGAAAAGTGTCAAGTTCGTAATAATAGGAAAAAGAGTAAATTTCTATACTAGTGTAATTTTAGCATTAACTGCTATGAAGTCATTGCTACAAAGTTCTCAAGTCTTCTAATTAAATGATGTGGATAATTAGACTTTCATAGTTGAGAGAGAAAATGTTTCAATTGCTCGAGAATATTTTAAATGGATCCAAAAAAGTTACACGTATTTCCTCCAAAAGGAAATGAAAGATTTTAAAAATAAAAGTATTATATTCAACTTAATCTCGAGTGAGATGATACCGGTAAACCCTAATGGGTCATAGTGAAAGTGTGAGCTGGACGGGTAGTAAACATTTGATAAAGATTCCATGGGCTATGTTCCCGGTGAACATGATGAAATTATCATTTAATGACTTAGGATCGTAATGTGTATAAGTTGTTTGTCTCCAAAGAAGAAGAAAATGATGTCAGAAATATATATATATATATATATCTTTTCTGGCTAATGTCAATTAATTAAAGTAGAATTGTCTGCTAATTTCACAAAATTGGGAATTTATAGATGTCTTTTCAGATAAATTCATGGGGTTACCTCCAGATCGAGAGGTGGAATTTAAAGTTGATGGTTATTTAGGTATTGAACATGTTTCTCTGATTTCGTATCAAATGACTTTAGTAAGCTAAGAGACTTAGGGGCTCAATTATAAGAGTTGATTGATCAAAATTTTATCAGTCCGAGTATTTCATCTTGGAAAGTATTTGTGTTATTAGCGAAAAGAAAGATAAACCTATGTTGTTATGCATAGATTTTGATAGTTAAATTAGACTCTTCGAGAGAAGAACTTGTATGCCAAACTATACCAATCTGAAATTCTGGTTAGCATAGATGGTTTTCTTTGGTCAGGTTGCTTTAGCATACGATATAAGAAGATATACTAAGAAAAAAAACTCATGTTGTAGTAATTGGAAACTCCCAAAGAATGATCTTGAAGTTCAGATTTCTTTGAGGGTTTGCTGGTTACTATCAAAGGTTAGTAAAAAACTTTTCGAAATTAGCTTTTTTACTAACCAAATTTTAAAGAAAGATATGTCTTTTGTAGAACGGAACAGGGTCAAGAGAGTTTTGAAATGCTAAAGAGGATTGTAATAGAGACACCAGTGTTTATACAACTTGAGTTGGTTAAGGATTATGTGGTTTTTTTATTGATGCATCTATAAACGGTTTAGGAAGTGTGCTTATGCAAAAAGGTAAGGTTGTGGTATATGCCTCGATAAAGTTAAAGACTCACAAGAGGAATTACTTACGCATGATTTAGAGTCGGCATAGTTGAGTTTTCCTTAAAAGATTTGATGTCATTATCTGTATAGTGAGCGGTGTTATAGTTGTGCTAATTACAAAAGCCTAAAGTTCTTATAGAATTGAAGAGAGTTGAACCTGAGATAGAAAGATGGGCAGAACCTTTATAGGTATATAAAGTGATCATTGATTATCTTCCAGGAAGGCTAATGTTGTTGTGGAGGTACTTGCTCATAACCTATTTCAGTTTTGCGAGCTATGGATGTGCAATTAGCATTGATTGAAACTAGTACTATGGGATGAATTAAAGATGACACCGATGTTTTTATTAGAGATAATAATGGAATTACAAAGGAAAGACGAAAATTTCTTGATAAGAATTTTATAAGTAGAAAATGAAGAGATTAAGGACTTTTGAGGTCAGGTTCGACGGATGTTCGTATTATCGTGGGAGACTTTGTATTCCCGATGATTAAGATTTTATAAAGATATTCTTTTTAAGGCATTAAGTATGTTGACTATGCATTCAGGTGGAAACAAGAGGTAACAAGATTTAAAGAGTCGGTTGGGTGGTCTGGTTTGAAAAGAGCCATCACGAAAATTTTAGCAAAATGTCTGACGTACTATTAGAGGAAAAGCTGAACATCAAGTATCTTCTAAATTCTTTAAATCAATCTCGATTCATGAATGGAAAATGGATCATGGGAAAAATATTTGCTTTTAGAAGAATTTGCTTGCAATAATAGTTATTAATCGAACATCAAGATGGTTTTATACGAAGTTTTATATGGGAGAAAAGGTTAAACAACATTAAATTAGTTTGAGTTAAAATATCGAAATCTAGTTGGCACTACTTTAATGAAAGAAATGGATTATAAAATGAAAGTTACCCAAGATAATTTTTAAGATCGCTTCCGATTGACAAAAGTCTTATGATGATCTAAAGAGAAAAGTGATTGATTAGCAACAAGGTGATAACGTTTTTCTAAAAGTATCACTTTGGAAGGAAATATTGTGGTTTGGACTAAATCAGAAAATTATTGAACCTTATGACATTTTATCAGTTAGCTTTTGTCTCCCGAAATGGACAAGTCCTGTAATGTTTTCATGTGTCATTGCTTATTAATTATCGATCAGATCCATTGCATGTTCTTACATTGGGGAAAATAGAGATTCGTTCATATTTGAATTATGAATAAAACCAATACAGATCTGGACTCGAGAAATCCAGAAACCCCGTAACCAAAATTATTCCTCTAGTTGAAGTGTTGTCATAAAAGCATAAGTCTTTAAACTCGAGGACAAATTTTCTTAAGGGGGAGAATTGTAATAACCCAAATATCATGTCAGTGACTTTAGTGAAAAGTTTTAAAAATTGAGGGTTTATTTGAATAAATGATAAAAGATGAGAAAATGATTTGGAATAGTGTTTTAGACTAATTTGTATCAATAGATGAATGAAGAGGGCATTTTGGTCCTTTATTGAGAAACGAATTTAAAATTCATTTTTAATAAGGTATTAAAGTATGGAAAAATGGGGAAAGTGAAAAACCTAAGTTATTTTCTCTCCATAACCTAAGGTAAGGTTTCTTTTGGCTAGTTTCTTCTTTCTTTTTTTGTTGGTTTTTGGAACATTGAGAATTATAGAGGCTTAAGGAAGGATTAAATAGGATCAAAACTAAGATATGGATGAAATATTGGAGATTTAAGAAAATGAGTTTTGGAACGATATGTTATGATATGAGTTTTTATTGTTGTTTACTAGTATATTTGACTTGTCAATGAAGCAAATGAGATATTAGAAGCATTGGATGGGTTTAAAAACATGTTAGAAAAAGTGATGTGATTCTTAGATTGAAATGTTCTTGAGAGATTTTAGATGTTTTAAGAAGCTAAAGGAAGGAAAGTTAGTAGGGATAAGTAAAGAAGAGTTTAATAGTATTGTTGGGTGTAAACATAAGGAAATTTGACCAAATTTAGGTAAGAATCGGGAAAAAAATGGAAAATATAGGTAAGGGTATCGATACTGATAGAACCGTACCGATACTATAGGCTTAAAATTGGAAGAATCAGCTGAACAATATCAATACTGATGCAATTAGTATCGATACTAAGAGAGGGTATCGACACTAGGGAGAAGGTATCGATACCATTGATTACAAAATGCATAAATGGTATCGATACTGTAAGGGAGTATTGGTACCAAAATATAGAAGTATCGATACCATGGTAGGGGTACCGATATTATTGAGACAAAAATTATAAGATAAGCTGAAATTGTTATAGAATTTTAAATAATAGTACTTGTGAATATTATTAACGTATAAATGTTAGGGAATATACAAACATTTAGTATGGTATATATCGTTGATGGATGCTTGTGTAAATCGTAATCAAACTCCCGAGTCGAGAAAAATGAAAGGCAAAGATAATGTAGCTGAGTAGTCCGATTTGCGTTTCGGATATAATAGTGAGGCAAGCCAATTGAGTGCATTTATTATGTACAGTAAGAGTTATAAATATGTGATGTTAAAAGTATATGTTAAAATTTTATATCAGTACTATGTGTACTATAGGCACTATGTGTACTATAGGCACCATGTGTTCTATAGGCACTATGTGTTCAACCCACAAAATTCATCATATGGTTATGAACAACCGTTTAGGCACTATGTGTGCAACCCACGAAATTCATAATATATTGATGTACAACCGTTTAGGCACTATGTGTGCAACCCACGAAATTCATCATATATTAATGAACAACCATTTAGGCACTATGTGTGCAACCCACGAAATTCATCATATGTTGATGAACAACCGTTTAGGCACTATGTGTGCAATCCACAAAATTCATCATATGTTGATGAACAACCATTTAGGCACTATGTGTGCAACCACGGAATTCATAATATATTGATGAACAACCGTTTAGGCACTATGTGTGTAACCCACGAAATTCATCATATATTGATGAACAACCATTTAGGCACTATGTGTGCAACCCATGGAATTCATCATATGTTTATGAACAACCATTTAGGCACTATGTGTGCAATCTACATAATTCATCATATGTTGATGAACAACCGTTTAGGCGCTATGTATGCAACCCACGAAATTCATCATATGTTGATTAATAACCGTTTAGGCACTATGTGTGCAACCCACAGAATTCATTATATGTTGGTGAACAACCGTTTAGACACTATGTGTACAACCCACAAAATTCATCATATGTTAATGAACAACCGTTTAGGCACTATGTGTGCAACCCACAAAATTTATCATATGTTGATGAACAACCGTTTAGGCACTATGTGTGCAACCCACGAAATTCGTCATATGTTGACAAACAATCCTTTAGGCATTATGTGTGCAACACATGAAATTTATCATATGTTGATGAACAACCGTTTGGGCACTATGTGTGCAATCCACGGATTCATCATATGTTGATGAACAACTGTTTTGGTACTATGTGTGCAACCCACGAAATTCATCATATGTTGATCAACAACCGTTTAGGCACTACGTGTGAAACCCACGAAATTCATCATATGTTGATGAACAATTGTTTAGGCATTATGTGTACAACCCATGAAATTCATCATATACTGATGAAAAATCGTTTAGGCACTATGTGTGCAACCCATGGATTTCATCATATGTTGATGAAAAACCATTGAGGCACTATGTGTGCAACCCACGGAATTCATCATATGTTGATGAACAACCGTTTAGGCACTATGTGTACAACCCACGTAATTCATCATATGTTGATGAACAACAATTTAGGCACTATGTGTGCAACCCACGGAATTCATCATATATTGATGAACAACCATTTAGGCACTATGTGTGCAACCCATAAAATTCATCATATATTGATGAATAACCGTTTAGGAACTATGTGTGCAACCCACAGAATTCATCATATGTAGATGAACATTTGTTTAGGTACTATGTGTGAAACCCACGGAATTCATCATATGTTGATGAACTACCTTCTAGGCACTATGTGTGCATCCCACAGAATTCATCATATGTTGATGAACAACCATTTAGGAACTATGTGTGCAATCCACAAAATTCATCATATATTGATGAACAACCGTTTAGACACTATGTATGCAACCCACGTAAATTATAATAAGTTTTTGAATTACCGTATAGGCACTACGTGTGCAAACTGTAGAGTTTATAATGAATTGAAATAGTTAATTAATATTATGAATAATTATTAGAGTAGAAAATGTTCTAAAATAAAAGATTAAATGCCTAACTTTGCATTTGGCAGAAAGGTGCCAATAATGCAAGTTAGAAGAAAGTTTAAATGCCTTTAGGATAAAAGACTAAATGCCTAACTGAGCTTTTTGGCAGAAAGACCGATACAAGTTAGATGAAGAACATTGCATAATTTCCATGAAAGGATGCCACAAATGAAAATACATAGTGGTATATTAACGGTATATAAGGTGTGACTCATGATAAATATAAAATATAAAGGATCATTTGACACTTTGGTGCAATACATGTATATTACTTTCTCATTTAACGTACATAGGGAAAATAAAGAATAATTGGGAAAAATATAGAGAATGATAGGTATGTTGGGACTACTAAGAATAATTTTGATGATTGTACGAAAGAAAAATCTTGTTTAACTGAGAAGAATTGGTCTGATACTTATGGAGTATGTGACTTATTTCGTCATTAAATAGTGATGAGATACTTATATATAAATTGCAGATTATTTACAATATTATGTCTCTCTAAGTATATACTTAACGTGTGTTGATTTCACACATAGTTAACAACAAAGACTAGTCGGGTACTGGGTGCAATAGCAGCTATCACGAATCTAAGGTTGACTCTCATCAGTAATAGTAGGACAATCATGTTTATTTTGAAAAATTACTGGCATGTAATCGAAATTAAGAAAAATTGTTCTAGAATGTATTTAAAGTGATAACTTTGGTAATAGGTTTAACGACTGTTTTATTGTTGTATTAAAATGTTTTTGGTTTTAAATTTCAAAACAAAATTTTATGGGAATGGTTGAATGTTTTTAAATGTCATGTGAAACCTATGACTTATGTACGAAAACGTATATGGGTAATGGGTGTTACACATCATCCATTTTTCTTTCTAGGATTAAAGATAACATTCGCCTCCACGATAAAGTGATATAAAGGTTTGGCATTCAGGTATGTATAGGAGCAGACAAAATGAGGCATCTTTTGTGTAAGACATTATAAAACTAGTTATATCACACTTTTGTTGAGGATATTCAGTGATGATCATAATCTTTTCAGATGGAATGGTGAAGTAGATGAATTAAGATCCGATCAGTTGCTTAGGAAATGAACACTAAGAATGAAATTTTCTGACTTTCGACAACCCCCAGACTATAAAATGATATTCTCAATAAGCTTAATAAATCTTGAAGTTGAAAACGCATAAAGTTAATAAGTAAGTGTAATAAAACAGGGCCACTCCGCTGAAAGCAATAAGCTGATATTTTGGAAGTAATTTCAAGCAGTTATTAAGGTAATTCTGAGCTTCATGAAGTGGTTAATTAAAATCGTGACATTAATTGTGACATGATGAATTCCCCAAGGTAAAAAAATATAAAAGTTAAGAACATTGGAATACATAAATGAGTATAGGTGGAAGATGGACTAAGGACGTTAAGGAACAAATGTTATAATCGGCTACACACAAGCACTCAAGAATTTTCCTTTTAAACCAATATTTCATCACTACCTTTACTAAAGGAGTCTATAAAGTTTAAAAATTTGAAAGATTTCATAGAACTGAAATAGAAGTACTCTAAAAGGTCTAGTGATTGAATATGCCAGTTCCTTCATTTTGTCAACATATGATTTTAAATGGCAAACAGAGATAAAGGGGCATGCCACTATGTTCACGAAGACCAAGGATGACATTCAATAATTAAAACCGTAGAAAAATTAAGAAGCCAACCTCATATTGGCCCATTAATCATAATACTTGTCAAAAGGCTATAATTTGTTATATTAAAAATGCTTGATTCCTTTTATATTCATTGAATTGAAAATTTGTTTCAATTGTGAGCCCGAATTAAGGGGCACAATTTTTGTTTTATGAAATTCTTTCAATCTTCTAAATTTCAAAAAACAATAGAAACGAGAAAAGCATTTTAAAACATTACAAGCTCTCGAGAATAAAGAGGTTCTTTAAGTTGATCAGGCCCATTCGATTATGAGTTGCATAAAATAAGGAAGTGGGGTTAGAAGCAAAGCCGAGAGCAAGAAGAATAAGTTATGAGAATAAGCGAGGCAGAACCAATGAAAATGTTCTTTGATATTTGAAACAATAAGATCTGAAACATTAAAAGGCTCAATATCAAGGTTTTCATTTCTTTATGACACCATCAACGCTAATAGTAGACTAAGAAGCCAACGGTCACCTTGATGCTGCAGATATGGTAGAGATCTATTAATATCAAAATTTTTAGCAAAAATTCAAGACATTCTTATATCAGACATGTTGATCACTTTTCGAGCAAGTCTGAAAATAATAAAATTTTTGTTAACCATTATGTTCAAAAGCTATGTAAATGACTCAAGGCCAGTGTCCATTTGGATCTGAGATCCTAAAGAGGGACCTTTAAGGGGACATTTGTTGGCATTTCTGTCAATCCTACTGAAGAGCACGGGATTTTTTAATTCAGAGGCGAGAATGTTGGCATTCAAATAAGGGAAATTTCGTGAAAATGCCCATATTGGGGTATTATTAAGGCCCCAAATCAGGTTGAGATATCAAAATTCGAATCCAGAAGGTAATGAGATCTATTACAACAAGATTGAACCTCACGATATGAAATATTGAGGCCATAATCATCGCGTTTATTTTTTTCTCATAAATACATATTTCTTAAATATCTTTAAGAAGAAGACTTGTGATAATAAGATCTCAAAAGGCATTTAAAACCTCAAACATATAGGAAATCATACTAAGAGTTACGAACTCTCGAAGATAGAAGGGATATCTATAGAGAAAGTATAGTCTGAATGAAGAGCATGATATCCGGTCATTTTGTCAAAAGGAAAGAGAAAATGTTTTATCACATGTTTTTTGTTTGAAATGTGAAAGTCAGTGAAGATTTTGATTTGCAATCTCGTGTTGAAGATAAAGACTAAGAAAAGGGGAAAGGCGTACAAGATAGCAAGAATTTTAGCCCTACAATAATTGACATCATGCATTCATATTTAGGCATTTTGCAAATATGAGCATGCATATTCATTCATGTCATGTTTCATACTTTAACATGAATAGAAGAATTTCAAAGAAATAAATTCTTCAGCAAAATTAGGAATTCGACAAGGAACTCAATACCTTTGATCAGTACATTTGGTAAGAATGTGTTCGAAGATGGAAAAGTCCATACAAGAAAGCTTGTTTGGTTTTGACATCACTCGTCTATCACAATAGTAGTTAGGTCAGGGTAATCCTTTGTTCGTCCATCACAAAAGGAGGTGGATCAACATGGTTGTTTCACTCATCCATCGAAGAAAAGATTGGATCAACGTAGTCATTTTCGCTTGTCCAACACACCAGTAGTTGGATCAGTGTAATCCCTTATTCATCCATCATAAAAAAAGGTTAATCAATATGGTGGTTTTGCTTATATATCGAAGAGGGGGTTGGATCAGTTTAGTCATTTCCGCTCGTCCAGCACAATAGTAGTTGGATCAGTGTAATCCTTTGTTCGTCCATCAAAGAAGGAGGTGGATCAACATGGCGGTTTCGATTGTCTATCGAAGAGGGGGTTGGATCAACGTAGTCATTTTTGCTCATCCAGCACAACATTAGTTGGGTCAACATAATCCTTTACTCGTCCATCAAAAAAGGAGGTAGGTCTACATGGTGCTTTTATTCGTCCACTAAAGAAGGGGTTGGATCAGTGTAGTCATTTCCGTTCGTCCAGCATATTAGTAGTTAGGTCCCTTTGTTTGTCCATAGCAAAAGAAGGTAGATCAACATGGTGGTTTCACTCGTCCATTGAATAAGAGGTTGGATCAACACAATAATTTTCGCTCGTCTAGCATATTAGTAGTTGGGTCAATGTAATCCTTTGTTCGTCCATTACATAAGGAGGTGGATCAACATGGCGATTTTGTTATTCCATCAAATAAGGGGTTAGTTCTTAGTATTCATTCTTCTTTTGTCCAACAAAATAGTAGTTGGGTCAGCGTAATCCTTTGTTTGTCCATTGTAGAAGGAGGATGATCAACATGATGGTTTTGCTCTTCCATCGAATAAGGGGTTGGATTAATGTAGTCATTTTCGCTCGTATAACAACTAGTAGTTGGGTCAGCGTAATCTTTTGTTCATCCATCACAGAAAGAGGTGGATCAACATGGCGGTTTCTTTCATCCATCGAGGAATGCGTTGGATCAGCGTAGCCATTTTTACTTGTCCAACATAATAGTAGTTAGATCAGCGTAATCCTTTGTCCGTCCATCATAGAAGGAAGTGGATCAATATGGTGGTTTCACTCGTCTATTAAAGAAGGGGTTGGATCAACGTGATTATTTTGCTCGATTCTATCACAGAAGGAGGTAGATCAACACCCTTGTTGCATTTGATTATACATGTAACACTCATAACCCGTATAATTTTACCTAACAGATTATAGATGTCACCCGAATTTCTAAAACCATTTTCAATCCAAAAGTGATTTAAAATTTATTTTCTTAAAATGGTAAATGATATTATAAAAATATCATATCATATGAATTATGTTTCATTATAAAGAATTTAAGGTAAAATATTTTTTTATGAATAGTGAACAGTAACAGTGAACAGTACCCGTGAACATTGTATCGATGCACTGCTACAGTAATGTGAACAGTGTATTGATGCACAAAAATTTCAAACTTAAAATGTGTATCGATGCATTGCTACAGTGTATCAGTGCACTGCTACAGTGATTTCCAAAAAATACATATAAAACTCATAAAAATTAACCTTTCATCACTATAAATTTTCCAAAAAATTTTCAACAAAATAAGTTGAACATTATTAATTACATGCCACTATCCAAGTCAAATTCCATCATAGGATGTCTTACTGATAATGTAATATACTCCTCGATGCTTGATGTCACTTTGAACTCTTTATTCCATTACTGGCTTTTTACCTACGCGTGAAAATCATCACACGCTAAGTATAAACTTAGTGAGGCAATTAAAACAAAATACAGTGCAATACAATTCATGAATGAATTTCAATGACAAATTTAAAATGTCATTTTATCATGTTACTAACATGTCCAATATTTTACCATGATTAACATAATATAAAATTTCTTTTCTTAATATTTACTATTTATCCCATAAGCTCGTAAGCTTATTTTACTAACTATTTACCATTTATTCAATAAGCTCGTAAGCTTATGTTACCAATATACTTATCATTTATTCAATAAGCTCGTAAGCTTATTTTACCAATATACTTGTCATTTTTCCATAAGCTCGTTAGTTTATTTGCATGGTTTCCATTTATTAACCAATAAACCATAAACCATAGACAATAACCCAATATACAACCCTAAGGACCCTGGGTATTCGAGTAATATTTGCACCGTAGTGATACACATAAGGTCGTGCCCACCATATACATCGAAGTGTATTACACATAAGGTCGTGCCCACCATATACACCGAAGTGTATTACACATAAGGTCGTGCCCACCATATACACTGAAGTGTATTACACAAAAGGTCGTGCCCACCATATACATCGAAGTGTATTATAAACCTGCAGCTGCTATACTCTATGGCATGCCAACTATACCCTTCCCCTCAATGACTTACTTGGGCATATAGTATATTTTATTGAATTCATTCATGGCAAAGTATATTATACATATTTAACATTGGGCAGTTCATACCCAAAATAACATTCATGGTAAAATATCACATTTTCCATAATCAATGCATTATAATTTCATACTGTGACATATCAATGTCATGTCTATTTATAAAAAATATGACATAATATCATGCTCATATAAACAAGGTCGACTTATCACAAGTCTTCCTGATGATGTATAAAACATTCATGTATAATTTCATGCATGTATTGCACTCACCTTAACACTTTAAAATTTTCCAAATATGTGCCTCACTATGTTCCACAATAAACCCTTTATACTTGACTTGCTTCAATCTCAAATCAATCACAATTTGTATAAATCACAAATTCATAATGATACATATGTTAGTATTGTACTAACATAAACATATCCCAAAATAACTCCATAATATATTTGGAACTCATTTTCTACCAAATACTCAATACTAACATTTAAACATTTCTCTTCATCTTCTAATCCATTTCCACTTAAATTCTAAAATTTCCATATTTAGACAATTCGAACTACCTTTAAAGAATTAGTATTATGTATTGATATACACACTGGAATTCAATTCCATTTCTTCCATTGAAAACTAAACTCGAATACAAATATATCCATATAAAGAACTCCTTCTAATTCATTATGTACAATTTATGGTGAATTTTCAAAGTTGATCAACATAATCTATTTTGTGCAGAATTCTGCTTCCCGATTTTCTAACCTTTCCTCGGTTAAAAATTCATATCCTTTTGTATACACTTTAAAATTGACCCCCGTTTGTTTTAAACAAAACTAGATTGATATATGAACACAAATATATAAAAATAATCTCCAAATTATTTTTATATAATTTCTGGTGAATTTTCAAACTCACTACTAATTTCAAAATATAAACTGTCTTCTTTAACCTCATCCTTAGGTTCTTCATCAATTCTTACAACCAATTCTTTAAAATCACTTAACTCTTCATAACCCATAAAACACAAGAAATCAACATCCCCTTCATCAACTCAAGATGAACTTGAACACTAATAATATTATCATGCAATATTGGTACCAAATGATAGCGTTTTTTGCATATAAAAATTTTCTATTTTCAGCATACTCAAAATCCTAAGGAAATTGCTTGAAAATTTAATTGAAGATTTCTCTAACCTTTGAAGAAACCCACGTCTGTTTGGAGAAGAAGATGAGCATGTGAAATGAAATGTTAGGTACATTTCATCTTAATTTACCTTTAATCTAACTTTAAATGAATAAAATATTCATTCACTTGAGATAAGACCAAATCACCCTTAATGAATCTTCCTATTCACCATAAAACCATGACAACTCATCCTAATCATATTTCAAAGTCAAAGTTGAATTATTTTGACTTTTATTTCTGAAATTTACCCTAAATTTTTCAAATCTTGCGTTTTAGTCACTAAATTCCACTGTTTCGGTTAAATCTAAAAAATTTCACATTTCCAAACCAAATTTCTCTGATCCAGAATATTAAAATAATATTTCCAACCATTTTATAACATCCTTCAAATTTTTGTGAAACTTCAATTCGATCCGAATGACCAATTCCTTATCGGCTTTAACCCTTTCTAATTTTTCTTTACTAAAATTCCAAATCCAAAAATATGATTTCTGTAAAACCCCATTCTCAAGAATAAAATATCTCTTTATGGAATAGAATCCTTTTTAGGAAATTTATCACTTAATTCCCTAAACTTTTTCCCAATTTTCTACTTTGACCATCAAACTTTCCAAATTTTCATTTTGATCATTATCTGAATTTTTGGGGTATTACACTATCATAATATGAGGTAGATCAACGTCAACTTTATGTTCATTTCCATCACAGAAGAAGGTGGAACAACATTACTATTGTGCTCGATTCCATCATAGTAGGAGTTAAATCAACACTAGTTTGCTTAACTCCATCACAGTAGGAGGTGGGTCAACATTGACATTTTGTTCGTCTATCACAGAAGAATGTGGATGAACATGGTCGTTTTACTCAATTCTATCACAGCAAAAGGTAGATTAGCATCCTTTTTGCATTTTATTCTATCATAGTAGGAGGAAGACCAGTGTCAACCTTTTGCCCATTTCTATCATAGAAGGAGGTGGAACAACATTACCCTTATGCTCGATTTCATCACATAAAGATTTGGATTAGCACCTTTTTTTACTCCATCATAATAGGAGGTGGGTCAGTGTTAACATTTTGTTTGTTCGTTACAGAATAAGGTGGATCAATATGTTCAATTTTCTCGATTCTATCACATCACAATATAGATCAGCACCTATGATGCGTTTGATTCTACCATAATATAAGGTAGATCGATGTCAACCTTTTGTTCATTTCCATCATAGAAGGAGTTGGAATACCATTATCCTTGTACTTGATTCTATCAAAGAAAGAGTTGGATCAGTATTCCATTTTGCTTGACTCTATCGCAACAAGAGGTGGGTCAACATCAACATTTGTTTGATACCATCACAGAAGGAGGTGAGTTGACATTTTCATTTTGCTCGATCTCATCATAGAATGAGGTGAGTCAATGTTGTCTCTTGCTTGATTTCATTACAAAATGAGAGGAGAGGAAGCGCTCGAAGGAAGAGAAATCCTATATAGGAGAGCTTGTTCAACTGTGACTTGGTCTTTGTGATGGAATGAAGGGTTCATTTAGAAGATCTCATCTTCTCTATCCAAGACAATTAAAGATTGAGAATAGTTCATATATGAGGGCTTGCTCAGGTTTTGGAGTTGACCATTTGCAAACTGTAAAGGGTTTATATGGAAGAACTTGGAGTTTGGTGATAGACTATCGGATAAAATTGGTGCCTTTGGTCCTTACCTCATTCTCGTTCCATAACAATGAGCAAAAAGGGGAACCTGTCATCACACATTTTATCTGGGTGATAACATTTTTAGTGAGCTTTATGGTTTTATAAATAAATATAGTATATAGTTTTCATGTGGTATTTGTTTTAAAAAAAATATAATATTAATATGGTTTTGTTATATGATACATGGTTTTAATATTAGTACGGTTGTTGCTATATAGTATACAATTTTAGTATATATATATAGTATTAGTTTTTAATAATCTAGTATATGGCTATATGATATTAATTTTTAATATGTTAATATGATGTAAAGTTTTTAGTATATATTTTAATAAATTAGTATTAGATAAATATAAGCCAGATTTTAAACTAGTCCATTTATTAAAAAAATAAATTCATTTCCAAAATAAATTAAAAAAAATGCCAATCCCAACTTTTTTTACAAGCCCACTTTCTTTTAACAATCTTTTGAAACCTTAGTACCTAAAATATGTGTTGTTGCCGCCTTTTTTGGGTGTAGGAGGGAAAGAAGTTAAACTTTGAAATTTAAATGGAGATAAAGGGATTATCTCAGGAAAGACATACTAATATACAGCTAATATATGATATTACCGGATATATTAAAAGATATTTAATAAATTTGATTTAGCGCTACCTATTATGTTGACATACTAATAATATTTTAGGTAGAAAATAGGAAAAACTATTAAAAAATTTGGTAACCGGTAAACTTTAGTTATCGGTAAGTATCAATACATATATATAAATGTTCATACTTATTTCACTGTGAAAAATATTAATTTAAAATTATCTTTTGAGTGAGTTTGAAGATATTAATTTAATAATTATACACGTCTAATGATTTATTTTTATGTTATGATATATATTATTATTAAATTAAAAATAATAAACATAGATATTAAATATTTATTATTATCTTTGGTTAAAATTGTTAAATTTAAATTCTAAATAATATTTTATAAAATATTTAAACAATCAAATAATTTTTTGTGTAAATGAAATTATTAAATTAATATTTTAGGTGGAAAACGTGAAGCACTATTAAAAATTTTTGAAACATAAATTACATAACTTTCAACAAAGTATCGATACATGTACAAAAAATATATATACTTTCAATATATCAGGTAACTCTTTACCGGTTTTGTCATAATGAAACTGGTTTTGTCATAATTTTACCTGTTATATTGTAAAGTATCGATACATTTTTATAAAAATGATCGATACTTTCAACATATAAGGTAGCTCTTTATCGGTTTTGTCATAATGAAATTGGTTTTGTCATATTTTTACATGTTATATTGTAAAGTATCGATACATTTTTATAAAAAGGATCAATACTTTCAACATATAAAGTAGCTCTTTACCGGTTTTGTCATAATAAAACTGGTTTTGTCATATTTTTACTTGTTATATTGTAAAGTATCGATACATTTTTATAAAGTATTGATACATTTTTATAAAGTATCGATACTTTCAACATATCAGGTAGCTCTTTACAGGTTTTGTCATATTTTTACATGTTATATTGTAAAGTATCAATACATTTTTATAAAGTATCGATACTTTCAACATATCAGGTATCTCTTTACCTGTTTTGTCATAATGAAACTGGTTTTGTCATAATGAAACTGGTTTTGTCATATTTTTACCTGTTATATTGTAAAGTATTGATACATTTTTATAAAGTATCGATACTTTATAGGCGCTATTATTGTTTTTCTTTTAAATTCCAAAAGTTTCGATACTTACTTAAATGGAATCGATACTTTCAACATATCCGATAAGTAGTTTAATGTAATAGGTTGCGCCTATTTTTTCACCATTTACATTATTAACAACCTTCAAAAATATCGGTAGGTATTTTAATATAATAGGTAGCACTATTTTTTTTACTGTTTACATTATTATCAACCTTCAAAAAACCGGTAGGTGTTTTAATGTAATAGGTAGCGCCTATTTTTTTTTATCATTTACATTATTAACAACCTTAAAAAAAATGGTATGTATTTTAATGTAATAGGTAGTTTAAATTTTGTTAACATTTATTCCTAAGGTAAGTTTATCATAATTGATAACAAATTAAGTAAGTAATTACCTATTTTGTTACATAAGCGCTACCTAATATGTTATTATGCTTGATAATGTTTCCAGTAATTAACCGATTATATTATCCTTGGTAACATTTTAAAAATTTACCTAATATGTTGTAATAACAAATTAAGTAATTAACTTATTTTATTATATAAACTCTACCTATTACATTATATAAGCTCTACCTAATATGTTATTGTGCTTAATAATGTTTCTAGTAATTAACCGGTTATGTTATCATTGGTAACATTTTAGGCGTTTACCTAATATGTTGTAATAACAAATTAAATAATTAACTTATTTTATTATATAAACGTTACCTAATATGTTATTGTGCTTGATAATGTTTCCAGTAATTAACCGGTTATCTTATCCTTGGTAACATTTTAGGCGTTTACCTAATATGTTGTACTAACAAATTAAGTAATTAACTTATTTTATTATATAAGCGCTACCTATTATATTATATAAGCGTTACCTAATATGTTATTGTATTTGATAATATTTCCGATTAAATAATATAACATATTTTATCTACATTTTAACTGGTTACTTATTTAATCAATCACGTTGTTTTTTAGCCGTCGTACAACAGAACTTCTTAGAGATAAAACTTTTAATGATGGTACAACTTTTGAAGGGGGCATTAATGGGTGCCAACTCATTAATCCAAGTGAATACGCAATCTAACATGAGCCCTGGATAAGAGTTTTGATCTGAAGGTCACGGTTGCAAACCTTCAGCAATCCATATGGGGAAAGTACAAACAATTTTAGGCCATTGGATCTAGTTTCATTCCAATGGCTAGATTCGAGTCTTCACAATAGGATGTTCTATAGTCGTCGGTGCGTTATCTTCACTGCCGGCGCGCGAACTACAAGTCTTCGTATCCTCCGTTCGTCAATCACCAGTCTCACATGGAAAATAAATAAAAAATCAGGAAAATCAGGAAACATCATTGGAGGCTTCTAGTACATAGCTTCAACTGAAATGCGTTAAGGTAATTGTTTTACAATGAATTTTAGAGAGGGAAAATGTGGAATCATGTTAATCAAGCCATTTTTCAGTGGTTATTATTGGATATATGAACTGCAAAACTACACCGTTAGCACTGACTGAAAATATAAACAGTAATTAAGAAGAACAAATTCTTAAACCGTGTCGTGGTAAGAACCACTGCCTTAGAAACGAATTCGCCCCTATGTGTGTAATCGCTGCAGTAGGCGGACCGTCCCCCGAGGTTAACACGGTCGCTCCGAATTCCCTACACCCGAAACCGGAGTGGACTGCTGGTGGTATTGTACTTCTGATCGGAAAGCACTCAGAGAGAACTCACAGAGAGAACTTTAGAAAACACTTTGTAAGTGAATTGTGAATGTTTTTGAATGAGTTGAGAAGATGAATATAGCTCTCTATTTATAGGCTAGAAATAGGGTTAAAATCGTCTATAAAATTTCAGGATTAAATCACTTATTTGTAACAGCTGAAACGTCTAGATGAACCTGACTCATAAATAGTCCAGGTTCATTGTATCATTATTCAGCTGTTATAACTCCCGAAATTATATCATGTAACCCTTGGAATTAAATCAAATAACTCATGTAACTCCTGATATTAACAGCTTGTCTCCTCTGTACAAAGCTGTAAATCAGTCCAGGTACATCTTAACGTTTCTGATTTAATTTAGGAATAAACTGTTTAATTTCTGATAACAAATAATTCAGCTGTTATTATTTGAAATTTCCAACAGTCCTCAGCAGCCTATAAATATCAGTTGATATCTTTCACATTTTCCATTTGTTTCTTTCAAAGAGAAATTCCTCAAGAATTTTCTCTAAAACGATAGTATCCGCGCGAACGTGTCGAAGACACGTATTACCACGACCACGACCACAACCACGACCTCGACCTCGACCACGACCACGACCACGAGCCGAGCCGAGCCGTGCCGTGCCGAGACGAGACGGACGGACGGCGGTGGCGGTGCGCGAGAGCCCCCCCTTGTTCTCTATCACTCAACAAGGAAGTGGAATGTCAAGCCTTAAATATCATTCCCAATAGTGTTTCCAACACTATGTGGGATTGAGCATTACCAACATTCCTCCACTAATGCGAAAGAAATCTTCTGAAACTCGAAAACAAGCTTTCCAAAAGAGCAATAGCGAGATTAGTTGCTAAAGCACTAGTGAACATATCTGGAACTAGTACATAGTGATGATGAGCAATCCTTCTCTTAGATAAGTGAAACTATTCTGGAACTTTCTAAGATCAGGGTAAACTCATAACACACAACTAACCCCTTCATCCACCTGAGTCCTCGATATGTAAGATATATATATATATATATATATATATACAAAAGTATATATTTGGCCATCTTACCTCAGGATTCTAGTAAGTGTGCTAGAAAAATGGCCCAACATTTTTCATAGAAGGCGGCTAACCCTTCTCACTTACATAGGTTATTTCATCAAGTTTATCTCCACATAAACCACCCTTTAAAAAGGGATATGAAATAATTAAGAGCTTTTATAATAGCTCAACCTCACAAAGGGTATGGTGACTTTTTTCAAGTTCATTATAAATGAACCACCCAAACTCTGGGCTAAGAAGTCATTAAGAATAAATATTCAACCTCATTTATCGGTAAATTCAATAAGTCCTTCTCACTAGAACCATCCAAATACTTGGATTTGAATTTATTAAGAGTTTAACAAACTCAACCTTTCTGTCGGTAAGTTCATCATTTCCTACCCACTCACTTTGGGTTATGAACTTATTAAGAATAGATATTCAGCCAAAATCGGTAAATTCATCAAGTCTTTCTCACTAAGACCACCCAAAGCATGGGCTATGAATTTATTAAGAGCAATTAAGCTCATCCTGGGCATGCACATTATTTATCATAGGGATAGGCAGTAGGAATGTGCACTATGAGTCTTTCCATGGTTTCGTTTGACCACATGGAACTTAGATAACTAAGTTGGGTATCCACCATGAATTCCTCAACCAATGGGCTTTAGACCCATCCCTCTCGACGAATCTAGGACCAGCTTCCGACTTAACCCTTTGGTAAGTGGATCTGTTAGGTTCCTTTCCGACTTCACATACTCTAAAGAGAGCACTCCATTCTTTATCAAGTGTCTAACTGATTCATGTCTTATGCGAATATGTCTTTTCTTACCATTGTAAGCTTGGTTCTTAGCCACACATATCGCAGCTTGTGAATCACACAATAATTAAACTGGAGGAGTCGGTCTTCCCCACAACGGAATATCTGCTAACAAGTTTCTGAGCCACACGGCTTCTTGCCCAGCTAGGTCAAGAGCTATAAACTCTGACTCCATGGTAGAACGAGCAATACAAGTCTGCTTTGATGATTTCCACGAGATTGCTGCTCCACCCAAAGTAAAAACATACCCGCTCGTAGAGCTTACCTCGTCATTATCAGAAACCCAGTTAGCATCACAATATCCTTCCAGTACCGCAGGAAAGCCAACAAACTCAAGTTTCCAATCCACAGTACCCTTAAGATACTTCAGTAAGCGTTTAAGTGCAATCCAGTGCTCACCACTCGGATTATGAGTATATCTACTTAGTTTACTCACAGCATAAGCAATATCAGGCCGAGTATAGTTCATTAAGAACATTAAGCTTCCGATTAATTTAGCATATTCAGTTTGGGAAACACTACTTCCTTTATTCTTAACTAGATGTATGCTAAGGTCATAAGGAGTTCGAACAGGGACGACATCAAAACTGTCAAATTTCTTTAGCACTTTCTCTATATAATGTGCTTGACATAAAGAAAATCCCTTCTCAGTTTTGGTAACTTTGACTCCTAAGATTACATCTACTTCTCCCAAATCTGTCATCTCAAACTTAGTAGACATGAAATTTTTAACTTTGTTGATGGACTCAATGTTAGAACTGAAAATCAACATGTCATCAACATAAAGGCTTATGATAACACATTCAGTTTCAAACATCTTCGAATACACACAAGCATCCGAACCATTCACAACAAAACCAAAACTAAGAATAGTTTTATGAAATTTCTCATACCACTGTTTAGGAGCCTGCTTAAGTCCATAGAGTGACTTTTTGAGTCTACAGACTTTGCCTTCCATACTAGGTGCCTCAAAACCTAGTGGCTACTCCATGTAAATCTCCTCATCTAGATCCCCATTCAAGAAAGCAGTCTTAACATCCATTTGATGTACCTGCAACTTATGAATAGAGGCTAGTGCAAATAATGCACGAATCGTTGAGATTTTTGTAACGGGAGAGTATGTATCAAAGTAGTCTAAACCAAACATTTAAGTGAACCCTTTGATGACTAACCTTGCCTTGTACCGCTGAATCGAACCATCTGGCCTTAGTTTCTTCCGGAAGACCCATTTGTTGGAGATTGGTTTGAATCCCTTAGGCAAGTCAACTAATTCCCAAGTATGATTAGACATTATCGATTCTAGTTCATCATTAACAACGCTTTTCCAAAAACTAGCATCGATAGATCTTATAGCTTCTTCAAAAGTTTTAGGATCCTCATCTAATAGAAAATTTTGAGCTATAGGATCTGAAATGAAGTCTAAATCATTTATCTCAGAAATAAAGGAAGTAATAAAGTCTGGTCCAAAAGAGGTTTCAACTCTTTACCTTTTACTTCTTCTAGGCTCAAAATCAATTTGTTCAGAAGACCTGCAGGATTACTAGAAGAAGTTGATGGAATATATTCTATTTGTGTTTCAATATTTATTCTCGGTTCCTTTAAAGGAAAAGTATTTTCAAAGAAAACAACATCTCTTGACTCGCAAATAGAATAATCTTGTAAAAGCATGAATCTGTATGCAGCACTATTCGTAGCATACCCTATAAACACTGCATCAACGGTTTTAGGTCCGATGGTGGACTTCTTAAAGTCTGGCAAGCCCACTTTAGCCAGACACCCCCACACTTTCAGGTATTGTAAATTAGGAGCGTATCCTTTCCACAATTCATATGGAGTAGAATCTAATTTCTTATGAGAAACTCGGTTCAAGATATAAGTTGCCGATAGAATGGCCTCCCCCACATGTTATCAGATAACCCGGCTTATTAGTAAAGAATTCATCATCTCTTTTAAAGTTCTATTTTTCCTTTCGGCTATATCATTCTGTTGAGGAAAATAGGGGGCTGATGTTTCATGAATTATGCCATTCTTTTCACAAATATCTTTTAAGAAATTAGATCCATATTCACCACCTCTATCAGATCTAACCCGTTTGATTCTCCTATCAAACTGATTTTCAACTTCTGCCTTATAAATAAGAAAGAAGTTTTCAGCTTCATCTTTAGTTCTTAGGAGATAAACTTTTGTATATCTTGAATAATTATCTACAAAAGTTATGTAGTAGTGTTTTCCTCCTTTACTTTCAGTGTTTCTAAAATCTGCTAGATCAGTATGAATGAGTTCTAACAGTTCAGTCTTTCTATTAGAAACAGTCTTAAAGTGAGGTCTAGTATGCTTAGCTTCTACACAAATCTCACATTTGTTAAAGCTAGTTGTGTCTAGTTTAGGCAAACTATTCATATTCATTAATTTCTTTAAAGCATGAATATTCACGTGTCCTAATCTAGCATGCCACATATCAATGGATTCAACAATATAAGCAGAAGTGGTAGCTTTATTTTCATTAAATTGAGTTTCAATGACAAATAAACCATTGCTTAAAAACCCTTTCCCCACATAATCACCATTTCGGGAAAGTACAAGTTTATCTGCCTCAAAAACTAACTTAATGCCTGCCTTATTCAGAAGCCCACCACTTATTAGATTTCTATGCAAGGCAGGTACATACATAACATTATTTAAAGCCAGAGTTTTTCCAGAAGTCAGCTTGAGTAAAACCTTGCCTTTGCCTAGCACTTCAGAGCTGCTAGAGTTCCCCATATACACACGTTCACCAGTGTTCCCATCCTCAAACTCGGTGAAAAACTCCTTCCTTGCGCAGAAATGTTTCGAAGCGCCAGTGTCAACTACCCATTCTGAACTGTTCCCCACCAGATTAACTTCTAAGACCACCGCAGTAATGATCTCATCATCTTTTTCTACAACGTGCATCTGTGGCTTGTTGTCATTCTGGCGGTCTGAGCGGTGTTGGCATTGGTAAGCTTTGTGGCCGGCTAAACCGTAGATATAACACTTGAACGTATTTCCTTCTGGTTTGGCCTTTCCTGACTTCTTGAAGTTGGTAGCCTTCTGTGGTTTCGTCTTTTTGTCTTGATTCCCACGTTTCATTATCTTCTTAAATTTAGACTCAACCAAGTTAGCTCTAAAAGATAAATTACTCATAGAATTAGTAAGCTTGTCTTTTAAACTGTTGGATTCTTCAATATTCATATGGCCCACAAGTTCTTTAAGCGAAATGTCTCTCTTCTTATGCTTAAGAGAGTTGCGGTAGTCGGACCAGGACTTGGGCAGCTTATCAATGAGTACATTGGCTTGCAGCACCTCACACATTTGCATCCCTTCAGTGATGATGTCAGTGACTAAGTTCTCATAGTCATGGACTTGATCCATTATTGGCTTGTCGTCTGTCATCTGGAATTTGAGCCATTCGCCGACAACGTACTTCTTGATCCCCGCATCATCCGCACCATACTTCTTGTCGAGAGTGTCCCATATTGACTTGGCACTCCTTTCTCTAAGGAACATATCAAATAGTTTATTTGACATGTGGCTGAGCAGATGTCCTCGCACCGTCTTGTTGTCCTTCTCTTATTTCTCGTAGGTAGCGAGAGCGGCGGTGGCAGTTGCTAAGGCATCATCATTGAGGACCGCATCCGCATCATTACCGGCAGCTGGGGTTGACGTCATGGTAGGTGGTGGCTTGAGCAACACGTAGTCAAGATCAAGTTGCTCGAAGAATATCAGAATTCTTTGGGACCACCTTCTATAGTTCTTTCCATCAAGTGCATCGAGCTTGGAAAGATCGGGAATAAGTTTGCTCAAAGGTGTCGACATGATTGCAGTTTATGGAGTTCTTTTCTAAACTATTGGATATATGAACTGCAAAACTACACCGTTAGCACTGACTGAAAATATAAACAGTAATTAAGAAGAACAAATTCTTAAACCGTGTCGTGGTAAGAACCACTTCCTTAGAAACGAATTCGCCCCGATGTGTGTAATTGCTGCAGTAGGCGGACCGTCCCCCGAGGTTAACACGGTCGCTCCGAATTCCGTACACCCAAAACCGGAGTGGACTGCTGGTGGTATTGTACTTCTGATCGGAAAGCACTCAGAGAGAACTCACAGAGAGAACTTTAGAAAACACTTTGTAAGTGAATTGTGAATGTTTTTGAATGGGTTGAGAAGCTGAATATAGCTCTCTATTTATAGGCTAGAAATAGGGTTAAAATCATCTATAAAATTTCAGTATTAAATCTCTTATTTGTAACAGCTGAAACGTATAGATGAACCTGACTCAGAAATAGTCTAGGTTCATTGTATCATTATTCAGCTGTTATAACTCCCGAAATTATATCATGTAACCCCTGGAATTAAATCAAATAACTCCTATAACTCCTGATATTAACAGCTTGTCTCCTCTGTACAAAGCTGTAAATCAGTCCAGGTAAATCTTAACGTTTCTGATTTAATTTAGGAATAAACTGTTTAATTTCTGATAACAAATAATTCAGCTGTTATTATTTGAAATTCCAACAGTCCTCAGCAGCCTATAAATATCAGTTGATATCTTTCACATTTTCCATTTGTTTCTTTCAAAGAGAAATTCCTCAAGAATTTTCTTTAAAAAGATAGTATCCGTGCAAACGTGTCAAAGACACGTATTACCACGACCATGACCACGACCACGACCTCGACCTCGACCTTGACCACGACCACGACCACGACCACGAGCCAAGCCGAGCCGAGCCGAGCCGAGCCGTGCTGTGCCGAGCCGAGACGAGACGGACGGACGGTGGTGGCGGTGCGCGAGAGCCTCCCTTGTTCTCTATCACTCAACAAGGAAGTGGAATGTCAAGCCTTAAATACCTTTCCCAATAGTGTTTCTAACACTATGTGGGATTGAGCATTACCAACAGTTATAAGTACCCATCATGAATTATTAACAACACACACAACGATTAACAATGATTACTATCCACTTAGAAATTCTTAGGACTTGAAAGTAAGGAGGAAAGTAAGGAGTTTTCCTTCTTCAAAAGTTCTTCATAGATTCGTTAGAGAATCATTGGAGGTATTTTGCCTTGGCTTCATAGGTGAGTCCCTTTATTTTTCGATTTTTTTTTTTGGATTTCCTCGAAGTTTAGTGACCACCAAATGTTATGGTGGCCGATGGTCGTAGAATGGTGGCAGGTTGAGAAGGTGGGAGGTTTGGTTCTTGGTTTGGTTTTGGTTAGGAGAAAAAAAAAGATGAAGAACATTGCAAGTTTGGGTTTTGATTATTGAAAATAATGTTGGGTTTTGATTTTTTTTAGTATAAAATAAGGGATAGTTTTGGATAAATGTTGAAAAGAATGTTGTTCTTTTAGTTGTTTTGACCCAAGAGAACAAGAAAAGAGTGGTGATTTCGTGTTTTTCAGATTAAATGTGATTTTGGTTATGAACACATGATGAACTTTGAATCAAAATGGGCAATTCGAGCTAAATATCACCCTACTTTCCTAATATGCCCGATATAACATTGTTTGTCCAATATTTTCCAAAGTAATACCCTTTCGGCTGATGTGGAAATAAGGCACACTCTCTGGAATGTGCTTTAATGGGATTTGCTGATGTGGATATAAGGCACGTTTTAGGGGAAACTCTTTTCAGTTGATGTGGCACCACGGTGGAAAGAGTGTTTTAGGGGACGTGTCTTTCCTTTATTTTTTAATTAGGATTAAGGTTTAGGGTAATTAGAAGTTGGTAATTTATTATGTAAAGGGTTTCGATTATGATTTAAGAATGGTCGAAAGTATTTTTTAATTTTGTATTTTAGGTTAAAGTGTTATATGTTTAGTTAAGGTGAAAGTGGTGAAGGATTTTGTAGGTCAAGGGTTCGTAACGGTTTTGTATGTTAAAGTTGTTTAGGGTATGGTTCGATTAAATTGAAAAAAATAATCACTTGAAGTAAGAGGGAAGTAGAAAATTTTGGTAGAAAATACACATTCATTGGGAAATTATAGAATATGCAATTACATTGAAATATTAGAAACAAAGGAATACATTGAAATAGAAAATGTAATTACATAAGTAAGGGTTAACGGTTAAGTGATGCCAAAAAAAGATGTATACACGTTTCCTTGTGATAACATGTAAACATAAATTTTTAAGGAAAAAAACCCAAGACTCAGTGTCTTCTCCTTGAACGAGGGCAAATGCAATAGGAAGAATATTGCGGTTACCATCTTGGAGCACAACCAATAATAAAACTTGCTTGTATTTCCCATACAAGAAAGTATCATCAATTTGGACAAATGGTTTACAGTACTTCACTGCAATAATACACTAAAGGTAAGTCCAAAAAACAAGATAGAATTGGCAGCAATCGCGAACCACTCGATCATTCACGTATTGATGTTGAGTTTCGAAATCAACAATTGTCTTGGGATTAAGTCTTTGCATAACTTGAAACCAACTGGGCAACTAGTTGTAAGAGGAATCCCATTGGACATGAAGTTACACAATGGCATTATGTTTTGCCTTCCAAGATTTTTTGTAGGAGACAGTGTACCCATATTGTGATTGTATAGCAGAAATCAACACTGCAACATCTATATGAGAGCTTTACTTCAAAATGGGCATGATACCTTGGAAAATAATGTTCAAGTCCAAGTTGGGATGGTCCTAGTTTATTCCTCTTGCACAACACGTATGAGGATCGTTATATCTGGTTAATTCCCGTAAGTTGTTCTTCCTCTTTCTCTTTGATACACAAACCATCCACTTACATTCATTATCACGTTGGACACAGTAGCAAACATATTTCTCTGTGGTAGATCGATCAACTCGAGAGTGAACTGAGTTACGAATATTGTAACTTTTTATTTCCATTGTTGCTTCCTCTTTTGATGAGAACTCCATTCCAATGTATAAGTCACCATCATTGATTGGTGACTGAAATCCATAGTTGCAAACATTAGGGAGATCCGAAAATTCAGGCTCATACATTGCATCATAATCAGCCCCATACATATGTTTAGGAAGTTTGGCTAGTGATGTATTTATGGGAACTTCATCCGCATCATCATCGGAGTGTACGTTAAATTGTGATGAGTCAAGTTCAACGAATAATCTCGTTTCAGCACCATTTGCACCTGGCTCAATTAGAGGTTCTTTTGGTGGAGATTAGGGTTCCTCAGATAATCCAATGTTGAGGTCAAAAAAGTTGCCACTTGCGTGTCCTCCTCTTGAACTTGAAGCCATTGTATCATATGGGTTATGAATAGACTGTTGTGTCGATGGAATTTCTATGTGCAATTCGAAAATGGTGACAGATGAATGTCTACCCCTTGAAGTAGAAGATATGTTTCCATATAGATTATTATTAAAGCCACGTAGGTTGAGATCATAAGCAGTTGCTAATGAATGCCTTCCTAATGAACTTCATGGCATGACATCTGGCATTGGATTTGTCATTAATGATGTGAAATCATTACAGATTAGTTGTGTCAGGCTGTCAATTTGATCAGCTTAATACGCAAAGCCATAGTGAGAGGAATATGAGAGACAACTAGAAGCACGAACCTCAATAAAAGTGGCATACATTTTAATAAAAGATTATGATCTTCTCATATTAGCATCAACCATCATAGTAACGTCATCCTCGTTGGAAATTTGAAATGATGTATATGTGACTGGAAAAGGTTCAGTAGGAAATCTATACTAAAGTGAAGATAGTCTTCTCCTACATGCAACACGAATTTTTAATGAATTTTTTTTATTAACTCCTCAAGAGTGATGTTTCTCTTCAAGGTTAAGGGGATATAATGATTTTATTCAAAAACAACCCCTCTTCAGATTCCTGAATTTCTCCGTCATAGTAAACAACAGTAGAAAAATGACTCATTTTTAGAGAATATAGGTTTGAGAGTTTGAAAATTTTAGAGTATAAGAGATTGAAAGGTTCGGAGCAGATGTTTGTTTTGAAATTTTAGAATATGTCCTACTATGTGTGATGTCCCCTGTGGGGAAGTATTCACATAAACCACATATCATGTTTGAGGGGACGCAACAATGTGGTGAAAGCGCTTCTTGTGGGAAGCGTCTTTCCTTTTTTCAGAGAATATGTTATAATTGCCCTATTATGTGTGATGTCCCCCGACGGGGCACTATTCATATCAACACCTATCATGTTTGAGGGGACGCAACAATGTGGTGAAAGCACTTCTTGTGGGATGTCCCTTTCCTTTTTGTCAGAGAATATGTTATAATTGTCCTATTATATGTGATGTCCCCCGATGGGGCACTATTCATGTCATCACCTATTATTCGTTATAGGATTAGAAGTTGTTCAAATACCAAAACTTGTTTGAAAAGTTTGTACAAATTTATTCATTCAAAAATGAATCAGTCATTCGAATATATTAAATATTATTTAGAATATATTAATTATTATTTAAAGTTAAAAAGTGAAATTTACTCCTTATTCTACTCCAAAATTAAGTCTTATTGTGGAAAATATTTTTGAAATAGTTTTTACAAAGCAATGTAATTTAAGTTTCAATTGTAATGTCATTTTCTTTGTGAACTTTAATTGGAATATGAAGTTGACTTTGAATTTCGAATTCAATTTTAAATTTTAATTGGAATATTTAGTTGAATTTGGATTTGAATTTTAAAACATTTAACAAACATTTCATGTTGAATTTAAATTTAAATTTTAAAAACATTCTTGTAACAACCATTAAAAATTTAAATAACATTACTAAATTACATAAAATTTTGAAATACAACTATTAATATTATGTGGCTGGATCAACGACGTCGTCTTCTCGAATGAGTTCCATATGGCGGTGGTTCTCTATTTCGCTGAGGATTTCTTCATATAACTTGCTCTTCATTCTCCTCATCTTCACTATCATCATCATCATCGACATTTTGTTCATTTGGCATGGATGACGATGAAGGGTCTGTATAAAATAATGACCCTGGAGGAGTGTTACTAACAATCCCACCGCTCAAAGAGAAATGAGAAAACTATGAAAATAATTGCATCGATGTTTGTGATCCATATGGAGGTGGAGGTGTTTGTGGAGGAGGAGCACCACCAGCCAAATAAGATGCATATGAACCATATGTTGGATCATTAAGCATAGTCGTATATGCACCTCCATGGGGTGTCATAAAACCCTGTGGGCTAGGCATGTAACCTTGCGGGTTGGGTATGTACCCCTGTGGGCTAGGAATGTATCCCTGCGAAGATGGCATATGAACTGGTGGTCTGGCCGTATACCCCTACGGAGATGACATATCAACTGGTGGGCTAGGCATATACCCTTACAGAGATGGCATCTGAACTGGTAGGTTGGGCATGTACCCCTGTGGCATCATAATCGGTGGAGATAATGGATATTGTGATGGTTATGCTGGTACGACTGATGCCAAATCGATAGCGGCTTCTCTCCGTCTATGAGTCGGAGGACGATGATATTGTGGCAGTGAACGTCTATTTCGACACCTATGAATGCTCACCCCTCGTGGGTCCTCTGAAAGTAGGAATGGCTTCCCATTTTCATTCAACCATTGAAGATATTCATCCGTAACCATCTGACCAGTTTCAGCGTAAAATTGTCGAGGGGGCAAGCATTGATACCGGTTCTCCCAAATTACAATCAAATCTCTATGTTTCACCACCCAGTTGACCTCTTTTTTTCCTGGTCTGTCTATGTTATGCATATTGTCTAAATTGATAGGTTCTTCAGGAATATATTGCTTACAACAAAACTGACGAAGAACATGATCAATAGATGCCACTCAACAATAGCATAACATATTAGAGGCATAACTGGCATCCAAACATCTAATGGCCCATTCAAGTGAGGTGGGATGCAAGCCTTTATTTCATCGCTCGCATATGTATCCACTGAAACTGAAACATAAATATATAATTCTAATAAATATATTATTCTAATTATATCAAACATTTTAAATTAAATTCTTCATATTTAAATACGTACCTCAGACCCAACGTTTTATCAATAATTAAACAAATTTCCTCTAGTTTACTAGGGATATCTCTATGATTCTTTCTTCTTATCGACCACCTATGTAATATAATATAAACTAAATATCATCCTATTTAATTAAAAATATTTAAATCAAATTTTAGTTATGAAATTACCTCAATAATAATAGGAATACATACAACCCATTAATGATCGGACATAAGAAAGGCATGCGGAACCACGCCCATGATTGGAGAAGCAGGAGACATCCACTGATAGCAGTTTTAATATAATTCGTTGCATGGCACATTTCTCTAAAGAGAAATGCCAAAACTACGGCGCCCCAATTGTATCTTCCTGCTTCATCAAAATCAATAAGATGACACAACCACATACAATGCACCTGGTTGCGAGATTTGTCGGGCATCAATTTTCCTCCAATGATTCGTAGTATATATGCATGAGCACGTGCCTTTGTTTCATCCTCATAAGCATTGTCATTCAAAACTTCAAAATTGGCTTTTAGTCATGATAAAGATATTCAAACTCCAATGAAATCTGGCGAGAAGCTCCAAGATACTCTATGCATAGTGAATGTCAATCACCATCGGCCACACCACACATAATTTTTCCATCAACGGGAAGCTCGAAATGCAATGAGACATCCTCCAGTGTAATTGTACACTCTCCACATGGAAGATGAAATGTGTGTGTCTCCGGTCTCCACCTCTCAATTAATGCAAAAATTAAGGTGGGTTCGATTTTGCAACCGCCAACAACTTTCGCAATATACCCGAACCCGATGGATGGCATATACGGCCAAATACGTGTTGGTGTCGGTATCCTCGTGTTTCGAATAAATGTCTCCAAAATACGATCATTTTCCTAATTAATAAACATTCCAAAAATTTAAAATTAATATAAATTCATGATAACTTTAAATTAAAAAAATATTAAACATTTACATAAATTTTAAAAAAAATTATCATATCACTAAAATGTCTTGAGATATGATTTGCATCCAATCGCAGCAGCATCTCGCTTTCCATTATACTGTAGGCAAACAAATATAATTAGCACAATTAATTAATTAATTAAAATAAATAATAATTATATAAATATTATTTTAACAAAAAAATATAACATTATTTTTTAAAAATTATTTATAAAAAATAACAACTATTTAAAAAATACTAATTTAAAAATAAATTTCTTACGAATTACTAAGAATTTTTTAACTCAAATAATAGATGAATTTGAGTTATATTAGAGAGAAATAATTGTTTTGGTGTGAAGAATTAGGGGGTTAAGGGGATTTATATAGGGGAGGAGGAGGGTGTTTAGGTGGGAAAACGGGTGGGAATTAAATGCCTATTAATGGAAAGCGTGTCCCCGGCAGCGCTCCTTCTCACATGTCACCGAATCTCCAGAAAGCGCACCCCCTGCAAAGCGCCTTACCCGCGTGGCATCTCAGTCAGCAGAAACCCGTGTTTCCCTGCAAAGTGCCTTACCCTCGTGGCATCCCAGTCAGAAAAATCTCGTTAAACGCATTCCCGGTAGCACACCTTATTTCCACATCAGCTGAAAGGGTGTTACTTTGAGAAATATTGGACAAACAGTGTTATATTCGACATATTAGGAATATAGGGTGATATTTAGGTCAAATTGCCTCCAAAATAGGGTTACAAATATAGGAAAAAGATGTTTGGGGTAAAAATCTGAAGATAATTTTAGAGGGAAATTGTTTGGGAGAAAAATGAACCTTACATATAGAAAGCGAGGTTTTGTAACCTGGGGTTTTTTTGGTATAATCAGTGGGTGGGTCATCAGAGAATCACATTTGTAGCATTGGACCTATTTTTTCCTTTCTTCCATTTTGGTCATTGTAAAATTGCAATTCTAATTTTTCTATATTTTCGTTTAATTCAATTCAACCTGGTTTCTTTCAATTTGTTTATTAATGTGTTTAATTGTTGAACGTGAGTATTAATTTTTAATTCTCTTGTTCTTGTCGTGTGTGTAATTATAAATTAAAACCCTTAGATTTTAAGACTTTTAGTTTTTGTCTCTTACTAAGATTTATTAGAGCCTTTAGGATTTAGGTTATTTTTAATTAGTTAATTAGACTAACTAGATTAGAAATAAACCTTTAAGTTTAGGTTCTTTAAAAATAATAGAAACTCATTATAAATTCATAACTGTGATTAATTTAAAATATTTGTTTGTTTTCTAATATTGAAAAGAATGCTCCTAAAACAACTGGAAGTTCGATTTCAATATTATTAAATAAATTATATTTTCTATCAAGTGGCCGCTTAAAATGAAATTAGGTCTAATTAATTTTTAAATAAATAAATAAATATCGATTCGTGCTTCCCTCAATAATTCAATTAAGTGTTTAATTCCTAGCTTTTTGCTTAGGTTCTTATTATTTGTTCGATTGTTGTTTTTATTAAAAAACTTTTACTGGCATTCTTTAAATTATTTTGAATTATAATATAAGAAATGATTCACTTAATAAAACTATAGAGTCGTTTTCTTCATTAATTAAAAAATAAATAAATGGTGTCATCTTGTTCCCTAAATTTCTAAAATCATAGAAAATGTCAATAATATTTTATTTAAAACAGTAATAGACATTTTCTAGGGTTTTCAAATTTCTTAGAAACCAAACAATTTTCTAATATTTTGATTAAAACATAAGAAATCTGATCTAGTTACGAAAGTAACCAGAAAATAATTGTTTTCTATATCCATCAAACGAAACGGTTGAGATGGTTTCCAAAGTTCGTACTGTTTTCCACGCAAAGTATTGTAGCCAATACGTCGTCCCAATAATTTGAATACAATAGTCATATCAAGGCTCTTAACAATAAGACATTGAATTCTATGAGAGAAATCGATGGATATGATCCCATCTATTGCTGAACATGAGACGTCACCTTCAAGGATTTCAATCTCATCTTCCTTGATGATTTCTTCAACTTCTGGAACCACGTGTAAATCACCAATTAATTTATTCTTGTACGAAAAAACTTTTGAAGCAGGTGTCTTTGGAAAGAGGATCTCCGTATCCATGGGGGCAATATCATGCCCAGGGGATAGGTATCTAGCCAGAGGCTGGATCCACAACGTTGGTCTCTCCCTCATCAGGTGGCTTTTGGTCGTTCCGCCTTGGTTTTTTGGGTCAGTGGGGGTCGTCGCTTATTTCTAAGAGAATCATAAGAGTTTTGGACAAGAATTTCTTCTCTTTAACCTATCTCTATTATCAACATGGTATCAGTTTAGGTTACCGATCTCTTTTACCTTACTAGGATGTGATTTCTTTTGCCTCCTATGAGGCTATCTTTCATCCTTTCCACACAACCTTAACTGATTCATCCACTGCCTCTATAACACGTCATCGATTGAATGGTAATAATTATATATCGGTCTCATTCTGTTTGACTTTATCTCATTGATAGATGCAAACAACACTATCTTTTAGAGACAACACCGATTCCTTCTCCTACAACTCTCAATTATTCGAACTGACTAAGTGAAAATAGCATGATTATGTCATCGTTGATCAACTCTATGATTCCTGAAGTGGGGGATAACTTTATGTTGTACGAAATGGTTGGTAAAACTTGGAGTATTGTGAAGGATACCAACTCGAATCTGGAGAATTCTGCTACGTTATTTGGGATTGAATGTCAACTTGTTAAATCAAACAAGGCAATATGATTGTCACTCAATATTTTACTCTTTTATCTCGGTTGTGGCAGCAACTAGATTTGTTTGAATCTCATGACTAGTAGCGTGGAGATGATGCTTTAGTGTCTAAACAAATCATTGTGAAGCGTCAGATATTTCAATTTTGTGTAGTTTGCATCAAGATCTTGATGAAGTTTGGGGAAGGGTGTTGGGTCTTAAACCTCTTCCTTTGATTCGAGAGGTTTTCTCAGAAATTCGATGAGAGGAAAGTCGACGCAACATCATACTTCCGGATTCTCGACCCACTGAAGGGTCTGCTTTACTCATTTCCACAATACTTCTCGATAAAGAAGGGGATAACTTGGACATTCATGCAGGATTTTTGTTGGAAGCTACATGACAAGCCCGTCAATGAGAGACCTTCAAAATATAATCAATAGCGTGATTCTCAAGGAAATTGCATCCCGACTAATGGTCTATAGGTAGTTCTTTTAGTAGAAAAATAAACAGACGGAGGAATTGCAGTAGTTCTTTAGTTAAATATTGCCTATACATCTGCACCTACATCTTCGACTCTTTAAGGTAGAGTTTTCTTGTCTACTTTGGCTAATAAAACCAGTACTCCCACATGCATTATGGATTTTGGTGTCAGTGATCATATGACAAGTGATACTTTGCTCTTTCACACCTTTCAAGCTGAACAGTCTACCTCTCATATCCAAAAAATGAATACTTCTCTTTCTAGAAGTGTCGGTCATTGATAAGATTCGAGTTTAGGGAAGGTGATTGGCAGTGCTAAGCTTTGTGGGGGTCTTTAACTGCTTTCGACGAACCACTCCTTCTAACCTCAAGCTTAATCTGGTTCTATGTCACAATCATCATCTTTGTTTGAACCTTTAACAAATTTTATGCTATTTTATTTTCATTTAGGTCACCCTAGTTTCTTTTATCTTGTCAAATTGTTTCCATAATTTTTTTATCAATAAAAGTCCTAAAATTTTCTCTTGTGATATTTGTCACCTTTCTAAACAAATAAAGAGTGTTTAACTCCCTTCTCCATCCAAACCATCCAAATAGTTTGTCATGATACACATTGATATTTGGGGTCCCTCTAAGGTAGCAACTTTATCTAGGTTCCGATGGTTGATTTCTTTTATTGATGATCACACTCGTACTATTTGGATATGTTTCATGAAAACTAAATATGAAGCTAGTGAAATATTTAAATGATTATATAACATGGTTGAAACCAAGAACTCCCTTCTCCATCCAAACCATCCAAATAGTTGTCATGATACACATTGATATTTGGGGTCCCTCTAAGGTAGCAACTTTATCTAGGTTCGATGGTTGATTTCTTTTATTGATGATCACACTCGTACTATTTGGATATGTTTCATGAAAACTAAATATGAAGCTAGTGAAATATTTAAATGATTATATAACATGGTTGAAACCAAGATGTAGATTTCTATCCAGATTTTTCATTCTGATAATGACAGTGAGTATTTTACCAATATTTTAGGTCATTTCTTTAAGGAGAAAGGGATAATTCATCTTACTTCATGTGTCAAAATTTTTTTCTTTTTTCTTTTTTTTTGAAAGAAAAGTTGACCTCATTAAAAACCCCTTCTACCAACTCAAAGGTTAAGTTTCTAGAAAGGGAAAAGAGTGACCAAATTCCATTAATCAACCATTAAACACTCTTGTTTTACATCATTCGAACAAATGGTGATATATCAGACCCAAAGAAATAAGGAGCACTACAATCAAGGGCCCTTTTAGCTAAATTATGATCAACTCTTTGCTTGCGGACGGACATATGATACTACATAACTATCAAACACATTACATTTTTCACGAATAGCTACCATATGAACCCAAAATGTTGAATCATTTCCAGTCATATCATTATAAAGATTAACCATTAAAGTGGAATCCAACTCAATAATAATGTCGTGCCACCCCTCATCAATGGCAAGATTAACAGTTATAGCTAGACTATGCAATTCAGCCAGGGTTGGTTCATAGATACTGCCCAAAGTAGTAGTCATTCCACTAAGGACCAAACCAACCACAAGCATCACGAGTAATAACACATATCGCAGCCATTAGAATCGTTGAATTATAGGCACCATCAACATTTATTTTGACAACTTGTCCAACTGGCGGCCTCAAGCGGTTGGCCTCGTGGATATTATTTCGTGTAGGGGCCTATTGTTGTTGAGCACAAAGTCATGATGCAAAGCTTTGGCATTGGCTACAATCACCCAAGAAGGTTGACCTTCCATCATGCACTACTGAATTACGACCATTCCAGACATTCCAAAGGAGCACCACAAAACCTGCAAAAGTGTCTATTCCAAGCGTAGCATGTACAGATTCCAACCATAATAATGTAGAAGTATAATTTGAAGTAAGAAAGTCACCTGCTATGACTGCTAATCGAAAAATGTCCCGCACATAGGGACAATCCCGAAATGCATGCATCGTTGTCTCAACCTCTACCTTTCATAACAAAAAAATAGCATCACCCAACCCCGCTACCAGTACTCTGCTAGCAACTGGTAACGCTTCATTCACTAGTTTCCACGCAAAAATATGTACCTTAGGAAGTATACGCACCTTCGCAATTGTCTTCTATAAAGGGGAGGGTATACCTAGATTATGGGATGGTTTCTGGAGTCACCAATATGCAGATCGAACTGAATAAACACACGAATCATGATTCCCCAAAATAATATTATCATGCACACAAGGTGTTATCGGAGTCTACAGCACTGTATCCACATCTAATCCTAGTGCATATTCCTTAATTGTTAAATGTTATAGGTACCTGTAAGGTTCACCCGTTGCATACCTCCCCACAGATCCGAAAATAGTTTAGTGTTACTATTACATCCCACTGTCCAAAATAATGTTGGTGACAATTCTTATAAAGCCTTATGGAGTCCTTTCCACGCATAAGATCTCTTGTCTCCCATTTTATCATGGAGAATATCACCGATTGGATAGTATTGAGCTCTATACACCCTAGAAAACAACGAATTGAGGTCTTTAATTAAATGCCACAATTGTTTTCCTAAAATCGCTAGGTTGAAAGATTTGAGGTCTCTCTGAAACCTAAACCGCCTACTCTTCTTGGTTTACAAATATTGGTCCAGGCCATAAACCCTCTTTTATCTGGCGTTCCAATCCACCAATAACAACGCATAAGGCCAGTAATTTCTTTCAATAGATGTTCCGGGAATAAATAGCAGAACATAGCATAATCCAGGATCCCTTTGATGTGTTGTGCCTCCAAGGACGAGTTTTTTTAGAAAAACAAGACTATCGTCTACAAACAGCAAATGAGATACTCTAGGCCCATTCTGTGAAACTCGTATACCCTTTATTTAATCAGCACTCTAAGCCTTATGAAACAAAGAGGATAAAGCTTGTGTCACAAAGAGGAATAAAAAAGGGGATAGTGGGTCCCTTCGCCTAAGTCCTCGGCTCAGTGTGAATTCCTCGGTTAAAGATCCATTTACCCAAGCTAAAAGGGACACAGTGGTAACATGTGTCATTATTATATCCACGAACTTCTGATAGAAGCCCAATTTTAACATAACACACCACAAAAAGGTACATTCCACTATATCATATGTTTTCTCAGTATCCAACTTCAGTTTAGTGCCCTTGTCATGACCATTCTTTAAGGAATTCAAACTTTAGGAATTCAAATAAGAGAAAATAACCTCAGTCCGAAAATGTCTTATAATATACGAATTTAATCAATTTTTTTTGGATTTGTCAAAATGACCAACAAATTCGCAACGCGAACTCCAATTTCGCAACCCAGTTTTCAATTTCGCAACGCGAATATGTAAATCGCATTGCGATTTTCCAAATTCGCGTTGCGATTTTCCATATTCGCAACGCAGAAGTTAAATTCGCAACACAAAGTCAAATTCGCAACGCGATAGTCAAATTCGCAACGCGAAAGTCAAATGTTTTTACGCGAAACACAATATTAATTTCGCAATACAAATGTAAACAATATTATCGTAAATTATCTCTAACCTAAAACTCTAAATCACAACTCATACCCATCTCCATCTCTCACTCTCTACGACGACATCCGTCCCCATCTCCGACGAAATCCGTCTATCTCCATCTCTCAGAGCAACCCTCACAACCATTCACGGTCATAAATAAAAAATCAACCACCAAGGGTTAGTTTTTTTAATCTCTTATTTTTGTTTTGAAATTTTTGTATTATTATTATATTTTTCTTATATTGATGATAAATTTAGTGGTAATTTCAATATATATAGATTAACCATTTCACTGAGATTCCTTAGTAAATTCATTCGGTTGCTGCCAATACTGCTAAATTGTTTAGTCTTTAACCCTGTGAAGTTAGTAATTGTCTTTGTTTTGTCTTTTTGTTGAAAAACCCCTAAATCGCAACACCAAATTCGCAACGCGAAAATGAAAATCGCAACGCGATTTAGTTTCGCGTTGCGATTTTCATTTTTGCGTTGCGAATTTAAGTTTCAGAAACTTCTTTTATTCTGCAAATTGAAACTTGAATGAATTGCATTACTTCAACCAAAAAACAAAGACAAATACTAACTTCACAGTGTTACTAATTTAAGTTTCAAGAATAAACTACTACTCTTTATGTTGTCCTTGAACCTGCACTAAACCTATATGTTATCCTTTTAAATGTTTATATAAGTGCTTACTTCTGGAATGTTATCTGATGCATTTTGTGAACTATGATGGAATAATGACTTGGGTGAATATCGTGCTAGTTTGAAACATATTTGGCTTTGTTTTCACTGTTTAATATCATGTCTGTTTATAGTGTATAATTTGTAGTTTTTTGGTATATCTAACTGTATGTTTATTGTTTTTTTAGAAATTTTTTTCGGTTGCATTGACCTTAAGGAATAAATTAAGCCTAGCCACTAAAATTGCATCGACGCTTACACCTCTACAAAGAAAATGTTTGAGGATACTTGCTTCGGGCCATGGCTGAAAGTGCAACATACGGGTGGAGATGCCATGTTGACACATTGTTTCTTCAGACCATGACTAACGATCTACCCGAGGGGATATAATGTGGTGATGAGGAGATATGGTTTCATTTTCCTCCGGCACATACTTGTTTTGGGCAGGAGGAGTTTTGCTTGATCACTGGTCTACGCTTCAGACACGATGATGTAGGTCGGTACACTAGTCATATCGCCCGCCATCATGGTTATCTCGGGTTTTTCCTGAGCTGGCAAGTCGAAGCCGAGTTTACACGTCGACGACTTGAAGAGATTATTTGATAAAGATGGTTTTACTCGGATGGATAACTTTGATGTTGTCCGAGTATGCCATTTATTACTTTTGCATGCCGGCTTTTTAGGCAAAGAGGGCAGACAACCTATCTCTGAGGACCTAATATTATTAGTAGAGGACCTAAATGCATGGAACCTGTTTCCGTGGGGTTCATATCTATGGAAAGCTACCTAGAAGAAGTTGTCGTCTGCCTTTGAGGACCGAAAAAGTTTACGGGGCGATGGTTCTAAATACACTTTGACAGGCTTTACTTGGGCCTTTAAGGTAAGAATTTCTATATAATGTTTCCAAAATATAATTATTTAACAACGATAAAAAGATCAAATGATATTCCTAGGGCTATACCTGGAAAGGATTGCATGTGGATTGGGAAGAGTTACTCCCATATACGACGATGAATGATGTAAGTTAACACACAAATAATACCATATATAAACAAGTTATTACGTACAAGTTTAACTGTTTGAGCTTTTATATTGTTAGGAGGCCAACTGTCCATTACGAGGGCTGAGCTTGCCATAATTGGTGGCAAGCTAGTAAGCGGTTTTTTGATGGGATGGATGATGAGCACCCCCCACCTCGAGAGCCATCACCTGATCGGGCCGATTCTACAGCTCCACACCCGGAGCCATCACCTGATCGAGCCTCTTCTCCACCTCCACCATCACCTATTCCATCACATCATCGAGCCTCTTCTCCACATCACCTCATGATAGGCGACCGACAAAGAGGCCACAACATTTATCTCCCTGTTCTCCACCTCCACAGGATGAGTTAGGGAAATTACGTGATGAGGTCGGTGCTTTACGTCATGAGTTTGGTACTTTACGTGAAGATATTGGTGCATGGCGTGATGAGGTTTGATCTTTACGTGGTGAGGTGGATTTTTTACGCGATGAAAATGGTGCGCTACGCGGTGAGGTATCTACTTTACGTGATGAGGTTGCCGCTCTACGTGAGATTATTTCATTGTTGCAGAATGAGGTTCATACTCTACGCAATGAGGTAAATTTGTTTAATACTATACTAAAAATACAAATAACCTTTTTCCGGCATTATTTATTTATTTATTTACTGATTTATGTATTAATTTATTTTCAGCGGCCCGATAAGGTAGATGCTTTATGTCAGGTTTTTCTTGCACGACGGGGTTCACGCATCAGACGTCGTGCACGTGCCATTACGTCTCCGTTCACCCCACTAGTGCCAAGACTCCGTAAGAATAAGCCCGATGCACCTATCATTATTCAAGAGGCGTCTCCTATCGTTCAAGAGGCCCCTCTCATCATCGAAGAAGCCCCTCCCACCGTTCAAGAGGCCCCTGTCATCGTTCAAGAGGTCCCGCCCGCCGTTCAAGAGCCCGATTCACATGGCGTCATAAGTCGACATATTGATAAACCCCCTCCCGTGCCCGATATGATGGATGCGAGTTGGCTTTCGTATGTGTTACCAGCCAATACCATTCCTCAGCAGGAGAGGGAAACACTACCGGACACAATTACGGATAATACCCTTTGGGCTAAGACCGCAGTTGATTTTTATCTACATGAGCGGAGCAAGGGGTGTATTCTGACCTATGCCAAAATCGACGATGCTATCATTTGTTTCTTGACCGGTCTTGGTGGGGTATTTTATTAGGGGTTGAAGATAATGGCTATCTCGAAGGGGTGGTAAGTCTTATATTATTCTTATATTGCATTTTGATAATTTTTTTAAATTATTAATAAATTCACTAATATATTTATTTTTTATAAAATAGCATATTGATACATGGGTGTCACGTCTTCTAATAATAAGGAAATTGAGGAAAAGAAATACTCGATGGACTATTATGCCGACGTCTTTTCACACAGCTCACTTGAAGGATCAGAGAGATTCTTCATATACGTTGGGTAATGGAAAAGCTAAACTTTATCCTGTGTGGTGGGAGGTCGATAGGGTTAGTATTTATTTTTTGAATATTTTAAAGGTTTTCATAAATTTTATTTGATGTGCACAATTATTTATGATTGCAGGTGTTTATCCTTGTTTTGGAACGTTGTCATTGGCTTCTCGTCGAGCTTCAGCTCCCATCCCTGAAGACAATGGTATATGATAGCATGTTGAATTACATACCATTTTCTGATTTGAGAGATATTATTACAAAGGGATGGTGCGATCATTTGGCTAAATACTTGGATGTGATTGATTATTGGACAAATTCTGGAAACAAGAAGCCAAAGAAGTTCAAAATTACAATGATCAGAGATGAGACTGCGCCACAACAAACGCAGGGAGCCAGAGGGGATTGTGGTCCTCTCGTATGCTTGTGCTTGGGACGTTTGACGATAGGAAGTAAATAGTATCTCCTCCCACAGATAGAGATAGAGGTGTAGTAGGCTTGTGGTTTCGGCATTATATGGCCATATCGATATATACGAGACGCTGCCTACCTTCATCCGCATGCTGAAAGTGTGCATAAACAATTGGTAAGTTTGAGCAAGTGTTGTTAACATATATACTCTTTAATTGGTTTGAAAATATTTGGTTAAGTACCTAGAATTCAGTAATTTGATGTTTGTTGGTTTTAGATGTGTAGTGTTGTTTGAGCAAATGTTTGGTTTCTGCAGGTTAATCTTGAAGTGAGCTGCATGAAATTGATGTATTTGTGCATAAACAACAGTCTGGGTACACTTTTTTTTGCTTTGTTTAATTGAATTTTACATTGAAAGTTGATTTCTTTAATTGATGAGGAAATAAGATTTTTTTTTATTAATTGATTTTTAAAAGTTGATTTGTTTAATTTGATGTGTAAATAAGAATTATTTTTTTTCTTGTTTAATTGATTTGTAAAAGTTGATTTGTTGTTTCTAAAAAATTCAATCTACATTATGTTTGAAGGCAAAAAAGACCTGTTGAAGGTACAAATTCGCAACACGAAAGTTAAATTCGCAATAAGAAATAAGCGTTGCGATAGTCAAATTCGCAACGCGATTTTCGGTTTGCGAATTTGGCTATCGCAACGCTTATTTCGTGTTGTGAATTTGACTTTCGCGTTGATCGCAACATACAACATCAAGGTATATATAACATCAAACACATTCCAAGCTATAAATACAAGCTAAGGACACTTGAAGAAGCAAGAGAACAACTATCCAAGCAATCAAACACAAGAGAAAATCCCATCATGATAACAACTGAACAGATCATAGCAATGTTCAAACTCAAGTTGTAGATTTTGATTTCCTTTTGCTTGGCACCATATGAGATTTGGATTTTGATTTCCTTTTGCTTGGCACCATATGAGCTTTGGATTTTGATGAGCATCAGAAGCATTTCGGACTTATGATTTGGGTGGTACTCAGAAGCATTTCGGACTTATTATTTTTGTTATTATTACAAGTTGTAGCCCTCAATTATCAGGATTTTTAGTTGCAATTTGTTGCATTTCTCGTATACCACCCAGATCATACGCCTGAAATGTTTCTGACGCTTTAAAGTTGACCAAAAATTACGATGGTCAGGATTTCCCTCGCGTTTAAAGTTGGAAAAAAACAATGGAAATTAGGAATAATCAATGATAACATGCATATTGGCTTGGGCTAATATTTATAGTGGAGCCGAAATTTATATTGAAATTCAAACTCTAATTGAAATTTAAATTCAAACTCCAATTACATATGAAATGAATTTGAAATACAGTGTTAAATTGAATATGGAAATTGCATAATTGATTCATACTGTTCAAGTAACATGCTTTATGAACCATCAAGCTAAAAGACAATATTGATTGAGTTCAAAGCTGAGTTGTGAGTTGATGGGGTTGTCACACTTGTCATGGTTGGAATAAAGTACTCACATGGAAGAGATAGATTGTTTTGTTATACACAACCCATCTCATCTGAATGAAAATATACATACAATATAATCAAACCAAAACATACATACACAACAAATTTATACATAACAATGTTCAAATAATGTACCCACAAAAACAAAATTAATTCGATGAAAAAGGGTTATTTCTAACGAAGTCCGGAATATTATTTTCCAAATAATGTACCCATAACAATGTTCAAATAATGTACAACGCGATAGTCAAATTTGCAATGCGAAAGTAAAATTCGTAACGCGAAAGGTAAATTCGCAACGCGAAATAAGCGTTGCGATAGTAAAATTCATAACGCGAAAGTCAAATTCGCAACGTGAAAGTCAAATTTGGTTTGCGATTTTGCGTTGCGAATTTGACTTTCGCGTTGATTGCAACATACAACATCAAGTTATATACAACATCAAACACATTCCAAGCTATAAATACAAGGTAAGGACACTTGAAGAAGCAAGAGAACAACTATCCAAGCAATCAAACACAAGAGAAAATCCCAAATGATAACAACTGAACAGATCATAGCAATGTTCAAACTCAAGTTACTAATGAACGTCTAACTGAAAATGTATGCATTCACACATAAAATATACATAATACAACGTTTTCATTTAAAATCACCTAAGTTAATAAGTCCCAAAAGGTGAAGTCGGTTGTGATTGGGATTTTGATTTTGATTGCGAATTTGATTTTCTTTTGCTTGGAACCATATGAGCTTTGGATTTTGATGAGGATCCATTTTTTGGTAGAGGAAAAGATGATTGTGATGGCACTGGTGATCCACAGGTCAACCTTGTATGACCACTTTCCTTGCACCGACTACATGTCGATATCCTCTTCTCTTCAGCCTTAGACGGTATACGATCGTGATTTTTTGGTCGGCCAGGTAGCCTGCTGTCCATGATTGGTGGCAAAACAGTTTGTAAGTCATTTGGTATGTCTCACTCAGAAGGATGTGGATATGGGTAGACAATCTCGGCATAAGTCTGTCGATATACTTCTGTAGTGTAGAAATCCATAGCGTATGCGCTTGAATCATCTTGGTTTAGATGAAGAGCAACTTTTATAACATGGCCATACGGATAACCAGATGTTTGCTATTTCTTACAACTACACGTCTTTGTATTTAGATCGACAAGCCCATTTAAGTTATTATCCAATACTTCAAACAAAGTGTTTGAACATGGTTCAACTCTCCATGACGTTGACTTCACAACACGTTTCGTTATCTTTTTTTCAGTCCATGGTGTAACACGACGTTCCAATGTTCCTGTAAATTTAAATAAATAATACTTAGTAAAATATATGATAAGTTACGAATTTAAAGAAATAATACCTGCATGGTTTCTTTTTTTGTAGTACCACTGTTGAATAAAGGCTCGAAAAAACTCCATTAACATAGTAATGGGTAATTTTCGGGAATGACGACTTAGAGCGTTGATTGATTCTGCACTATTAGACGTCATGAAACCATATCTTGCTCCAAGTTGATGTACTCTTGACCATCTTTCAAACCCGACATCTTTTAGTGTTTAAGCACATTGAGGCAAAACACGTCTTAAACAATTTATATGCTTATTAAAATCCACTTCCCGATAAGCTTTTACAACCTTCCAGTATGTCCATTTGTGATTTTTTATACCAGCAGACCTTGATTTTAGATTTCCGCACAAATGAACACCATAAACTCCATGAAAAGCATCTAGGAAACACCTTCTAGCAGCGTTGTCAATTGAGTTTGTCCTATCGGATATGATTGTCAGATTTCTAATAGGACCTATGCAATCCCTAAGATGCCCCATAAACCATGTACATGAATCAGAGGTTTTAGATTTGCTAACCCCATAAGCTATTGGCAATATCCCATTGTTAGCATCCATGGCTACTGCTAATAAGTTTACTCCAAGGTATCAACCTTTCAAATGTGCTCCGTCAACTATAATAATTGGGCGCATGCAAGTAATAAACGAACGAATCTACAAAATCATATACACAAGAAATATAATCATTTAAATGTGAAATGCATGCAACTAACAAAAATGAGTCAACAAAATTATAATTATTTATTAACCGCAACACCAATGGCGATAAACAACAACTCAACGCGTCCATCTCTATCTGTTTTGATATGAGTTACCGACCCAGGATTTTTCAGCTTTAAATTGTGACAATAAGCCGACAGTTGGGCAAACGATGCTTCTGGCGACCCCCTCAACAATTCCAAGGCATAATATTTGGCTCTCCAAGCTTGAGAATATGAGATACTAATCTTGAACCGAGCATTCATGTCAGTCATAATTTCATGTCCCCGTACATTCAAAAACATTAACTCAGCCAGAAAACCACCCAACACCTTTTTGTTTGTCTGTCTATGGTGAGGGAAAACTTGGGTTCTTGAACATGTATGTTTATCAATAAAAATCCTAACTTGAAACATTTCGCAATCTTTTATCCTCTTTGCGATCATACGCCACGTACAGTTTTTGTCAATCATACACCTTGTTTCGAAACGATCTTTGCTTGATTTGTTAACTTTTAGTTGATAGCCATCTTCCACACATTTTGTATACAAAGCTATCTGCAAGTCTTCCTTTGTATCAAAACAATCATCTTTCTTGATACGAATAACTTTTGTGTAACAATCAACTGCTATCTTTACCAACTCTTCTTCCGGTATCTGAAGTAATTCTGGCATATTCCATTTATACTCCCGTGGCATTTTCTTCTTTTTCCTTTCTTCGGGGACTTCTTCTACTTCTTTTTCTTTTTTAGGGTTATATGAGTTACAGAATGGATGTTCAACATGTTCATTCACATTCGTAACTTCCTCCTCATTATCATCAACAACATCTTCCTCGGCAGTGGCTGTTTCATCATCAAAATTTGGGTATTGACCAATATCAAAATCATTACATGTACAGTCTGTTTCTTCTTCCATCACATCATCAAAATACGATTATTGACCAAGATCAAAGTCCGGGTATTGACTAAGATCAAATTTCGAATACTGACTAGTACTCACAATTTTTTCTGTTGGCTCATAATCGCCTAACTGGTTAATACGAAAATTGGAATTTGGTGCTGAAAGTTGATTGGGATTTGGATTAGGAAAAGGTTGTGGGTTTTGAGATTGTGTTTGATATTGTGTTTGGTATTGGAAATGTGGTGAAACAAAATTTGCTTGGAAATGAAATTGTGGTGGAACCATTAAATTTTGGGTTAAAGAACTTAGTTGATTACTACCCGCTAGTGACCCAACTTCACTACTTCTAGGTTCAACAACATACAATGTAACATCATCTTATTGCAAAACACTAATGTAAGCAATGAATCGTTCAACATTTTCATTGTCGGTTAACAAATAAACTTTACCTTTTCTCTAATAAGATAGCCTAAAATCCACTTAGAGGCTCTAAATTCAATTTCTTTGCAACACGTAACATTAGAGTTTCATAAGTTAACTTTTTTAACGACAGTTTTAGTTGAAGATTCATGGGTAAAGGCACATATTGTAAAACACCATGAACATTCTCCCATGAATCTCCAAAACACAAATCTATCCAAACATGATCAACATTAGATGATTTCATTCTACAAATTGTAAATTAATTTACTAAACAAATGAGCTATAAACTAGATATCATCACTAACTTAGAGAAAAACATACCTTTATTAAGTTGATAGTTGATAATTTGGGAGAGAAATCATTGAAAAATTATATAGAAATAAAATTATGTAAAAAAAATTAGAGATGGGGAAGGATGCCATTGGATATAGGAACGGATGTCGCCAGAGAGAGTGATAGATGGAGATGGAATGAGTTGCGATTTAGGGATTTAGGTTATGAGTTGATGCTACTGCATTTTTATATACCCAAAACATTTGTGTTGCGAAACTAAAACCTGTTGCGAAATTAAATTCGCATTGCGAATTTGACTATCGCGTTACGATTTACATATTCGCGTTGCGAAATTGGAAACTGGGTTGCGAAATTGGAGTTCGCGTTGCGAATTTGTTGGTCATTTTGGCAGATCCAAAAAAAGTTGGTTAAATTCGTATATTATAAGGCATTTTTCGGTCACTGAGGTTATTTTCTCTTCAAATAATGGACCATTTCATGTGCTATTAATATATTATTATTTGATATATGATGTCCAAGTACTTTGGACATGATTTCAATCTATTCTTGAGTACTTTGGACCATAGTATAAAATAGCGGTTGTGGCATCTGTCGCTGTTGCGGTTGCGGTGTCGCGGATGTCACGGACATTACGTAATGTGTTGCGGCTGTCGCGGGCATGATTTCTTCCTCAAAAATCACAATACTTCTAAAATATTTTATCGCGTTGCGTTAATATTGCGTTGCGGTGACCTTCAAAACCGTTACGATGCGGCCGTTACACTGCGTCGCGGCCGCAATTTAATACCATGCTTTGGACACGATTTTATATATAGCAGTGCATATAATTCCCTTTTCACCTTGATGAACTTTGTAGAGCTCATACTTGGAGCATTTCGACCTAGGTCGTTGTTTAGTTTTAGATAATTGAGCATGCTTTCAATGATGCAAAGCATAACTGATTGCCTCTAATTTCCCAAGCTTCGACCCGTATGTGTATTCCCAAGTGGCCTCAACTTGTTGAATACACGTGGGTTCATGAGACCAACAAGCTCTGTTTTGAAAACCGGACCGGACCGGCTGGTTCAACCGGGAACCGTTGTCTAGTCCGGTTCAATCTAAACTGGTTGAACCGCTACTAGTGAACCAACCAAAACCACTGAACCATTCGAACCGGACCGGCTGAAAACCGGAAAAAAACAGAAATTTTGTTTTTTTTCTAAAAAAAAATTAAATCAAACGTCGTTTGTTAAACGAGCCAAGTCGAACTCGAGTATTGCTGAGCTCAACTCGAACTTGAAAACTTTAAAAGTAAGCTCAACTCCACTCAAACTCACAAGTTAAAAATTATCAAGTTCAACTCGAACTTGAAATATAATATTAAAACTTGAACTCAAAAAAGGCTTGAACTAAAAAAAAATTTAGAAGCTCAATTGAAGCCTAAAATTCAAGCTTGATTGAAGTGAAAGAATAGTTCACTCAATGCTCACCAAAAGGCTCCATGATTTTGAATGCCAAATTACCTCTATTATTTATAGAAGTTAGTTGTGATGCTCTTCTATGTTTCTTAGCAATGTGGGATTGTTTTGTTCTATGTTTCTTAGACTTTTGGGATGCTCTTCTATGTTTCTTAGCCATGTGGGATTGTTTTTAAAAAAAATATTAAACCAAACAATATCATTTTGTTATGATGTTTTTAGCCCCAAATTTATTTTTTAATTATAGTTATATAATTATATTTATTATTTAATATGTTTTACCTTAAATATTATGTTGTATTTAATTTGAATCATTTTGTTTCACTTGATTTTATGGTTTTTAATTTATATATGTTATGACTTGCTTTGAATATGACTTGTGATATAAAAAATTATTTTTTATTAAATATTTTTGGTAATTTTATTTATTTTTTTAAATAATTATGACGTCGTCCGGTTCTTCCGACCGGTCGGACCGGTTCGACCGGTTGAACCAGTGAACCGGTAGCATGGCCGGTTCGCTAACCGGTTCGGTTCTAAAAACCATGCCAACAAGTTTAGAACCTGAATTGTTCACTACCACGAGTTTGCCAAACATTGTGCGTTACATGCTTTGTGTTCATAACTAAGAAAGAATAATCCGAATATGTTGCATATTTGGAATAAAATCGAAACTGAGGATTTTGGACAAGCTAATCAACCGAAGCTATATACCCAAACGTTTAGCTATCATTTTTTTTGAATTACGACCTTTAAACCCTGTAAACCATCCTAAAGATGGTCGACAATCTGACAGTTCATTATGATCGATTACTTCTCAGAAATCATTCATATGAATCCTTGGTTTACAACGTTTTCTTACTTTTTCAGAATCCGATAGAATTTCATTGAAGTCCCCGCCTAACAACCAAGGTAATGTTGAAGAGCGTTTGATAAAGTCGATTAATTGCCAAATTTCATGTTTGTATTTCACATTGTAATGACCATATACCCAAGTAAAATGGAAACATTTGTTTTTAAATCTTAAAAATAATGTCGACATGGTTCGACGAGTAGGACAGAATCTCGACACTGATATTCTTATTAAATAGCAACATAAGACCAGTACAATCGTCACCACGACTAACTGTAAAGCAACCATGCATATTTAATTGGTTCCTAATGAGTGCACTTTTATTCTGACATAAACTCATTTCACTTAAGAAAATAACATGAATAGAATGACTAGTAATAAAACGACCTAAATCTTGAACTGCTTTAACCTCAACAAAATGGCGTAGTTGAGTGAAAAAAATAAGTATCTTTTTGAGGTTACTCGGTCTCTAATGTTTTTTTTTAATGTTCCTCGATATTTTTTGGGGACACTCTTTTAACTGTCACATATTTAATTAATCGAATGCCCAATAAACCTTTACGATTTTAGTTTCTGAGAGGTTTTTCTTCAAATTTTCCTAATTTTAAACCCATGACTTCTTTTTTACCTCTTCGAGTTTTTGAGTGTACCTTGTTTGTCCATAATCATGATAAATCCTTGTCTAAATTGGATCATAGGACATTTCACTTTGCGTTTCTTAGGTATTCTTCCACTCAAAAAGGCTTTACGTGTTATCATCCTATTACTAAGAAGTTTTTGTTACAATGGATGTAACCTTCCGTGAAAAAAACTCAATTTTTTCTTAAAACTGCAATTCGGGGGAGTTATATGATGAATTCCAGTTTTTTTACTCACAACTATTGTTATTTGATCAACAACTATCTATCTTAAAAAAACAACCATCTTACTTTGACCGACCAGCAACACCGAACTAGTCAAATTAGCCAACAAAACTGCCAAAACCAAGAAGAACCAAAAAATTTACTGAACCATCCATCCGAAACACATCTACTCCATTATGATAAACACACTATTTCTTCCTAAATAATGTCAAATTAACCTCAAATGCCTCAATCCGAATAAACCAAACTGCTTGTCTACAAAAACAAATACTGATTGGCGAGCCTATTCTCGAGTTTCCCTTACAACATGAACAATATAGAGATCCAGAACCCAGCATGAATCCCATGGAGACTGAATGGGGTAATTAGATTATTAAATGCTTTGATTGATAATATAGATTTGACAATTGCTCAAAGGAATGTCCACTACAGTTTATTAATCATTTGTTTGGGAAAATATGGTTACTTGGAGAAGTAAGAACCAGATTATGATTTCTCGAAGTAGTGTGAAAGCGGAGTTTAGAGCGATGACACTTGAAATTTGTGAAGAAATCTGATTACGAAAGTTGTTAACTGAGCTAGGGTTATGTGACAACAAATATTTTGAACTTCAAAGTGATAGTCAATCTGCAATAAGTATCGCGAAGAATCCAATTCATCGCGTTCAAATGAAACATGTAGAAAATTGATAGACATTTTATCGCTGAAAATATGAATGGTGGATCAGTAAGGCTCAACTATGTTCCTACCAAAAATCAGTTGGCAGATATTCTCAGCAAGGTATTTCTAAGAATTACCTTTGATGAGATCACATCCAAGATCAACAAGGTGATCTTGTTGTGACTCTTTCCTTTTCTTGTCTTTATATGGAAAGAAACTTGTTGATACCACACCATTTGTTGGCATCTTCTTTGAAGGCAAATGCAGATTTTATTTTGTAACTAAGCCACTAATATTTTTTTCATCTGATTTAAATCAAGTGGTTGAAGATGGAAATATATTGGGTTAGCTTTTATGGTATTCTATAAAATGAGAATAGTCCAAGCTCGGTGTCTTTTACAAATTCCATAGCGATTTAGTTATGTTTGTCAAATTTTCAAGGAAACAACAGACCACCTGTATAATGCAGCCACTCTGGATCCTTCGAATCAGCTACTAATAGAGCTTGATGGGTTTGATACTGGGAAAGGTGTTATATTTTTAGCTGCTACAAATCGTGGAAACTTGTTAGATCATGCTCTTCTTAGACCTGGTCGTTTTGATCGCAAGGTTATTTTCTATCACTTAGTAAATGTAATTAGTTAACACATCTTATAAATAGAAAAATATATTCAAGGAAAATACTAAGTAGTTCTGGTATTTATTTTTATTTAAAAAGCCTCGTTGTCTATCAATTTGTCTGCAAATAACTTGTAAAACCCCAAAATTTGATTAGTGACTAAAACATAATTTTTGAAAGTTTAGTGGCCAAAGTAGAAACTTGGAAAATTCAAGAACCGAAGAGGTAATTTTCTCAAAAAGAAATATTATCCTATAAATAAATAGTTCATATTTAAGAATAGATTCTCTATGGAATTTAGATTTAGATTTAGATTTCGATTTCGATCCGGAATTTGTGTAAAGAGCTATTAAGTGATAAAGTTCAGTACAATATTCGGATAATCGGATCAAATCGGAAATTTATAAAAGAAAATTTAAGGATGGTAGTATAGAGTTAGAAATATTATATTTATAATTTTAACCAGTGGAATTTAACATGGAACAGTGAAATGAAGTAGATTTTCCATGTTAAAGTTGAATAATATAAATTAAGTGACTAAATTGAAATTTTTAAAATTACAAGGGCCAAGATAAAAAAATAATCAAATAAGTGTTGATATTTATATGATAATGTAAAAATGGTGATGAAAGCATGTCAAAGTAATAAATATTAAGATTCATTAAGGATCAAAATGGCTTTTTGATTAAAATGAATTTTAAATTCATTTTAATTAGAATTTAACAAGCGTACATGATATTTTTTTTCATGAATTGTCTAGAAAAAGTTGTCTTCTTCCCCTTTAAATACATGTATTTTCGTGAGCTATGAAAAAAAAAGTAAGTTTTCTACTTTTTCTTCATTTTAGTCATTTTTCCTTTGATTTTTAGATTAAGTTATGAAATAGAAAAATGATCAATGTTAAATTCTCTATCATTTGATGATAAAATTTCATTGTTTCCATTCTTGAATCATTGGTTTGATTGTTAGAATGGATGATAAATAAGTTGGATTTTAATGATTTAAGGATAGATTATTTTGTGTCGTTGATATTATAGAATTGTTTCTAAGCTTGAATAATGATTAAAAACACTTATATTTTGCTTAAATACTATTCGGTTAATATGAAAATATTATGGAAATTATTTTTTTAATTATAAGTTGATATAGGATTGAATTGAATTGAATGGAAATGTTGTTTAAAGTAAGATTTCATGATTGAATCAAAATGGAAATGTTTGAAATAATACTTTATATCAGTTAGCCATAGGAAGAAAAAGAATTAGGAAAAAAATCATTATACAAAAATTTCCTTAGTGATAAAATGGATTAAAGAATGATTCTATATGCTTGAAATAATTTTTGGACCATTTTGGAACATTGTAAAGTTATAGGGACCTTTTAGTAAACTTTGAGGAATTTCGGTATTAAGTTGTAAAAGATTAAAAGTTGGGATACCCTGCTGGAAATTAGTAATAGAATACTCAATTGGTACAATTTGGAAGATTTTATAAGTTTAGGGATTAAGTTGCAAAGTTTGGAAAAGTTGAGAACCAAATGATAATTAGGAAAAGGTTAGTGTATTAACTTAGAAAATAATGCTAGAATGGTTGAATATGGTAGTTGAATTGAATTATACGGAAAAGTAAGGGGTTAATTTGAAAGATTTCAAAAGTTTGGGTGCTAGGAAAATTTAAAAATATTAGGCCTAGGGAAAGAAATTAGTAAAAATTTTGGGTAAAATTATATAAGATTTAAAAATGATGTATGGGTGATTCTATATGCTTTGAATGTGCATGAACTATTTGGAAATTTTGAGAAAGTATAGGGACTTATTTGCATAAATTGAGAAATATGAATATTAATGTGTAATTGTTTAATAATTGATGTATTATGTTAAAATGGAATGTTGAAGTGCTAAATTTGATATTTTGATGATAATTTAGATCAAATTAAAAACTTGTGAAATTATAAAAACTTTTTTAAGTATATGGAAAATTTTGGGACTAAATCAAAAGTTATGAAAAATATAGGGATTCAAGTAAAAATTGTGTAAGTATTGAGGTATTATATTTTAATTAAAATGTTGGAAATTTTGGTTATATTAATTAAAGTTTGAATTAAAGTTAAATTGTAAAATTGTTAAGATTGAGGACTAAATTATAAATTTGTATAAGTTGTAGATTTGAAACGAAACTTGAGTCTAAGTTAATGAGTAGAAATTGGACATGTTATTGGAATATTTGAATTAGTTTTATGATTGTTGAATTTAGAAGCAAATAACAAAAAGGATTATATTAAATAAAATAGAAAGGTAGAGATGGAATTCTAAAATAATTTACCTTATAGTTAAAATTATGGTCTTATGAGTTTGGAATTAAATTTAGAAGGTTATAAGAGTGTAATGGTTAAGTGTAAAAATAGAAAAAGGATGAGAACTTAAATTGTAAATATTCATTTGTTTAGGTACTGAATTGAAGTTGAATATTAAACTATTGAATTAATTTTAACACCCATAATCCATATAATTATACATATACAGATTATAGATGTCACCCGAATTTCTAAAACCATTTCTCAATTCAAAAGTGATTTAAAATTTATTTTTTTTTAAATGATAACTGATATTATAAAAATATCATATCATATGAATTATGTTTCTTTATAACCAATTTAATTCAAAAGATTTTTTATGAATAGTACGTGAACAGTGAACAGTGGGGTATCGGTACCCCTGTAGTATTCTGGAAATTTTTAAGCGTGAGTATTGTTCATTACTGTTAACTACTACAGTAACTTCTACGGTAACTGCTACAGTAATTTCAACAATATATATATATATATATAACTCATAAAAACTTAAACTTTCATCACTATAAAATTTCCATTTTCTTTTCCACAAATTTTTATATCTAAACATAGTTCAACATAACAAATATGACTTTAATAAATACATGCCACTAATAAAGTCAACATTGTATCATAGGATGTCTTATTGATATTGAAATATACTCTTAGATGCTGATGTCGCTTTGAACTCTTTATTCCAATACAAACTTTTTACCTACGCGTGAAAATCATCACACGCTAAGTATATACTTAGTGAGGCAATTAAAACAATAAACAGTGCAATACAACTCATGCATGAATTTCAATGTCAATTTCAAAATACCATAAAATCATGTTACCAACATATCCAATATTTTACAACGATCAAAATGATATAAATTTCTTATCATTTATCCTATAAGCTCATAAGCTTATTTTACCAATATACTTACCATTTATTCCATAAGCTCGTAAGCTTATTTTACCAATATACTTACCATTTATTCCATAAGCTCGTAAGCTTATTTTACCAATATACTAACCATTTATTCCATAACCTCGTAATCTTATTTTACCAATATACTTACCATTTATTCCATAAGCTCGTAAGGTTATTTTACCAATATACTTACCATTTATTCCATAAGCTCGTAAGCTTCTTTTACCAATATATTTGTCATTTATTCCATAAGCTCGTAAGCTTATTTTACCAATATACTTGTCATTTATTCCATAAGCTCGTAAGCTTATTTTACCAATATACTTGTCATTTATTCCATAAGCTCGTAAGCTTATTTTAACAATATACTTACCATTTATTAACCAATAAACCATAACCCAAAGTATAACTGTATGAGGAACCCGGTATAGAGTCAAATATTGCACCGAAGTACTGAGGTCGAGCTTTGCTCACCTAATAATGCATCGTAGTGCTGAGGTCGGGCTTTATCCACCTTGTACACCGTAGTGTTTTGTAATGTGTCTTCACTAGACAGTTTGAGGCATGCACTATGTGCCTTCTCTGGACACTCTAGTACCACCTAATATGCAGCTGCTAGACTCTATGGCATGCCATTAATACCATTGATCCTCAATAACCTACTTGGGTATGTAGTTTATTTTTTTATTTGATCCATCCATGGAAAAATATATCAATATCATTTAACATTAGGCAGTTCATACCCGAAATAATATTCATGGTAAAATATCACATTTTCTATAATCAATGCATTATAATTTCATACTTTGACATATCAATGTCATGTCAATTTATAAAAATATGACATAATATCATGTTGATATAAACAAGGTCGACTTATCACAAGTCTTCCTGATGATGTATAAAACATCCATGTATTGCACTCACATTGAAACTTTATATCTTTAAAAAATATGCCTCACTATTGTCCACAATAAACCCTTTTTATACTTAACTTGCTTTAATCGCAAATAAATCATGATCTGTATAAATCACAAATTCATAATGATACATATGTTAATATTTTACTAACATAAACATATCCCATAACAACTCCATAATATACTTCAAACTCATTTTCCACCAAATACTTTAACACTTATTAATTCTTTTTAATTGTGGCACCAACTTTTCCAACTTATATAAAATGGTCCTTCACCATTTTACCACTTAAAATTTCAATACAAAAATTATAGTATTGAAAGTATTATCAATCAAGTTCTCATACAAAGGCATCATTACAATAAACACTCCCAAACAATTCGAAATTTGCATTAAAATCACCAAACTTTATAAACTTCCCAAAATAATCAAATTTCACATTCTAACACTCATTTTAATTCCCAAACAACAATTTCCAGCATAGTACATCAATTATATAACACTTACACAACAACCCATCGATTTTCCAAAATTGTAGAATTAATCTCCCAACTTTTCAAAATTTATGAAATGGTCCCCAATTTTTCTAAGGCTTGTAGAATACTTCCTTCATCATTTCCAACCCATATATAATTTTTCCATAATTTTTCTCACTCAAACAATCCATGGCCGAAACTTAAAGAACAAGTTCTAGAAAGATTAAACATGTTCTAATCATCATTTATGGTTGAATATGAATCAACTACCTCAGAAACATCAAGATCCATCATTAATTTCATGATCCCTTATATGAACACAAACTGCAAAATTTTAGGATCTTTGAACACCAACAAGATTATCATGCAATATTGGTACCAAATGATAGCGTTTTTCACATATAAAAATTTCTCTTTTACGGCATACTCAAAATCCAAAGGAATTTGCTTAAAAATTGAATTAAAGCTTTCTCTCACCTTTGGAGAAAACCCACGCAGCTTGGAGAAGAAGATGAGCAATTTGGATGAAATGTTTTGGTGCATTTCATCTTACAACAACAACAAATTCCACTATATATGAATAAAATATTTATTTAATTGAGATAAGACCAAATCACCCTTAATGAATCTTCCTATTCACCATAAAACCATGACAACTCATCCTTATCATCTTCCAAAGTCAAATATGAATTAATTTGACTTTAATTTCTGAAATTTCCCTTGAAATTTTCAAATATTGCGTTTTAATCACTAAATTCCACTATTTCGGTTACCTCTGAAAAATTGTACATTTATAAACCAAATTTCTCTGATCTAAAATATTAGAATAATATTTCTAACCATTTTATAACATCCTTCCAATTTTTGTAAAATTCCAATTCGATCTGAATTACCGATTCCTTACCAGCTTTACCCCTTTGTAATTTTTCTTTGCCAAAATTTCAAATCCAAAAATATGATTTCTATAAAAATCCACTCTCAAAAGTAAACTATCTATTAATGGAATAAAATTCCTTTTAGGAAATTATCACTTAATTCCTCAAACTTTTCTCAATTTCTTACTTTGAACATCAAACTTTCAAAATTTTCATTTTGGTCATTATTTGAATTTTTGGGGTATTACAATTCTCCCCTCCTTTAGAAAATTCATCCTCGAATTTTAAAACTTTATATGAAAATGCTAACTCTCTTTTTCCCTTATAATTTCATAATCTTAATTTAGGGTTATACTAACTGGTAAGACGTGCCCACACCTTAACTATAGACTTTTTCTGCGATAGCTCAAGATGAATAAGTTGTGCCTATGCCTTATGCAAAAACCTCTTCTGGTCTTGCCAACTTCTTGAATTCCAATTTTTCCTCCTTAATTTGGGAATTTTGTGAAGATCATACTAACCATTAGATTTGGAAGCTATTTAATCCAAATCTTCAACCTGATATGAAGATGTGTAGATATTATTTCTTCATATCATCCTCTCTTTCACAAGTAATGTCCTCGACATTATGATTTTACTAAATCACTTTGACAATAGGAATCGTCTTGTTACGCAGTTCTTTGATTTCTAGAGCTAAGATTCGAACTGGTTCTTCTTCATAAGTCAAATCTGGTTAGATCTCAATTTTCTCTGATGAAATGACATGTGAAGAATTTGATCGATACTTTCTAAGCATCGACACATGAAAAACATTGTGCACTTTGTCCAAGTCTGAATCTCAATTACCTCTGGAGTTAATGCTAACTGATAAGCCATCAGTCTAACTCTTTTTAATATCTCATAAGGTCCAATGAATCTTAGACTTAGTTTTTTTACTTTGCGCCCAAAACAAAAAAATTTGTTTCAAATGAGATACTATAAGAAAAACTTTATCGCCTTAATGAAATTAAATCTCTTTTCGTTTCAAGTTTGCATAAGAATTTTGCCAATATTAACTTGAATTATCTTTACTTTATCCTCAATCTCTTTCAAATAATTTGGGTCAACAAGATTTCAATCTTTTAACTTGAACCAATTTAACGGTGTTTGACATTTTCTCCCATATAAAGTTTCATACTAAGCCATCATATTGCTCAATTGATAACTGTTATTGTAGATAAATTTTTATGGAGACAAATAATTTTCTTTTCCTATGATTCCTTGAACTCAATCATACATACTTTCAGTATATTTGCTAATATCTGAATAGTACTTTCTGACTTACAATCAGTCTGTGGATGAAAGATCGAACTGAAATTCAATCGAATACCCAAAACTTTATGCAAAGTTTTCCAAAATCTTAGAGTGAACTTTGGATCCCTGTCCGATATAATGGATACTTGCATTCCATGTAGTCGAACTATTTCCCAAGTTAAACAACTCTATATATTTATCCAATGCATAGTCCATTTACATCGGAATGAAATGTGTCGATTTAATTAACCGGTCACAATCACCCAAACGGAATCCTTTTTATTTGATGTCAAAGGTAACCCTGTAACAAAATCTATAGTGACTCTTTACTATTTCCACTATGGAATAGAAATCAGTTGCAACAATTACGAAAGCACTTTATGCTCAGCTTTTACTTGTTGACATGTCATACATGTAGCAACAACTCAGTAATGTTTCTTTTCATACTTGGCCACCAAAATGACTCTTTACATCCTGATACATTTTGTTCCCACTTGTATGCATAGTCAGTGGACAATAATATACTTGAGAAAGAATATCTTTCTTCAACTCATCATTATGAGGAATACAAATTCTTCCTCGATAAAATAGACACCCATAAGAGTTTACTTCAAAGTCTTTAGTCTCACATTTTTTTATCTCTCATTTTTTCTTTTTTTCTTTTCTTTTTCTTTTTCTGTTTTTTTTTCTTTTTATTTTTATTTTTCTTATTTTCTTTCTTCTTTCTTTTAGTTTTCTCTTTTTCTTTTTCTATTTTTTTTATATTTCTTTTTCTTCTTTCTTTTTTCTCTTATATTAAATTTTTTTAGCTCTTATGCCATATGCCGAGACAACATGACTAAGAAAATCAACTTCTGATAGCCAAACTCACACTTTGACAATTTAGCATATAACTTTTTATCCTTAAGTATTTCAAGTACAATACGAAGATAAACATCATGCTCTATCTTTGTATTCAAGTATACCCAAATGTCATCAATACAGACCACCTCAAATTAATCCAAGTAAAATTGAAATACTTGATTCATTAAGTCTATAAATACTACCAGAGCATTTGTCAAACCAAACGACACCACTACGAACTCGTAGTGTCTATACCGTGTTCTGAAAACTATCTTTGGAACATCTTCCTTTTTAATCTTTAACTGGTGATATCCCATTCGAATATCAATTTTAGAGAAAATTGTTGCTCCTTTTAAGCTGATCAAACAAGTCATTAATCCTCAAAATAGGATATTTGTTCTTGATAGTTACTTTGTTTAACTGTCGATAATCTCTACATAATCGCATATATCCATTTTTCTTTTTCACAAACAACACCGATGCACCCCAAGGTAAAATACTCAATCTAAAGAATCCTTGATTTAGCAGCTCTTGTAATTGGTTCTTTATTCTCTTAACTTAATTGCAATCATTTGATACAAACACATAGATACAGGATTAATGCCTTGATAACCATTAATATTGAATTTCACCTCTCAATCTGGAGGTAACCCAAATAATAAATCTAAAAATACATATGAAAATTCCCAAGTTATGGAAATATCAGATGATCTTACTTCAGATACTTGAGTATCTATCACCTTAGCTAGAAAAGTTATGTATCCTTTTTACATCATCTTAATCATAACCATTGTTGATATCACCTCAGTGATGATTTCACTTTTTCATCAATCATTAAAATTTTTAATCTCTCCACATTTTTTCTAAATTAATCGCTTCTTGCGACCATTAACCCAACCTATTGCAGAGACAACTAACTCATGATCAAAATCACACTAGTAAACAAATTTACTCCTTTTTCTTATCATTACGAACTTGACACTTTTCAAGTTCTTGAGAATCCATCTCAATCTATATAATAATTCATTGCAGCATGGAAGGTTAGACAATCAATTTTCGCATATTTACCTTCACAATGTAACTCTATCCAGTTTTATGGATTTGATATATATTCTCAATCCAACTCATAACCATTTGATTCACTAATAACTCAACTTTTTGTAAACTTTTAGCGGACAACTTATTACTCCTTAATTATTTCCTCTTACCCAAATCAACAATGCTTTAAACAATTTAATGCTTAGCTTAAATATTTCTCACTTATTTAAGCTGACCTGGGGAAACCCCCGAATCATTACTAGATTCAGAAATCTCCTCTGGATCCTCATCCGATTCAACTTTTCTTGTAAGCCAATCAAACTTTTTAATCAATTCTTCCCATTCAGAAACTTCGTTAAAAACTGGGCATTTCTTCCACAAACTGGAGGAAAATCCCTAACAACATCCACCCTTCTAAGGTGTTTTACATAGGTCATGTCGGTCCATTTTTTATCAATTTCAATATCGACCTTTTTCTCAACAATTTCGAATTTCTTACCTTTGTCTTTAGTTCCAACATCTGAATATAGTCAGAACCATCATACATTAATGAAAAGTAACTTTACTCCCAATAAGCATCATCACAGTATATATACAACTATCATTAACTTTTGACATCCTAGTGGCATGTATACACTTTTTTAACTCAAAACAAACTCGGTTTAGTCCTAGAATTGGCTAAACCTATAGCTCTGATGCCAATAAATGTAACACCCATAACCCACAGAATTATACCTATACAGATTATAGATGTCACCCGAATTTCTAAAACATTTTCTCAATTCAAAAGTGATTTAAAATTTAATTTCTTAAAATGGTAACTGATATTATAAAAATATCATATCATATGAATTATGTTTCTTTATAACCAATTTAATTCCAAAGATTTTTTATGAATAGTACGTGAACAGTGAATAGTGAACAGTGGGGTATCGGTACCTGTAGTAGGGTATCGGTACCCCTGTAGCATTCTGGAAATTTTTAAGCTTGGGTATTGTTCATTACTGTTAACTACTACGGTAACTGCTACAATAATTTCAGCAATATATATATATATATATATATATATATTATATATATATATATATATAATATATATAACTCATAAAAACTTAAACTTTCATCACTATAAAATTTTCATTTTCTTTTCCACAAAATTCTATATCTAAACATAGTTCAACATAGCAAACATGACTTTAATAAATATATGCCACTAATAAAGTCAACATTACATCATAGAATGTCTTACTGATATTGAAATATACTCTTAGATGCTGATGTCGCTTTGAACTCTTTATTCCAATACAAGCTTTTTACATACGTGTGAAAATCATCACACGCTAAGTATATACTTAGTGAGGCAATTAAAACAATAAACAGTGCAAAACAACTCATGCATGAATTTCAATGTCAATTTCAAAATACCATAAAATCATGTTACCAACATATCCAATATTTTACAATGATCAAAATGATATAAAATTTCTTATCATTTAACTTATAAGCTCATAAGCTTATTTTACCAATATACTTACCATTTATTCCATAAGCTCGTAAGCTTATTTTACCAATATACTTATCATTTATTCCATAAGCTCGTAAGCTTATTTTACCAATATATTTGCCATTTATTCCATAAGCTCGTAAGTTTATTTTACCAATATACTTGTCATTTATTTCATAAGCTCGTAAGCTTATTTTACCAATATACTTGCCATTTATTCCATAAGCTCGTAAGCTTATTTTACCAATATACTTACTATTTATTAACCAATAAACCATAACCCAAAGTATAATTGTATGAGAAACCCGATATAGGAGTCAAATATTGCATCGAAGTGTTGAGGTCGAGCTTTGCTCACCTAATAATGCACCGTAGTGCTGAGGTCGGGCTTTATCCACCTTGTACACCGTAGTGTTTTGTAATGTGTCTTCACTAGACAATTTTGAGGCATGCACTATGTGCCTTCTCTAGAAACTCTAGTGCTACCAAATATGCAATTGCTAGACTCTATGGCAAGCTATTAATACCATTGATCCTCAATAACCTACTTGGGTATGTAGTTTATTTTTTTATTTGATTCATCCATGGCAAAATATATCAATATCATTTAACATTGGGTAGTTCATACCCGAAATAATACTCATGGTAAAATATCACATTTTCTATAATCAATGCATTATAATTTCATACTTTGACATATCAATGTCATGTCAATTTATAAAAATATGACATAATATCACGCTGATATAAACAAGGTCGACTTCTCACAAGTCTTCCTGATGATGTATAAGACATCCATGTATAATTTCATGCATGTATTGCACTCACCTTGACACTTTATATCTTTAAAAAATATTCCTCACTATTGTCCACAATAAACCCTTTTTATACTTGACTTGCTTCAATCGCAAATAAATCATGATCTGTATAAATCATAAATTCATAACGATACATATGTTAGTATTGTACTAACATAAAGATATCCCATAACAACTCCATAAAATACTTCAAACTCATTTTCCACCAAATACTTTAACACTTATTAATTCTTTTTAATTTTGGCACCAACTTTTTCCAACTTATATAAAATGGTCCTTCACCATTTTACCACTTAAAATTTCAATACAAGAATTCCAGTATTGAAATTATTATCAACCAAGTACCCATACAAAGGCATAATTACAATAAACACTCCCAAACAAATTGAAATTTGCATTAAAATCACCAAACTTTCTAAACTTCCCAAAATAGTCAAATTTCACATTCTAACACTCATTTTAATTCCCAAACAACAATTTCCAGCATAGTACATCAATTAAATAACACTTACACAACAACCCATTAATTTTCTAAAATTGCCGAATTAATCTCACAACTTTTCAAAATTTATGAAATGGTCCCCAATTTTTCTAAGGCTTGTAGAATACTTCCTTCATCATTTCCAACCCATATATAATTTTTCCCTAATTTTTCTCACTCAAACAATCCATGGCCGAAACTTAAAGAACAAGTTCTAGAAAGATTAAACATGTTCTAATCATCATTCATGCTTGAATATGAATCAACTACCTCACAAACATCAAGATCCATCATTAATTTCATGATCCCTTATATGAACAAAAACTTTAAAATTTGGGATCTTTGAACACCAACAAGATTATCATGCAATATTGGTACCAAATGATAGCGTTTTTGAAATGATAGCATACTCAAAATCCAAAGGAATTTGCTTAAAAATTGAATTGAAGCTTTCTCTCACCTTTGGAGAAAACCCAGGCAGCTTGGAGAAGAAAATGAGCAATTTGGATGAAATGTTGGGTGCATTTCATCTTAGTTTACAATAAATTCCACTATAAATGAATAAAATATTCATTTAATTGAGATAAGACCAAATCACCCTTAATGAATCTTCTTATTCACCATAAAACCATGACAACTAATCTTTATCATCTTCCAAAGTCAAATATAAATTAATTTGACTTTAATTTCTGAAATTTCCCTTGAATTTTTCAAATATTGCGTTTTAGTCACTAAATTCCACTGTTTTGGTTACCTCTGAAAAATTGTACATTTGTAGACCAAATTTCTCTGATCTAAAATATTAGAATAATATTTCCAACCATTTTATAACATCCTTCCAATTTTTGTAAAATTCCAATTCGATCTAAATTACCGATTCCTTACCGGCTTTACCCCTTTGTAATTTTTCTTTACCAAAATTCCAAATCCAAAAATATGATTTCTATAAAACTCCACTCTCAAAATTAAACTATCTGTTAATGGAATAAAATTCCTTTTAGGAAATTATCACTTAATTCCTCAAACTTTTCCCAATCTCCTACTTTGACCATCAAACTTTCAAAATTTTCATTTTGGTCATTATCTGAATTTTTGGGGTATTACATTAATATTGGAATGTTGATTTGGGGTTAATTCTAAAATTTATTAAAGTTGGAGATCAAAATGTAAATTGAATAAATTGAAGATTACTAAAATATTAAATTGGGACTGATTTGAAAACATGTAAAAGTTAAAAAGTTAAATTGTAAATATGAAAAAATTATGGATTTAAATTGAAAATAGAGTATAAGATAATGTGTGAAAATTTAAAGTGAATATCAAGAGACTATTTAGAATATTTTTAAAATATTATATTATAATTTAAAGAAAAGTTTATTAGTGGCTAAATGTGAAATATGAAAGAAATAAATGAATTAATTATTTACGAACTTGGAAAATTAGTTTGATAGAGATAAAGTTAGTTTTCGAATTTGTAAAATAAAATAATATTAAATATACATTAATGGTAATATTTTTAGAAAATATTAGGAGAATATGAATTCATTATGTTAATTAAGTTAAAATATTAATGAAAAATTCTACAGTGCTCGACGAGTAGCTATGAACACCACTAACGACGAGCACCATTAATTTAATTTATAAAAATTTAAATTCTAAATGACTCAACGTATAATTATAAATTAGTTAACAATTTAAAGATAAATTTTTTAAAATAAAGGGTAAACTATATCAGTGATCACCTAACTATTGCTCCTTTTCATTTTGATGAATATTTTTTGAAATTTTTTCAATTAGATCACTCAACTATTTAAATGCATTCAATTAAGTCATTTATCGTTAATATTTAATGGAGAACCTGGCGTGACAGTTAAAATATTTAGTATAATTATATATTTAGTCACCGTTACTTATATATTCTATCAATTTAGTACAGACGCCACCCTCGAAAACCCTCGAGTACATTGTTGAGATTGATAGTCTCTATTGCACCTGCATGATCTTGTTTAATTACAATATATTTTGTCCTGTCCAAGGAACAAATATGCCTTGAAATGAGTAAATAGCAGCAGTCTTACACTATTCTACTTGTCCAATTGTCTACTGCTTTCTATCATGGTGGAGATGCGTTTGTTTTAGTGCCTAAGCTATTTCTTTCTTTCATGGAGAATTCTATGCAATCCTTGAATCTTGATGCTCGTTGGACCTTCTCTAACAAATTAATAGTAGTAAAACTGACATATTTGGTGTGGAACACTGCGTAGTCATGGTTTACAGCATTTCTTAGATGGGTCTGATATCTTTTGCTGAGAGCTGGGAACAACTAGAACGAGCTAAGAGTTTCGTATGTAAACCACACCATAAGCTATGCTGTCTCCTGTCAAATCAATCTTCCTCTAGTACTTACTTTTATTATACAAATATTTATATAAGCTATTGAATGAAGAAGTAAAAAAATCAATGAATCAAGCTCGTAAAAGACGTATCTTGAGATTTGATCAGCTTCTAGTTTTACCCGTACTAGGGTGTTGTTCCATTTGTTTTCAGACTGTTAAAACTTATTCTTCCCAGTTAGAGAGGTGGAGTTGCTCCATTTGTTTTCAGACTGTGTTAAAATTTATTCTTCCCAGTTAAAGAAGTTTGTCAAGACCTGTTATGGATAGGATCCGATACCATGTTAGGGAAGGACACAAAAATACAATTAAATCAGCAAGATGACCCTACTGCATTGAACAATCAACAAATATGACAATCAAAGCTGTTGATAACAACCAGTTAAAGAAGCTTGTGTCAATCTTCTGCTTGTCTCTCTCTTTCTCTATTTCTTCAACTTCATCTAATAGAAATTGAGGTAAGTTGATAACATCCTCTTCGAAATCTTCTTTTGCTTGACTGGTTGGTCAACTCTATTGTTTACCGCAACTGTTGCATTGTTCTTCGTGTTCATTCCCTTCATTTCCACAGCTTTCAGAATACAACCTATTCCTGCTTCTTCTTCGCCTTGTCTTTAGACAAGGTCTGGTCTTCTCTGCCACAAACTTTGTCTGGTTGAACTTTTAATAACCCCCCCCAGAAAAAAAAAGAGCAATGTAAAGTAACCACTCTTTGAGCACTGCAAACCCTTTCTTTTTCCTTGCAACTTAAAGAATGCAAGTATCTTGTTTTTTATTTTAGAGCGATGAGAGAATAAACAGTTATGACTATGAGATTACAATCCCCTTTTTGTTCTTATGTTCCATTTCTGTACATATAATAAGCCTGACTCTTGTACTTTATCCTTCATATATTTTAGTGGAATTGGGAAGGAGTTTAAAACATTAAAGCGTTGCATATCATAGTCTGCAGTACAAGCACAAACAATTAGGGCTGTAAAAAGTTGAACCGATCTGTAAAACTGATTGAAACCGACTCGAGTCAAAACTGTTTTTAACCTGCGTTGTAGCGATCCGAAACCGACTCGAGTCGGAATCGGTGTTTACTTGAATCCGAGTTAGACCTAGAAATTGTGGATCTGAACCCGATCTGAGAACGACCTGAACCCGAATTGAATCAAAAAAATGAACTCGAACCCGACCTGCATCCGACGCATATGAACCCGAACCCGAGATTGACCTGGTAAATAATTGGTATTACCCGACCTGTTTTCAACCTAACTTGATTTTAACCTGAGCTGTAAATTATCCGACTTGTTATTGACCTGATCTGATATTTACCTAACTTATATATTACCATGGATGAAATTATAAGATTTTAATAAAATTATGAGTTTTTGAGTTTATGATATAATTAAAAAATTAATATGATTAATTTTTAAATGTTATAATAAAATATTCATTATGATAATTAAATTAATAAATAGACCTATTATATAAAATTATTTAATAAAATTAATAAAATTATTTAAATGTAAATTATATAAAACATGATTAATAAAATATTGACATTGAATAATGATTAAATGTAAATTAATATAGTTTAATTTATGTAAATTATATAGTTTAATTTATGTAAAGAAAAAATAATATTAATAATGTAAGTATTTATTATGTAATTTATATTAGTGTTTTACATTATTAATACAAATAGTTTTGGTAATGAAATGATAATTAATTTGATGATAAATTAATATTGGTATTGAACGTGATTAATTCTCTAAAATATAAATATAAACTATATAGTTTAATTTTTGTAAAGAAAAATTATCTAACAATTATAACATACATAAAACATAATATAAAAGATAAATTTAATTGATAATGATAATTTAAATAATATTTGATATAAAATTTAAATAACATTTGAGTTAATTCAAGTTGAATACAATAAAATAAAGAAAAAAACAATATTTTTTTAAGCTCTCAATCTTATAAAATGTTATAAGGCTAAAAACCTAATATTTGGGTTTTTTTTTGGTGATTTGAGGGAGATATATATATATATGGGAGAAGCGGGAATAAGTTATCAAGCAAATGCTTTAAATCGGGCCAATATGAACCGTAGATTTGAGGGATTATCGATGGCTCTTAGATGTTTGAAGAACTAATCCATGTGTGATCAATGTTGACCAATAGGATTCGTTCTTTTAAGCGGCATTGTTTTGAAGTTTCACGCATTTTCATATTTTTAATCGGGATTGTGAGAGCGAATCTTAGCCGTTTTTTTATTAGATATGGACGACAGTGATCTACTCAAGAGAGTGATGATCAGATAGCAGTCCGTGAGATAGCCAGCCAGCCAATGGAATTTATCCATTGCTCTACGCACTTCAAATAATATTTCGGGTAAACTATAACATTATTCACCAATTATTATTATTTTTTCTAATTTGATCAATAAATTATTAGTCACTGATTATTTTGTTGTATGAAATGATTATAATATAATATATATTTACAACAATTTTTTTAATAATACATATATCATATAGACGTAATTGTTCGAATTCAAAATTTTTAATAATACATCACTTTTCTTAATTATTGAAATGGTTTCATCAATCTAAATTTAAAGTTAAACTTAATGAATTGTTCGAACTTATAAACTTTTTAAAAAATAATATTTTCATTATATATATATATATATATATATATATATATATATACACTATAGATTGTATATATATATATACTATAGGTTATATATATAGTTTATATATACTATACATAGTTTATACATACATGTACTATAAGTTACATAATAGTTTACATGTATACATATATTATAGGTTACATATATTAACTATTGTTTATAGACTATAGGTTAATGTTACATATATAATTTATATAAACTATTATTTATATAAACTATATATGAATTATCAATTGTGTCTATACATATTTTATACATACATGTACTATAACTTACATATATAGTTCATGGTTTAGAGTTTAGAGTTTATGATTTAGGGTTTACAATATAAGATTTAGGTTTCTATAAACTATAAAATATATACTTTATTACTTTATATAGTTTATGCATAGTGTTTCTATAAGCTATATATATATATATATATATATATATATATATATATATAATCTATAGATTACTTATATTAAGTATGCATACATATATATACTATATATAAATTTAATTTATAAACTGTATATTTATATAGTTTACATACATACATATATATATAATATATATATATATATATATATATATATATATATATATATATTATATATATATATATATATATATATATATATATATATATATATATATATATATATATATATATGCACTATATTAATATAATTATAGTTTATAAACTATATACTTTTTATAGTTTATACATATATAGAGTTTATATAGATAATTTATATATATAGTTCATATAAACATAATTTATATATATATATATATAGCTTATAATAATCATACATGTTATAATATAAATATAGTTTATATATAAACTTATATTACATATATATTTTATTTTTTTTCAATTTTTTAAATGAATGCAATTTACTATATTTTTCATTATTTCTTCACATTTTGCATTAATTTTGATTTCATCCTTTTGTGTTTTTTAATTTATTTCAATTTTAAGTCTTTCACTTTTATATGTATTCAATTTAGTCCTTAAATTTATATTTGCATATTCGTTTGGCCCATTGTTAGTTGTTATTTATATTTTTGTAACTGGCCCATAATTTTTTAAATGGATATAATTAAGTCATTTTTTATATTAATTTAAACCTCACATTTTAAATTTATTTTGATTTGGTCCCTTACCTATGTGTGTTGTTTAATTTATATTTTAAAATTCTATTTGTAATTTTATATTTCTTCAATTTTGTTCTTAAATTTATATTTTTTACAAAATTGATCCATGAATATTTATTTTTTTTGTAATTTACTAGAAATCATATACAATTACAACTTGCAATTCAACAATCACAAAAGATGACAAAATAATTAATCCAAAAATAAAAACGACTCGACCTAAACTCAATATGTATCCGGTAAACATCTGACCTGAATTTTATCTGTCAATGATGTGACCTGATCTGAACAATATCCGATTGAAGTCCACCGAACCTGAATTAATCTGGTCTTTATCTGCTTCAGACCTGAACTGTTTTGACCTGGTCTGACATCGATCCGAACTGAAAATGACCTGATCTAAACCATATATGGATCTAGTGTCAAATCAACCTGAAAATGACCCGGACTGATTTGACTTGTACCCGACCTGATCCGAGTCAAACTATCAAATCGACCTGACTTGACATGTACCCGATTTTACCTGACCTGTCGAGATCCGACTGAAACCTGTCCGATTACCTGATTTTACAGCCTTACAAACTATGACTGCTAGCAGGGACGGAGCTTTCTTAAGGCCTAAAGGGTCGTCCCTGTTAAGATTTATATATTTGATATAATTTTGGTTTAATAGTATTTTAGTTAATGTAAAAATAAATATTTAAATTTAAAAAATATAAAAATATATTAAATATTTAATCAAGTAGGGGTCGAACTAAAAAATGATAAGTCTATGTTCTCAAAGTTTTGGTCTAATTACAATTTAAATCATTGTAAGTTTAAATATTAGACAAATTGAAAGTTGTCTTTTGAGTTTTGAGTTTTTTTTTAAATTTAGGGTGAATACAAGGTAATATCTGTATAAAGATTTTCAACTATTTAAAAATGAATGCTCGTACCCCTACATATGTGCTTGAACTCGGGACCTCAAGGATAATAATAATCCCTTAATCACTAAGGTCACTTGGTTCATGCTGAATTTCGAGTTTAAATACCTAATAAGTCTTTATATTTTCTTAAATAGTCTAATATTTCGGCCCTTCCAATATTTAATTCTGATTCTGTCCCTGGCTGCTAGGGAAGAATCTGAAAATGGATGAATAAAGGGGCTAGAATATTAGCAATACCCTTGAGAAGCCAAGCATCTCTTCTTTCTTTTCCAAAAGCGTGATTTGTTTCCTATGGGGATTAGCCATGAATCACCTAAAATTACAGGCCGCAGGATTGCTATAGTTACAAGTTAAGACGTTCAAAAGAATTAATTTAGGAGGGAAAAAGTATATATGTTGTCGTAACCGGTTTTCGCCCAGGCACGAATTTTTTACTTGGCGGGAAAAATAATGTGGATAAAAAATGATTTTTGATTTAAAAAACATGTTTTGGGAGTCGTCATTGACCTTTTGGGGTTAGGTAGGGAAAAAGTATACAACTATATGTCCCACAATTCTGTCAAGCTTGTTGAGGGATATATCTTCTGGGATAAAAGTTTGATTAAGCATTTTCATCAAGGCATTTCTGTGTGCTTCTGAATTCATCATAGATCAAGAATAGAAATCCGCACTGTTGTTTATGTAGCTGTTCAACCACACTATATTCACTATGTTTCAGGAATTTCAAAATTTCTTGCGCTTGTTTTTCTGTTATAGGCTCATTGAATGCTGGAGGGGATTCATCATCAAATACCTTTTGGGGTATTACCATGGCTTTTCCTTTTGCTTTCACCTGTTCTGATGCATTTGATGTTTCGGGAGAGTAACATCTCCCACTTCTTGTAAAGAATCCGACTTCACTCACTGCTTCAGACGTCGAATCCACACTCTGTATTTTCTCTTCTACTTTTTCCAGAGAAACAGATCCTCCTACCATTGAAACATTAGTAGTATAACATTAGTAGTATAATTCCAAGGTACCCTGCGGGTGTCCTTATATGGAAATGGTAAAGGAGTTGTGATAACCACTTTCGACTTTGTTGGTGCAGGATTCACTGTAGATGATTTCACATTAATAATCACGGGATCACTTGTTCTCTGATTAGGTTTAGAATCTTCTGATGAGAAAACGTCATCTTTTCTTTTCCCTGGTTCTTCTTCAAAGAATTCTATCTCTTTGTTATTCATCAATTTTTGCACCAAATCCCTAAATTCATGACATAATTGAATTTCGTGTCCCTTCTCTTGATGATATTCACAATAATTCTTGCCTTCATTATGCTTTGGCCTGAATTCTTGTGAAATCATACCGGATAAGGAGAGTTGTTGAAATATCCAACCAAAAGGAGATTTAATCTCAGAAACGTCAGTTTTTGCTTTCTTTCTTTTCTCTTCCTGAATTGCGTTTATGTTTTTATCTCCATGATTTGGCAGCGGATGATTTGATGTAGTTGGTGAATTGAATTCTAACTTTCCAGTGTTGATCAAATTTTGGACCACCCTTTTGAATGCCAAACAGGTTTCAATAGAATGACCTGTAATTCTTTCATGGTAAACACAGTGCGCTTTTACATCATACCATGGAGGGAATGGTGGTTGCATGGGAACCAATGGATAGGGCCGTATGACATATGCTTTTAACAGCGAATCATAGATTTCAGCATAGGGTACTGGTAAAGGTGTAAAAGATAACCTTTCTTTTTCCCTTCGAGATCCTCTAGAATCTACTCGATTAGTGTTTGTTTCTTCTTTCTTAACCCTTGGCTGGGTTATTATAACACTTTTCAAAGAATCCTTGTTGTAAGAGTTTGCATTGTTGACTTCGTTATCCTTTTTTCGGTACATAGGTCTTTTGGAACTAGACCCCTCATTTGATTCAATTTTGCCACTTTTCAAGACATTTTCAATGAGTTCTCCAGAAATGACCAGATCTGCAAAATTTTTGGTTGCATTCCCCATTAGATGACTTAAATAAGGAGCCTTTAAAGTATGGACAAACATTGTTGTGGCCTCTTTTTCTGATAGAGGTGGCTGAACTTGGGTTGCTGTGTCACGCCATCTCTGAGCATACTGTCTGAATGTTTCGTTATCCTTTTTCTCCAAATTTTGGAGAGTCCATCTATCAGGGACCATATTTGTCACGTGGCGGTAGTGCTCTAGGAATGCCTTTGCCAGATCTTTCCAGGATCTAATATTGGCTTTAGTCAGTTGAGTATACCATTTTAAGGTTGGTCCTGTCAAGCTATCTTGAAAGCAGTGAATTAACAATTTCTCGTCTTTCACATGTTCTTCCATTTTACGACAAAACATAGTAATGTGGGATGAAGGGCATGTGGTACCGTCATATTTCTCAAATTCAGGAACTTTGAATTTGATTGGGAGGATTAGGTCTGGAACCAAACTCAACTCGCTAGCGTCAAACCCATAGAATAACTCAGATATTTCTACGAATTTCATTCGTTCTTCTAAGCTCCTGATCTGTCTGGTCAATTCTTCATTTACTTTTTCTTTCTCATTCAGCTCATTCAAATATGGGATTAGATGCTCAGCATTAAAATCCCCTATTTTCACATCTGATATAAGTGGATTTTTGCTTGAAGATGCAGGATCCACTTGTTGATTTTCATGTGGTTTGGCCTCTTGAAGTGCTGATGTGCGGGCATGGATTTGTATAGGTATAGTACCAGAGTGATAAATTGGTTCCAGTGGGAAACCTAGAGGATACATAGGTTCTTGGTCGAAAGATACATGATTTTCATGAATTTTCCCAATGGTAGCCTTCTTTTTGAGCATGTCTTCTATTTTCTGCATCATGCTTTCTTGTGAGTTTACAATACTGGCTTCAATTTTCTCTAGCTTCATTCTCATCTCTGCTTGTTCTTTGTTATGTTGTTCCTCAATACGTTGTATTTTGTCCTCCATAATTTTCTTAGTAGCTTGTCTAGTACCGTAATGATGTTGTATTTCTCGTTTGGCCAGAATAACTGCGATTGAAAATTCTTTTGATATTTTTTTTTCAAATTTTAATTAATGAATGTTATCTTAATAAAAATTATACATAAAGAAAATAATGCAATGAATAATGAATGTATGCAAAATGCATGTATGCAAAAGGTATTGATCCCTAAAAGTTAACTGTCATAGAACAACTTCCATCGGCATACAAAAGTTTCTTTATAATAGTTCATAACTACAGATACGGCGTAGCTTTCCTATTAAGCTCTATAATTTCTTTTATCGACCAGGTCATCTTCTTTCCATACTTGGAAACTGGATCAACGTGATGCTCAATTATTTTTGCTTCAACGGCTAGCTCCCCAACATATCTGGAAACTTCGCTCATTTGTACCATGGCCTCGAATACCATATTGCTTCTTTCTTCACTTCTTTCTACATAAAAATCAGTCGATTTTTGCCATTGTTCATTATTTCCCTCGAGAGTCTGCTCTAACTCAATGATTCTGACTTGACAATTGTGCAGAGTTTTTTCAAGATCTCTAATGATTCTTCGTACTCCTCATTACTTTCTTTAAGATCACTAGGTCCTAGACGAACCTTTTCTTGAAATAATGACTCTTCAAGTTGCAAAATGTAAGCATTAAACTCTGAGTTTTTGTTTCTAGACTGATCCAGATCTTCTTCAAGTTTTGTTCGTGCTTCTTGCGTCCTTTGACTAAGCTTCTAGATTTGAACATTCTTGTTTCTGCATCTTTGCATCCAATTGCTAGCCACTTCTTGCTCTACCTCAAGTCTGGTGTTGAAATTCTTCCTTTCCAGCTCCCATTTTTCTTTTTCAACATCGAACTCTTCAATCCTTTGGCCCCTGACTTCAAATTCGGCAATCAGATTGTTCATTTCAGATTCAAATCCCTTGAACATGGTATTTTTTCTCACCTTCAAATTTCTCAAGCATGTCGTTCTTTATCTCTTCTAATTCTTTGGCTCGATCCCTTTCTCTCTACATTTCATTCATGATCTCGCGGCTTTCAGCTTTGTGCTTTATAATTCGCTCCCTTCTATCGACCTCAAAATCCTCCATTTTCTGCTTTCCTTTCTCAAGGCTTTTGAACAAACGGCTATTCTTTTCTTTCAAATCTTCAACTCGGCCTTTCTCAATATTCAATTCTTTGGTCATCTGTGCTGTTGCTTTGCTTGATCCTGATGCTTTTCGGGATTTGTGTAGCTCATGGTAATTCTTCTTTAATGTTCTGAATTCACCATAAACACTTTCTTCGTTTTCCCTCAACATTGCACATTGTGCTGAATGAAAGTCAATGTCAATACCCAACATAGCTTTATCTCGTCTCATTTGCTCTAATTCTATCGACCAACCTTCTCTTTCTACTTCAAACTTAGCTCTTAGGATTTCAATCTCTGATGGAACCACCTTAATGCGATCTTCCATAGAGATATCCTTATTTTGGTCTGGTAGAGGAATATTTTCATTTTTCCTTATAGATCTCCATTCCTCATAATCGGGAGTTAACATTTCTTTTGCTGCTTTAGCTCGAATACAAAAAGTTATTTTCCAAGCTGTAAAGGCCTCCATGATATTTCTTTTATAATTTTTGATGTGGAATGCGAACTCAAACGAATGTAATCCAGCAGTGACAGGAACAAATTGATGACCTTCATACTGCCTTATGACCAGAAGTGGTGCATATCCGATACCTCCCCACAATCCGAGCAACATCACCCAATTTTAATCACCGCATTTGTAAAAGAATTCCCTTTGGATTTGCTACGGGGCTCGCCAAACAATGTCATCGCTTTGCAGATTTTGAAAGGCATTAATCCACATATCTTTCGTAATTTCTTTCGGTCATTCTTGCTCCAAAAATTCTTTCAATGGTGAGTAGTCCGTATTAAAGCGTCGGTATGAAACCTTTTCTGTCCTCCAAAAATGGCTACGGATCCAAACATATAACAATTGTGCACATCCTAAGAATTTTCTAAGGTTTCTAGGGTTTATTATATGCAGGGTTTCATATCTAAGAATAAAGGTACCCGAATTGTCCTTGTTAGTGCCCCCTTGGGCTGCTAACCCTCAATCCTAGTCCATCACAGACTAAAGTGGATCGAGTTCAATTCGAGGGGATACACTTCTCTCTGCCTGACACGGAGAATAAATTCCCACGAAGACATAGAGCATATCAACCCCGGAAGCTACTTGCTAGGTCTGACACGGAGAATAAATTCTCACGAAGACGTCACTTTCACTCCCACTTAAAAGGGACAAGCATGATTAAAAAGCTTATGTTATGCAATGCATGTGTTGTGTGTGAGGAGAAATGTTCAAACCTCTGTCAGACAATAAATAATGAAATTTAATACTTGAAAAATAAAATAAAACATTAATAAAATAATATAAATATTATGAAAATAATAAGTATATATAAATTTAAAAAAAAAATAAAAATAAATATATAAATTTTTAATTTCTAATTAATAGAGACAATTTATAATTAATTTTAAAGCTTAACTTGTTGTCCCTAGCGGAGTCTCCAAGCTGTCGTAACCGGTTTTCGCCCAGGCACGAATTTTTTACTTGGCGGGAAAAATAATGTGGATAAAAAATGATTTTGATTTAAAATACATGTTTTGGGAGTCGCCATTGACCTTTTGGGGTTAGGTAGGATAAATACCTAAAAAATACCTTTTAAAATAGTTTTGAATAAAACATAATTTAAAAGATGAAATTGATCTGCGTATAACTAAAAATTTTAGTAAAACAGGATTCGTGGTCGATTACGTTTAGGGAAGGATTAACACCCCTATAACGCCCAAAATTTGGTACTTATTAATTATAAAATTGTCTCTATTATTAGAATTTTAATTATTAAAAAATATATTTAATCTATAATTTTGTTATTTCAAATTTATTATTTTATGAAAATATATTAATTTAAATATAAATAAGATATTTATTTATTTAGAAATATCAGAAAAGGGCTTCTAGGTGTTTTACGACAGCTCTTTTCTTATATATTAAAAAATAAATAAATATTAATAAAATATTTCTTTAAAGATTAATATATATTTTATAGGAAAAAAAATTAGAAAACAGACTTCTAGGTGCTTTAAGACAGTCCTTTTCTTTAATATTATTAAAATAGGATTATTATTATATATATATTTTTTTCTATAAAAATAATAAAAAAAATATTATTTACTATATACATATATTAATAATAATAATATATTACAATAAATATATAAAATCAAATCAACTATTAAAATAAATGAAATTAAAACTATATAAAAATAATAAAACTAATAATTTTAAAGCTAATGGCTAAATTAAATATCTAATTAAAATTTCAGTGTCTAATTATTCTATTTTTCCTATTTATTAATTTAGTGACTAAATTAAAATTATATTAAATTAAGACAAATTAAAACATGCTTTCTGGATTAAAATATTAATTATTAAAATTAAAGGACTAAATCTGTTATTTATCCTAAATATATATTTATATACTGGTATGGACTAAAACACAATAAAATAAAATTTGAAGAATGAATTAAAATATATGAAAGTTTATTGTAGTGACTAAATTATAATAAACATATAATTGAAATAACGAATTTAAAAGGCATAAAAGTTGATTTCAGTGACTAAAATGGAAGTTTACAAAGTCAGAGTGACTTCGCGTGTGATTTAAATATTTTGAAATTACACGCAGACCCCTCCTTTAAACGACACCATTTAAGAAAGGGTATAAATGCCCTATTATGGCTGGCCCGAAGGGCCATCTTCCCATTTCTCTCTTTTCTCTTATCTCTCTAAACTAAGAGAGTTTTAAACTCTCTCGGTTCTCTCTAGAACTGAGAGAGAGAGCACCGGCCGGCCACCGTTAAATCCACCGGCGGCCACCACATCCGGTGGCCGGAAATTACAAAACCCATCCCAAATTAAAGCTCGATTTCCCTTAAGGCTAAATCCAGAGGTTTTTTTAACCTAAAACACTACTAAAATACATAGATCTAATTTTTTTTACCTTCGACTCTTGGTTTTCCGTCGACGCAAGGAGGCACTGATGACCACTGTTCCCTTGGTAAGTTTCTCTTCTCTCTTTTCCTTGCTATTTTTGGTGATTCGTGGTTGTTGGATTGTTTTTTTTTTCTTTTTTCTTCTCTGTGGCTGTTGGTCTCCTCTTGTTTGCAGGTGGTCGATGGCTTTTATAGCCATCGACGGTGTGGCTCTCGGACCAATTAATAAGGTGGCCGCTTGGTGAGTCACTAGACTTCTAGTGGTGACTCACTGTTGAACGACGTGTGCGGCTGGAAGGGCTCTTCTGGAAACTTTGACGGGGCATCGTGGCAGCGATGGAGCGAAGTGGAGCGGTTGGAAGTAGAAACGATGCCGCGTGGTCCCTAGGGTATCATCACCCTAGGGTTTGTTCTGGATGCGTGTGGGCCGTTGGATCTCTCAGATCCAACGACTGTGATACTGAGGCGGCTAGGGTATTAGATGAAAACCCTAGATGGGTTTAGGGTTTCTATTGGGCCACCAAAATCTGGGCCTCTGTATTTAGGTTTTCGGTTCTGGGCCTACAATGTATTAAAATTAATTAATTAATTATTTAATAATAATAATAATATAATATAATATAATAATATTAAAACAAAACAATAATAATAAATAAAACAAATGAAATAAAAATTAGTGTCTTCACATGTGACTACTGCTATCCCCCATACACACCATGCAGTCCGCCATGCTCCAAACATCAACATGCAACACGTTGGATAAACTTAGTCGTAACTTCTTACGGGAAGTACGAATTACAAATACAACCATTTAGTAAATTGGTTAAGTTTATTTTAATTTATTAAAATTATGACCAAATTTATAGAATATATAAGTAACAATGACCAAATTTGTAATTATACCAAATATTTTAATGGCTACATCAGATTCTCCGTTAAAACGACAAGTGACTTAATTGAATGCATTTAAATAGTTGAGTGACCTAATTATCAAAATTTCAAAAATATTGGTCAAAATGAAAAGGGGCAATAGTTAGGTGATCACTTGTTTACCTTTTATTTTAAATAATTTATCTTTAAATTTTTAACTAATTTATAATTATAAATTGAGTCCTTTAGAATTTAAATTTTTATAAATTAAATTAATGATACTCGTCGTTAATGGTGCTCATCACTACTCGTCGAACGTAGAAGAATCATCCAATATTAATATATGATTAAATAGTATATGAATTTAATAATTTTCCTATAAATGTTTTATATGAAAAAGAGTATAAGATTTAAATAAAATCCCAATGTCTATGATATTAGAGTCAGTGATGCACAAGGCAAAGTGATTATTGAATATTGTATTGATCAATCGAAGTGACTCGTGTACCTTATGGTACATGAGGTGGAGTGATAATTGAATATTGCACAAGATTACTCGATGTGGCTCGTGTACATTTGTGATGCATGAGGTGGAGTGATAATTGAATACTGTATAGATCACTCGAGACTCGTATACCTTTGTGGTGCATGAAGTGGAGTGATAATTGAATACTGTACAGATCACTCGATATGACTAGTGTACCTTTGTGGTGCATGAGGTAGAGTGATAATTAAATATTATATAGATCACTCGATATAACTCGTGTACCTTAGTGGTACACGAGGTGAAGTGCATCGGCTACCTTCGGGTACATTTGTATTGGGCACTATTGTACCATACTATTACATGTTACTGACAGTTTATATTGCATATCATTTGTGACTGACTCGGGTATCATGCATTCTCATGGCTATGCAATGGGCTATAAAATAAAATTTAAGATACAATACAATAAATGATACAATACATGAAAAAATACATGAAACAATACAGTAAAAGATATTGTACAAGGAACGGTATAATAAAAGTAATAGTATAAGGAAAAGGAGTAATACAAAAAATAGAAATAGTATAAGAAAAGGAACAGTAGAGGAAGAAAAGACAATACTTGTTTATTATTATGTTTTTAGTAAGTATTTATATAAAGTTCAATTTAACATTAAACGGTTATAGATGAAAAGTTTAATTATAAGTTATTCATATATGAAACAATTTGGACAAATATTATTTAATTAATGATCTTATATTATGTTTTGATGTTTTGCACTGAAGTGTATATATTATATAATATTATTAGGCGGTCTGAAAGGTATAAGTTAAATAGGTGAATACTAAAGTCGATTTTGTAAGTAATAGCAGTTTCTTTAAATATGTTTAACTGGATCAAGAAATATTTTGTAAGTACTCTTTCCATGATCATTTAATTCCAATTATGCCTGTCCTTAGCATATCTTTCAGAAATTGAATAGTTCGCTTTGATTATCCATCTGTCTAAGGATGAAAAGTTGTGCTAAAGTTAAGTCGAGTCCCTAAGGCCTAATGCAAGAACTTCAAAAATCTTGAAGTAAACCTTACATCTCTATCAGATACGATTGAGATAAGTATTAGGCAGACAATTTCCTTAACATATATTTTCAATATACTTATCCATAGAATAATCAACTCGAATTGGAATAAAGTGTGTTGACTAAATCAATCTTCTCACAATCACCCAAATTGAATTCTTTTTATTAGGTGTCAAAGGTAAACTTGTTACAAAATCCATAGTAACTTTTCCAATTTCCATTAAGGAATAAAAATAGGTTACAACAATCCAAGTAACACTTGACATTCTAGTTTTACTTATTTTAGCATATCAAGTATTTAGAAACAAATCCCAACTATAGCTGTTTTAATGTCTGACAATTACTACCGACTCTTCAAGTCGTGATGTATCTTGTTTCCTCCAGGATGCATCATTAAAGTACTATAATGTGCTTCAGAGAGAAGTTCTTTCTTCAATTCCTCATCGATTGGAATACAAATTTTTTCCTTAATAGTATAAGCATCCATTGGACTTAACTTCAAAGTCTTTGAGTTCACCATTTTTCTACTTGTTCGATACTTGACCTATACCTTTTATTTATTCTTTGAAGATCCTTTATTTGCTCCAAGTTCAGCTCCTTTTGAGTTAACAAATACTTCTAACTTTTATGAATGGTATAAATATAACATCTTTCACAATATAAATAATGATGCCATATCTTCAAGGCAAATAACATTACCACAAATTCAAAGTCATGCGTAGGATAATTCCTTTTGTGTGTCTTAAATTACCTCCAAGCATAAGTCAAGATTTTTCCTTCTTGTATTTATATGCATCCCAAACTATTATGAGATGCACCTATATAGACTACATATTTTAGATGCACCTATATAGACTACATATTTCCTTCTTGATTCTGATTGTACTGCACAAGGAATTTTCATTAATATCTTTTGAACATATCAAAGTGTTTCTTGGCACTAATCAGTCCAACAGATGATATAATCCACACTTCAGAAATATTCTTCGAAGTTTTCCATTCTTGAATAACTTATACTCTTTTGGAATCCATTTTAATTCCCCTATATTGATACTACATAGTCATAGAAAACAACTTCGGACAACCAAAAATTCACACTACAATAGCTTAGCATATAGCTTTTTCTATCAAAAAGTCTAAGGAACAATGTGAAGATATGCATCATAATCATATTATTTTTTATCATAAAATAGAGCAAATATCATTGATCTTTGGAAGAGGATACTTATTCTTCATTGTCACCTTCTTTAATTGACGATAATATATGCATAATCGCATAGACCTGTCCTTCAGTTTCATAAACCAAACGTCATTGGTGCACTTCAAAGTGACACACTCGGTCTTATAAAACTTCGATCCAACAATTTCCTAAAATTTTGCCTTTAACTCCCTATGTTCAATAGAAGCCATTCTTTTCAAGATTTGAGAATATACTACCTTAACTAGAAAGGCTTGACAACCTTGCCGTAATAACTTCTTAACAATTACTACTAAAATCAAATTAATTAATAAATTTACATTTACTCTTTTTACTAATCAATTATGATTTTAAACCACTAACGAACATACTCTACAAATATGACTCAACCTAGCACTTTGGCCCAAAAGGTTAGTCGCTACTATTTCACTAGAGATAGGTGATGGGTTATTTATTTGGTTATTATTTTGCTTTAAATTGATCCTTAATCATTGGTTTTTTGGATGCTTTGCTCGTTTTGATTCATTTTCTGTGTAGGACACTAGATTCTGGAAATTGCACTAAAATGACAGAATTTTGCAATTTTTCTTTAATTTTTGGAATCAAGGATGGATTAGTCGGCATGACTCCGGGCATGACGTATCTGACGAGGTGATGAGTCAGTACCTTCTAGAAGGTCCAGTCAGCGCTTCTAGAAGGACGAATGGATCAGTCGCACGTTTCTGCAATTCAAATTTGAGTTAAACTCATGTTTTAGGATTTTAGTTTAAATATTATATTATATTATATTATATTATATTATATTATATTATATTATATTATATTATATTATATTATATTATATTATATTATATATATATATTATATTATATATATATTATATTATATTATATTATATTATATTATTATATTATATTATATATATTATATTATATTATATTATATTATTATATTATATTATATTATTATATTATATTATATTATATTATATTATATTTTATCTTATCTTTGTTTTTTAGTATTTTAGTTTAAATAGTTTTAAGTATTTTCATTAGGATTTATCTCTTTATTTTAAGAATTATATTTTCCTTATTTTTAGGATTTTAAAGGCTATAAATACTCTCTATGGGTAAGCTTAGAAACACATTCAGAAATCATTCTTCTTATTTCTCTAGTTTTTAATAAAAAATTTCTTTTATTTTTCAAAGTTCTTCTTTCTTTTATTTTTATTTTTATTTTCAAAGATGCTAAGTATGACTTTGATCATGCTTAGCTAATTTTATTTTAAGCCGAAGGCTAAAGCGATGGCTCAATTCTTAACGTGAGAGTTGTAAGGCACTTAAATCGCTTCATATATCTTTCTCAGTTTTCTGGGCTTATTTTCAAATCAAAACAATTTTCAAAACCAAAAAGTTGACGTTGGTCTGTATGTTGTTTTGGTTAATGTGGAAGGAATGGTCAGCTTATTGAAGCACATTCAACTTCCTGGGAACAAACTTAGCAAAATTGTTTGCTAAGAGGAAACTGAGATCGAAACCAATTATTGTTGAAATAACATAATCCGAGTCGACATCTGTTCGAGCCTCAACATTTTTAGATTTACAACATTGTTGTTGCTTTGATCAATTTACAAACTGATATTAAAGATTGACTTGGGTATTTGGTATACAAAGCATAGTCACAAGGTTTTGTCATTGTAGATAAGTAACCGACGTAAATCTTGAAGTAAAGATCTATTTCAATGATCCGAGGAAACTAAGTCAAAGCTGAAAGCATGAGGCTACTTTTTACAATAAGTATTTTTTTCAAACTCCAATTATTATTTTATTCTATTTATTATTTTTTTACTTTGTCTTTATCTTATCTTGAAACAGATTTAATTAACTCAAACCCCCTATTTATCTTATTCTTATCTCATATTTATTTTTACATTTTTATTTATTCTTTTACCTTAAATTTCATCCCTATCCAAACTCTACCGTTCAAAAATAAGAAGATAACTGAATCAGAAACTGCAGAGTCTTTATGGGATCAACCCTTACTTTCAACTTGCTATATTTTCGTTATATTTCTTTTGGGATTAAGGAATTACTTTGATGAGAAAACGATGCGTGTCAATAGGCTCTAACTGGATTCCTTTTTCTTTAACTAACTTAGTGCTTATATATGAGTGCATAAAACCAAGATCAATTAAAATGAATCCATGTTTATCAAAAAGATAAAATGTACCTATGATGATCTCTGAATCATTTTCATATTCTATAATTTCTGGATCCTCTTCCTTTTCTTGAGATATAAAGTCAGACTTCTCTATAATGTTTTTCTTGTTTTTCTCCTAGGTAAGCTGTGACCACATCACAACTTTTTCCTCGTTATAAGGTGGAGCATTCCTCCCACAAAACGAAGGAAAATCTCTCACAACACTAACTTTTCTAGGAAGAATTATTAAAGTATTATCTGGTCGATTTGGGTCAACTAAAATATCGATATGGTTATTAACCTTCTCAACTTCCTTTTCTTTTCTCTTAGCTTCAGACATCTAAGTAAACACATATTTAAATCACATTAGTAAGGAGAAACATCAATCAAATCACAATCACTAGATCAGTAAGGTGACGTCCTAGTGGCATGTATAAAATTTTCAATTCAAAACAAACTCGGTTTAGGCCTAGAATCGACTAAACCTACATCTCTGATACCAATAAATGCAACACCCTATTCCCGTATACGTTTCCGCATACGAGTCCAGGATGTCACGTAGAATTTACAAAATAGTCTTTTTTCAAAAACCAGTAAAATTTTGTTTCTTTATAAAATAATTCAATTATTATCAAAGGACTTAAAATATTTCATTTCGATAGAATTAAAAATCATTTAAACGAAAATATTAATAAACAAATCTTTATTTTTAAACGGTAATAATAAACACTACTTATCGAAACCAAATTCCAACATAACTATTTTTAAGTATCATAACAATCTAGTATACATGTCAACTAGTATAATCATCATTTAAAAAGATATCATACTGATTCTGGAGAAGATCTGACCTTCAAAAGTTGATGATGGGCCTAGCTCCTTACTCTGGTCGCTTACTTTTACCTGCGCGTGAAAATGATTACACGCTAAGCATACATTTGGTGAGACATTAAGTTCTAATAATAATAATAATAAATAAAGTGAAATCGGTAAAAATATATTTACCAAAATATCACATAAATAAAATACAAGTGTCATAAGAAAGATTGACTAAAACTAATTTGACTTATCAAAGTCAATATCATATAAAATACCTTGTAAATAAGCAATTCATATATATAAGGCTTTCAATGACAGATCAAAGTTCTCAATAAAAACTTTGTTCCAAATAAAGTAGATCAAACCTGTACTTTTCCATCTCACTTCAATTCTTGTACTTTTCATTTAGTTTCAAACCTTTGGCTTTAACTTTTATTCATTTCATATCCCAATGTAAATCGATGAGAAGGCAAGATATGCGAGTCAATCGAGCATACACTATAATGCACAAGTATTATAGAACACATTATCAATGTGCCACTTTAAGGAATACATCATACTATCATCATTTATGTGCAGGCACCACCATCACTTAGACGTCGAACTTGTGCCATAAAATGTATCCCAATACATTAACACCACCGTCACTCGGACGCCACTGATGTGCTAAGTACCTACGCACCATCATCACACATACGTCACTGATGTGCTCAGAATCACATAGTAGCACCACCGTCACACAGGCGTCACTGATGTGCTTTAATCATAATGAAGCTGCAAATAACACCACCATCAAATTTGTGATGTCATTGATATGTCAAATCACAAATTTTGCTCTAACTATGTCATGCTAATTATACCTATGACACTCAATGGGCATTTCCATCATTTCACTTATCAAATCTCTTTACCATAATCAATAAAAGCAAATATCATTTAATAATAATATACAATATAGTGGGCAGTTCATACCCAAAATCATTCAAAGAAACAATTTAGTAGAACAATGTAAAGTATATATAATAAAACGATTTGAAAACAATTTCTTTCCAAATCCTCCGAGGTTAACTCATCGCAAGTCTTCCTCATTCCATACTTTGAAAGCATAAGTACAATGCACTCACTTGGTAATGCCTCACTAGTAATCTTACTTAGCGTTCCTAGCTTTACTCTTGAACTTTTCCTTTACCTTTAAGCTTTCTTGGATCTTGATCTTAACATTCGTCATTTATACGTTACATACATTCCAAATCATATATTAGTATTTTACTAACATAGGCACAATCTAGTAGTAAAATTCATAAAAATTCTATCAATACTTTTTCGATATTAAATCAATTTTTGAGATGTTAATGCTAACCATAACACTTAAAATATAACTTCAATCCTCTTAACATTCATGTCAACTCACAACTCAATTAATCATTTTAAATTCCACCATCTAACTATTAAAATGAATTCTTTTAGAATTATTCTCAATAATTCCCATTTATTCAAAATGGTTCCTTTCCATTTCACTTCAATTCCAGGCATCCAAAAATATACTCAAGCATTCTAATCGAACATTTAGACATTACTATTCAACTTCTAATCCATTTTCACTTCAATTCGAAAGTTTCCATATTCTGACAACTTGCACTACCCTAAAAGAATCATTATTTCGTAATTTAATTTCATTTCTTTTGTTTGAAACTTGATTCAAATACAAATATAACCATATAAAGTAATCCTTCTAATTCAACTTGTACAATTTATAGTGAATTTCTAATCCAATTTTCAGAATATGTTTTGAGCAGAATTTGCTGCCCTATCATCGATAAAAAAATTCATATCTTTCATTATACAATTCAAAATCAATCTCAGTTTTTTAAACAAAACTAGATTGATATAAAAACACGATGATACAAAAATCACCTCAAAATAAGTTTTATATAATTGCGGGTGATTTTTCAAACTTACTACCAGATTAGAAAAATCTAAACAATTTTCATTACTTATGCACCCTTAATTCCTTCATCAATACCTACTACTTGCATCTTGATCCTTCAACATTTTTACTTTATTCAAATCAATCCCAACATTCCAGCATTGTAAAAATATACTCAATTCAATACATGCACCTTTACATAATTGCAATTCAATCCCATATTGCATCCAAAATTTCCAATGCTTGCATCTAAATCCTTTAAATTATCAAAGCTTGCGAAAATGTTCTCAAAGGCTAGAAAAGTTCCAAATTTGGTCTCAAACATCATTTCAAGCACCTAAAATTATTCTTACATTCAATCTAAACCATTATGATTTTTTTCTTCAAAATTTTCCCTTTATTTATTCCCTTAGGCTTAAACTTTGCAATAATTTCCATAATGGTCTACATTTTGATTCAATCACAATTTAAGCCATACTACACCATTTATAATCCATTCCAATCAAATTCAAAGCAAAACAAATCAAAATCAACCAAGTTCCTAATATATCCATCAATGGCCAAATCACCAAACCAATTCCCTTCAACAATTTTTATTCAACTTTCATGCTTAATTATAACTCTACAACACGCCTAATATCAAAATCAAACTTAATTTAATCAAATTCTCAACTCCCCTTCATCCACCAAATCCACAAATTTCACCATTCAAGCATGAAACCAAGAAATAATCACACCAAATTGTAGAGAAATTAATGAGGATTATTTTATATTTCATACTTTAGTCCAAAATCTAATTAAAATGAACCAAAATTGAAGAAAAAGCAATATTACCCTTTGGCTATGGAGGTTCGACGGTTTGTTGGAGGAGGAAGTAGATTTCTACACATTTCTAACCAAATATCTCCTAAGTAGCCTTTAAAAATCAATAAAAAAATTTATTCATTTTGGGCCAAAAAACTAAATTGCCATTAATGAATTCCCAAAATTTCACCCACGCCACTCCATTATCTTTACTTTAATATTATTAAATAACCATAAAAATCTCATATATATTTTTTTCTTTTTGACCCTCTAATTTTCTAGAATTTCATTTTAGTAATTAAATTGCACTATCTCGCTTTATAGTGCAATTCTCACCAAATTCCACCGATCCGACCTAAATTTCACTGTTTAAAAATATCCGTATAATTTTTCCAACCCAAATATAACTTCCATGATATTTTTGTAATCTTCCGATTCGATCTGGTTATTCGAATAATATACTGATCTTTGTCCGTTAATAAACTTTTATGCAAACTCCATATCAAAATTTTGAAACACACTATACTAATTGTCTTTATCTAAACTAATAATTCACAAATCCAAAATGTAACTTTTGAAAAGTTACATTTTTAGTTCTTAAAGTTTTACAACTTTACACTTTAGTCTCCAAACTTTCAAATTTTACATTCTAGTCACCCGTCCAAAATTTGGGATATTACAGGATGCTTTGACATTCAATATATATATTCTCTATAAATTCTAGCCATTGGGAGTCACTATAGTCGTTACATATAACCAAAAATAACATTTAATGCATAATATCAATCATTTAGTGAAATGAGATGATCTTTTTTTTTCAAATAATTTGATCGTTGCAAGAAAAAAGATCATTTCTTTAGGGAACGAAATCGATCCTTTTCATCGAGGGATACATCCATTGGTGAAAGGATCAATCCAAAACTCTCTGAAATCCAAGGGATCGATCTTTTTACTTAGGGGTTAATCCTTTGAGCCAAAATACCTTGGAAACACAACTTTAAAGAGCGAAAACGGTCAAGTATATTTTTGAAAAGGTTTGATTAAGTTAGAAAGCATTTAAAACATATATTTAAATTTAATTTGGACTTTGAATTATATTTGATATTTTTTTACAAATTCAATTAAGTCCAAAATCAATTTTACAATTTAATTGTTATATCAAAATATTAATTCAACAATCTCCCTATTTTTCATATAACAAAACTCATTGAATTTTTTTTGAAAAATTCTCCCCTTTGAAAAGTAATAAAAGAGATTATGAATTTTAAAAAAATTTAAAGCTCCAATTTGAATTTTTAATTTTGAAAAATATTTTTCATTTTATCCACTTCTCTCCCTTTTTGTAATATAAAAAATAATTCAACAATGTTAGTAATATATAATAAAGAAGATAAATAAAGAAGATAAATTAAAAAAAAACTAGAATGAAGAATAAGCATATTAAGGTAAATATCAAACATCATGGTACTTAAAAAAATAAAATACATATAAGGTAATTTACCATAAGCATAATCATCCATATAAATTTCATATGTCCAACAAAAAAACCATCCAAATATCAAATAATATCCAAATAAATGTAAGTCCATAACACAATATATATCCTAAGTCAAAGGTTCAAATATAGCAAAGTCTAAAAATATGATAATGAAAATGCATGCATGAACTAAGACGGAGATAGAGGGAATGGCGCTAAAGTGCTTGAACCGCCTCAATCATATGTACCTCAATAGCATCCTAACGAGTTGTAAGCTTACTGTTGAACTATATTTTGATATAACAATTTAAAGGCAATTTTTTTTGGAATTTAATTGAATTTATTCAAAGTTTTTCAAAGTTTTGTACAAGTAGTACCGATACTGTTCTTACAATATTGATACCTCATGAACAGTACTGATACTGTTCATATGGTACCGATACCAAGGTAAGGGAAATATCGATACTCACTAGGTAGTACTGATACTACCAGCTTTGCTCAAATTTCAGAATGCAAAAATGGTACAGATACCCAAAGGGGTACCGAATACTACTTTGTATAGTAGTATCGATACCATGATCATAGTATCGATACCATAAGGCCCCAACGGCTACTAACGACTAGTTGATTTAAAAATAAACGAAGGTAGTACTGATACTCCCTTTAGGAGTACCGATACCCCTTGGTCTGGGCAGCTTTATTTTGCACTAAAATTGATCCCCAACGGCTCCAAACCACCTCCAACGGCTAGAAACGGCCACAACAACATTCCAAAACATAAATACAAGTTGTGGACACTTGAATAATAGTTAAAAAAACTATCCAAGTAATCAAACACAAGAGAAGAGCTTTTCACTCTTTATTCTAATTCTCTTGTAAATATTTTGTTCTTGTGAGCTTTTAATTTGTAAACACCTTCCTTTTTAGAGGTTTTATTTGTTTACATTTTTTTCTTTGTAAAGGGTTTTTTGTTTTATCTAGCCAATTGAAAAGATAGGGAGTGTAAAGGTTATCTCTTTATACTTGAAAAAGAAAGAACAAATGAGTGAATTTGTTAGAAAATTCTTAGTGAGGAGCTAAGGTAGTAGTTGTAGACTTGGTTGATAAGTCGAACCACTTTAAATCCTTGTGCCAAATTATCTTATTTTTCTATTCTCCTTACTCCCTAAATTCAATTTTATCCATTTACCCCCTTTTCACTTTTTTGGTTATTCAATTGAGTCTTTTCATTAATCCAAAAAATTGGTATTAGAGCCTAATTCTTTAGAAGGTTTAACCACTTTGAGACGTTCTTAGAAGAAGTTCTACCAATTCCCAAAGCAACTGAAAAAGAAATGGCTTCAACCTCCGGTACCTACTACATTGAAGATTTACAACTGGTCAACAAGCCACCCTACTTCAATGGAGCAAATTATGCCTATTGGAAGATTATGATGATGTTCTTCATTCAAGCCAATGATCTATGAGCTTGAAACTCAATCATAAAAGGCTACACCATTCCAACTGACGAGATGGATGATTGGAGTGATGGAGAGAAGAAGAAGTTCCAACTCAATGCCAAGGCTGTGCATATTCTCTTTTGTGCATTAGTCCCAGATGAATATGAAAGAGTCTCTTCTTGTTCCAATTCCAAGGAGATATGGGATAAGCTCCAAGTCACTCATGAAGGAACTGATGAAGTGAGGGAAACCAAGATAAGTCTTCTCAACCATAGCTACATGAATTTCAAGATAAAACCCGATAAAGATATCAAAGCTATGACTGATAGATTTTCCGTGATTGTCAATAGTCTTAAAGGATTTGGAGAAGTTATCACTAATGAGAATATTGTAAGGAAGATGATCTACTCTCTTCCAAAGTCTGGGCAAGTGAAGAAGACGACGATTATCGAAGCTAGAAACCTTAAGTCTCTCACTCTCGACGAGCTAACTGGTTCTCTACTCACCCATGAGTTGACGGTGAAGGAAGAGGAAGAAGATGAACAAAAATAAAACAAGAAGAAGAATGAGGTAGTCATTGCCTTCAAGTCCATTAATGAGAGCTATGAAGATTCAAGTGAAGAGGTGGATGAAGCGATGGAGAAGAATAAGAGATGGACAAGCTCTTCAAAAAGTTCAAGAGATTCATGTCTTCCAAGGAAGTGAAGAATGAATTAACCAAGAAAAAGGGTCCCTGATGTGCTTTAATTGTCAAAGAAAGAGGTATGTCAAGTATGAAATCCCTATCCTAAAGAAGAAGAGATCATCAAAGAGAAAGGCATTTGTGGCAGCTTGGGGTGATGAAGATGAAGTAGCCAACCTATGCCTTATGGCCATTGAGGGAGATTTTGAGGTATCTTCTAACTCGAATGATTTAAATTCACATTTTTTTGATGAGTTACAAGATGCTTATAATGAGTTGTTTTTGGAATTTGAGACAATTAATTCCAAATATAAGAATTTAATTTCAAAATTTAAAGTTGAAAATGATTTGATTTTGAAAACCAAAGTTGATTTTGAAAATCAAAATAAAATTTTGAAAAATGATTTAGAAATTTCAAAAATCAAAATCAATGATTTAGAAAAAAAATTTGATTTGAAAGTTAAGCTTGAGAGCTTAACAAAAGAAAAAGAATTAATTTCTAAAATCAACTCATTATGTCTAAAAATGAACAAAATGCTCACATTGTCATTTTTATGGTCATTTGGAACATACTTGTCTCATAAAGAAAAGAAAATCTTTTAAAATTAGACAAGTATGGGTTCCTAAGGGAACAAGGGGCATTGAAACTAACGTTCAAGGATCCAAAGTAATTTGGATACCAAAATCAACTTAAATGTCTCTTGTAAGTGTGTGGGAGCAATAGTGATGAAAGTGAAGATATTCAAATGCTCTAGCCACACTTGAAAATGAACGGGTAACCTCTAAGCTTAATACTTTTGATTTTGATTATTTGGTTGCTCATTTTGATTTAAGCATGCATGAGTTTTGATTTTAAATGATTTGATGTTTTTCATCTCATGTATGTTAAAAAGGTGTTATGATGAACATTTTAAAGTTTTAATGTTTTTCATAATTTTTAGTTCATCATAATGAATTTTGGTCAAAATTGATTTTAATGCAAATGATATGTCTATTTGATTTTACAAATTTTAAATTTTTGACCTAAATTTTAAATGTTTATGCATGTGTTTTAAATGTTAAACATATCTCTCTAACAATTGATATCAAAATTTTCAAATGCATAACATTTTTGAAAAGCTTTATGCATATGCACTTAATTTCAATCATTTGATATTGCATAAAGTATTTTAGACTTGGATATATTGAATTTCGATTGCTACTAACATGTTTATTACTCTTTGTTGAAATTCAATTTTGTTTAAGTGTCAAGTTTTTAAAGCTAAATTTTGTTTGGAATGCACTTTTTGAGGGGGAGCTTTGATTTTTCAAATGGTTTTTAATGTAAAAATTATCACTTACTCTCCAAGGTTATTTTTGAATTTTAAAGTTGAATTATTTTTTATCTAACAAAAAGGGGGAGAAGTATGGGTTTGAAAAATTCAATTTCTTAATGAAAAAGGGGGAGCTGAACATTTTCACATATTTTCCAACAATTTGTATCATTTTCATTAAACATTTTAGTAAGGGGGAGTTTTGCCAAAAACAATTTGTCAAATGTTTTGTTACATCAAAAAGGGGGAGATTATTGAACTATATTTTAAAGGCAAAATGTTTTTGGACTTTAATTGAATTTATTCAAAGTTTTCCAAAATAATTCAAAGGTCTTAAAACTTGGAATTGAACACAAAACAATTTTCTGTACAAGTAGTACCGATATTGTTCTTACAGTATCGATACCTCATGAACAGTACCGATATTTTTCATATGGTACTGATACCAAGGTAAGAGAAGTATCGATACTACCAGCTTTGCTCAAATTCCAGAATGCAAAAATGGTACCGATACCCAAAGGGGTACCGATACTACTTTGTATAGTAGTATCGATACCATGAGCATAGTATCAATACCATACGACCCCAACAGCTAGTTGATTTAAAAATAAACAAAGGAAGTACCGATACTCTTTTTTAGGAGTACCGATACTCTTTTTAGGAGTACCGACACCCCTTGGTCTGGACAGCTTTATTTTGCACGAAAATTGATCCCCAACGGCTCCAAACCACCTTCAACGGCTAGAAATGACCACAACAATATTCCAATACATAAATACAAGTTGTGGACACTTGAAGAAGGGTTAGAACACCTATCCAAGCAATCAAACACAAGAGAAGAGCTTTTCACTCTTTAATACAATTCTCTTGTAAATATTTTATTCTTGTGAGCTTTTAATTTGTAAACAGATTCCTTTTTAGAGGTTTTATTTGTTTACATTCTTTTTCTTTGTAAAAGGGTTTTTGGTTCTATCTTAGCTAATTGAAAAGATAGGGAGTGTAAAGGTTATCTCTTTATCCTTGAAAAAGAAAGAACAAATTAGTGAATTTGTTAGAAAATCCTTAGTGAGGAGCTAAGGTAGTGGATGTAGACTTGGTTGATAAGTCGAACTACTTTAAATCCTTGTGCCAAATTGTCTTATTTTTTTGTTCTCCTTACTCCCTAAATTTAATTTTATCCATTTACCCCCTTTGCACTTTTTTGGTTGTTCAATTGAGACTCTTAATTAATCCCAACACTTACCAAATCGTGCGTTAAAATAAGCTTAGAGAGATATAAACTGCAGCATCATCTCCTCAAAATCTCGAAAGAAAGCCGCGGGAGGTGACATGTCTACATGAGTCACTCTCGGGCTCTTCTCCATCATCATCATCAAGAGCATCATCCATCTATGCATCTCTACATGCTCATCATTTTCATGCTCCCCGTAGAGACTATGGATTCAACGCATGTATCATTTGGGATCCTTGATATAGCCGATCTTTGTTATGGTAGCATGAATGATGGTAATACAACTGATAGAGAATTTATTAGACTCGTATGAAATGTCGATACCAAGAAGCTCGAACATATGGCAAAGGTACAACTCATACACAAGGTTTGGTCAAGCCTTAGACTTGATCAAGATCACAATATCATATAAGATCATGCTAGCAAAGTGGAGCTTTTGACCTTGTTAAATACAATGCATCCACCAATAATTTGTTAATCACTCATATGAACAAACTAGAATTTTGTGCCACGAGCACAAATGTAACGGGTAGTGTGATAAGATGAAGTAACCGATCATGGAGAGAGAAAATGGTGGCTCTATTATTTTTAAGATGCAAATTGGGAGGAAAATGTCTTTTTCATTATCATCGTTGGTAAGAGGAAAGTAAAAAGATTGGGCGATGAAGTCAGTTGTAATGGTAACGGTATGATTCATAAGGTCTGAAATGATGGTGTGATGAATGGTGTCATCTTGAGTTTGAGTGGATGACACACGACCATTCAAATAAAAAGCTCAACCCAGAGAATGATATGTATGAAAGTTTAGGAAATCAAAAAGTTTCATATGATTCAAATTTTTCTCATGGGGAAAACCCAATTTCTCTAAAAATTGAAAATTGATTTTTCAGGTATCCTTAATGGGATGATATGAAAAGAATGAATCATATCACCCATGGGCTTTAAAGCTTTTAAAACATTATTCAAGTAAAGAATTAACTTGAGGGTTTCTTGAGGATTTCCCCTTTGAAGCCATGGATTTTCTTAAGGAATTTTGAAACATTTTGATAAAAATACGAGTTTATGACAAAAGAGATGTTTAAAGGATGTTAAAAACTAGTTTAGAAATAATTAAAAATTTAATTTTGGGCTACGAAAAGGGTTATGGTCGAATGGTATAGAGGGTGGTTTTTGGTTGGGAAATTTTATCAAACACCTTGTGGTTGTGAGATAAAAGTTTGTGCTTTTGGGAAAAATTGGTAATGGGCAATACTCTCTGCATAGAAACAAATGATATACAACTTATATAAGTTCTCTAAACCACCTAATCAACCCAATTTTGTCAAATTTAAAAAGTTATGGTTTTAAAAAATTTTACCAAAAAGTGTTGATTCTCCAAAAGATGATGAGTGTTGCATTTCAAAGATGGAAGAAGAAGGATTTTCGAGCAAAACCCCTATGAAATCAATTTAGATAGAGGGATTTTGGATAAAAATCAATTTAGAAGTATGCGACTTAATAGAGTAAAAATCATGTTTTTATTATACTAAGTTTAAAAAATAGTTAGGTGATTAAAATAGAACCATAAAGAAGGTGAGTGACTAAATACGTAGTTTATCCTCTTTCTATCATAGTCTAATCAAATTTTATTATATTTTCATAATAATTATTGTAAATTATTTTTTGTGTACCAACAAATATTTATTGAAGAGATTAATATATATTTAAAGGTATAGTACTTAAACTATTATTTTTGTTCTGTTTTTGATACTCACATTTATTTGTTGTTTAAAATTATCATTAATGTTTAGTTTTGGTTTTACATTCTCCAAATAGAGCGGTAGAGCCTTAGCCAATGAGGCAATCAAGTTCTTTTATTATATATATTCACCACAAATTATATTTAATATATATTTCATTAGTACTACAATACAGAAAATTTAATTAAAACTAGGACTCAAACCTATGATATCTCTTAAAAAAATAATATTTAACCATTCAACTAATTTATGAATTAATTATTTATCACTAATTTTATGTTTAATTTATATAAACATTTAATTAAAGACCAAAATATTGAATTATTTAAAATATAAAACATTTTGTTTGCATTATAAACCAAACAAAAAAAATTATATCATAAAAAAACGATTTTAAGACTTATATTTCATAAAACATCTATTGGTTTAATATTAATTAAATAAATATAAATTTTAAATCATTTATGACATAATATAATATTTATTTAATTTTCATTTTATATTATATCATAAATAATAAAAATATTTAATTTTCAATTAAACAATTATATAAATTAAATAATAAAACCGATAAAATATATTCAAATTTACATATCTTTTTAATGATTGAACAAAACACTATTTTAGTGAGAGATCCCAATTTAATTTTTAATTTTAATTAAAATTTCTTATTTTATGACGGTAATTCAATATAAATTAAAATAAGTTGTGAATATGTATCAAAGAATTTGCTTGGCTCAGTGGCTAAGCTTTTGCCCCTCTAGCTGGAGGGTGTTGGTTTGTTTTCGATAGGTGGCGATATTAGTCTAATCAATTAAATATGAGAAAAATTAAAAAAACACTTAAATATTAGTCCATTCAATTAAATTAATATAATTTAAATTAAAATATATAAAATAATTAAAAAATGAGAAGTTCTACAGTACGATACCTTAATATAAGGCTAAAATAAGGTGCTACCGATAAAAAATTACCGAAATATTATTATTTTTACTTAAAACTGCATTTTTTTAACATTTCCGGTAAAAGTGCCTAACAATAATAAAACAGGTAGCACCTAATAAAATTTCCGGTCATTTTTACCAAAATCTAGTAAAACATCTAATAATAACAAAACTTGTAGCGTCTTTTTTTAACCTTATATTAAGACGGCCACACATAAATATTTCCATTAAAAAATTAACTGATTAAAATAACATTAATGCGTTGCTAGCAATGAGCACTTTCGATAAGATGCGGCTAGCTTTTTATACTAGGTGACTGAAAAAAATACCATTTTTAGAATTAATATTGTTTGGATGCCATTCGAGTAAAAAGAACAGTTTGGGTATTATTCCCACTAATGCGTTCCCAAATCACTTTTTTTTATTTGAATGCAGAATTTTCAAAAACATAACCTAACAGCACTTGCAAGAAAGAACAGTTTCTTTAAAGTAAAGCTTACATTAATAGAGGTGTGCCTCCAAAAAGAAGTAATATACACAAAAATGGAAACACACATGTTCTCAGATTTGCATCCCACTTACTGTCCTCCATGAAGAAACATCGAAACCGAATTCAAACAATTTCAAAAGCTTTAAGCATATCAAGACGAGCAATAGAAGTTTAGCATCAGTGAGATAGAAGGGATTACTTGTCTAAAAGCATCAGCGTTGTTCATCATACACTGCCTGAAGGATGAGTTGTTCTCCTATGGTATAGTTCACTTCCGTAGAACTCCGACCTAGGATGATGATGACAATCTAGCCGAAGAGGATTCTCCCAAAGAGACTGATGCTAGCAAAGAAGTCCAAACACGGGCACTCTTTGCACCTTGCTGGAAATTCAGGGTCTTGCATAGCCTCAGTTTGGTCCAAATTCTACGAACATCGACCATGTGAAGGGATCGCATAAGCAACTGACTCGTCTCACAGAATATTTCCAAGTTAAACTGCAGAGTGTAGGAAACCCAGAGAGCCTTGAGATGAGACAGTACTTCTGGGAGTAAGAAAAATACTCTTAGATAGAGAAACATCAAAGCGAATGCCAAGTAGGGCTCCGGTTTTACTATCTCCATCAGAGACAACTCATTCCAAGACATTATATATTTATCGTGATCTCCAGATGCATTGGGTTCTTTTTCGGCAACAAATTGAACGGGATCAAATCCTGAAATCCAGATATTGGTGTAAAGAGAAATGCAATAGTGTTAAATAGAAAACTCGGGTTACTTTTATTGAGCTACAACTCCATTATGCTTTTAAAAGCTAAAAGCAGAAGAGGATATATATATTTGGCATCAGAGTAAATACCTGTTGTTTTCTCAAAAAATTGAACAATTGAGTGGAGATATTTTGGTCCATTGTATCGTACCCTTGATGTACGGTTCACAATTAAAATTGAAGGCAAGCTATGAATTTCGTACCTCGAAAATATACTGTGTTACATGTATGAAAGGTATTAGTTTGAAAGACAAACTACTTTGTTAGTATCGGAATGTGGACATAGATTTGTGTTTTCCTCAACTAACTGATTCACCAAATGTCATTAGTATCTATTGTGCTCCGACTCATCATTTTTCATTAACTGCACATATCGACATCTATTTCTGATAACATGGATATATTGATATGACCTCCAATGTCCAAGTACATAGTCAAAATGATACATAACCAAGTCCAGTAACAAAGATTACCAGACTAATCAATTCAATACCATGAAACTGAGTTTACCGTAAGGATGAAATATAAAAAGAGATCATCAATAGCATGTTTGCAGTCGTGTCAAACACTAATAGTACAAATCAGCACTTAAAAATTCCTTCTCCATATAACATTCATCCAAGAATAACTCCGCCCTCTTAACGTGAAACAGTCATTTTAGTCGAGGAAAAATAAAACCAAAAACGAAAAAAAAAAAAAACAAAAGAAAAAGCAACTCGGTAATTCATGAGCAAACACTATTGCTGAAAGCCAGATAAGTAATTACACACCTTGGTGCAGTGGAAGACTGCTCAACTGCCAGATGCTCTAATTGAGGGAACATGGAACTCAGAATGTCAAATTTTGGACGCAAATCGTGAGAGAATGAGCATCACGAAGCATAAAAGAGCACAGAAGTGGAACCATTTTGCTGTTTGCAACTCAATGCTCTGTCAAGAAAGTCACCATCAACCTGCAAATCGATTGAGAAACATAAACATGTTATCAGAATGTTCGTCTCCAAGAAATTGCAAGTCTTGCAAAATTGGTAATCCTAAAAACATTTCTTACAATCACATGGAACAATGATCTAAGCTAAATTACTTACCATAAATGTGATGACTAGAAGAAAAACAGCATGAACCCTAATTATTCACGTTTCCGAAATACAAGTTGACTGATTATCAAGAAGTCAAGATAATAGTATTATTTAACAAATTTATTTAAATTCTCGTGGAAATAGGATAAGTAGAAAGTAGATAACATTTAATAAAGAATGGGAACAGCAGAATGAAGAGGTAGGTATATCCTATCCCTCGTTTGGATTTTGAGTTTATAGCCACATCAACAACACTTAGAGGATCTTTGTCTTATAAAATCAGTCCAATTTGAGAATCCAAAATCTTTTTTTAAATAAATGAAAGTGTAGGGAGTATATTCTGTTTTCAAACGATAGCAATTTTTTTGATAGCTAACTTGAAAGTTTTTGAAACTTTCAATGGTGCAAAAGAATTTAGCTAACTATAACATCACAAAGTAGACAAGCTTAGGACCAAACGCTTCAAATTAAGAAACATAATGCTATGATTTCTTGCATACATTACTCAAATTGCAAAAACACACGCTGCATCATATAAGAAGGTTCGACTTAAGAAACTTGGATAGATAATGTCTGGTTGCAATATTTTACGGGTATTATTATCATTGATCAGGTGAAGGACATCAAGTACCAGCATCTCCCATACATCCTAATAGGGTACTCGAGAAAGAAAAAATATTTGGTTACTTTCTTACTATTGCATCGGAAAGAGGAAAAAAGGTGGATATATATGGACATCAACATACTTCTCTTCCAAACCAGCATACAAAGGAAAAAAGCCTATCCTAAGGGTTCTTATGATTCATAAACAAACCGATATGGGAGTCATTTACGCTTATTCAATGTTTCATATCTTCAATTAAAGCTTTGCGATACAGATAACATATTTCACTAATCCAGCTTATACTGATCCTAGAATAGACATAAGTAGTGTATCTAGCATAAAACATAGCCCGAATAGACTATGATGCCACAGATCTTCATTTTGCTTGAAGCACTAGTTTCTAATACATATCCGGACATGTATACAGGAATATGATCATCCAAGGACCCTCCAAATATATGACAAAACATAGAAGGAAATGTTTCAAATTGCTAGGTGATCTTGGTTTCAAATACATATAATAGCACTTCAAAATCTTGTAGAAGTTAATAAATATATTCAAATTCCGTAAGCAAGCTAAATATTATAGAATGAAATGTTTCATATATGTTGCAGCTTCCTTTCTATTTTCTCTCCTTTGTTTAATTTTTGCATATTAAATAATACCATTGAAACCCAACACTCTAAACCATCTAAAAAGTCAAATCATAAGCCTTTTTTCAAAATTTTCAGTTTTGAAAATTTTCCAATAATACCATAATATTGCAGGCTAAAAACCCATAATTTAATAAAAAAAATTCCCTTCGTTGAGCAGATTCAGGCAAAATCATAAATAACTAGAATCAAAATTTTATATATATATATAAGCATCGGTTAAAATTTGAATTAGATGCCAAGAACAAGAACCAATTGTTCCTAAATCAATAAATATATAAAAAGTAAAAATTCAACCAAAATTGAGCTAAAAGATTACCTTAAGAGGGGGGATTGGAGAGATCGAAGGAGAGCATTGAAAGTGAATATTTCTAATGAACACGTCATTTTCATGAGAGCAGATAGAAGAACCCAGAACGCAGCGTAATGAACAAAAGGCTGACATATAGAAGAATAGAAGAAGGGAAGAAGAAGAAGAATCCATTTTGGAATTCATTTACAAAATAAAAGAAATCAATAACAACAATAACAGTAACAAGATAAGTAGAATAAACCGTGATAACTGAAACCAGAAAAAGGTAATAAAACTAAGGGTCTGTTTGTTTCACTAAAAATATTTTTTAGGAAAATGAAATCTGGAAAATGAATTATATTTCTGGAAAATATTTTTTAGAAAACATTTTTCAGTATTTGGATGATACATTGTAAAATGTTTTACAGTGTTTGGTTAATTTTTCAAAAAAAGTTTTCAGAATCTCTTTTTAATAAAGAAACATACATATTCAATATGTTTTTATTCTTTACCTTAGTTTTAAAGGTTCATTTTATTTTTTTATATAATTATATTTTATAAAAAATTATATTTTTATAAATACATCAAACTATATTTTTAGATAATATTAATAATTTATGTTAATTGTGTTATAAATACATTATTTTAGGTTTAAAATCTTCATGATGCTTATTCATTCATTTTTTTATAAATGAATTTCAACGTATAATTAATATTATGTAGGTTTATTTGATATAATATTAATAATATATTAAAAATATATTAAGAAGGGAAGGTATTTCGAAAGGAAAAAGAAGGGAAGGTATTTCGGTAATACTTCCAATATGTCGATAATGACACATACAATGGCTAAAGGCATAACTGAGGTAAATGAAACTACATGTCTAAGGTGTTCAGAGGAAGACTATAGCATTACTAAAGGAACAACAATCTACACAGAACATTCCAGTAAATCATTACACCTTTCAAAGAAACTCAATTAAAAATAAAAGTAAACAGCCTACGAGTTGCAACTGTTATTTTCCTAATGATATAGGAATCAGCTATGAAGCGAAACTTGGGTCGCATAAAATCCAAGCCTATACAACTCAGGAGATTAATGCCAGCTTAAGCAAAGAAAATTGTCAAGCAACATAGTCGTTTGAATGAAAAATGAAGATTTTAAGCACTCAAAGATGATGGCAGAGAACAAAAACTGCACTCAATTTTTCAATATTCAGAACATACTTCTTCAATGCTGGTGCTATGATCAGTTGACAGCTGTAGTGCAGTCAATCTCATGGACCGAGCAGAAGCCTCATTAACTGGCTTAACTGTGTTTTCACCCGGTGCCAATGTCTCCTCCATTATACCCTCCATGCTTGATCCATTTTCCTCGTGCTTTCTTCCCTCCATACTGGAACCAACATCTTCTGCTTCATAAGAAGATAAAGTGCTAGAGCACCATCATTCTCTGGGAAGAACCTGTACAGATTACCAAAAACATCAAAACCCCCATCCAACGTCAGTCAACGTTAAGCAGATGAACATCAAATTTCAGTTCAAAAGCAACAATCAAAGCCACGTGACCATATACAACAATTCAAACCAAATATCCCTCAATTTCATAATCCATACGAATAGCGTAAGTGCAGAACCATTTGTTTTTAATCAGAAATGCAAAATCGTCATAGAATTCAAGATCAAAGCATTTAAAAAAAAGGTCAATAAATAAAATTTCAACAATAAAAAAAGAACCCAATTCACATAACAGAAATCAGGTGCTATAGTAACTCAAAAGAATCCACCAACCAACAAAAAATCGATTAAATAAAAAGCAAATCAAACCCCAAAAATGCATAGAGCTGAACATAGTTCTTCAAGCGCTTCTCTTGACTGGACATCCAAGAAAACACCACAACTATGGAAAATGAAAATGGAGCTTTTAGAACTTTATTTTATGCTTCATCGGTGAAATTGAAAATGGAAAATGAGGGAAAAATGAAACAAGAAAAGGAGATCAAGGAAGATGAAAAGAGAGAAGATGAAACGAGAGATACCTGAGAAGACGACCGCCTGCCTCGCCGGTGAGAAGGATTCCAAACAGTCGATCGATTTTTCGGTGTGGAGCAAGGGAGGAGAGAACCAAAGACTGTGTTTTCTGTGTGGAGCAAGGGACATGACAAAGCTGGAAAACAACTTACCCTTTTCCAAACGGTAAGTTGAAATACCATGTTTTCTTCTCCTTTTCCATTGACTGTAAAACATTTTACGTTGACCAGAGTGTTTTACGGGAACCAAACACAAGAAAACGGGGAACTCGTTCCAAACACACCCTAAAAGAAAATAATATAAATTTTGGGGGGAAGGTGTAGGCTATTTTCTGCGTAAAAAAATCTAATCTTCGGTTAGGTTTGGTTGGCTCTTAATTTTATTTTAAAAATTGTCGCTTTTTTGAGACATTGGAAATTATGGATTTTGAAGAGTCCTAAAATTAAAGTTTATTATTACTATATATTGATGATAATTTATCTTTGTGTTTTGTTTATTTTATTATTATTGATTTAATAAGAATATAAGATATAATCACTTTTGTTATTATTTATTTAAGATATTATCACTTTATTTTTATTTAATTAAGATACAGTCACTCCGAGTTAATTTTCATTAACGACAATTAAATATTTTTGATATAATCATACATTTGGTCTGTGTTATTACATATTTTCTCAATTTAGTCATAGTTTTAATAAATTAAAATAAATTTAATCTTCCAATCGAACGATGCCAGAAGGTTGTTCAAAAATACCCAATCTGATTGAGTTGATCCGTCGATCTGCAGACTCAATTAAAAAATATTGAGTATTTATAATAAAAATATCTGATTTTTTGGGTTGGATACCAGACTGATTTTTGGGTCGAGCATGAGTCACAAAATGTTGGTTAATCAGGTACTCTCCAACCTGGTACCTGATATATTATATATTTTTTTATTTTTATTTTATATTCAATTTTTATTAATCCTCAAATTATTTCACTCTAACATAAAAAAATCCTAATTTCTTAAATTTTGATATCATAACATTCTAAATTCTTAATTTCTTAAATTATTTCACATTAACGTTGTAAATTATTTTAAAAATATTTATTTTTAGTTCAAAACATTTGAAATTTAATTATATTTCTTTATTTTAAATTTTAATAAATTTTATTTCAATTATGTAATTTTAATTTTTAAACTTTATGTGTGAATTATATATATTATAGACTTTTCAATTTTAAATTTTATAATTTTTATATAACTTTTAAATATATATATATATATATATATAATTTAAATAAAAAAATAAAAAATAATGAAACGGATACCCGTGACTCAAATTATATATAATATAATTTTATATATATTAATTTAAAATATTTTATATTAACTTATTAAATATATTTTACTATTGACTTAATTTAAAAATATTTTTATTTAAAAATATATAACTTATTTTAATTTATTAAAAGTATGACTAAGTTGAGAGAATATGTAAATAACATGGACCAAATGTGTAAATATATCAAAACATTTAAATGTCGTTAACGACAGTTAGCTCGGGGTGATCAAATCTTGCTTAAATAAAAACGTAAGTGACTATATCTTATGTATTTTGAAATTAGTGACCAAAAGTGGACAAAACTCAAAGATATGTGATTAACTGTGTAGTTAACCCTATTACTAAATATATATATATATATAACAATTTATTTATTTATTTTAATATTTTATGATGATTATAAGGTGATATATGTTAAGAATTTTTTAATTTATGCCGATCAAATGCCACCTTGAGATTGTCTTGAATTATTTTTACTTTATCTTCAACATCTTTCAATAAATCAGGACCAACAAGATTTCGATCTTTTAACTTGAACCAATTTAATGGTGCTCGACATTTTCTTCCATATAAAGCTTCATACGGAGCCATCTTGATGCTCGTTTGATAGCTGTTGTTGTAGGCAAATTCTGCTAAAGGCAAATAATTTTCCCTTGATCCCTTGAACTTTATTTGGATCAACTCTTATTCCTTCTGTCGAGACAACATGACCAAGAAAAATAACTTCTGATATCCAAAACTCACACTTTGATAGTTTGACATATAACTTTTTATCCTTAAGTATTTTGAGCACAGTATAGAGATGAATATCATACTCTTTCTTTGTCTTCGAGTATACCAGAATATCATCAATAAATACCACCACAAATTGATCTAAATAAGGTTGAAATATTCAATTCATCAAATCTATGAATGTTGCTGGAGAATTTGTCAACCCAAACGGCATTACTACAAACTCGTAGTGTCCATACCGTATTCTGAAAGCGGTCTTTGGAACATCTTCCTCTTTAATATTTAATTGGTGATATCCCGATCTAAGATCAATCTTAGAGAAAAAAGTTGCTCCTTTAAGTTGATCAAACAAGTCATCAATCCTCGGAAGAGGATACTTGTTCTTTATAGTCACCTTGTTCAATTGTCAATAATCTATGCAAAAATGCATTGATCCATCTTTCTTTTTCACGAACAAAACCGGTGCACCCCAAGGTGAAATACTCGATCCAATGCATCCTCAATCTAGCAATTATTACAATTGGTTATTTATTTTCTTAACACAATCACAATCATTTGATACGAACCCATAGATACATTATTAATGCCTTGATAACCATTAATATTGAATTCTACCTCTCAATCTGGAGGTAACCCAAATAATAAATCTAAAAAGACATATGGAAATTCCCGAGTTATGGAAATATCATATGATCTTATTTCAGATACTTAAGTATCTATCACCTTAGCTAGAAAAGCTATGCATCCTTCATACATCATCTTAATTGTAACCATTGTTGATATCACGTTAGTGATGATTTCACATTTTTCATCAATCATTAAATTTTTTGTTCTCCGTATTTTTCTAAATTAATCGCTTCTTGCGATCATTAACCCAACCTTAATGCAGAGACAACCAACTCATGATCAAAATGATCTAAAACTCATTAATGATAATCCCATAATATTCATAGGTAACATAAGCTCCTGAATCTTTATCGGACATTTACTATTTGTCCGTCTAACACTTGTATCATGACTGTGACGTATGGGTCTTCTGCTATAATATTACTCGATATCATGTAGAATTGAATATTTCTACTTTGGAATTCCTTATTTCATCTTAAGGAAATCTGTATAATTTTTCCAAATCCAAAAATAATATTTTCGAACAGTTGAAACATTTTCAATCTCAAATGAAAGTCTCAATGTTCACATCGTTCAATAAGAAAACTTGATAATTTGTAGCAATAACTTCATAGTAGTTAATGCTAAAAACACACTATCAAAAAAATTTACTTTTTTTCTTATCATTACGAACTTGATACTTTTCAAGTTCTTGAGAATCCATCTCAATCTAAACAGTAATTCATTGTAACATGAAATGTTAGACAATCTATTTTCGCATATTTATCTTCACAAGGTAACTCTATCCAGTCTTATGGACTTGATATTTATTCTCAATCCAACTTATAACCATTTGATTCACCAATAACTTAACTTGCTTTAAACTTTTAGCGGAAATCATATTTACCGCTTACTCAATTTCTCTTACTCAAATCAACAATGATTTAAACAATTTAATGATTAGCTTAAATATTTCTCACTTATTTAAGCTTACATGAAGAAACCTCAGAATCATCACTAGATTAAAAAATCTCCTCTGAATCCTCATCCGATTCGACTTTTCTTGCAAGTCATTCAAACTTTTTTTTAATCGATTCTTCTATTCAGAAGCTTCAACAAAATGGACAAAATCCCTAGCAACTTCCACCCTTCTAAGGTGTTTTACATAAGTCATGTCGGTCCCTTTTTGTCAACTTCAATCTCGACTTTCTTTTCAATAATTTTGACTTTCTTACCTTAATCTTTAGTTCCAACATCTGAACATAGTCATAATCATCATACTTTAATAAAGAATAACTTTACTCCTAATAAGCATCATCACAGTATATATACAACTATCAGTAACTTTTGACATCCTAGTGGCATGTATACACTTTTTAATTCAAAACAAACTCGGTTTAGTCCTAGAATCGGTTAAACCTGTAGCTCTGATACCAATAAATGTAACACCCATAACCCGTATAATTATACCTATACAGATTATAGATGTCACCCTAATTTTGAAAACCATTTTATCATTCCAAAATCAATGCATTTTAATTTCATACCGTAACATTTCAATGTCATGTCAAAGTTATAAAAATGACATATATCATGCTGATATAAACAAGGTTGACTTATCACAAGTCTTCCTAATGATGTATACAACATCCATATATAATGTTATGCATGTATTTCACTCACATTGACACTTTATATAATCCACAATATGTGCCTCACTAATTGTCCACAATAAACCCTTTTTCTATTTAACTTACTTCGATCACAAATCAATCACAATCTATATTAATCATAAATTCATAACAATACATATGTTAGAATTTTACTAACATAAATACATCCCATAAAAATTCCATAATATACTTGGAACTCATTTTCTACTAAATCTTTAACACTTAATAATTCTTTTTATCACTTAGATTCTTAATACCAAATATTCCATCATAGTACATCAATTATATAACACTCACACAACAACCATCAATTTCTAAAGTTATCGAATTGATCCCTAACTTTTCAAAAATTATAAAATAGTCCCCAAATTTTCTAAAGCTTGTAGAATACATCCTTCATCATTTCCAACCCATATATAATTTTTCCATAATTTTTCTTACTCAAACAATTCATAGCTAAAACTTAAAGAACAAGTTTTAGAAAGATTAAATATGTTCTAATCATTATACATGCTTGAATATGAATCTACAACATATAAATCATCAAGATTTATCATCAATTTCATGAATCCTATCATGAACATAAACCCTTAGATTTGGGATCTTTGAAATCCAACAAGATTAAAAAGAAATATTGGTACCAAATGATAGCATTTTTTGCATAGATCAATTTCATATTTCACGACACAACCCGAATTCCAAAGGAATAGACTCAAAAATGGAAAATAAAATATTTTTTCTTACCTTGGAAGAACTCACACTATTTATGTTGGAGAAGATGAACATTTAGCATGATATTTTAGATTGATATCATGCTTATCATCTTTTAAAATAATATTTAATTCATTAACTTGGAAAATACCTATTTACCCTTAATAAAACTTCATAATCACCATTAAACCAAGATACATATCCTTATCATCTTCAAAATCAAATAAATATCAGCCTTGTCATCTTTCAATAGTCAAAGATGAACAAATTAGTTTTCCACTTTACCGATTTGCCCTTGCAATTTCCAAAAATTTCAATTCAGTCACTTTAATTAAACAGTCCAAATTAAACATGAAATTAAACCATTAAATATTATTTCACAACATTTTAAAAATGTGAAAATAATATTTTTCTTTACTTATTTTTGTGACCCATATGTAATTTTTATAAAATTACATTTTGGTCCCTAAACTTTTCAAAGTTTATATTTAGTCACCAAACTTTACCAAATTTATAATTTGGTTACTAAATAAATCCATTTATGGAATAAAATTCTTTTTGGAAAAATTACCACTTAATTCATTAATATTTTCCCAAATTTTCTACTTTGAACATCAAACTTTCAAAATTTGCATCTTGGTCATTATCTAAATTTTTGGGGTATTACATTCCTCGTGTGGTTTTCACCTTCGTATAGACTTAAGGAAGTGTGTTCCTTTGAATTGAACTTAATCCAAAAGTCTGTAATGGACCATGATTAAGGGCTTGGCAGTCCAAGGGGACACCAACAAAGGATAATTCGTTGACCTTTCTTACTTTAGAGCCAAAACTCATCAGATAATAAACTTAAAATTGAAGTCTAGGTGGAGCCTAATCTGAGTGGGTCTTGTAAAATTAAGTATATAAGGGAAAGCATGTTGAGTTTTTCATTTTATTTAGTATTATTTTATTTTCTAAATAAATGCATGGAACTAGAAAGCATGAGGTTAGGATATGATTTGTTTCTTACTAACCAATTTTATATATATTATGAAAATGCACATATTAATTATTCTGTTTGCATTTGCATAATCATGACATACTCAAGGGTGTTGATTCAAGAGTGATCATTAAACTAAAGGCTTTCATTATGGACAAAGGGTTTCATGATCAAGTAAACTATGAAGCAACCAAAGTAGGGTATCTTGAAGAAGCTTTTAAAATCATGGAAGGATATGCACATAAAAATCCTGTTAGATTGGTGCCAAAAGCTTTTTATGGTAAGAGCATCAATAGAAGCAGTCATAAATGAGAAAATTTTTATGAAGCTCAAGCCCGTTTTGGAAAGACAAAAATAAGAAACTGAGCAAAGAGGTCGAAGCCATGTTTGATAATTTCCGAAAAGTCAGTCAAACCTTCAAAGATGTTGGATTAGGAAAAACTCCTGAAGAATGGATAACAAAAATTATTAAACTGAAGAATGATACAGATTACTGGAAAAAGCAATACGAGGATCAAATAAAGAAATTCTCCTATAACTTTCAAATTACTGGAGAAATATAACGCAACCATCACAAATTTGGAAAAATGTCAAGTTGAAAGCCAGATATTGAAGAAGGATATAGCGAACATGGAAACTTCATATCTGATCTATCAATGTGAGATTAATGTTGAATTAAAATCCACTAGAGCTCAGAACCACACATTGCTGAAAATGGTAGATGATTATAGAGATCTGGTATAAGAACTTTTTAAGCATAAAGGTTCTATGATAAAAGAAAATGAACAATATTGTCTACAAATTCAGGAAATGGCAGGTAAGATTCAAGAAAAAAAAAGATGACATGAAGAAAGCTGCTGCTCAAGTAAACAAGGTAGCCCACAAGTTGGTGAACTTAGCTGGTTTTACAAGGGAGCTAAAGCAGGATGATGATATGATTCTGGAGCATAAATTGAAATTAACTTGGCTTTTTAAGGAAATAGAGAAATTAGGAGGGAAAGCTATCCCTTATATGTAATGATCATTTGGATGTATTGAAAAGTCCTTTTTGTGTCCAATGGAAGTTGTTTTAAGATAATTACTCTTGAATCACACCTTTTCATACATGTATTTATATATATATTTTACATTCACAATCATGTTCTGCATAGCATGATAACATGTATCAGTCATGAAAACATGAGAGTAAACAGTAAAATATTTTGGAATATGGAGTTCTGAAAATCAGGGGCAGGTCTTAAAAAGATTGAAAGTAATGAATAAAATATTAACTTGAGTTGAAAGGGTTGAGAGAATCCAAGAACATCTTATGGAAATACAACGAGAAATGCTTAAAGAAACAAGAAGGTTTCAAGCTGAGTCTAGGGACCAGTTGTCTAAGATTACGGGTATGATGGTTACTTTGCTATATGGGTAGAAAATGTCAGAAGACCCTATTGAGCATGAAAAGATGAAAGCCTCAGTAAAAAGTCTGGATTTCAATGATATGATGACAAATGATCAAGAACCTATTTTGCAATATAGAAATCCAACCCATTTTCACGAATCAGGAAATATGACAGATAATATGGATATTGAAGCTGATACAAAAAAGAGAAACATGGAACAGTCCCATTGAAAATGGATAAAAAGGGAAAGAAGGAAAAAATGATGACACATTTCTTTCCAATTCCAATTTTGTATTCAAAATTGTTATCCTTTCTCTTTGAAAGTGGTCTTTTAACACTCATTCTTCCTAGTACTTATTTGCATCCAGATTGGAAAAATATCAAGAATCCATGCAATTATCATTTTGGAGATTTTGGTCATTCTACTTAAAGTTGCATAATGTTAAAATTAAAAGTCCAAGACCTTATGGTAGAAAGGTTATTATGTTTTGAAGATGGGAAACCTAAGCTCCTCAGAAAATCAAAGCTGGTTGAAAAGGAGAAATTTTCAAGTCATCGTCTCTCTCAAGACAATGGTCAAAAGTCAGATATTCAAAGCAAACATTTTCAGGAAAGCAATAGTAAAGAAACAATCATATCAAGGGAATCTCTACCCTGTTTTTATTCAATCTCTACCCTCTTTTCCTTCAATCTCATGCAACAAGTTATACGCCAAATTACATGAATGCCAACTTATTGCCCCATGTCTGGCTAAACCATTGACACCTCCTTACCCAAGATGGTATAATAAAAGGGTCTTTTATGAGTATCATGCTGGAATCCGAGGAAACTCTATTGAAAATTATGGCAACTTCAAACGACGAGATCTTCTGACTCATGGAATTATAGAAGTGGATGCCAACAGTCAATCCATTTTGATCAAACATTTGGAAGTCAACTACAGAAATGAAGCTGATAGTGTCAAAACAAATGGAGGATAAGGTAAAGCTAAAGATAATGAAGCATGTATGACATATTTAACTCTTGATACTTCTTCTGAGCTAAAAATAAGGCAAAAATGAGAAATGAAAAAGCAAAAGGAAAGGTAATTCGTGACTGGCCTACATGTTTAAAAAGAAACAAGGTAGATACAACCTTGGAGGCACCTATATTAGATCTTTTAAAATTAAGAAAAACATGGGCAATTTAACGAATGCTACTCCAAGTACAGCTGCAAGAACCATCTAGATTCAAGACTCAACCATCGTCATCAAAGAGATTGGTTCTGAAATTCAAACTGAGCTCAACTGCCAGTCAGAAAAGATAATAATAGGATTTGATCTAGAAATAGCTCAAGGGAAAGCTGAGTTTTGTGTACCCAAAAGCTCATCCAAAAAAGCTACCCAAGAAATGATCAAGAAATGATGGATGTGTTGTCAAATGTTCCTTGATATGATCTGGAATATCATTGTGAAATCATAAAAAAGCTTCGAACATCATACAAAGAGTTCTCTGGTTGAGAAATCTATATAGAAACCACATTAAAGGATGGATATGCTGTCAATGTTTTACGAACCAGTAATTATGGTACTGAACCAATGTTGCAATCATGTGACTGAAATAAGATGAAGTTTGTCTTCACATTCTAAGAATTAGAGATAAGAAATGAAGAAAATTTCTTTACACAAATGAACGTTGGAACTTTAACAACAAGAAACTAGTGAAGCCAACTACGATTGAACGATGGGTTATGATTTGAAAAACCTTGTTCAAGATCAGATTAGATGTGAAGACATGAAAGGAACTAGGATAAATCCTTTTATATGATTAGATGTGGAAACATGAATTTAGCATTTTCATATCTACATTATGCAAAAGATGATAGTTTCTCTTTTCAAAGACCAAAGCTTTACCAGATTTTTACACAAGTTCAGATAGAGACAACTGACGTTATCAAGAGAAATGGGGCAACATGGTCATAATTCTGAGTATGGCAAGAGTCCCATAAATGAAATAGTTCTTCTGAAAGTAAGAGAAGATAAAAATATACAAGATGATCATATGATTCTTTGAAAATGCAAGCTTGAAAGCATAAGTTGCTAAACTAATGATTGAAGTGAACCCTAAAAAAAAGATGATCAAGTGGAAGCAAATCCAACTTTGAATCTGATCTTTCCGGAAGAGTAGTGAAATTAGATTCTTTTCAAGTCAATCAAATTCAATCTTAATGGAAGAGTAGTGAAGCAGAAGTAAACTGAACTCCACGAAAGAGTAGTGAAGCAGAAGTAAATCTGAACTCCACGAAAGAGTAGTGGAATATATTTTTTTTAGAAAAGTATGAAATCTTCATGGAAGAGTAGTGAAATTAGATTCTTGTCAAGTTAATCAAATTCAATCTTCACGAAAGAGTAGCGAAGCAGAGGTAAATCTGAACTCCACGAAAAAAATGAATTTTTCAGCAAAGTATGAAATCTTCACGGAAAAGTAGTGAAATTAGATTATTGTCAAGTCAATCAAATTCAATCTTCAAGGAAGAGTAGTGAAGCAGAAGTAAATCTGAACTCCACGAAAGAGTAGTGGAACAGATTTTTCAGCAAAGTATGGAACCTTCTCGAAAGAGTAGTGAATCAATCCAAGTTTGAGTCTGAACTTTACAGAAGAAAAGTGAAACAGATTATGTTCAAGTCATTCACAATCAAAATTCGAACTCAATAAAAGAGTAGTGGAACAGATTTTTAAACAAAGTATGAAGCCTTCATAAAAGAGTAATGAAGTCATGCAAATTCAGCCTTCATAGAAGAGTAATGAAGCAAATCATTTGTAAAGTCAACTTTCAGCCTTCACAGAAGACTAGTGAAGTAGGAATACGATCAGATAAAACTTTACTCTCTACGTAAGAGTAGTGGAACGAATCCCCAGCAAAGCAAGAGGTTCACTCGATAAAAACTTGTATTTTTATCTTTGCTTTATTCCTGCTTACAAAAAAATAAAGCAAAAAGGGGCAGCTGTCGATAGTCATTTTCGTCCGAGTGACGTTTATTATACATTATTATATATAATAATAATATTATAAATATTATTATTTATAAATCCCGAAGACTAGGTTATAAAGTGAGGCACACAGCCCCGATTACAAACCCGAACCCAACTAGTTACAACCCAACTCGGGCTAGGTCCAGATTTGGGTTACAATTAATTCAGGCCCAACAAACTAAGGCATGCCCAATTCCAGCAAGCCCACGAGCAAATCCATCAGAATCTAGGGTTTCCACCAACGTTTCAGTGCCGCACAGCTCTCCACCGTCCGATCCAGATGAAGATCGACGTACCTGATTATTCTAGATGATTCCAGAAACCCTAGGGTATCATTGCAACCCTAGGGTCTATTCCGGCCACCGCCTCCATCGCTCTAACTGAAGACTGCAAAGATGGTTGCTATCTCTCCAGATCTCACCATAGCACTCCAGAAGCCTCTAGAAGATCAACACCAGCCGTACAACGCATCAAGCTAGGGTGAGTCACTACTGTAGGTCCGGTGACTCACCAGATCTCACCATCAGTACATCGATCTTAAGGGGCTATATAAACCCCAGCCATGCAAAGAAAAAAAGGCAAGAGAGACAGAGGCAAACAACAACAAGAACGAGAAAAAGGAAGCACTATAAGCAACAGAGAACAAATACCCACACAACAAATAAGAAAGAAATGAAAGAGCAAAGAGAAGAGATAGAGAGCACTTACCATCGCCGAAGCCTAAGGGTCGTCGGAAAGTTGATTTTACCGAAGGTAAAAATCCAAGATTTAGGCTTATTGAAGGAGTTTTAGCATAAAAGGGACTCGGATTCGAGACGAGGGTGTATGGATCTACGTTTTGGAGGTAGTTTGGTATTTTGCGACCACCATGGGTGGTGATCTCTCTTTGGGCCAGTTATAGGGCTTAAATACTCTCTCTCGAATGACGTTGTTTTAGGGAGGGTATCTTTGTAATTTTTGCATGGTTAAACTACATGCATGGTCCCCTTGATTTGTAAGCCTTCCATTTTGGTCATCGAAATCAGGTTTATTCGTATTTTAATTTTGTATATTTATATTCTAGTCCTTATATATATATATATATATGTATATTTAGGTTAATCATACATTTAGTCCGTACATATTAATAAGTTTACATTTTAACCTATGTTAGTAAATTAGGGTAAATTATATAATTAGTCTATTATTTTCAATAACATTTCAAATAAGGCTAATTAATTTTATTATTTTATCTCTTTAATTACTATTATATAATTAATCAATATTAGTATTTTTACTTTAGGATTGTTATTATATATAATTTATTAATTTAATTTAATATGACTTAAATACTAAATAATAGTACTAGTAATTTTTATTTAGCATTTATATTAAGTTATTTAATAATTATTAAGTTTCAATAAGCAAATTTGTCATTTACTTCAAAAACATTTAATTAATAAATATCGGTACCAAATTTGGACGTTGTGTGAATACTAATTCTTTCCCATACGTAACTGACTCCCGAACTCTTTTTTTTGTAAGAAGACCCGAGTTGTATTATTTTAATATTATTTTTAGGAATTTTTATTAAAATAATATGACATTTCGGTGACCAATCTTGCCATATAAAAGATTGGTGGTGAGTCTACAATTTGGTGTTTTATCTGATTCATGGAGGATAAACACTTATTTTTTCTAGACTAGTTAAACCATCTAGGGTGTACATTTGCACTCCGTCGCCAGGGCAGAGAAACGTCTCAACACAACTCTTTGCAACCGTCGAAAGAGTGTCGCTTACTATCCTCGCATTGAAATAGAAGCCATCGTCTTTGGTAATGAAGTCTTTGTCAACCCCCACAATACCACCAAGTTCCTCGTACCAACTGCCATGAAGAATATCCACCAAGTCTTTTTGTATGCCTTCATCGTCGGAGTTAACCAATTATTCATCGGCTCCGAGATGTTCGAATACTTCTAATTTTTATTTTCTATTAATGATTTTCTACAAGTTGAAATGATGAAGGAAAGGTCCGTTAAACTTTTGCTTGGAGAAGATATGTCAGATGGAAGGAATGGAGTTTGTACTGCTCTTGTCACTTCTAATTCCATTACAAATCTTCTTATTAGTTTCTTGTACTTGAATTTCTTTTTTTTTCTTTGTTCATCATTAACAAAAGGATGAAATCCAAATGAATTTTCTAATTTCTTGCAGTTGCAGTGTTTGAGAGACTATGGAAGTTACAACCATTATCATCACAAGGGAAGTTGATGTGCCATGGCTTTGGTTATCTTCACCCTCATGTGCCCACTTCCCCAAATCCCAATGTTCCTCCTCTCAACTCACTTATTAAATCAAAGTGCTTCAATGGACTGTAACTGTCACTCCTACACACAAAAATAGTATCGCCTATTCTGGGTTCATTCCATCTAGGATTTTCACCACAAACCTAACAATAAAACACAAAGCATGTCACCAACAATGATTATTATATGCATAGCACATTTTTGTTCTTGATTCTCAATTTTAATCGATGACCATGAAACCAACAAAGGCGCATTGACTGGGTTTTCCAACAGTGTAGACATCATTGTACGATCAGATCTTCTTGGGACAATATTGTTCAGTGTTTGTGTCACATGGTCGACTGCTTCTGCAACATCCAACAGCACAACCAATGCAAACAACATCTCTAACTTTGAACTTGGTTACATTGAAACCAACCTCCATGTTCGCTTTTCTCAGTCATCTCTGCTAAATCAACATTTTAGGATGCTTTCAATTAAGGACGAATACAAGATTTCATGTTAAGGGGAGTTGACAAGCGTCGTAATTGTCAAATAAATAATTCCTATTTCTCAAAATAAATAATGGAAAATAGTAAAGAGGAGTAGGGTCAATCCGTAGGGACTAAGGAGTTTCCAATGATGAATTGTCTTGATCTTGATTTAACGAAAAATTAAAAAAGGGGGTTTTAAAAAAAAGTGGAAATCTAAAAATGAAGAAAATAAAACAACAACAAATTTTTGAAAACAATATAAGATGATGAAAATTGTAACACCCATTCCCCATATACGTTTCTGTACACAAGTTACAGGTGTCACATGACTTTTTTTTTATAAAAAAACATTTCTTTATTTGTAAACCCATAAAATTTTGGTTTCATTAATAAAACATTTTAGTGCAAAAAAAAAAAATAAAAGCTTGTTAACTTTCAATAGATAAAATAATCTTAAGGTTATAATATATTACAATAACCGTAAGACAAATACATTCCAAAGCATTTTATTAGTCTAATACATGCCATCTAATTATCAAAAGTAGACACAATTGTCCTACAATTACTGATGAGTCAACCTTAGATTGATGATCTCTGTTGCACTCCTTCTCAGTTAGTCTTTGCTAATACTTACGCGTGAAATCAACACACACTAAGTATTTACTTAGTGAGGCATAAAAATATTAATAAAATGAAATTCATACACAAGCACATCATGACTATCAAAATACAAACTAAATCGTATAATTCATAAGAATAATTAAAACTATTCTAGTAACCCAAGTTTTTCTTCACATAGTCATCGAAACCATTTTATTATGCCTAGCATACCTATCTATAAGTATTTTCCCAATTATCCTTTATTTTGCCCAATGTATGTCAAATGAGAATGCAAGGTACATGCATTGCACCGAAGTGCTGAAATGGAAATTCACAAACTTATTATGAATTCCATGGATTGCACACATAGTGCCAAAATGATTATTCATAAACACATTATGAATACCATGGGTTGCACATTTAGTGCCGAAAATGCACCGTTATGCATTAAAAAAATCGATTGATAACTTATATACATAATTGTATATTGAAATGGTAATTCACAAACTCATTATGAATACCATGATTACACATATAGTGTCAAAAGTACACATAGTACTGATACGAAAATGCACCATATGCATTAAACAAAATCGAACGATACTATCATACACAAAGTATGTCGAAATGAACCTATGACTCTCAATGCACATACAATGGGTTTTAAGTAAAATTCATAGATTTAAACCTTTATTTCTGCAATACTGATAACCATTGAACAACATCAACATTCATATATTCATTTTAGAGCAGTTCATACTCTAAAACTTATTCATAATATCACTCCCATAAACATTATGAAAACATATCAAAGTACTGTAAAACATGATTTATCAAAACATTTGAGGTTGACTCATCGTAAGTCTCCCTTATTTCATAGAAGTACCACAAATGCACTCACCTGATATGCCTCACTCGTATACTGTAATGATGTCCGACTATTCGACAACTTTATTCTTACCCTTTTTCTTGCTTGAATCTGGAGCTTGGTTACGATCTACACAAGCATCCATTATTTATACATACCATACAAATATTAGTATACTTTCTAACATTTATACTTGTAGTAATACTCAAAAGTACTATTATTTTCAATTTATATTAAAATTTATTATATCTTTAAAATTCCAAACCCTACTATGGTATCGATACTTCTATACTATTGTACTGATACTCCCTTCAGTATTGATGCCATCGATATTGTTCATCCTAATTCCTCAATTTTAAACCTATAATATCGGTGTTGTTCTTTGAGTAGCGATACCCTTTCCTAGATTTTCCATTTTTCATTTCGTCTTTTACCCAAATTTCGTTTCATTCTCTTACTTTTTCCTCCAACAATACCATTAAACTCATCCTTACTAAACCCAGCTAACTTTCCTTCATTAATCTTCCTATAACATCTAAAAACTTTAAAGAACACTCCAACCCAAGAATCACACAACTTTTTCATATATGTTTTTAATCACAACCAAGGCTTCTAATCTCTCATTTACTTATTTGAAAAGTCAAATTTACTTGTAAACTTCAATAAAAACTTATTTTTCATCATATCACTCAAAAACCCATTTTCTTAAATCTCAAATAATTAACTAATCACTTAGTTTTAATCATCATTGAAATTTACTTAAGCCTCTATATCACTTAAGGTTTCAAAGCCAACCCATAAACTATAGGAAAAACCAACTTTAAGAAATCTTACCTTTGGGCTGTGGGGAGAGCACGAGATAAGAAGAAAGAAAAGAAGAAAATAAATTAGCTTTTTTTTTTCTTCAAGTTTTCCACTTTTCCTCTTCTTAAATATCCATAATAAATAAACTTTTAAATCCATTCCCCCTAAAGGACCAAAATGCCCTTTTATTCTTCAATTTTTACTAATAGGTCTTAAACATAATTTTCCCAATTCATTTCTTGTACTATACCATTTATTCAATTTAATCCTCCAAATTTAAAATCCTTTCACTATAGTTAACTGACCCGATGTTTGGGTTATTACAAAAATAGCCTCAAGTTTGCTTTGCCTCAATTCTCCATTAATCATCGAAATAGATTTTACTTCGGAATACATGCCGGTTACAATCTACAAGGCTCAACCCTTGCAACTTGTTTTTCTCTCCGATAAACCAATATTCTCAAGTTTATCTCTAGAATTCAGTCCTTGCTAGACCAACCACAACTACCTTCATTAGCACCAATACAACTTTTAAGCGCTGAAAAAACGTGACTCGGGTTATGAAATCTTAATAAGAATCGAACCTGATCTCAATTCACCTTAGCGGACCACCACTATGTTTGTTCATAGGAAGTCAAATTACGACCAACTGATTCTTCCTCACAACAATTCATCAAAACAACATTCAAACCAATGTCATTACAGCAAAAAAGGTTTTTAATAGCGTTTTTACAATCATATAGCGGCGTTTTTAAGCACCGCTAAAAACCTTGTGGTGAAAAAAATACCACTAAAGGTTATGATTTTTAGCGGCATTGTTTCCATAAACGCCGCTAAATATCTTTTCATTTGTGGCGTTTACAAAAAATGCTCATAAATCTTCTGACATATAGTGGTGTTTGTTCCCAAAAAAGCCGGTAAAGGTCATGACATATAGGTTTGTAAATTTAAAACGCCACTATTAACTGTGTCTATAGTGGAGTTTTTGATAAACGCCGCAAATGATCTATAACTTTAGTGGCGTTATTTTTTAAAACACCGATATTGAGTATGTATTTAGTGGTGTTTGTATAACAAATACCGCTAATTAACACATATTTTGTACACGGTGTTTTCTACTATTTTGTTACCCAAATTTAAAATTTTAACATGTAGCATTATCCAATAAACATGACATCCATAACAAAAAACTTCAAATCCATAACAACCAACTTGAAATCAATAATAATAAATCAAACTTTACATTAACGTAAAATATAATGTAGTTCAACATTGTTAACTAGAATGAACAATGCATATATCTAAAATAAGACCTAAGATGGTGAACTCTGAGGTTGATTTTTTCGTATCATCTGCATTATAGCTTCAAGTTGATTTTCAAAGTCTTGACATTTTTACTGATATTCTACTTCTCGCTCTGCTTTGCTGGCTTCATTTTTGGCTTTCATGTGAGCCATTTTTGATCCATTTTAGCCAACTGTTGTTTTAACGACTAACTTTTAATTGGAAAGACTGAATCTGTGATGACATGTACTGAGATGAACTGGATCCAAAATATTTGGTGGGAGTAACGAATGATCCTTGATAGTGAACCTGACCATATCTTTGAGGACCTAAAACTTCATTAACAACTTGATTTTTGATGTCATCCGCATTAACAATACCATGACTTGAAGCCGTAGCTTCATACTCCACCCTTTTATCCTTCAATTTTTCCTAATAATAAATTAAATAGTTATTTTAAATAAGAATTACATACTATAGATATAAATATAACATAATTCAAATCTTGTGTCCAATAAATGTCCCATAATTTCTATAGCTTCATCAGTCATAGGAGTGACACCCCTTTTTGTATGTGTTATGTCAAAGAGATTTATTCATCCAACTTTACAACTAGACGTATTTTCCTACAATGTAGAATAAAAATGAAGTATTGCAAGAAATTAATTAATAATATTACTAATTTTCGTTAGTATGTGCTACCAACTGTAAATCACTATGTAAATAATAAATAATAAATAATACCTCATCATTAGCTCTACAAGCAATGCTCTTCGATCCAACTGTGTGAGTAATTTTTTTTGTTGTTTGCTAGCACTACCAACATGCTCTCGGTCCTACAATTTGAAATATTTACTTATAAAGTCAATATTATAATGACATTATATTATTTTTGAAAAATACATCATACTTGTCATTTATTTGAACTCCAAAACCTGACTGGATCTTCCCATTGATACTTGAGCATTCCAGGTGGGACAGTTTGCAGCTTCTCTTCAAGGCTAAGATCATTATTGAATTATTTCTTTTTTAATTAACTCTTGTGGTCTCTCTATCTCTTCCCTAACGTTGTTTTAAATAATCGTCTGAGACATCTAAAGAAAATTTCTCCTACAAATAACAAAAATGTTCAAAGTAAGTATAAATTACTGTTAAACTGTTATGGATTATCTATTATAATGACATTATTACATTAACAAAATCCAAATCTTGAGTTTTGTTACTATTTTGCATTTCACGCAATGAATCATAATTGATCGGCAAAAGATTATCATTACGTGCAACTATGCCTAAGTAAATGGATAAATGGCGTACTTCTGGGCCAATAGGTTGGCCCACATAATTTCTTGAAACTTTCACATGGTGCTCAGGAGGAATTTGGTATAATTCCATCAACGTTGTACGTCCTCTAGTCTTGCGTGTTCGATCATTTTCAACTATATAAGAAATAATTAAATTTAATTTTTCAAAATGAACAAACAATTAAAGAAAGTGTCAAACATTACCTTCTATTTCTACAACTTCTTCAACAATAATAGGAACTTGCGAAGAGTCAACAGCAGTCGATTCCTCTTTTTTTGTTTCATCATCCTCTTGAGAAGCTTGAACAATCTGCAAATCACTTAATTTTCTACTGGGCATGATATATGTAATAAACAAACAACAATTTTAGTAAGAAAAATGATTCAATTAATGAATATATTGAAGGACAACATGTTATAAGTTATAATATTATATATTAAAAAATTAAGATATAAAATCTTAATACATTCTTATGTCATATCAATTCTCATAAATATATTCATCCACGTCCTCCCGAACCCCTTAAAATTATGTAATATCAGTGATAGTTTCATCTAAGTTTTGTTCTACAAAAGGTAAAGTTTCTGATCTTGTTTCAATGTCATCTCTACTTCCGTCCCCAATGTCTATCAAGTCTCTAGGGGTATTGCGGAGCACAAAATACCAACCCTCATCCATTGGATCATGACAGTAAAAATTTGTTTGACTTAAGAAGAAAATACATATGGCTCATCCAGCAATCGTTGACCATTGTGAATTAATCGAGAGAAATTCACTAATGTAAAACCAAATTTATCTCTTTTTATGCCTCAAGTAGTGTTTACATCAACCCAATCACATCGAAACAACACAACCTTTCATTTTCCATAATAATCCAACTTAATAATGTCCGTAAGAATTCCATAATATTCTACATTTCCCTGTAAAGGTTGATTGTCCCTGGCACTAGCATAACTTGTAGTTGAAGAAGTAACAACTACTCCACAATTTTGTGTCCTCCTTAATCTTTCATGAGATTTTGTGTGGAATATATTATATATTTTAACAATTCTATTTGGACCTTGAGAAAGTCATTTAACATATTCACTAACTTCTCTCCCACTCTAAACCTATTACACGTGAAAGGTGAATTAATTAGCATTTATGTTGATATATTAAAATAAGAGTTATATATTATTTCCAACTATGTGCAATGATTTAGTTGCTTACCGTCTTCCCTAACCATTCATGAAAAGTTTATGTGAATAACTTATGTATCTCTCATTGATGTAATATTTGGGAGCGTGCTCAAGACTTCTTTAAACTCACTATAAGGTATATTATGTCGTTAAAGAATGAGAAATATAAAACATTAAGTAAATATATTAGGATATAGTCCGTAAAACTTACGTGCAAAATGGATCTATTGAATCGTGATGGAAAATAACATATCAGTGTGCTTGTACTCAAGAGTTATCATCTAAGTGTGCAATTTCAACTTTGTCGAGTGGTTCACTATAACTTCCAAAACAATAAGTCTAAGATAAGTCATTAGTACTGAACACATCATTTCTATTTGTTCTATTCAATCTTGTTTCAACATCTTCCAAATATCTAAAGCAAAATTCATACATTCCTCTGCCAAATACCCTTTAGTAATTGATCCTTCCGTATAACGCTTATTACGACAGTAAGACTTCAACTTGTACAAGAACCTATACACAAAACAAAATAGTATGTAAATAGGTTTGATGAAAAGGTATACTCCCTAGTCATTTAATACATGTAATTCAATTAGCACCTCTCCATAGCATACATCCATCGATAGAAAACTGCTCCTCCAACTTTTGCTTCATCAGGAAGATAAATTAGCAGGTGCACCATAATTATGAAGAATTAAGGTGGACATATCTTCTCTAAGTTGCATAAAGTCAAGGCGGCTTGAGCTTGTACAAGTTCTTGAACCATCAGAACTTTCCCACACATAACTTTCATTATATTAGAAAGTTCAATGATACAAGACTTCACCTTACTAGACATGCAACCACATAAGCTATTGGCAGTAAATCTTACATCAATATGTGATAATCATTTGATTTTAAAGAATAAAGTCTTCGATCTTTAACATTGACACATCGAGACATATTTGATGCATACCCATCTGGTACCTTTATATCCTTCAACACCGTGCAAAACACTTTTTTTCTTTCTTTCTTCGACATTGCAAAAATAGATGGCGGCAAGAAATATTTTACTTTAGGATGTAACTGCGGATAAAGATCATGTTGAATTCCCATGTTGACAAGTCAAGTCGACTCTTTAGATTATTATTAGATTTTTTGTCGACATTAATAATGGTCCCGATAATATTCTCACAAACATTCTTCTCAATGTGCATGACATTAAGATTATGTCTCAAAATGTGATCCTTCCAATAAGGCAACTCGAAGAAAATACTAATGTTTTTCATAAGTCTACCTCATTTGGAACATCCTCTTCATCAGACTCATCATCACTATGTTGGTCAACATCACAATCATACACCTGCTTTTCCTTTTTCTTTGATCGTGTATTCGGTGGTTGGTTAATCTTTCCATAAGTAAACTTGATATGTTTAAACATGGAGAAGATATCAGACTCGGTTGTTTGCTCATGAACTTTTCAAAACTCTTCAGTGCCACAAAACATATTCTTTCGACTTCTAAATCTATGATTTTCAACTAACCACTGACGAATTCCCATATAAGAGAACTTCTTTCCATTAAACAACCACTTCGAACATGTTTCTGCAGTATAACAAGGACAAGCATAACGACCTTTGGTACTCCAACAAGATAAATTTGCATATGTAGGGAAATCATTAATTGTCCATAATAAAGTTGCACGTAAATTAAAGTTCTCATTCTTCAACACATCATATGTTTCAACCCCTTCCCATAATTGTTTTAACTCTTTAATAAAAGGCTTCATATAAATACTAATATCATTTCCGGAACCTTTCTCGCTAGGGATTATCATGGATAAGATAAAAGATGATTGTTTCATGCAAATCCAGGGAGGCAAATTGTATGGAACAAGTATAACAGGCCAAGTACTCATGATTTTGAAAGGATTAAACCCATCAGATGCAAGACCAAGCTTGACATTTCGAGGGTCCCTTGCAAAACTTAGAAACTTGTTGTCAAATGACTTCCAAGCTAAATAATCCGCAAGATGCTGTAATAATCTGTCATCGGTTCTTCCATCATGATGCCACCTCATAGACTCATCAGTTTTTTATGACATAAAAAGTCATTGAAGCCTAGGTATTAGAGGAAATATCACATAATCTTTACCAGTTTCTTTCTTGATCGTGCTTTAACTTCATCCTCAGTCACATTTTTTGCGCCCCTAGCTATCAATCGAGATTTTCCGCATACATGACAAGACTCTTGATTTTTTTATCACCCCAATACAACATACAATCATTTAGACAACTATGAATTTTTTCATAACCAAGACCCAAATCTTTTATCATTTTCTTCATATCTTTGCATGATTGAGAGATTTTTGCAAAAGAAACATTTCTCCTAGAAACTCTAATAACTTTATAAAAGAGTTACCCACCCACCCTCACAAGCATTTTAAGTGGAAAAGGCAAATGCAGAAACATAGCTTTAATTATTTTGATCCCTCATACAGTTGTTCATTCATTTCATTAAGCAACTTGTAAATTTTTTTCGCTTCCTCATTTAGATCTATAGCATATCTACTTCTTCCCGTCTCAGTGAAATCATTAACATCATTGTCACAATCATTTTGCCTAATAGATTGATGATGACCGTGCATATTAAATGTATTTCGTAACATACCTTCCATGTCATCTTCTCTAACAGATCAATGGACAGAATTAGAAGGATAAGTTGAATAACTTGTAGAAGAAGATCTATGAGATGTAAACTCTCCATGAAATATCCATTTTCTATAGCCCCAAACAAAGCCAAAAACAACTAGATGCTCGTAGACAACTTCACGAATGTGCCAATTAATATTAGCACACTTCTTACAAGGGCAACAAATCATATTCTCTTCGCTTGCATTCACAAAAGCTAAACTTAGTAAAGTTTCGACTCCATTTCGATATTCGTCGCTTACCCTTGACAAATCCATCCAACTCTTATCCATTTCGTATTTCTGGAATATCAATTTCAAATGTAAGAAACTAAACATAAGCATTACATTTATGAGATTTTATAAGTTGACAAACTTTATAGAAAACATGTTTATTGATATTCATAGAAATAACATGTTTAAACAAGTTGGCCTGAGAAGATATATTATTTATCTTATAGAGATTCTTAGTGTTAACACTTTGCGAGGGTTCCCACTCCCCTAACCATACTATTATTTAAACAAGTTGACTCAAAACATGTTTAAATCAAGTCACTGGAATGCAAAGTAAAATGGACAATCAATAAAAGAGCATGGAAGGAAAATTTTACTCACCTCTATTCTCGGAAACATGTTTACTATAATATTAAATATTTAAATCTTAAACTAAATAATCCAAAAACAAAAACACTTTTAATCACATTTCTCTATGGTAATTTTTAGAAAAATAATGTTAAACTAATCGTCGTATTAAATCTCGACATAGCTAATGGCAGCCCTTTAGCTCAACTCCGGTCATATAAGCCAATTTTCACATTAGCAACACATATTGCAATAAGTTGTACGTTGTCTAAATGAGCAGTTATCTACATAACAAAACTGTTTCATAGCTCTTTCCCAGATAAAGAAAAGATATAACATAAACCATTACATAAATCAAAATCCATGTATGGTCCGATACTAGAAAAAAATAGACAAAAGACGAACAACAAGTTTCGAATCTCCATGATGCTACTGAGTTTCGGTTTTGGATTCACAGTTCACAGCTTACACCTATAAGAGAACCAGCTAGACGTGCAAACAGAGTGATAAATTTCAACAAATCATGCAAGGGAGGGAAGGATACAAGTACGCCTGTCTATCACACTCGAGTCGAGTACAATAAATAAGTGATATAACTTACGAGAAGGCACAAAAGATGGATTTGGATGCAAGAATAAGAGAAGAGCATGATATGATGTTGAAATTGCTGCAGTGGAATGAATCTATTCACACAATACTACATTTTTCAAGACTTGCACAACAATTGAAAACTAAGATTTGGCCGATAATATTAGATGTGCTATCACAAGAGACAGTAACCTTCTCGAAATATCTGGTTCGGTCAAGCTATTGTAATTTGTGAGGTACTACTATGAAGCTCAAAATGCAGGCAAAGTTATGGTTTCTATGAGATGAATGTATCTGATTAACTGAGTTCAGAATATGCGAAAAAAACTACATTGCCGATGACAAATAATATCTTCTTCAATGTCAATCAAAACATAGCACGAAGTTTTAGCAAGGATAAACAAAAGATAACATCCAACATCAAGAAAAGAGTTCAGGCACATCAAACAGATACCCGAAACTATCAATCATTCAAGGATTGGTGATATAAAGGAATAGATGCAGAGTCGTGTTTCTATCATCCGCATCAGCAAAAGATAAAGCATCGTTTGTATCGAAGGAAAATGTTTACTTTAAGCAATTGGCATCTCAAGAAAAATTTAGCAATCTTCGTCAACTCATATTTTATCACCACCACTATTCAAACAATTCAACATATCGCATAATAATCTACCGGCTTTCAAACTTTCAACGATCACACCATAATCAATTAAAATTAAATTCTAGAAACTATAACTGCATAAAACAAATTGCACCACTAAGAACCCAAAACATAAGTTTCAAAGGCTAAATTACCATTAAAATACTGATTAAATAAATGAATAGTAAATATTCTTATGTTCTCCACTATAATCAACTGTATATAATCGTCTTACTACTTATTGCCATGAGAGCTTACTTAAAGACAACATAGTTTCCGATTAAACTAACCAGAGAAGGCATACCTCACTGCATTATGACTACTTTCTGTATTGTTTTTGATTACTCTATCCATGGTACTCTCATCCCGAAATCCTACAACTGCCAAGGCAACATCCAATATTCAAGTTAACAATAATAAACAGTCACTTCAAGAATTGAGGAGGGCTAATAATCTTTCTTTTAAATTTGGAGAAAAATTTCAGTCGGGGCATCAATGTAAATTTCATGGAAGATGAAGATTCTCAAGAACAAATAACAAACGAACAACAGCAAAGGGCGGATACATGGGTGGAAAACAATGAAGGAGATTTGGAAATTTCCATCAACGCTTTAACTGGAAACATCATCCATAACACTCTACGAAGTCAAGGGTCTATTAAAGGAAAAACCACTGAATATTATCGTGGACAGTGGCATTTGAGCACGACTAATGGAAACCAGAAATGCAGCATGACTAACAGATCTCAGGATGATGCCGAGAAGTAGAACTAAATGACATTTGAGCAGTGAACAAAGTAGATGATATCATAAGGACAACAGAGGAATGCACCTGTGAAAATGGTGAAATTTACACCTCAAATCAGATAGTTGAGCATTGATGGCGTAACGATGGAGGCCTCGACGGCTTCGAGCGATGACAAGCAGTAGCAGTTTTGCATCGGTATTTGGCTACGTCGGGCGGATAAGGAAAATAGGAAAAGGGGAAAGGGTTTCTGTAACACCCATTTCTCGTATACCTTTTCGTACACGAGATATGGATGTCACATTAGTTTTAAAACAATTCCTCTTTTTTTGAAAACCCATAAAATTTTGTTTTTCGATTTCTTAACACATAACATTTTTTTTAGATAAAGCAAAACATTTATTGTAATCTGTTACCAAGTTCTACTTAATTAAAAATTCAGAGCATTTTTAGTACTTTAATTACATGGCAAATAAGTTTTCCAAAAAGAAAAGGGATTGTACTATTGTCACTGATGAGTCAACCTTAATTGATGATTAATGCGGCTACAGCTGCACTCCTTACTCAGTTAATTGCTGCCTTTACTTACGCGTGAAATAAACACACGTTAAATATGTATTTATTGAGACATAATATTGCAAAGAAACAATAATGTATACTTATGCATATCATGGTTACTTGATTTCAAACTAATTCATATCATCCATAAGAATTAGATAAGTCCCTCTTATTGAAACCAAACTTCTTTCATAATATTATCATAAACATCCATAGTATGTCCAACATATCTTTCTTTCTTGTAAATTTTAGTTATGGCATCCTTTCATGCCTTAATGCATCCTTTCATGCATTTTAAATATGGCATCCGTTCATGCAATAATGCATCCTTTCATGCATTTAATTATGGCATCCTTTTATGCCTTAATGCATCATTTCATGTATTTTAATGATGGAATCCTTTCATTCCTTGATGCATCCTTTCATGCATTTTGATTATGACATCTGTTCACGCCTTAATGCATCGTTTCATGCATTTAATTATGGCATCCGTTCATGCCTTAATGCATCCTTTCATGCATTTTAATTATGGCATTTGTTCATACCTTAATGCATCCTTTCATGCATTTTAATTATGGCATTCGTTCATGCCTTAATGCATCATTTCATGCATTTTAATTATGGCATCCTTTCATGCCTTAATGCGTCCTTTCATGCATTTTATTGATGGATTCGTTTAAGAGCAATTCATACTTAAAACCCATTCATAATATCTTTTCCATACATATAATGCTAACATATTAGTTACTATACAACATACATTAAATCAAAACGTTCTAACTCGAACCATTGATAATCTTATTCATCTCATATAATTATAATAATTATAGTCACCTGATAATCCTCTCTAATAAGGTGTAGATATGTCTGGCTAATCAACAACTTTATCCTTCCCCTTTTTCTTGCTAGATTTAGGAGCTTGATTTCGATCTACACAAGCATCCATTTCGTACACATAACATATCAATGTTAGTATACTCCTTAACATTATACTTTAATAATATTCAAAAGTGCCATTATTTCAGTTTCTATAACAAGTTTCAAACTATCTTGTAGTTCCAAAATCTATAGTATTGGTACTACTACCATGGTTTACTTCTATACTATGGTACCGATACCCCCTTTCAGTATCGATACCATTTCTATATTCTGTGTTGGCATGGTATCATACCCTTCTCTTAGTATCTATACTACTAAACTATGGTATCGATACCCCTTTTTAGTATCGATACCATTTTGACATTCTGAATCCATGGTATCGATACCACTTGCATCGGTACCGATACTGTTAGCTATATTTCTACCTACTGACTCCTATAGTATTGGTACTGTTCTATCAATACCGATACCATTGCCTAGATTTACCATTTTCAGCTCGATTTTCACTTAACTTTTCCCTCTAATCTTATACTTTTACCTCCAACAATGCTATGAAACTCCTCTTTACTTAACCCAACTAACTTTACTTCATTTTGCCCCCTTTAACATCTAACATCTTCATGGAACATCTCAACTCAAGAATCATATCATTTTTCCAAACATGTTTTTAATCATATCTCATGCTTCTAATATCTTATTCAATCCGTTGACAAGTCAATTCTACTAATAAACCTAAATAAAATCATATATATCATTTAAAAACCCATTTCCTTAAATCTCATATAAAACATCCACCACTTAGTTTTAATCTTCTTTAACCCTTCCTTAAGCTTACCTATCACTTAATGTTACCATAGGAACCCAAAATTTAAAGGAAGAACTAACTAATTGAAGTTTACTTTATACTAGAGAGGAGAGCACTACCCACATTAGTGAAAAAGAAGAAGAATGGAAAGATCTTACTTTCATCTTTTCCCACTTTACAATCCCTAATAAGGGAAATATATTTTAAATTCATTATCCCTCTTAAAAGACCAAAGTGCCCTCTTACTTTATCTAAATAATTTTCTCATCTTTTACCACTTATTCAAATAAATCTTAAATTTTCAAATATTTTCAATATAATCCATAACCTGATATTTGGGGTATTACTGTTTCACATGATTAAAATTATAAAATATTGCGTCGTTTTTATGCACAAACACCACTAAAGTATATATATGTGGCGGTGTTTGTCAAATAAATGCCATTAAAGTACGAGTTTTTGTGGCATTGTGTGTAACCATTTTGTGGCATTTTGGATATAAACGCCGTAATATATATAAATTTAGTTGCGTTTTCGTTGAAAACTCCGCTCTATACGCCGCTATTTTTTTATTTTAGGACCAACACAAAATTTCATCCATCGATATAAGTTCACACTTTTATATAAAAAAAAGTTCTGATCGCACCCATTTCCCACTAACTTGGGAAATTGAATTCCTCTTGAAATAAACACTTTCGAGAGCAAAACAAATTAGAAAACTATACACCCTAAATACATATTTTTATAAAAGTTATTAGCTTTAGTATAAGAGTAGATAATGTACTATCAGGCGACGAGGGCGTGATGTTGCGCTTATGAGGACGGTTGCTCGGAGGTGAGTTCATTTTGATGGCTGGGAGTTGGTTAGGAAAATTAGGGCATTATGAATGAAACAATTAGGGATTTGGAACCCAATGTGTTAAAGGATTGGACAATCGCGGTGTTTACAATAAAAATGCCACAAAATTACATGATTATTGTGGCATTTATTACAAAAACACAACTAAAGTATCAGACTATTGAGGTGTTTAAACAAAAAAGCAACTAAAGTAAAGTCTATAGTGGCATTTGTATAAAAATGCCACTAAAGTACGAGTCTATAGCGACATTTGTAAAAAAAGGCCACGAAAGTCTTAGTCTTTAGTGACATTTGTATACAAACGCCTCTAATATAAGAGTCTTTTGCGGCATTTGATCAAAAAATGCCACTATACATCAAGGGTCATTTTTATTTTAAGTATATCATATTTTGGTCATCCTCTTTGAAAAAATACATTTTACTCATTGATGCATTTGTATAAAAATGCCTCTAATGTAGTACTCTATTGCGTCATTTTTTGAAAAAAATGCCACTATAGATTAACCCTATTACGGCATTTTAATAAAAATACCATTAAATTACTACTCTATTGCGATATTTGTTGAAAAAAACTCCATTATATACTTACCCTATTGCGGCGTTTGTATAAAAACGCCGCTAAGTACTGCTCTGGTACTGCATCTATTGAAAAACACCACTATATATGAACTTTATTGCAACATTTTTATGACAACGCCGCTAAAGTACTACTCTGTTGTGGCGTTTGTTGAAAAAACACCACTATAGATTAATCATATTGTGGCATTTGTATAAAAACACCGCTAAAATTACTATTTTGTGGTGTTTGGAAGGAAAATGATTCTATATGTTTAAAGTTAGTGGCAACTACTCTCAAAATGCAGCTAAAAACGCCGCTGTAGAATAGTTTTGATGTAGTGCATGCACTTTTTTAAATAAAAGTATCGAGATTATTGAATGAAAGACCAATTATTAATCCAAGTTTTTAGAAAATGAAGGATGTTATCTGAAGATATTAAGTGCTTTTCTATTCTCACAATAGGAATTGAGTCATCGCTAAGCCTTTGGCTGATTGAAAATTTAGCTAAACATGACTAGAATCATATTTAGTATTTTTGAAAAGAAAATAAAAACTAAAGTAAAAATAAAAGAAACGAAAAAAAATAAAACATGAGAGAATTTTAGAAATCAAAAGAAAAGTAAAAGTACATTCTCAAGCTTCACGCTAAGGGAATTTATAGTCTTGAAATATCATAAAGATAAATAAATATTCAAAATAAAATATCCTAAAAATAATCCAAAAGATAAATCCCAAAGCATTTTTCAAATTCAAAACTTAAATTCCAAAGACAATTTCACCCGTTAATCTACTATAAGATGCTAACTGGACTGCCTTCTAGAAGCTACCGCTAACTAGACGATCCAAATCTTTCACGTCAGAGAATGTCATACCCTAGGTCGTGCCCATGGCTTCAGTCACTATTCCATAAATAAAAAATGTGAAATATGCCTTTTTACTGATGGTTTTGGAAAATAAGTTTTTGCGCCAAAATAAGTACTTAACAAAACCTAATCCATAATATCAAATCAACAACGAGGAATAATTATCAACAAAATAAATAAAAATTTGAACACTCATCAAATTCGTCCTTACTTATCCAATGTTTGTCCTCAAGCATACTTCTATTCACATTTCCATCACTTACCAAAGATTCACTCAAAAGTTTATGTGAAATCCCAAGTACATGCATGGATTGAAGAAGTTAGACAAGATAATCGAACAAAAGTGACAAGATAATCCAAAACCACAAGGTTAAAAGCTTTCATTAAATCATTTCATCAGCTCAAATCAATTATTCATGCATAGCAAAATCAACTCAAGCTTGTAATCAGGGACTATGACAAAACTAACAAGTCAACCAAAGCAAGCAACAATCATAAGCATCGAGATATCCCATCAAACCAACATGCATAAGCAAGGTAAAATTCTCACTCTACCCCCACTTAAAATGTATTGCCGAATACGAAAATTTAAAGCATAAGAAAAGGGATAGAGATACTCCTTGTGTCTATCTATGAGTGAGCTTAAATTAAATGATGAAGGGGCGTTCCTCTATGTGATGATTGATCGACTAGCTTCAATATTTTAAAAGAGAAGTTGTTGGAATGTGAATCAATTCCGAAGTTTCCTACAAAGCCAAAGGATAGTACCATTAGTAATGGTGAACAAAAGTAAACTCATTATTTACCCCAATTTTTTTGATTCGATAGTGGGCGATGGTGTTTGTGGTTAACCGTTTAAAGGTAATCGTCGATTCCTTGATTTTTTATTCGATCCATGGTTATGATGTGAGACTTGGTCAAAGGTATGCAAGAATCAAATAATGTTGGTGTCTATGGTGGCAGAGGCGAAGGGTGCGAGCTCGGTGGTGTACCTAGAGAATATGTGAATGCTTAAGTTGTGAAGGGGAAAAAGAAAAACGAAGAGGGCTAAAATTCTCTGGGGAATAAGTAAAATATGTCTGGGGCTAGGTTTTAATGGAAAAATCATGTGGGGGTTAGGTTTTGTTTAAAATGGAGGGGGTATGAAAAATATAAAGGGGACTGTTTGTAAAATGAGATTGCACATGAAAAAAGTGGACTTAAATAAGTTTCGCTAACGTGCACCAATGGAAGGAAAAAAATGTTTGCTAAATGGAACCAGGGTTGTCCTTTAATGAAATGGTGCATTTCGTTGGCAGAGGAGGATGACTTGCTCCTACTTGTACTATGGTTCCAAAATGGTTCAATGTTCCCCTCATTTCTTTGTGAATAAATGCCATGGTCGTACATCAAAGTTTGATCTAAAAAATACATGGGTACCTAATAATTCAAAGAATAAATAAATAAATTAATTAAACAAAAAATAAAAATAGATTGTCTCTCATTAGAGTACTTTTGTTTAATATCGTAAGTTCGATGATCTGATTCAGACTATAGAATTTGCGAGAGACATTTCACTTCATACGTTTTCTCCAACTAAGAAATTTTTTATTAGAAATTCTATGATCATAGAATTTTTTCCTTTTATCATTGTAGATTATGTATTCTCATAGGTTTTTCTTCAAATCTTTTACTAAACTTTGGAAGCTTGTTCGAAATAGATAAATTAACTTCTTCACCCAAAAATATGTTCTTCCAATGTTCTGAAAGCGGTTTTAATTTCAACTTTGATGCATGCGAAATAGATGGAAAAAATTAAGATTGAGAAGACATCAAATTTAAATGTTCACTTATCTTTTTACCAGATGATCTTGAGTTCACGTTAGAAACAAAAACCAATTTTGTTGCCTTAACAGTTCCAACCTTCGAATTCATGTACAACTCATCAAAATAATGATGTTCATAAGGTTTAATTATATTAATATAGCCAACATTAGACATAGAGTGAGGATGCTTCATAGCCTTATAAACATCAAATTTCACCACTTTACCGTCAAACTCCTGGTGAGTAACCCCTTTCAAACATCGATCTTAGCCCGAGTCATGATTAGGAATAGTATTCTGAGTATATTTCAGAAGAGTTATTGGAACAATCATCTTCGATGAAAATGACGTAGAAGTCAGCTGGAAATATAACTAATTTAACTTAACAATTTTTTTCCAAGACTCTTTCTGGATACACCACTGATCTATTAGCTAGCTGGATTGTCACACCTGTCTCTTTCAAAAGGTTCAACACTTAGTAAATTAAAAATTGAAATAAGCATGCCAATCATTGAAGCTCCCAAATCACACATAGCACATTTTAAACCAACTTCACAAATCTTACAAGGGATCGCAAACATACCTTGATTTTTGTACTTAAGTGAAATTTTAGGTTGAATTATGGAAGAAATGTTTTCTCCTAAGTTTACCTTTTCATTCCCAGTAAGCTTTCTTTTAATTTTGCAGAGATCCTTCAAAAACCTCGAATATCATAGAACCTTTTTATCACATCCGAGGAGGGGTATATTGATCTCGACTTTCTCAAATACGTCAAGAATCTCTTTTTCTTTGGCTTCCTTATCTCATTTGATGAGTCTTTATGGGGATGGGGGAGGTACGACATATGGCGATGAAACATATTGTTTCAATGATATTTCAGTTCTTCCATTTTCTTCCTGGGATTTGCACCAACTTCTTTTGGGGAACCAAATTTGATGAAAACTTTACTTCATAATGTAATGGCACATGCACTTTATCTCAGATTTGGTTCTGTTTGAGATGGTAGTTTTCTCTATGATTCCAATTGGCTCACAACTTGTACTAATTAACTCATTTGTTTATCAAGCTCTTAAAAATGCGCCTTGTTCTTTTGTTGAAACTTCTATTGGGAAAGGCAAGCCTCTCCACTATAGACTCCAAAGATGATTGTTACGATTGGTATTGTTGAGGCATAGGTGGATGCGGTTGATAAGGTTGATTGAACTGAGCATTTGTACCATAACTAAGGTTCGAATAGTCCCTCTAGCCAGCATTATATGTGTTTGATTTAGGGTCATATCGCCATTTGGGAGGTTTTGGGAAGTTTTCTATGGCATTTACATGGGTTGTACTATTTTCTTGAAGTATGAGGCAACAATTCTTTGGATGATCCGGCATTGAACAAATTCCTCATAATCTAGCTAGACCTATTTTACCTACAAGAAGAGATTAAACATGGTTAGTTAATTTATCAATTTTGTCCTCTATTGAGGGATTACTTATCTCGTGAACCAGTTGAACGGGTTCATTTCATAGACAAAATTGCTAAGTGTTGGCAGCTATAATTGAAATTTAATTTCTAGCTGTAACAGGAGTCATGTTTACAAGAGCTCCTCCACTTGTTGCGTCAATCATCTTCAACTCTATAGGAATCAATAGTTCATAAAAGTATTGGAGAAGGGTTTGTTATGTTAAATCGTGCTGTGGACAAGTAACACACAATTTCTTGAAGTGTTCCCAATAGTCATATAATGACTCTCCATCCTTCTACTGAATCCCTAAGATGCTTCTCCTCAATTCCCTTGCTTTTGTTGTAGGGAAGAACCTATCAAGAAACAATGGAGACATATCAGTCCATGTATCAATTGAACCTGGTGGTAAGTAAAATAATAATCCTTAGCCAAATGACTAAAGAAAAAGAGAAAGCTTGGAGTTTAATCTGATCATCATATACTCCTTTGTCGTTTAATGGTTAAGAAAACCATGTGAAACTCCTTAAGATTCTTGTGTGGATTTCGTTTTCTAGGCCATGGAAGGTTGGTGAAGATGGATTATTCCCATCTTTAACTCAAATGGTGTTTTTCCATTCAAAAATGTGATGCAGAAGTGATTGTTGTTCGTTGGGTACAACATCTAACTCTCGGACTGTTTGATTCGCCATCTGAACTGATTTTTTGTCATTGTACGTGAATAATCTTTGGTATACGAGATCTCTCCTGAATTCGCAACGGGTTTCAATTGTTGCTGTTGTTATTGTTGTTACCTTCTTCGTGGAAGTGTTTCCTCAAATATTGTCTTGGCAAGTTCTTTAATTTTAGGTTTGTAATCTATTAAATTTCCTAGAAGCGACCTAGTCATAGATCAAAACAAAAATGAGACTAGTAACTTTCCCAAATTCCCAAAAATGACGCGAATTTGACAAGTGTCATATTTGTCAAATAAATAATTTCTATTTCTCAAAATAACTAATGGAAAAACAATATAGAGGAGTAGGGTCGATCCGTAGGGACTAAGGAGTTTCCAATTCTGAGTTATCATGATATTGATTTAATGAAAAATTAAGAAAGGGTTTTGAAATAAAAAGTGGAAATCTAAAATGATGAAAATAAAACAAGAGTAAATTTTTTATAAGAATATAAGATGATGAGAATAGCCTTAAGCTTCCCTTTGCCTCAATTCCCAATTGATCATCAAAAGAGATTTTACTTCGGAATACATTTCGGTTACAATCTACAAGGATCAACCCTTGCAACTTACTTTTCTCTCTGATAAACCAATAGTCCCATGTCTATCTCCAGAATTCAATCCTTGCTAGACTAACCACAACTATCGTCGTTAGCACCAATACAACTTTAAGCACTAGAAAAGTCAGACTCGGGTTATGGTGTATCAATAAGAATGAAATCCAATCTCAATTGACCTTAGCATAATGCCACTAAGTTTATTCATAGGAAGTCAAACTACGACCAACTGATTCTTCCTTACAACTGTTCATCAAAACAACATTCAAGCCAACATACAATTTTTGAAATAAAAGTGTCGAGATTATTAAAAGAAAAACCGATTGCCAGTTTAAGTTTTAAAAAATCAAGAATGTTATCCGAAGATTTTAAGTGTTTTTCAATTCTCGCCATATGAATTGAGTAATCTCTAAGCCTTTGGCTGATTAAAAATTTAGTTAAGCATGATTGGAACCATACTTAGCATTTTTGAAAAGAAAATAAAAATTAATGTAAAAATAAAAGGAACGAAATAAAATAAAACCTGAGAGAATTTTAGAAATAAAAAGAAAAGTAAAAGTATATTCTCAAGCTTCACCCTAAGGGTATTTATAGTATTGAAATATCCTTAAGATAAAAGAAATATTCAAAATAAAATATCGTAAAAATAATCTAAAAGATAAATCTCAAAGTATTTTTCAAATTCAAACTTAAATTCCTAAGATATTTCACTCGTCAATCTTCTAGAAGATGTTGAATGAACTACCTTCTAGAAGCTGGTGCAGACTGGACTGCCTTCTAGAAGTTGGCACTGACTGGACGGTCTAATTCTGCCACGTCGAATAATGTCGTGCTCATGACTCCAACCACGATTTCAGAAATAAAAAAAATACATAATTCACCCTCTTACTGTTGGTTCTGAAAATAAGTTCTTGCACAAAAATAAGTCAAAATAGAACCAAATTAGTAATATAGATTCAACAACGATGAATAATTATCAACAAAATAAATGCAAATTTAAACACTCATTTGGAGAGAATTTATAAACTTTGAAGTATAAGAGAATTTAAAAAACTTTAGGAGTTGAAAAATATTTTTAATATAACATACAAAGAAAATATTTAAAATATATATAAATTTAAAATTTTTAGGGTGTTGGTCTCACCATCTCCTCCAAGATCATCCCTGCATTTAATATCTTCGGAGAAGTGTATGATGTTTATATGGCATGGTATTTTTTTGAAAGGATTTATATGTTATTGTAAAATGGCTCAGAATTCACCTTTACGTTTGTAAGATTAAAATGAGACAAGGGATTGAAATCCATTTGAAATGGAAACCATAGGACAATAGATGGGTTTCAGATGGTAGTGTCAGCTAAGAAAACTAGGGAAAAAATTTAAGATAAAGAATCTTATCCTTTCTGCTGGTGACATCCATGGTAATTGAGATTTCGATTTGAAAATTAGAACGATGAGATGAAAGAAAAGACGTCAATGAATATCATACTTGAAAATTGAGATAGTTTAACGGCGGACGAGTAAGGATAGGAGAAACGAAAATCGAAGGATTTACAATCAATTCAAGAACTTTGGAGTGTCTTCTGATAAAAATAACTTCATATTCGGATTTTGGGGACCGAGAAAAAACTCATGGTTAATTTTGGTAACCTTTGTCCACCATCGAAGACGATGAGCGATGGCTGGTTGACGATAACCAATGATGAGCGATGAAATCGATTCGAATTCTAAAGAGGAGATAGAGAATTTTCTGCTAGAGGAGAAGAGGAAAAAGAATAAAATATATAATAAAAAAACTAAAAAAGATATTTAAAGACCCAAAAGGACTTCTCAAATTCCAAAACAACGTTGTTTTTGGAAAAATTAGCCCGAGTGCCCGATTCGTTCCAGAAGAATGGATGCCGATTTTGCAATTATGGGTAAAATAACCCTTTTGGTTTTTTCTCATTTTTTATACTTATAGTTATGTCCTTTTCAACTTTAATTCATTATTATATAATTAATTCATTATTATATAATTACTTTAATTTACGATTTGATTTAGTTTAATCTCTGCATCTTTATTTTGATTTATAATTTACATTTTGTATTTATGTTATTTTGGTTCTTATAGTTCTGCACCTTGATATCATATTATTACGCTTTTATATATATATATTTGGCATTTCTCTGTTAAGTTTAATGTGCAAAATTTATTTATTTACTCCTAATGATCATTAATTAAATTAAAAATCAAATTCATAAATTTTTATTATTAAGACAATATCATAATCGAGCAAGTATTAAAAGAATGTTGTAGGGGCGTTAATCTTTCCTATCATAATCGGCTCTTAAACTTATACTCTGAGTAAGTAGAACATAATTTATTATTTTAATTTTATTAAAATTACATACTTTTGAATGACCGAATCATACTCTAATAAAGATTAGTGAGACTTCTCAAATCACCCATTAATATTAATCAAAGCAGATTCTAAAAATAATTAATTCCTCAATTTTAATTTCGTTTCAACACTTTCCTTCAATACCCTTATCATGGACACTTTCAATCGATCACTTTTTGATAATTGAAAGTAACTCTCCACTCAAATTAAAAGAAATAAATCGTCCAGGGCAAACATAACCCCTTATTTCCATCAACAATATGAATACGAAAATATGAACCGACTACCAACTAATATTGATACCTTACTAATTAAAGTAAATCAAAAACATATTGAAACTATTAAAATACTAATAATAAAAAAATAAACTAAATAATATTGATATGTTGGAAAAATAATTTATTGTAAAATTAAAGATTAACCCTGATTGAAAAAATAAATAAAATGAATAAGTAAAATTTATGTTATTTTACCGTATTGTGTAGTCACTTCCTTAGAAATAATTTCAGACGGACTGGTGTAATCCTTAAATTAGACATTACCTTTAAAAGTAAACACAATCTAATGAATATTTTACATCAGAAATAAGGAAGTGAAACTCTGAATAATGTTACTCTTTTCTGGAAGTAAAATTACCAAAATAAAAATATCAAAGACCATCGAAAAAAAGAAAAACACCATTTTTTGTCAAGAGAGAAAATATAGAAGAAGACAATAGAATAAAAGAATGAGAATGATTTGAAAATTAAGGAGAGGACCTTCTTCTATAGCTATAAAATAGGATATTTAGGTAAAACAATAAGGAGAAAACTGAGCCAATAATTTCCAAAAAATCTCAACATTTGAATTTTATCTAATTTAAATTTTAAAATTCAAATAAAAACAAAATTTATTTCTTTGTATTATTCTATAACCATCAGTCTTCCACTAATGTAAAGAACTAGAGATATGCAAAAGAATTTAGAGGAAAGAGCAATGGCGAAATTAGTCGCTTATGCACTAGTATCTGTTAGATTTGAATGAGTATATAGTGAAATAAGAAATTCTTGTCTTTAATAGGTGAATGAATCTTGAACTTATTAAGATTAGAGTTAACTCTAACACACGACTAACTTAGATCTATTTAAGTTATGCAATAGTTGAATTTTTTTTGTTAAATAATACCTTGAAATGCTCATAAGTGCTCTAGAAAGACGACCCAAAATCTTTCATAAAAGGTGACTAATCCTCCACACTTATGTAGGTGATTTCATCAAGTCTATCTCAATATAAACCACCCGAATTAGGAAAATAAAATTATCAAGAGTTTTTTCAAAGTTTAACCTCTCATTTATAAATACGGTGAATTCATCAAGTCCATCTCACTAGGATCACCTACAAAGTCGAGCCATGAATTCATTAAAAGTGTAACACTTAACATCACAAATCGGTGCATCTATCAAGTCTATCTCATTAGGACCACCCAAATTCTAGACTATAGATTCATTAAGATTATAAAACTCAACCTCTCAAATACACGATATGCCATAGGGATAGGTAGGAGTGTACAATATGGATTAATCATCTAACGAGCTTAAGAATAATACCTCGCAATGAATCAAGAGTCATTTTCTTACCTAGCCCTTTGGTTAAGGGATCAACAATATTCTTTTCAGATTTCACATGTTTTCACATGCTCCAAAACGAGTATTCCATTCTTTATAATATATTCACATATTTGTGCCTTAGCATGATGTGTCTATTCTTACCATTATAAGATTGGTTATTAGCAAAGTAGATTGTGACTTACGAGTCACATAATAATGAAACTAGAGGTGTAGGTTTCCTCTATGAAGGAATTTTTGTAAGCAAATTCTTAAGCAACTCGACCTCTTTCTTGACTAAATCCAAAGCAATGAACCTTGATTTCATGGTGAAGTAAGCAATACACATAATTTTTGCAGACTTTCATGAATTATCTGCACCACCTAAAGTAAAAAAATATACCCACTAGTGGAACTTACTTCATCGTTATTAGTTACCCAATTTGTATCACAATATCCTTCAAGTGTTGTAGGGTATCCAACGAATTTAAGTTTTCAATTTATCGTACCTATAAGGTATCTAACTTAATGATTAAGAGAATTTCAATTCTCTGTTAGAGTATGCCCAAAGACCAATCATATGATGATTGTAATAACACATTTATTTATCAATTTTATTGAATAAAGGAATTGTCGCTATTATTTTCAGTTATATATATGTGTACAACATAAATTGGAAGATAATAAAGTCCATATAATAACATAATTGTTATTATTAAAAGATCCATAGTCAAGTATTATTATGGGCATGGATAGTAATAATACGCTTAAGACTAACATGTTATTGATTGATGACAACGAGTTGTCATTGACATAGAGATGTCAGAATTGATACATGATTATATTTTTAGAGAACAATGTATTGGATTGACCCACCATGAGCATATGTCTTGGATTATTATGTGACAGGCATAACATTGCTCATGGTTATGACTATAAGTATGATCCTCAGACTTGAGATAAATACTATCCCAATATATATTGTTGTATGTTTTGATGCAGTTAAACAAGCTCCGTAACTGGTTGTTGTATAAAGACTGTTATTGAATATATCTCAATATATGTAGTGGGTGTTTGTCCTTTCTACATAATAGGAAATATATCACAGACGACTTTATTGAGTGAGATTAGAAACACATGGCCATGCTCGAATAAGTTGATATGAGATATCACAAATTATTCGTTAATTAAAGTCTACTCTAGATATCAAGAAACAATAGATGGGTTATACAAGTGTGACTATTCCAAGACTTGTGTCTATTCTAGATATAAATGACAAAAGGATGTAATACATAAAAGAGTTAATCATGAAGATGACATGTCAAATCATAATTTCTTGTAACTTAGGTGACAATGATATATTGCTAGATGTCACTCATTGTATGTAATATTAGAATTGTTCTAATAATTACCACTAACGTTACAAGAACCTACAGGGTCACACCCTAGGATTGAAATGAGCAAAGATGTACAATTTGTTGTATGTTACTAAAATATATCTAGAGTTAATATATGTATATTTTATATACAAATGATTTTAATTATCCCGAATATAGAAGTAAACATAAAAAGAATATAATTTTGATTACAACTTTTTTAATTGATATTTATTTCGGAATAATTAAATAAGATTTTAAATAAACATTAATGATTTTAATTCAGCTTATAAGTTTTTAATTTATATTTAATTTGAATTAATTAAATAAGTTTTTTTTAATTTGACATAATTTAAAAGCCCTAATATGTTAGGGTAACTGATATATTTAAATGAGGTAAGGTCTAGTAGCCGTTCACTTCAGCCATTTTTCTCAAAACCGATTTTGGGAAAAGAAAATTTTGCTCTCAATCGAGTGAACTATGTAGAGGCTGAGACGTGTTTTCGTGGAGGTTTACTATTCGAACCATTCGTGACCACCACTACTCTTTGTTATCTTTTCAGTTTTTCAAGGAACCCATTGAAAGTATTCCCATCATTTCCTCCCGATTTCGGTTTTACGTACTTGGATTGCTGGTGAGACCATCGAGTTTTGTTTCCGCTGTGCCGTAGGGTGTATCGACGGTCCTAACATGCTCACCAATAAATTTGAGTACATATACTTGACCTACTAATAGCATAGATAATATTAAGTCGAGTATTTTTTATTAAGAACATTAGGCTTCCAATTATCTTTGCATATTTAGATTGTGAGACATTTTTCAATTTAGATTTTTAGTGAAATGCTAGGATTATAAGGGGTGCTTACTAGAATTATTTCAAAATTATTAAACTTTTTTAAAACTTTCTTTATGTAATAACACTGGTTTAATGAGTGTCTCTTATCTGATTTAATCACTTTTACCCCTAAAATAATTTTAACTTCTCCTAAATCATTCATTTCAAACTGAATGAATGAAAATATTTTTAGGTTTGTACTAAAAACCAATAAGTCATGTACATACAAACTTATGATAACATAATCAAATCTAAATATTTTAGAATACATACATGCATCGAAACTGTTAACTATAAAACCATAACTTATAATAGTTTTATGAAATTTGTAATACCATTATTTTAGAGCTTGTGTAAGACATGTAAAGCCCTCAATTTCTAGGTTATTTGTTTGGGTTGATTTGAGAAGGTTTTGGATAATCTCGTTAGCCTTGTAAGAGGCCCTGGATGAATTTTGAGTTGGTTTGGGCTTAGGTTGAGCCCAAATAAACTTAAAAAGGTATTTTTTAAATTTTATTTTAAGAATGGACGACAAGGAAATAATTATATCTTTTAAAATCTATAAGTCAGAATCCCATTACTTGAGAATGAGGTCAAGAACGGGGGAACAAAACTGAGCATTTCCTTCTTATTTTCTTCATTCTCTTGGCTTTTTCCTTATTCCATCTATCTTTATCCTCGATAGTCGAGAAAACTCAAAGAAATCATATTTATTGTGCTACACCCTTAGTCCAAAACTAGAAAGGTAGGAATCTTAATCACCTCCCTTAGAGATTTCATTCAAGCCCTTAATATCAAGGTTTGGCCATAGTGGCCTTGGTGGGAGCTTTAGAGGAGTTTTGGATTTTAAGACTCTAGACCATACTCAATATGTTCCTAGAGCTTAACAATTGCATTTCTTTTTCTCTTGGGATCCTAAGTGAGTTAATAAGTCATTTACTTATCTTTTTATTAGTGAAAGAGTTTGGAAAAAACTCCAAATGAATCTCTACCCCTAAAATCAAATCGAACTCCTTCAAAGGAAGTTCCATAAGATTAGCACAAAATATTTCACCTTGACCCTCTAGAGGGCAATCTTGAAAATTTTTATTCACAACCATTGATTGATTAACTGGCCTCATAACAGTAACAACACTCTCGGTGTCCTTGATCAGAATCTGAAGGTCTTAGGATATAGAACTTGAAACATAAGAATGGGTGAAACCATTGTCTAACAGTGTAAAGTATGGAACATATTAAATAGTAAAAGTACTTGCGATAACCTCTTGTTCATCTCTATCATCCCTACGTCTAGAAGTATTCACAAGAGTTAGATGCCTAGCCTCTGATACATTTGGCCCTCTACTCTACAGTGAATGGGTTCTAGTATCAGTCTTGGAAATAGATCCAGAACCTCTCCTCTACCTACGACCTCTAGCTGGGGTTTAAATAGAAGCTTGAGAACATGCAGAAGTCCGAGTAGATGGTTGCTATGTAGAAGTTAGTTGTGGGAAATTCCTCCAAAAATGACCATCATATCCATAATATAAGCAAGCACCCAAATTCTTACGACACTTTCCCAAGTGTCGATTTACAAAAAACTCACAAATAGGCACGTGGGGGAACCTGATGAACCACCTCAACTAATACTTGGGGTGGAGGTTGTAATACCCCAAATTTTAGTCAGTGAATAAAATGTAAGTTTTGAAAGTTTAGTGGCTAAAGTATAAATTTAAAAAGTTAAGGGACTAAAAATATGATTTTTAAAAGTTATATTTTTTCCAATAAATAAGTAGTTTATTTCAAAATTAATATTTTTGAAGGAGTCAAGATTTTGATTCGGGATATGTATTAAAAGCTGTAAAGTAGTAAAGTTCGATAAAGAATCGGATAATCAAATCAAATCGAAATTTCAAGAAAATATGAAGGATAAGGTTGGAAATATTATTTCCATATTTTAGAACAATGAAATTTATTATGAATCGGTGGAATTAAAGTTAATTTTCCCTATTTAGCCAAAATTGGAAAAATTTAGTGACTAAATTGTAATTTTAAAAAATTGCATGGTTAAAGTAGAAAGTCAACTTCAATTTGGATCTTCCTTGACTATAAGATATTTTGATGGAAGATATTTTCAATGGAAAATGGTAATTATTATGATTCATTAATGGAAAAGTAGGAATTTCTTATTAAATGAATTTTAAATTCATTTTGTTTATATTAAGTCTTGTGTATTAAGTAATAATTGGAGGAAAAATCATCAAAATTTCATCTTCTTCTTCCTCAAGTAGATGCAACTTCCATTGAAGGTAAGGGGTTCTTTTTAATTTGATTTTCAAGCTTCCATGGTTGATTTTTGGATTAAGTTATTAGTTAGAAAATTAACCCTCCTAAAATTCTTTATCATTTGGTATAAAAATTACATAATGAACATGCTTTTATGATGAGATTGGAAATTTTTGTTTATGAATGGGTTGTTGATTTTGAAGATTTGATAAAGGATTATTATGTTTTTGATGTTGTGGATTAATTTTCAAGTACGAGTGATGATTAAAATCAAGTGTATAAGTATCTATAATATTCAACCATAGGAAAAAAATTAGGGGAAATGTTGAAAAATTCCTATGATCTAGAATTGATATTAAAAGTATTCTACGTACTTTGGAGGTTGATTTGGATCATATTGGAAGCTTAAAATAAAAAGGGCTATTTTGCAAGTTTTGAGAATTGTGAGATATTGATGTATGAATGTGTAAATCGACCTCAATGTTGAATATTAATTGTGAAATGTTGAATTTTAAGTTAGAGAATGATTTGGGACCAAAGTATAAACTTGGGGAATTTTGAAGGTGGAATTCGAATAGTCTTAATATCTAGGTACTTGATTGCAAGTTTATTAAATGTGAATGTATAATGTGGGTATAATACTACAATGCTAGAAATTTATTACTTGCATGTTAAATTTCAATTTAAGTGTTTGTTTAGGATTAGTTTGTAAGAATCGTCAAGATAGTGATTGGAATAAATGATAGTAATAAATAAGGATGAAATTAAAAGTTCATAAATGTTGAAGTTTTGGTTTGAGTATAATATTAAGGTGCTAGAATTTTTAATAACTAATGAGAAGTGATCATAATGGCAAAGGACCATTATGAATCAAATGGAAAAGTTGATATGAATTCTAAAAAGAATTCATAAATGGTGTTTTGAATATAAAGTTGGTAAAGGTTAAAGAGTTGATGATGAAAAATAAATATTTATGGAATTGAAGGATTATTTTGGGAAGTGTAAATTTGGGATGGAAATGTGATTTAGTTTGATGTTGAGTTAAATATCGATTTTATTTTATAGACTTTTATATTTTAAGTTAAGATTATGTTGTCAGACCACAATAAATCTAGCGACCGAACGACTCAAAAGAAAAGGATAAAGTACGTGAGTAAAGGAATATTATATAAAGGTTCTGTAGTGAGACAAAGGTTGGTGCTGTTTATTTATTTAATTATTCTGATTGAGGAAACTTGTGATAAGTCAATCTCATATGATTTTTAAAGTACGATTTAATTCTGATTATGGAATATTTCCATAATGTTTATATAAAGGTTTTATGAATAATATTAGGGCATGAAAGACCAAAAGTAGTTTATCTGATGTTATATTTTAAATCATGGATGATCTCAGTTATGAATTACACAAGTTATGAATTTTATATTGGTGAGATGAAAATGATAATGATTTAAAATTATTGATTGAGAAATGGATATGATATTATTTGAAAGCCCATTGCATGTTTGCATGGAGAGTAATTGGTACACTTGGCATGCCATGAAATTGAGTAATTCTGATTCTGATCTGGTACATTCATGTACATTCTGATTTACACCATTGGTGCAAATGATATGAGTGCTCTTGTAGTACATATTATATTCTGATGATAGCATTGTGAAGTGCTTAGTGTGCACATATGTTTGAATCATGTACCTTGCATTATCTTAAGATATACATTGGGCTATGAAAATAAATGTGAATGTTCTGAAAAGAAAAAAAATATGATAATGAAATATGAAAGTTCTGAAATGTGTCTGAATGGAAATGTATATGAAATGATTATTTTGTTTGATAATGTTTATCATTTGTTTGATAATGTTTATCATGATTTTTAATAAGATCATGAGATGATGATTTTCAAGTTTCTGATTATGAAAAAAGACTTGAATATTGGGTTTGAAAGTTTTGAATTTTTATTTGAATTACTTTTAATTCTTTATCGCAATTATGATGATTGTAATTGTTTTATATTACCTTGAGTTACCACTGCCTCACTAAGTTTTACTTAGCGCGTGATGTTTTTCATGCTTATGTTCAATTAAGAAATAGGGCGTAAAGTAAGGAGCCTCTTGAGCATTTTTTTTGAAGATCATACTTACTACTTGTATCAGTAATACATCTCTGATGTCACCTTTGACTGTTAGTGGCATGTATATTTATGCATTTTAGTTGTTTTATCGAATTTATTTAAAATGATTTGTATTAGTAAACTAGGACCATTTTATTTTAGCTAGTTCAGTTATGTTCATGAATGAATAGTATATATATTATGTTTTTAAAATGGCTCATAAATTAAGTATTATTTAGGCAATTTTATATAGTTTATGAAATAAAGCTAAACTAACTAATTGCTTCCTAAAATCAGAATCATTTTGAATTACTAAATATTATTTTTAAATTTTTACATTATTAATGAAATAATATTAAAGTCAAAAGATAAATGTTTTATAACGAATTGTTTTAGCATTTATGTTCAACGAATTTCTGTAATGTTTGTGTAACGTCTGTAACTTGTATTTCGATATGTATGCGAGTTATGGGTGTTACAAAGGTGCTACAGGCCTAGAGATGGTATTATTCCTATGGGAAGAAACAATACAAATCCTTTTCCCAAGACGCGCAGAAGACTCGATCAGGCCAGAGGACATTATATATCGCTCTCGATCTATTTTGTCTCTAATAGGAACCATGACCTCAACCTCCTCAACATATTTTGCTCTCCTCAAAATAACATTGAATACCTCATCCTAATGGGTCACCACCTTCCTAAGTATCTCATATCTATGTCCTTGAGCGAACTTGCAACACCTCTCTATCTTAGTAGGAACCATACTAGTACTATATTTCAACAGCATCAAGAATTAAATCTCATACTAAAAAATTTCCATATCTCTATGAACCAAATCCTCAAACTACTATCGTCTCTTAGCCAGATATCGCTCTCCAAGAAAATGATTCCTAAAACACTCATTGAAGAAATCCTATGTCAGACGGTTAGCATGAACGCTACTCACTATAAACTCCTACTAAGTGTGGGAATTTCCATCAAGCATCGAAATGGATCACAAATATCTCCTCAATTGATCTAAACCCAGTTGATTCACGCTCCTCTTAGTATCACAGAGCCAATCCTCAACCTCAGTAGGAGTTCCTCTAATCGGGCCTTCAAACATCAAAACTCCATTAGCGATTAAATTTTGAGTAATGAGAACTTCGGGTGTGGCACTCCCTACTCTATTTAAACCATGAATCAACTGAATAAACTATCTGACTTGCATCTCATCCAACACCACACCTGGAGAACCAATCCCAACAATTGGTGCTCCTCTAATAGGTTTCGCCATATCAATACCAGGAGCAGATGACTTATCTGTCAAAAACTGAATGACCTATAGAGGCATGAGAATCTACTAGAAGTGATAGGTATACAGATAGATTAGAGAATCTAGCAATTCGACCTCACCCATTGAGAGGTCAACGTCCTCTCCTAGTGTTCATGACAATGGAACTCAGGACTTATTATAGAAAGGTAAGAACTTATGATTATATTTAGCACTTGAGTACTGTACATAGTTAAACTTATAAAAATTTGGTGAAATGACCCTTATAACAAATTTTGAAAAAATGATTTCAAAATAATATTTTTATTTATGACTCATCAACATTTTAAGGTTTTAACAATCAAAATCTCTGATACCACTAATTATAACCCCCATACCCAACCTATATGATGCGACTAGATCTAGTGGATTATAATAAAAAAATTCTAAAAGATTTTCAACCCTTTAAAATCATAATGTAACCAGACATCTTTAAAACATAATCAATAATAATAAAGTTTATATAACACCCTAATATAGTCCGACCCGAAGATCGATGGATTATGATATCACACAGGACAACCGAAGTGGCTAACCCAAAATTTTTGTTTTTAAAACAACTATAAACATATTAAAATAATCTTTCAAAGTGATATAAAATAATTCTTTGTAAATATGAGTTTTACAATGCTGGGGAGCTCCCAAATAATCCAAAACAATACTATGAGTTTAAATCAAAATAAAGTTACGACTAAATATAAAAAGAGTCTACAATAGTACATGTCCTTTAATACAAATCTATATATACTTTGAAGTCTCTGCTAAGATGGAATATCTGATGACGATAATGCTCCACTGACGGTCTCTTAAGAACCTGTGCACAGAAACAAATTTCGAACATTTAGCTTATGAGCTTAGTACCACACTAATAAATGTATTGTACTACATGCACTCACAAAATGAGCATACTAGTGGAATAAGTATGAAGACATATGATGCTGATATGATATGTTGAGGTAGGCATCATGGTATGGCTGAGGGTTCTATATCTCGGAGCTCACACACCTCTCTAGCCTTCCTATATACCCTTGGGTATCTGGGGTAAGATCCGAAATTGCAAAAAAAATATACACCAACCAACTTACTCCGTCGAGTCTTGAGGAATTTACTCCAAACTGGCAACTGAAGTTCCTTGGCACTGACTGAGATATCCAAACTGTACGATCATTATCTGCTAAAGTAACTCGGGTGTCCTGACTGTGTTTTGAGCATCAAACAAGGCTACTTTTATGTCGTTCTAGTTGTTATTGTTTCTAGGTGTTATGAGTTTATTACTATTTTCACTTGTAGTTTTATTTTATGGTGTTATGGTATTATTGTGTCCCTCAAAACTATACCTTAAAACCTTTGGGTTTCTTACTCAAAACTATTTGTGGGTACAAATACTAAGCCTCTTAGTATCGACACTGACATCTGGGTATCGATACTACTGGCTAATTGAAGACTGAGAGAAAAGGGTTGGTATCAATACTCTAGTTTGAGAATCGATACTTCTAGTATGTGACATCGATACTTTCTTGAAGTTTCGATACCAAATTTTTCTTTGATGTTTTAAAAAATACCTAAGTATCGATACCCCTATTGGACTCTACCCTTAGTATCGATACTCCTATGAGTACCGATAAGAAACATGGCTATTGAAATCTGCTAAATGAACTTGGTATCGACACCACTCTGCAAGTATTAATACCTTACCTACAGTATCGATACTTCTAGCCTCAAACTTTTTTTAGCAGTTGAAGAACAATATCGACAATGTTCTTCTAGTACCGATACATGCATCCAGAAAAACCCTATCTTGCGAACGAAAATGTCTCTAAGACACTCTTATAAATCTTACTAAGGTCCCTTAACATTATAAAAGTGTTATGTCTAATTATAAGGGTCATAGTAGGTCTATTAACATGTTCAGAAATATAAAACACTAAAATCTACCATGAACATGCTTCATGACTCATGCAAGCTAACAAACTCACCTAGTAATCTACATTGCAGTAAAGTTGAGTTAGAAGTGAGTTACCTTGTGTCGTAAGCTACCAGGAGTTCATTCAACTCAACTAAGGACGAGCTTTTCTTTTCCCTTACACATGGAGCTTTCTTCAACGTTCTTCACTAGAAAAGAATTAAACACATGGATTACTAAGTTTGGGAGCTTAGAAAGGAGTTAGAAACACTTCATAAGGATTGAGTTCCTTGAAAATGAGCTCATTTATCATGGGATTCAAAACCCCAACTAAAACCTTTCTATGTCTACCATGGTTTAAAACTTGTGTTTGGGGGCTTAAAATGAAGCTTTAAGGATGAGGATGGCAACCCTTATCTTTTCAAATTTGAACTAGGCTGGTAGAACCACCATGTTTTGACCTTTTCTATTTCTCAGGGAAAAAGGAAGAGATGAAGAAGGAAGTAAGAAGACAAAATGAGAATGTGAGAAAATGGGGTTTTTATTTCACATGTGAGATCACTATTTTTTAATAAAAATCAACATTTCAAATATAGTATAATTTCACTTTTATTCATTCTAACATTGATCATAACATAAAATTACCATTTTTCATCATCCATTGGGCCCAAGCTAAGCCCAAACCAAATCTCATTTGGCCCTAGCTTCCTTATAAGGCTAATGAGTTCATTAAAACACTCTAGGGTCAACCTAAAACTACTAACCTGTGATTTAGGCGTTACAATTTAGATCGAGTAATGTAAACATAAAACATCATGCATAAGTGTAGAATACTAGGAAACCAATATCATATAAATGGATACAACACCAGTGAGGTAAAATACATCATAAAACCAATATATAAAAAATATAGGCACATGTCACAAAAAAAGGCAGTTCGGAAGATGAAAATATTACAAAAAAAGATACAATACGAAATGCGTTGATCCTTCAGGTGTCTGGTAGTATCTGAAAGTGGAAAAGTTTGGGGAGTGAACTAGGGAGCTCAATGTGTCCAAATAAGTACAAAATAAAAACATACTGATGAGTTTTAAAAATCAATTTAGTATCATTGTATAAAAGTGATGGTAAAGTTTTCAGTAAAATCATTTAGTTACCCTCCAATTGTACACCCTATGCAGTTCCCCAAAAATGCATCCATAATAACTTACCTTAGGACCATTAGGTCTAGAAGTCAACTTAAGGGAGTACCTTGGGGCCTATAGGCCTACCCAAGGTCTACCTTAGGTTCTTAAGGAATTACCAGCTTGATCGAAGTTGAACCTCAAAACTTCATAATCCTACCCATACAATACCTAAAATAAATACTTTAGATAGTAAACACTAATTCCAAGATCCATAAAACATGCATATTTATAGTTTTATTAAAATGGGGTAACCGTTGAACATATATCGGGAAAACAAAGTTCATAAACGATAAAATCATTAAATCAAAAAATCGATTAGATAAAATATTCATAAATCAAATGAGATAAAACAATCATATTGTATACAAGTAACACACCTGAAAAAATATCAGTCTGAAAGAACTACTCAATATCGACCCGTGATGCTCTACAGTAGCACTCAAACCTAAACTATAATGAATCCATGTTACTACTGAAGTAAATTTTAAATCTTTATAGGGTTTACAAAAATTATACGAGTAATCACGAGCTCATGCAGTTGAACGGATCGAGAGGAGTTGGGTTGAGCTGACGAGTGATCGGGAGAATCTCAAGTACCGTTAATAATCAACACCATAAATCAATAATTTTCCTTAATTTCAATGTAGTTAAATAAAATAAATAAATACATATGCATGTTTGAGGTTCAACAATCGATTTGAGGCTTTAGATATTATAATTTTGCAAAACAGACTTCAGATTCAGACTCAGAATGTCAAAATAATACTATAGAACATTTAAGAAAAGTTTAACTTTATGGTCAAAGTCAACGATCAACGTTGGTCAAGGTCAAAGTCAACTCTGTTCTATTCAACGGTCTAGTCAAGGTCTATGGTTTGGTCAAGGCATTGCAGTCTGCATCAGTAACATGTGATGTCGCAGTATTCTTTTCAACTTACCCTATGCTCCTTGTTTCTTGTACATCACTAACCATCCATTCATTTCCCATCATATAACACTTTAACAAAGTAAAAATAACACAACCACCACAAATGCAACTACATGCAACTATATGAATCTAAAATGACCTATATGAACCCTTAGACAAACAATAACTTAAATGAAAAGGGATAACACTCAAACTTATGCTATTGGTTATCTTCAAGAAACGGATAACAATTAACACAATCAAAATGTCATGGCAATTTTCAACAATAAGACAATCAAGACAAAAATATAATTTCAACCCTCAGAGAAGTTGGCTTCAACATGCTAGACATATCAAGAAATCAAATACTTTTCCCTAGGTCAAGATTCATTGTGGTTGTATGCGTGATTGTATCTAATATATACTTAACGAATCTAGGCAATTTCTAATTGTGTTCCCTAGTTTTTATGGCATTTACTCATTCATTAAACATATTTATACTCCCTTTTTACTTAGTACACATTTTTTACGATGCTACGAGGAGAGTCAGTCCATCACAACTATGTTCTACACTTGTTGTGGCTGCCATTTATTGAAACGCTATATCCAGGCATTGCGTCAATAGTGCAAAAACACATAGTCATCATGTGACTACTTTCATTCACTTGTGTACGAGTGGCTATCATTTATTAAAGAGATATCTAGGTAATGCCACCACAAAGAGGATTGCACCTCTACAACTATGCTGAAACATTTATTAATCATTAAAAAAATTCAGGCATATGATAGTTCTTTAAACAATGATTTATCATTTAAGAATAATACAAAATTTTAATGCCAAGGCTAACCAGAGTTCTTTCATAAAAACTTCCTAAATTCTGTAAGTATAGAGAACATACAAATCGTGTAAGAAGAATTCACAAAGCATCAAGTCCTAGAGCCAGTTCTATCATTCTCAACATTCATTTACATTCAATTTCTAGCCTAAAGAATTCATCATCACTGGGTATCATCAAAACATTTCATCTAACTGTTCTACCAATTATTGATGCCATGGCATATGTTATGCTAATACTATCATTCATATGTTCTACAGAGAACACTACATCCCCTAAACTTGCGAGAAACATTATCCTTAATGCTTAAGAGAACTAAGTAATTAATTAAACTAAATGCCATGTCATGCTATGCAAAATAAGTGGAAAACGAGTTACCTCAATTTCTATGGTAGTGGCGGTGTTACAGTGGAGGTGCTTGCAGTACCACGCCTTGTGCGCTTTCTTAGTGTTATGGGATGGATTCTGGAGATGTTGAGTAGTAGTGGGTAATAGGGGTATTGATGCTCCCCGCTAAAGCCTTGATACAATGTTGGGTTCTACGTGTGGAATGAGGCTCTAGTGGGTCCTTACAATACAAATCAATTTGTAAATATCCATGAATAATAAAAATAAAAAATAAAAATAAATTTTTTATTTATACACAAATAGAAAAATCCAACATCGTTGCATTGAAATTTGGTTCACGGGGTAGGTACACTCAGACGCCGTGCAGATAAAGCACCAACTTGTCGGTCAAATATGAAGCTCCATTGTAAACTTTCAAGTGCTAACTGTTGACATTAAAGATTGTCCCATTGTATATGTTTTTTATATCAACTTCTACATAAGGGTGGACGTGATGCACCTCAAATGATAATGACCATCTAGATTTGAGATTTCCAGGAAAGAGTTTATGCCATGAATTATAAAGTAATACATGTTAGCCAACATGAAAATGCACTTGCATCAACTTTTGGTCATGCCACTTTTTGGTCTTTTCTTTTTATAACTTAGCATTCTCATATTCTTGTTCCATGAACTCTTCCATTTCATTAAGCTCAAGCAGTCTTTGCTCCCCAACTAATTGAGCATCGAAATTTAGCCTCTTAATGGCCAAATACGCCTTGTGTTCTAGCTCAATAGGGAGGTGGCAGGTATTCCCACACACCAACTTGAAGGGTGACATGTCCAGAGGGGTCTTAAAAGATGTTCTATATGCCCAGAGTGCCTCATCTAACTTTGGTGACCAATTATTCTACCTTGGATTCATCACTTTTTCTAAGATCTTATTTATCTCATGGTTGGATATTTTAGCTTGGCCATTTGTCTATGAATGATATGTCTTGGCAATCTTTTGATGAACTCCATATTTCCTTAGTGACTTGGCAATCAACTTGTTGTCAAAGTGGGTTCCCTCATCACTAATGACGGTTCGAGGAACTCCAAACGAGTAAATATATTCTTGTACAAAAACTTAAACACTATTTTAGAATCATTCTTTGATGTACAAATCACCACAAGAATATGGGAATGGTCCCATGAAGTCAATGCCCCGAACATTAAATAGATCAATCTCTAGAATACCTTGCAATGGCATTTCATGTCGACTGAATATGTTCCCAATGTGTTGACATCGATCACAAGACTTTCCAAATGTTTTAGCATTTTTGAACAATGTTGGAATTTAAAAGCCTGATTGCAAAACCTTGGTAGCGGTCCTTGCTCCTTCAAAATTTCCTCCACTTGAGGCCATGTGACAATGTTATAGGATGTGTTGTTACTCCTCATTAGGTACACATATTCTAATTATTTGATCTACACAATTCTTGAATAAATATAGCTCATCCCAAAAGTAGAACCTTGCATCTTGCTTGAACTTTTTCTTTCCATGGTTGTTTAATTCAAAAGACAGTATACCACTAACAAGGTCAGTATTCCACGGGATTTTCATGTGATACGATCCAAACTAGCTCCAATTTTCTCCATGACTTAATCACACCATGGATGTTTTTCATTACTGATTCTAAGGGAGTTCTTTCTTACCCTATCTTATATTATATCATTTATACATTCTATTCTATCATAAGCATGCATTCACATGTTAGTATAAATTATCATAATAATTCCATCCTATGCCTAGTTGATCATGTCCATCATATCATTCAAATATATGTTATGATTACATATCATTTCTTAGGATATTATTATTACATGTTTCCATTTATCATTTATTATGAATACCATGTTAAATGATATTCATGCATACAACATATATCCACAATGTTATTTCAAGCATGTTAAGTATGCTATATTAGTCTTGCATTCATTTAAGCATGATTATCATATATACATCAAGGCAACATAATTCTCATTCATTTTATTAGCTCCTCTGCTATCATTTTAGCACTGAGGCTTTATGCATTAGTTCATACATATTATAACATGATATATTTAGCTCATGACCTTCAACCATAGCTCACATTACCATATTCATGCATGACATCAAGTGATGTAAGGCGAATCTACACGCTTTGATGGAAGAGAGTAGATAGCCTTATTGTGTCCCGATCTAGGATTGACAAGTACTAATGTCCTTGAATTTATAAGCTTGGGCTGCAAAATAAGATAAGAAAATATGATTAATAATGGACTTAAATAAAGGAATAATAATATATGTATTGAATTGAAATAAATATAGGATAGAGATGGCTGCGGAATTGATGGTATCGATGGATGTTGTTGAGTGTGGCAATGATGAAATGGAGATGGTGTTGATTTGTATCTCAAACTCGCCAAAGATGAAATAATGCTAACGAGTACAATTCTGGTCTTCACAAACTTGTTTGAGGGGTGGTGATAGTGTCTTCAACCCACTAGATATCAATCTAGGAATTTTGGAATCAGGATGGAATGAGTGACACCACAAGTCTATGAATTATACTTGCTTAATCGATAAAGTTCACAAAGAACTTTGAAGAGAAATAACTCACAAGAGTATATTTTATATTAGAGATGAGATCCGTTCAAATGAAGGCAAGCCACTCTATTTATAGGAAATGAGAGGGCTTGGCCGAATGGTTACATGATATTTCGGCTAGATACATGACTTTAGGAAGATACATAATGTTTTAAAATGAAAGATCAAGTCATTTGGGCTTGTGATGGTTTGGCTAACCCTTCATAAAGGGACTTGATGATTCGGCTAAGGATGGGAAGACATCTCCCTTGGCCGAATGGTGATGCTGGTTCATCTTGGCTCTATTTCTCTTATCTTTAGCGGAATGGGTTTGTATCTCCTCAAGTTGGCGCCAAATGTTCTCATGTGCATGGCATGTGATGTGGCCGAATAGGCATGGATATCTATCTCATGTCTCTTGGTGATTTAAGCCTCCAATGCTAGCAAACTCTTCACCAATGTGCTCCTAGATGAAAAGGCATCTTCATGGGCAGTATCATTCATGAAAGGTCACAATGTTTGATAATGGTGTCCCTTCATGTTTGAGCTATTTATGGTGTGAATGAGCTGGTGGTGAGCTGGCCTTAGATAACTTGTAACATGATGAACGTTTGGGCAGCTCCTTGTGGAAAGGTACATCTCGAGGTGGCAACTATTCGCAAAAAGGTATGATTTCACAAATTTTGACTTAGGACATATTTGAAGTGTCCTAAGTGGTGATGATGATGGTGTAACTCCCCAGCTGAAATGAGTTCATCTTGTAGCTCAAATCTTCAGCTCAATCCAGCTATGAGCTCACGGCCTCAAAACAACTTTTCATCAATGATTCCTTATAATCTCCTAAGCATCCCTATGTGAGTTTCCTTGCTGTTTCATGCTCCATTTAGCTCCAATGTAGCTCCCAAGTGTTGGCCGAATGTGCCTACATGCTTAACATAAAGAAATAAACTAAGTAAATGAACTTATGCAATGTATTATATAATAATGTGGACTATAGTAGATTATGATAAATTATATCTCACATATTAATGGTTAAGTTATCATCATAATAGCTATAGATATAGTATATGTAAATGAAAATAATTATATTAAAATATTTGAAATAAGCATATATATATGTAAAGTTAGAAAGTCTCTTCCCTTGTAAGGGTGGAATATCCATGATGCTGAAATGGATCACATCATCCTCCCCTTCTTTTAATCGATTTGTCCTCAAATCGAAAGATCTTCTTTTCCTTGAGTCATTCCATTCGATAAGTACCTTTATAAAAAAGTTCATATCTTTTGAAAGAATGCCTTGTAAGTTCTTGATCTAAAAAGGAAGAAAACTTTCATTAGTATGATTGTGATCAAACAAAATTAAAGTTAAGAATTACTTCCAGAAAGATGTAGATTCAAAGTTCATGTCTATTGAAGACATTTGGCTTTGAATGTTGGTGCCCTTTTGTATTCCAAAAATCATGCCCCGTTCCATAAATAGATGCATTGATTCATGAATGTTTATGACTCTTGGAATGGTGATGTCCTCATAAGTCACGCCCTTTAGATGAAAAATCATTTCCCTTTGGTTTTCAATAGGCATGACTCTTGATTCTTGATGGGTCACGTCCTTTGGAGGAAGAGTTACCATTCTTTGCTCTTTAATAGTCGCACCTCTTGGCTCTTGAAAATTCATATCCTTTAGTTTACCAAATTGATGGATTGTGTTGCTTGGTTCATCCTGCAAATCAAAGAAAACTCTTTTTTTGTTAAGGTTAGAAAAATCACCATCAACTTTGCGTCTTGTTAATAGACATCTTTGTGATAAGCACTTAGATGTATAAGCACTTATTTTTGGGTTGGTTTCCTCATCTATTAACTTCGATTTTCCTTTCCTCATGTCCTCAACACTTTGTTTCATCTTGATTTGATCAATTTGAACTTGTCTAGGCGTCAAGGGTGTTAGGATGATCTTCTTCCCTCCATGGATGAATGAATACTGATTGGTAAAACAATCATGAATGGTCCTCCTATCATATTGCCATGGTCTTCCAAGGAGTAAGTGGCTAGCATGCATAGGAACAACGTCGCACATAACCTCATCCTTGTACTTACCAATAGAGAAAGGAACCATCACTTGTTTGTTGACATTAAGTTCACCTCGTTCATTGAGCCATTGTAGTTTGTAGGGATTTGGATGTTTCAATGTTTGCAATCCCAATTTTTCCACCATGACGGTACTTGACACATTCGTACAACTTCCACCGTCTATGATCATGAAACACACCTTTTCATTCACATGGCAGCGAGTATGAAAGATGTTTTCTCGTTGTACATCGACTTCTACTACTTGAGTATTTAGACTTCTCTTGGCCACTAGGGCTTCACCTTCCACCGGAGCACCAATTTCTGCTTCTTCCTTGACTTCGGTTGGTGTTGCTTCTTCTTCTTCATGGTCAGATTCAATCTCACCATTTCCAAGTAGTAACATGGTGTTTCTATTGGGACATTGTGTGGATATATGCCCCCTCCCAAGACATTTAAAGCAACGGATGTCTCTTGTTCATTCAGGGATCTCTTTTCCTCGATTCTTCTTACTAAGTTGAGATGCATTTGATGATTCGGCCTTTTCTTTGGTAGGAATAGGGGTAGACTTCCTCAAATTGTTGTTTGGACTCCATCTTGAAGATGTAGGCACTGAAGTACGAGAGATAGGTCTTCTCCGAAGTTTCCTTTTTATTTTCATAGCCATTTGCACCATTTCATCAAGTTCGATGTAATGATACAATTCTAGTGTGTTGGCAATCTCAGGACTGAGTCCAGCAAGAAATCTAGCCATGGTTGCTTCGCAATCCTCCTCAATATTGACTCGGATCATTGCCACTTCCATTTCCTTATAGTAATCCTCTACACTCCTTTGGCCTTTCTTTAGGTTCTGCAATTTCTGAAACATATCCCGATGATAATGAGTAGGAATGAAACGTTTACGCATGATACCTTTCATTTCGAGCCATGTTGAAACTGGTCTCTCTCCATTCCTCCTCCGAGTAATAGTAAGTTGATCCCACCATATTAAAGCATAATCAACAAACTCCATAGCTGCCAATCTTACTTTCTTGAGTTCATAATAGTTATGGCAACTAAACAAATGTTCCACCTTGCTTTCCCATTCAAGATAGGCTTCTGGATCAGTCTTCCCTTGGAATTGAGGAATTTTGATTTTGATGTTGCTCATATTATTATCAATATTGACATGCCTAGGTCCTTGTATCAATGCTGGTTCTTCTTCATCATAAGGATTTGGAACATCATTTTCTGGAAGAGGTTGTTGCCTCTGAGGAGTATCATTGTTTTTGGTTTGTGTTTGATATTGTCTTTGGTCTAGTTTCTCATGGAGAGCATCAAATTTTGTTCGAAACATTCTCATCATTTCTCCAATCAGTGCTTGCATTTGCAAATTGGGTTGACCTGCATTTCCTTTAGGACTTTGAGACATGGTTAGTAAATAAAACAAAAAAATAAACCTTACCAGCACACTCACAAAGTCTCACAAGTTCACTCCAAAGAAAAGATAAGATCACTCCACTCAACACTCGTGTTTACTCTCGGGAATATTTTATGGCTTTTAACAATTCCCCTTCTGATCTCACTCTCTCAATAGCCTTTTTCCACTCAAATTTCTCTTGCTAAGTCCTTTGAGTAACTTACTCAAGATTAGAACAAGTTAATTTTTTCCTTGTGTGCGTCGGCTGCAAATAGGTTAGGGTAGAAAGGAATAGAAATGGAAAGGTAGAATAAAGGATTCAAAGGTATTTAAAAGAAAGAAATGGTTGAAGAAAAGGAAAATGAAAGGATAGAAAATGAAGAGGTGACTTACAATTCAAGAAACAACACTTACTGCAACCTTTCTCAAGAACAATAAGGTTATATTCTCTTAGTGTAGATGGCCTCTTTGATGTACTTTGCAATGGTAGAGCACTTTCCTTGGCTTGCTTTCTCTTTTTCTTTTATTTTCTTCTTTTCTGATTTTTTTCCTCTTCTTTTGTCTTTTTCTTTCTTTTTGCACTCCAATTTTGATGTAGGAGTATTTTCTACTGTTTTTCTTCTGTTTTGCACGCCAATGACACTTTTGTTGTCAATCTAACTATGCTCTGATTACCGCTTGATGCAAGGCGAATCTACACGCTTTGATGGAAGAGAGTAGATAGCCTTATTGTGTCCCGATCTAGGATTGACAAGTACTGATGTCTTTGAATTTATAAGCTTGGGCTGCAAAATAAGATAAGAAAATATGATTAATAATGGACTTAAATAAAGGAATAATAATATAAGTATTGAAATGAAATAAAGATAGGATAGAGATGGCTGTGGAATTGATGGTATTGATGGATGTTGTTGATGGTGGCAATGATGAAATGGAGATGGTGTTGATTTGTATCTCAAACTCGCCAAAGATGAAATAATGCTAACGAGCACAATCCCGGTCTTCACAAACTTGTTTGAGGGGTGGTGATAGTGTCTTCAACCCACTAGATATCAATCTAGGAATTTTGGAATCAGGATGGAATGAGTGACGCCACAAGTATATGAATTATACTTGCTTAATCGATAAAGTTCACAAAGAACTTTGAAGAGAAATAACTCACAAGAGTATATTTTATATTAGAAATGAGATCCGTTCAAATGAAGGCAAGCCACTTTATTTATAGGAAATGAGAGGGCTTGGCCGAATGGTTACATGATGTTTCGGCTAGATACATGACTTTAGGAAGATACATAATGTTTTAAAATGAAAGATCAAGTCATTTGGGCTTGTGATGGTTCGACTAACCCTTCATAAAGGGACTTGATGATTCGGCTAAGGATGGGAAGACATCTCCCTTGGCCGAATGGTGATGCTGGTTCATCTTGGCACCATTTCTCTTCTCTTTAGCCGAATGGGTTTGTATCTCCTCAAGTTGGCGCCAAATGTTTTCATGTGCATTGCATGTGATGTGGCCGAATAGGCATGGAGCTCTATCTCATGTCTCTTGGTGATTTAAGCCTCCAATGCTAGCAAACTCTTCACCAACGTGCTCCTAGATGAAAAGGCATCTTCATCGGCAGCATCATTCATGAAAGGTCACAATGTTTGATAATGGTGTCCCTTCATGTTTGAGCTATTTATGGTGTGAATGAGCTAGTGGTGAGCTGGCCTTAGATGACTTGTAACATGATGAACATTTGGGCAGCTCCTTGTGGAAAGGTACCTCTCGAGGTGGCAACTATTCGCGAAAAGGTATGATTTCACAAATTTTGACTTAGGACATATTTGAAGTGTCCTAAGTGGTGATGATGATGGTGTAACTCCCCAGCTGAAATGAGTTCATCTTGTAGCTCAAATCTTCAGCTCAATCCAGCTATGAGCTCACGGCCTCAAAACAACTTTTCATTAATGATTCCTTATAATCTCCTAAGCATCCCTATATGAGTTTCCTTGCTGTTTCATGCTCCATTTAGCTCCAATGTAGCTCCCAAGTGTTGGCCGAATATGCCTACATGCTTAACATAAAGAAATAAACTAAGTAAATGAACTTATGCAATGTAGTATATAATAATATGGACTATAGTAGATTATGATAACTTATATCTCACATATTAATGGTTAAGTTATCATCATAATAGCTATAGATATAGTATATGTAAATGAAAATAATTATATTAAAATATTTGAAATAAGCATATATATATGTAAAGTTAGAAAGTCTCTTCCCTTGTAAGGGTGGAATATCCATGATGCTGAAATGGATCACATCAGCAAGGTATTTAGCTCATATCAGCTCAATGCCATGGACTTACCTTGTTTCCTTGCACATGTATGTACATTGGATCATGGTACACGTTGGGGTAGCTTGGTGGATTATTTGGACATCAAATGCAGCTCACAAATAGCTCACAAGGAACATGGCAGCTCATGGAACACTAAGGAAAGTTCAATTCAGCTGGAGGAGCTCAAGGCTAGCTAAAATCAGCTAGTTGGACTATTTGGAGCTGAGTTGTCAAAGATGATATCAATGGTAGCTGAATATAGCTGAACATGCTGTTATGGAGCTTACAAGGACTCGACTAGGAAGCTTGTTCACAAACAGCCCCATGCTTGCTAAGCTAGCTCCACATTCAAGCTAGCTAGGAGGAGACACATGCACGCCCAAGATGGAGCACATGACCAACCATCATCCCATGCACAAGACTACACCACAAGTCTCCCTAGATCACCTATGTGCATTCAAGTAGGCTGCCATGTGCATCATTCAAGCATGTGCACTCATGTGACATCAAATTGGCGCCAAAACACTAAGGGATGCTTCCTATTCGGCCAAAGACTATTTTCTCTTAATTTTGGCGCCCAAATAACTTCCAAATGCATTAAAATCATCTTTAGGACCGAACCAACACATAACCATTCGGCCAAGAGCATGTATTTTCATTAAAGTCTTGTTTTTTCATTAAAAATCATGTCATTTTAGGAAGGTACAAGGGCTGGCCGAACCAACATGTACCTATTCGGCCAAGTCCCTTTAAAAACTCTAAATAGGCCATTATATTTCATTTGTAATGAGACCATTTTGATTAATATAAGTGAGATTATTCTCTTCCTTAAGTCCTGGTGACTTTTATCGACTTATCAAGTATTTTTATATTTGTGGCGTCAACCCCTTTCTTTTCACCTTGATACTTCTGGTTCCTAGTTCAAATAATTAGTGGGTCAAAGTACTTAATACCAACCCTTGATGAAGCAATATAAAGTCTGGGTCTTTTCTCTCTATAGCATTGGTTCTTCTTTGAGACTTCTTCAAGATACTATCCTCACTATCATCCCTTTGTTTCATAGCCATAACCCATAGCCATTTCAATCATCTTCTGCTTCCATCTCTCATTTAAACAACCTACCTATTCACCCATACCTTTACCACCCTTAACAATCTCTTTTTAAGCCATTCACTTGTGCAGATTGTTTTGCTTCCTTCCTAGATCCACAATCAATTGTTAAGGTACAAGTGCCTTACTTCAAGTGGCATCAGAAGCATTATATCAAGCGGTAATCAGAGCCTTGGTGGAAGAAAGCAACGTGCAACAATAAAAAAAAATACAAAAAGAAGTGCAAAGTGAAGTGCAAAGTCAAAGAAATCAAGAAAAATCAGAAAACAAATTTAAGCACTCCAAAAGAAGAAATTTCCAGCACTCAAAAAGAAGAAAAGCAAAGAAAAGAAAAGAAAGAAAGTTGAAGCACTCATCAACAATTCTCATCACCAAGTCATTCAAGTAAGCCTTTAAATTGATTATGGTGATAGAAGGTTGTAAAGTGACTTGTGTAAGTAACCCTTTTGTTCTTTTCTTTCTATTTCTAAGCCACCCTTTCATTATATTTATTTTTCCTTCCTACTAACCCTTTTACTGCCGACACTAAATAAGTAGAAATTTATTTGATACAATCTTGAGTAAAGTTCTCTAGAACTTGAGACAAGAGAATCGAAAGGAAAAAGGCTGGAGAGTGTGTGAGATAAGAAGAGGACAAGTAAAAGCCATTAAAGTCCTAGAGTGCAAACACGAGCGGATTGAGTGACATTCAAGTTTTCCTTGGAGTGACTCGTGAGGCTTTGTGAGAGTATATTCTGGTAAGGTCCTACACACATTTCATTTTTCCTTATTTGCTAACATGTCTCTTCCATCCAACATCTTTGTAGTCAAAAGGACTTTGAACATTCAAAGTCAAGAAGATGAACAGAGACAAAATATCTTCTATATAAAATGTCACGTGGGAGATAAAGTTTGTGTAGTGATCATTGATAGAGGAAGTTGTACAAACATAGCAAGTACTCACATGGTGGAAAAGTTGGGTCTAACGACTTCCAAGCATCCTCATCCTTACAAACTTCAGTGGCTCAATGATGTGGGAGAAGCCAAGGTAACCAAACAAGTTATTGTTTCATTTTCAATTGGAAGATACAACGATGAAGTCTTTTGTGACGTGGTGCCCATGATTACAAGCCACATTATATTAGGACGTCCTTGGCAGTTTGACAAGAAGGCTATTCATGATGGATTTTCTAACAAGTACTCTTTCCAACATCAAGGAAAGAAAATCATATTGGCGCCTATGCTTCCAAATCAAGTCCATGAATATCAGGTTACCCTCAAATCACGTATAGAGGAATGGGAGAAAGCTAAAGCCGTGAAGAAAGTTGAAAGAGAATTTTTGCATGAGAAAAGAGTGGAGAGAGTTGAAAATGAACAAAATGAAATGATTGAATATGGGAGCAAAGAGGAAAAGGAAAATGAGGGTGAAGAACATATTTTTATCTAATCCTGCTCCTATTCTTTCTTTTGACGTGCAGGATAATCCAATAGACATGTTACTTCAAGTTGAAGATTCAAGAAACATGTCTTTTGAAGAATCAATATACGTGACTTTTGGTGATCCATAAGATATGTCCTTTGACATTTCAAAGGATGTACCTCTTGAAATTCAAAAGAATGAGCCAATTGAAGTACCAAGAGTTGAGATCATTCAGACTCCAAGTACATTGCACATATTGAAGGGAATTCAGTAACCAATGGAGTTTTTAATCATTAAGCAACCAATTCCCATTAAACATCCACCCTGGTTTGGTATTTCCATTCATCTTGTTAATAGTTTCTCATTTACTAACTTTGATTTATTTTGTAGCAACTTGTTTCATTCTTATGGTGAAGAAATCATACCAACCTTCAAGGTAATCATATGGAGAGGCACAATGGTGAAAGGACATGATGATTTAAATCAGCACCAAGGAGTTATTATCTTCACCAAACGATATGTCTCTCCCGCTCAAAGGACACATGATGGTTCCCAAACATTGTGTCCTCCCATAAAAGGACGTGAAGTTACCAGAATTGAAGCCAAGAGTTTCAACATTTCATGTGAAGCATCTATTTGAGGAAAACATAAGGATTCAATCCTTCCAACATCAAGAAGGTCTTCAATGAGAAACTACTTCGATTTAAGGACAAATCGCCTAAAAGAAGGGGAGGACGATACGATCCAAACTAGCTTCAATTTTCTCCATGACTTAATCACACCATGAATGTTTTTCATTGATGATTCTAAGGGAGTTCTTTCTTACCCTATCTTATATTATATCATTTATACATTCTATTATATCATAAGCATGCATTCACATGTTAATATAAATTATCATAATAATTCCATCCTATGCCTAGTTGATCATGTCCTTCATATCATTCAAATATATGCTATGATTACATATCATTTCTTAGGATATTATTATTACATGTTTCCATTTATAATTTATTATGAATACCATGTTAAATGATATTCATGCATACAACATATATCCACAATGTTATTTCAAGCATGTTAAGTATGCTATATTAGTCTTGCATTCATTTAAGCATGATTATCATATATACATCAAGGCATCATAATTATCATTCATTTTATCAGCTCCTATGCATTCATTTTAGCACTTAGGCTTTATGCATTAGTTCATACATATTATAAGATGATATATTTAGCTCATGACCTTCAATCATAGCTCACATTACCATATTCATGCATGGTAGCAAGGTATTTATCTCATATCAGCTCAATGCCATGGACTTACCTTGTTTCCTTGCACATGTAGGTACATTGGATCATGGTACACGTTGGGGTAGCTTGGTGGATTATTTGGACATCAAATACAGCTCACAAATAGCTCACAAGGAACATGGCAGCTCATGGAACACTAAGGAAATTTCAATTCAGCTGGAGGAGCTCACGACTAGCTAAATTCAACTAGTTGGACTATTTGGAGCTGAGTTGTCAAAGATGATATCAATGGTAGCTGATTGTAGCTGAACATGATGTTATGGAGCTTACAAGGACTCAGCTAGGAAGCTTGTTCACAAACAACCCCATGCTTGCTAAGCTAGCTCAACATTCAAGCTAGCTAGGAGGAGACACATGCACGCCCAAGATGGAGCACATGACCAACCATCATCCCATACACAAGGCTCCCTAGATCACCCATGTGCATTCAAGTAGGCTGCCATGTGTATCATTCAAGCATGTGCACTCATGTGACATCAAATTGGTGTCAAAACACTAAGGGATGCTTCGTATTCGGCCAAAGACTCTTTCCTCTTCATTTTGGCGCCCAAATAACTTCCAAATGCATTCAAATCATCTTTAGGACTGAACCAACACATAACCATTCGGCCAAGAGCATGTATTTTCATTAAAGTCTTGTTTTTTCATTAAAAATCATGTCATTTTATGAAGGTACAAGGGCTGGCCGAACCAACATGTACCTATTCGGCCAAGTCCCTTCAAAAACTATAAATAGGCCATTATATTTCATTTGTAATGAGACCATTTTTATTAATATAAGTGAGATTATTCTTTTCCTTAAGTCCTGGTGACTTTTATCGACTTATCAAGTATTTTATACTTGTGGCGTCAACCCCTTTCTTTTCACCTTGATACTACTGGTTCCTAGTTCAAATAACTAGTGGGTCAAAGTACTTAATACCACCCCTTGAAGAAACAATATAAAGTCTGGGTCCTTGCTCTCTATAGAATTGGTTCTTCTTTGAGACTTCTTCAAGATACTATCCTCACTACCATCCCTTTGTTTCATAGCCATAACCCATAGCCATTTCAATCATCTTCCGCTTCCATCTCTCATTTAAACAGCCCACCTATTCACCCATACGTTTACCACCCTTAACCATCTCTTTTTGAGCAATTCACTTGTGCAGGTTGTTTTGCTTCCTTCCTAGATCCACAATCAATTGTTAAGGTACAAGTGCCTTACATCATCATGGCATATAATATTTTCTCATCAGGGAATTGCTCTTGATTATCTAAAATGTCATGTCATTCTTGTAGCAGGATCTTATGCATGCAAATCGTGGGACTAATCCCCTTGAAATCAGCCATGTTCCATCCAAGTTCTTTATTATGCTACAACAAAATACTTAACAAACTTTTCTCTTGGTTAGTAGTAAGGCTAGAGGAAATAATAACAAACAAAGTATTATTACTACCTAAGTAAATATATTTAAGATGCCTCGACAAAGGCTGTAGCTCTAGGGTAGGTGCATGCAATAATAATGGATTCGGAGGAATAAATTCATCAAAATCAAGGGGTTCAAAGTGCATACCTGATCTATCAAGTAGTAATCTAGATTGCTCCACCCTAGTTGGAAATTTTTCATGCTCCTCTATGCTTTCATCGTCATTAGGCAATTCATAGTCTGTTAGCTGTATAATTTGTTTTGGAAAAGTTGTTTAGTTTCTTCTTTAATCAAGGAGTTCAATTAAAAAATGCCTTGACATTCTTCAGAATCATCATCATACTTGAGAGTATGAAAAACATTGACAGTCATGCATTGTCGGCAACTCTCATGGTAAGTTCACCTCTTTCACAGTCAATTAGAATTCGACCAGTGGCTAGGAAAGGCCTAACATTGTTCAAGGATCTGGAACATCTTTCATGCAACTTTTTCGTGTACATTCTAACATCCAAAATTCGAAAAACTAGATAGTTGATGCACCTGTTCTTAGTCCTTTACAGGTATAATCAGCATTGCACTTTTCCAAAGTATTTTTTATTTGAATCCACTTTTCTATTTCGATCTAGAAATGTGAAAGAGAAACTAGTAAACAGAATCTAGCTCCATAAGTGTGTGATTGTGGCAGAAAGAGAAACTAATAAATATAATGTGGTTATCTTTAGTACTGAAAATCTAAACCAAACTTCAAGCCAGGTTGAGAGTTCACTTTTAGTTGTTACAATTTTCCAAAGTACCATAGGATCCTGACAAATACTGTATGTAAGAAAACATCTAAAAGAAAGAAAGTTATTCATGTTTAAAAGTTCGAGTATTGAAGTTGATCCTGAGAATGAGCTTGGAGAAATAAGTGAAGCTTATGAGTAAACAAATATTTTCTTGTAAATGAGTCGACTAGGCCAATAGAACAAGTCTTATGTGCTTGGGGTTATTCAGTTGTATCCCTTTAAAAGGCCAAATGGCCTTGTCGTCATTGACCGTTATCTTTGGTCTTCATGTTTTGAATATCGTTCTGTTGTAGAAAGAGAGGCTGAAAAGGCTCTAGAAACGACTAGAAGTCCCCTTTGATGGATCTCGGCTAGAGCATCAAGTAGGTTTTGTTATGATCAGTATGCTTGTCTATTTGTTAATTCATTCTTCCATTTTTAAAACTATTTCCCATGACCTTTAGTGTGCGTAATGCACTTTTGATAAAAATTGGCCAATTCTGCCATTTTCTTCTGGAATGGAAAATACTAACAGCCACATTTCCAGTATTTCCCCTGTATATAAATTTATGCCTGAGCAAATGATGATTCATGGTACTATGGCTGATTATGTAGTCAAATATGTTCATTGGACCGGCAGGATGCTCTTTGGTAGTTATGGAGATTTGCTTACCCTAACAGGGAGCTTCCATCTCTTAAATCCGAGCTCTGGGGGACATGGGATGGCAAGGGACGGACCCTTCAACAGATTTTCAGTATGCCAGGTTGTCTTGATTGGGTTCTCTATTCCTATTTAATGCTTATTTATGTTATTTCGACACTATTTGAAGGGGTGGAGGATTCATATCATTGGAGAATCTCATATTTTTTTGCCAAGAACTATCCGGTTTGTAACCTTTTCCTTACCCAAATTACATCTTGTTGATTAGTGAGGGGTATTTGGGAACAACCCGACTTTTTTAATGAAGTATTTCTTGTGTATCTTATTTCATTGATATGCTTCAGATAATTATTTTGTTCACTAGCTTGAATTGCAGCCATGGTTGGTCATACTCTGAATTTTGGTCTTTCATTTTAACAGGAATCTTTCCAGAGTTTGTTGCACAAAAAAGATAGAAACTGGGCTGATTGGGAATATCCGTTTGCTGTTGTAGGCATCAACATTTCCTTTATGTTGGTACAGATGTTGAATCTGCGAACAGGTAATGGACTTTCAGAACTAGTAAGTTGTCTGCTGTTTGACCGTTGAAAACTAACACTAATTATGTTGTATCTATAGGAAAGCCATTAATCCTGGCTGGAATCCGTTTTCTGCAACTACTCGGTGAAGACCAAACATCATTCGACTATCTTTTTTGTGTGGCCTTTCAGATGATGGATGCACAATGGCTCATCAAATGAGCTTCATACTTGAATTTCAACGTAAATTAGTCCGGCGAATGATCCTATCCAGTGCTTCTTGAGCTTTATCTTCATATCAACATTTTCCATGTTTCTTGTGTTTTATATTTATATCAATGTTTTCCATATTTTGTTTCATTTTTCCAGGATGTTCTGAAATCAACAAGAAAATAGTTAAAGCGTGAACTCGAACTCGATGGTGTCCCCAGTGTGAAAGATCTACCGGCTTTTAATATGCTGAGAAGCAGAGAAGGTAACTAATCTTTGAACCCAAATAGATAGATTCTTGGGTGTCATCATTTACTGATTTCTTGTTATATGTTTGTTTCTTCAAAGATCTATAATCTAGCCTTGAAAATCATATATTCATTATAAAATATACATCATATACATGACTAGTGAAAATGTTTATTTTTTTAGTTTTATAACATATCAACTTTTATTAATGAGGATAAATTCACAAATGATCCCATATTATAGGACACTGTTTTGTTGAGTCCTCCAACTATTTAAAGTTATAAATGATTCTCCGACTATAGGATACTGCTTTGTTGAGTATTTCAACTATTAAAAGTTACAAAATGGTCACTCAACTATTCATATGTTTCAAATTCGACTTTTTTTGTTAAAAATTTAACTGTCGTTTGAGCTTGACGTTAATCTGCTGATTGAGATAAGATAAAATCATATTTTAGTGATGTCTACTGGCATAGTTATAGGATCATATTTTATCATATCTAAATTCATAGTTTAACATTAAGCTCAAACGACCGTCAAACTTTTAATGAAAAAGGATGAGTTTGAAACATATGAATAGTCGGGTGATCATTTTGTAACTTTTAATAGTTAATGGACTCAACAAAACAATATTATATAGGTGAGGACTATTTTATAATTTTTTACCCTATAGTAAGGGACCATTTGTGTACTTTATCTTATTAATAAATTAGATCATTTATGGAAAGTTGTTAGATAGCTTTAGATATAAAAGCTGTCTTAGCATGCATACGTGACTGACTGAATAACCAACCGTATTTGTAGGCAAGGCCCGAGAAGCCAATAAGCTTACATGTTATAATTGACTGAACACTATTAAGCAAGATTGACAAGGCTTTGATAACATAACAAGAAAGCAACATCCTTTCAAACTGAAACATGATAGGCCACTATATCCATGTTTATATATTACTTGAGCTACGTAAAATTAAAGTGATGTATTAGTTGATCAATTTTGATTCCAAAGCTTCATCTTTCAATGTTGAAAAGGAAAGGTTTTTATTCTGTAAAATTCAGTCATGTTGTGAAAAGAAATGATACTTTCGCATCGTCAATATCATTTCCTTTAAAGTGAAATGAAAAAAAGGAAAAAACATAGATATGGAAGAGAGATAAAACTTACTACTAATGCTATCTCTTTTTCAAAAGAAAATCAATGTGATCATGAACTTTCTTTTCATTTAATTTTTTCCTTAAATTAAGAAAAAACAATTTAATTATTTGACCAATAGAATCAAACGTTAACTCTGATGATATTGACATGGCAATCCACTATATTTGTAACACCACAATTCTATATGACCCGAAGTCTGGGGGATTTGAATGTCACACGGAATCATCGAGGCGAATAACTATTTTTTTCATTTAAAACACCATATATTTGTGAAAAGACATCAACAATAGTAATAAAACCCTTTTTATAAATCTGAGCTCCTTGACACTGTTTAAAACAATTAATACAACTCAAGTTTACAAATCATAATACATAAGTAAGAGTCCTATGAATACACATGCCCACTACAAGTAACAAACTAGTACTCTATGATGAATGTTAAGAATCCTATTGCAAGAGTGCTCCTCAAACGACTCAATATCCCAACCTACGAATGGAAGCATCCGAATGCTGAGCTTATAAATCCCAGTAGTATAATCTCTAATCTAGAGAAACATATGAATCTCATAAACATAAGCATGATAGAAGACATGGTAATAATTAGTAGGTACATGCATGATCCTAATCAAGTGCTATCTACTTAAGGTTCAACAGTTCTACAATGCATCATCATGAAACACAGTGACAATACCAAATATCACAAACATGCAAAGTACAATCAAACAACAACAAGTAAGCATCATGGTGTGCTTTGGGGTCACTTTAACAACACATAACTTACACCCACATTTGCTACTAGAGGTACCTTGAGTAAGATCTGGGTTATATATCATCATTGTATCACAAGTTCCCTAGGCATGGTTTGAGTCACAAAGCACCGACACCTCGTAAGAATCTTAGGTTAGGTCCAGGTCAGATAGCGTCGGCACTTGGCCAAACTAGTATACTGATGCAGGGGGATCCGAGACAGATGATGCTAAGCTATCAGATTGCACCTTGATTGCGCTGAGATACCATGAATTGGCAGATCAGCGCAAAGGCGGGAATTGATTGTGACATGTTCCTTATTGGGGTCATTTTGAGTATGTTTCAGTCTTTTGGCCATAACTTTGGCTACAGGTGTTAGAATCGCGTATAAGACCCCAATCCGAAAAGCTCTTTTCGACGCGCACGCTCTCAACATCAAGCTATGCTCCATATAGCCTTTTTTTCAACCTTAAATTCTGTCGTTTTCCCCTCCGAATCACTAGATTTAGATATTTTTTACTATTTATGGTAATATTTTGATTGTCAACTAGGAAGTCAATTTAAATCCGATTTAGGCCGGATTTTTTTGGAGATTGCTTATTTTATTTCAAATTTCAATTTAGAGTGATTTTTGGGATTTTTCTATTTTTGGCAAAATTCGAATAAAGACGATTTTTGGATATAACAGTCCGGCTTGTGGACTGATTTTGGGCATTGTTTGATTTTATAATATTTTATTAAACCATAGAGACTTTTTTCTCTGGTTTTTTTGGGCGAATTTTCTCTTGTGAATCATCTGTTAGAGAGCCTACAGGATAATCACTATTCTTCCCGGCGTCATATACTCATCCAGAATACTTGAAACGTGTATGGATCACATAGAATCAATACACCAACTAGCATATAAAGTTCCCTCATACTACATTGGATATATCCAATTATTCTCAACAATTAGAGGATCGTCAGTCACCCACACAAATAACTCAAGTGTCTTTATCATTTTTCGAGTGGCAAACAAAGGCATAAGTCTTATAGAATCTTACCTCATAAGGTTATTATGGTTATCAAACATGTAACATTACTATCACATGGTTATCTTGTTATTAATATCAATTACAATATAAGTAGGTGAGACTGTTACCTTACTCACTACTATCTCCTTTGTTCTCTCTCCTAGAACGTTATGCAAGATCTTAATAGTATTTTAGTGTTTTATTCCCTAAAGGTAATTCATAATCATTGCTAATCATTTGGCATATTATAACTATCCCAACACTTAATTCGAGTATAGTTCATTAACAACGACTCCCTAGTTATTTTCATCAAACTTCCCATTGGTTCGCCCTTGAACCGATAGACAACTTACACATCTTTGATTATAGGTATACGCGTAGTACTCTCCTTCCGCTATCATTCTAGTCACGTCATTCATCGTCTTACTCACTTGCAAACCTTTTAAAATGATCATTCATTCATGATTACTCAATACATATTGGATTGAAGAAACTCGAAAAGATCACTCTTGGCATGGTTACTTCGATTGTAACCCACTCCTATGAGTGTTTTTAGGACCCTTTGGCCATGAGCATCATTCACAGACCAAGTTCAACCATTTTGGATCATCCTTGACTCTTACGGTCCTTAACAAGGTCAAATATAACCATCAAGGGTGAGTAATATCGATACTCCACTTGTAGTATCGATACCCCTATGAGTATCCGTACCAAAAATGCCTTATGTTATTGAAAATCTGGCCCAATATTGATATTGTATCCCTGAGTATCGATAGTAGGGGCAGTATCGATACTCTACCCAACAGTATCGATACTCCCAACTAGAAATTCCAAAAATTAGTCCTAGTTCATCCAGTATCGATACTCGAACCCATAAATGTCTTATTTAAGCTCAAGAAACACTCAAAACTCACTCTAAAGGTATTAGTTTGGTTCCTAATCATGAGTTAAAGCTTTAGAAAGTTAAATAGGGTCTTAAAGTGGCATAAAATGCATGCTTTGCATCTAAAATATCATTTAATCATGTAATCAAGTATAAACCCTAAAATACTCAAATAATGAATTCTTAGCAAATCATCATGTTTATGAAAGCATTAACACTCCAAAGGATTAGAAATACATTATTTTGGTTAGAGAATCTTGAAATGAAGCTCATTTAGCTAGTTACCACACTTTTTCAACACTTGAATGACAAAACCCCTCATTTTCTTGCAAACAGAGAACATAAGGCTTTAAATCATTAAAACGAGTTGTTTGAGGGATTAGGGATGAAATTGAAGCTTAAAAGAAGTATAAAAGGGCTCAAAAGACTCACCTTCAACTATGGCACATGGATAGTAAGAAAGAGAAGGAAATGAGAAAGAGGAAAATGAAGAGAAAAAGATGAAAGAGGATACAAAACCCTCATCTTTTCACAAATGGGATACTTACACTTTTAGTCATTAACATTTTACCTTATATTTTAAAACCCCATTTTTTTATAATTTCTTGGACTAAGTTCCAATCCAATTAAGCCTAGGCTTGGCCTAACGACTTCAATTATGAGTTTCACAAGGTCCATATGTCTTTTGGGTAAACTTGAAACTACTAACCTAGAATTTGGGGTGTTACAACTCTCCCATTGTTAAAAGAAAGTTCATCCTTGAAATTTACTTGGATCAAATAATGATATACCCTTAGTTCAACCACTTATAAGTCTCGAAGAACCTAAACTTTAATCAAGTCTAATTATCAGGGAAGAAGTTCCCGCAACATGTAATACAACTTCAAACCTTTCAAAAATCGATCTATGAATTTCCAAAAGACATGACTTACATCAAACCTTAAGCAAAATCTTTCGAGAATTAAAAAACCATTGAGCCTCATTATTGTTATTCTAATATAGAATACTTGAACGTTTCACGAGGGCAACACTACTCCATGATTTTAACTGTTATAGCTAAACCCTTTTTGATATCCAACTCCATACAATTGATATGTCGACTATTTGAAATCTTTAAGTCTTTCTTACTGAACATAGTCAACTCACCATACTATATGTCGACTTTCTAAGCATTGATCTATATGCTTTTGTTGTGAGACTTTGATTTAATATTCATCTATGCTACTCTATTGATCCTCATTTTCCTTATAGGCCACACACATTCTTATGACCATATTGTGCATCTAAAGTAGCCACAACTGAGAATTGATTGCTTACTTAGAGAACTAGCTACCGTTTATCGTCTTAGAGAGACGCAAAACATAAAAAAGATCTCTCATAACTACACTCTAAATTAAGGGTTTATTGACTATACATATATAATATTGCTTACTACAACTACGCTACTCGAGGTCAGCTAATGCTAGTCAACCAACACTTAAGTCACCTTTAGCCTCAATCACTAAAATTCATCGAGCTATTCAACCCTGCGTGATACTAGATGTGTATATAGATTATTCTCTTATACCAAAGTGGATATAACATGGATGATGTTTGGGGTTGAAAACTCAAACTCTTAATTAACCACACAAACAAACTTTATGGTGTAGTTTTGGGGCCACACAACATCATCGCTTACACCCTAAACTCTATTAACGAAGATACTTTGGATGGGATCTAGACACACTTACGTTAGAAATGTCCATCCATTAACACTACACAATTAACATCTCATTGTTTTATTAAAAATTTTGAGTTATCTATCACACATGATCAACCATCACAATGCACACTACTCGACATCACAACTATATTTTCTTATAGATATACACTTATAAATCCCAACTTAAGATTACTCAATCCCTACGGAGATGGTAGAACGAGCCATCGACTATTTAGGCGGACATATACTCTTATTGTCTCAATCTTATCATTGAATAACCACCTATATGCTATCTCAAGAAACCACTTAGGTGAAGGGTTATACCAACGAATGTCTCATTAGAGTCAACACTTGACTCAATAAGAAACGATCAATATTTCTCTACACCCTAAGACTCCCAACTTACTAACTTAACCATATTACCTTCAGTACATAAGGTGAGATCCGAAACTGTTGCATAAAAACATACGCCTCGATAACGTACTCCTCGCAAGTAAGGCCATCTACGCTCAGTTTACAACTGAAGTGCCTCGGCAATATCTAAGTTATATCCTGATATTTTCTAAAAATAAGATTACCATTATATTGGCTAGAGTAATTTAGGTAATATTAACAGTCTCATGGAGATCTCTACCTCCAAGGCTGAATTTGGGATTACTAAAAATATATGGGCTCAGTCACGCAAATCCTCAATCATAGATGCTAAACTATCCTCATAGTCTCACATCTGACTTGACAGCCCACAAGAATGCTCGTCTATGGACCTGCAACCCTGAGCTCCAAGAAACTCCTATGTTAATAACTCCAATTAGGTTGACTATCGAGCCAAACCCAAACAATAAAAAAATGTATAAGATAACCTTGTAAATTACTAAGGCCCGCTAACCACCTATCCAAACACTTTTCCTAGTTGGTTCATTAAGATTACACGAAAGAAGGAACATACTCATGTATACTAATTCAACATTATCAACTGAAGTTGTTCATACTTGACATCCAAACCACTACATTAACATCTGCTAAAAACTTAACGGATGTGATGAGCAAGGACGTACTCAACTATATTAGAAACATGTGGACCAAATCCTTCAGTTTCCTGTTCCATCACAGCGTTGACACTTTTTGAGCATACTCTCCAGTATGTTAAACTACTGGGACTATTTTTTAGTTTAGGGTAGTCTCTCACAAGATGTTCTAGATGTATTCCAAATTATCGAGACACTATAGTACGTCTTGAGTCGTGTAGAGGGAACATATTATTCATAGACCCCTTTGTACAAAGTCCTAACTATATTTTGAAAGTATTGATGTGTATTTTTCAATGATGTATTTTAGGAGCTCCCCACCTTTGCAACTTACTATTTAAGTTTTTTATATATGATTTTCATGGATGTTATTTTTAAATGAATGTTTTAAGGTTATTTGAAAAGAAAATTTTTGGGTTAGCCATTTTTGTGGTCCCATGTAACACTCTAATCCGTCGATATTTAGGTTGTATCAAATTATGGTGTTATATTTAGTGGTATTAGAGCATCAGGTTTAGTCATTCCTAGAACATGCAGGTTAGAGTTAGTAAATTTCTATGTGAGTAAGTTCCTTTAGAGTATAAAAAGTAATTTAATATATGGAATGAAGATAATAACTCCCTTTCTCCTTTAATTTCTAAAAAATCCATGACCAATAACTTGGCTTATAGTTAGGATGGGAGGGATAAGAGTCATTCCTCCTTAGCAGGCAGTACTGGCGATGAGTTTGTCCAAGATTCTAAGCGGTTTGATATACCAGATAATGCAGTTTGTCCTAGGGCATCAATTATGCCACCTACCCAACAATCACCTCTACCCCAGCCTACCATAGTACCCTAGGAGTCCCTAATAAAGAGGCTTCATAGCTATAAGACCACTGATTTCTTTGGGTTTGGGGATAATAACCCTGTAGAAGACAATCAATGGGTTGGAGAGACCCACCATACACTTCGATAATTGCATGTTACCCTAGAGGGTAAGCTTGAGTGCGTCACTGCCTTTTTAAAGGATGACATTGTTAGGAGCATCGATGCACCCCATTACATAGAGAAAACAAAATGCAACCGTCTCAGTAGCGATCCAACTAAGTTAAATCTGAAACTGAAATGAAGGCATACGATTACTTACATTGGGTTCCTTGTAAATCAGTAAAGACAGCAACAACTATTGATTATCACGAACGGTTCGAATCCTAGCCTCTATGAAAAATGTCTTGATCTCTACTCAGTTCATCTAGTTGAGAGCAAAATTTAACTTTTTGAGAAAATGATTGAAGATTAAGTGCGGCTTATAGACATCACTTATATTTAAATATACAAGTTACCCTAACATATTAGGGTTTTGTTATTTCGAATTAATTAAACTCTTATTTAATTAATTCAAATTAAATATCCATTAAAGACTTATAATCTTAATTACACTCTTTAATGTTTATTTAAACTCTTATTTAATTATTCTGAATTAAATAACCATTAAAAGAGTTGTAATTAGAATTACATTCTTTTAATGTTTACTTACTATATTTGGGATAATTAAAATCATATCTATAACAAATATAAATATATTAACTGTAGATATATATTTTAGTAACGTACATCAAATTGTATATCTTTTCTCATTTCAACCTTAGCTTGTGACCCTGTAGGTTCTTGTAACCATAGTTGTAATTATTAGAACAATTATAATATTGCAAACAATGAAACCCATCTATTGTTTCTTGATATCTAGAGTATACTATAATTAACAAATAATTTGTGATATCTCATATCAACTTATTCGAGTATGGCTATGTATTTATAGTCTCACTCAATCAAGTGGTCTGAAATATATATCTTATTATATAGGAAGGAGAAATCCTATCTTAATAATACACACCTCACTACATATATCGAGATATATTCAATAACAATCTTTATAGTGCAACCAATTATGAAGCATGTTTAACTGTATCAAAAATACAACAAGAAATGTTGAGATATTAATGATCTCAAGTTTGAGGATCATACATATAGTCATCACTATGAGCAATGTTGCGACCATCACATAATAATCCAAGACATATGCTCATAGTGCGTCAATCCAATACATTATTCTCTAACAATATAATCATGTATCAATTTTGACATCTCTATGTCAATAAAAACTCATTGTCATCAATCAATAACATGTTAGTCTTAAGCGTATTATTATTGTCCATGCCCATAATAATACTTGACTAGGGATCTTTTTATAATAACAATTATGCTATTATATGGACTTTATTATCTTCCAATTTATGTTAAACATAGATATATAACTGAAAATAATAATGGTAATGCCTTTATTCAATAAAATTGGTAAATAAAATGTATTATTACAATCATCGTGTGATTGGTCTTTGGGCATACTCTAACAAACACCAGAGATCAGTGGGAGATAGTAGAGTTGGCACTAGCGCTAGAGATATCGTCGTGAGAGTACTTCCCGTCTGAGTTTTGTAAGAAATATATCAAGGATGCTCATACAAATGACTTGATGGATTAGTTTATGCACCTGGTTCAGGGAGTATGTATAGTATATGAGTATGATCATGAGTTTCTCTGGTTGATACACTATTAAACAAAGTTGGTATCGACAAAGGACCACCACTGTCGAAGATTCAGAGAAGGTCAACACCTAGAAATCCTTTCGCACCTAGTTATCCTAGGGTTTTTATGAAGTTGACCCTTCAAGCGAAGATGATTAAGAGGGTCTAGAATTTGAGGGTTAAATAGGCGAGTGGTTTATTAGGTCAGACCCAGAGAATTTCAGTGTTGATGAGGGTCCCATTAACGTCAATCAAGAGCTATAAATACTCTCAGGGATCTTAGAGGTCCCATCAGGCCAGCCTAGGAGGCCAAGGTAGAGTTTAGATCATGGGGGCATGACTGAGGCCCATAAGAACCATATGAAGTTAGCTTATAGGGTGAGTGCTAGTAGTTCAACAAGGATCTTCATCTACTCGATATATTTTCATTGTGAGAGGAGACAACTGAAGACGTATTAGCGTAGGTCGAGAGATTACTACAATTGTGGCTCCTAGGACCATTTTATCATGGATTATATAGAGAATCAGAGTGCAGGTTCAACTTCAACTTAGAGATTTTCACTATCAGTTCATTGAGGCTAAGGGCTTTCGAGAGGTGATGGCATTACGTTGTGGTAGCACAGAAGAGAGACAACTAGGTCAGTAGCTGATATTGAGTGGAGGATGGCCTCCAAACAATATGTCATGAGATCCCGTAAGGAGTACGATGTAGAATATGTGACATCATATACATTTATGGTATTTTTCATTCCAATTATAGAATTAATAAAGTCATGTTCCACCCACTCATGCATATGTTATGATATAGTCCAAGAGAGGAATATCCCAGTAGAGGACCTAGAGATAGGAGTCCGTATAACTAATAACTTTAATGTTCGGTGTCCATTGCTCCCTACCGCGTGGCATCAATAGAGCTAAAGTAGTTGAAAGCCTTAATCCAAGAATTAATTGAGAAATGTTTCATCAAACCAAGCATCTCCTCGTGGGGAGCGTCAATTCTTTTCTTCAAGAAGAATGATGAATCGATGAGGTTGTGCAATGACTATCCGTAGTTGAACAAGTTGATCATGAATAATTGTTATGTTCTCTATAGGATATCTTTTACTATATTAGGGGAGAGTACATGTTCTCAAAGATCAATATATGGTCAAGGTATTTTCAGTTGAAGGCGAGGATGTCGATATAGCAAAGAAAACTTTTAGGATGAGTTATGGTCACGGTGAATTCTTTGTAATGCCATTTGGAATCACTAACTCCCAACAAATGTCATGGACCTTTTGAATAGATTCTTCTAAGCTTACCATGATCAGTTCCCAATGGTCTTCACAAATGATATACTTGTGTATTCACATCAAAAGAAGAGCATGACCAACAACTCTGCATCGTTATGAAAATGCTTCAAGAATGTCATTTGTATGCCAAGTTTGGGAAGTGCAAATTTTATTTGTTAGAAGTTTTATTTTTAAGTTATTTCGTAGAAGCGAATGATATCCAAGTTAACCCTCAAAATATTCAAGCTGTAGTTGAGTAGGAGTCGCCTAAGAATATGTCATAGGTGCAAAGGTTTTTAGGTCTATCCTGGTAGTATCATTGTTTTGTTCAAGGCTTCTTAATGATAGCTGCCCTATTGACCAAATTGCTTTAGAAAATAGTCCCCTTAATGTGGGATGAGAAGTGACAGAAGAGCTTCGAGCAGTTGAAGACCATCTTAACTCAGACCCTTGTGTTGACTCAGCCAGAGTCAGACAAGGGTGTTATGGTTTTTAATTATACTTCATTGAATGGTTTAGGATACATCCTGATGTGATCCCGCCTAACACCAATTTATTTCATCACTTGCTTACATCATTGAAGATCTTCAAAGCTTATTTTCAAGGAGTTATTCCTTACTTTGTCTTCTATTATCTTATTTATACTTCTTATTCGATTATAAACATGTATTCACATGTTAACATATATTATCATGTCATTCATATCATATTATGTCTAGTTTATCATGTTCTTCACATGATTGGATATCATTTCATATGGTATTATTAGCTCATGGTCAAAGCTAGGAAAAGTTGTTAGTTACATTTGAGCTCATAGCTGGATTGAGCTGAACATTTCAGCTAGCTCATCTACTCAAATTAGCTGGGGAGTTGAACGGATGCAATCCTCCATCAATGGACATGTCTTTTACACAAAGTCATTTTTTCAAATTTCATGTCTTTTCATGAATATATGCCTTTACGGGACATGCCTTTTCACAGGGAGTTGCTAAACACTTTATCATGCCTTTTTGTACCAATGGCTAGCTTATCTTTAGCTCATTCATATTCTAACATGCATTTTCATGCAGGGTTACCTCAAAGCATTGTGACCTTTCATCAAGATATTGTTCATGAATATTCCCCATATCAAGAAGTGCACGTTGGTGAAGAGATTTCCACTAAAAGATGCCTAGAACTCGAAGAGACATGGGGCAAGCAGCATCACTCTTTAGTAATGCATTACATCCATTAATTTTGGTGTCTAATTTTGAATTCAACCATCCAAATACATTCAAAACACTCCATTGGTCGAACCAACACCTAACCATTCAGCGTAAGGGCATGAATCTTTATTAAAATCATGAATCTTTTTTAGAAATCATGAATCTTCTTTAGAAATCATGAATCTTCTTTAGAAATCATGAATCTTCATAAAAACATTTGTTTTCAATGAATATTTCATACTTGGCAAAATTGTTTTAATGTTTTTGGTCTTAGGGACATCATTTATCATTAAAACATCATGTATTATCATAAGGACACCACCTTAGTCGAACCATTACATGGTTATTCATCCATGTTGTTGAAAACATTTTGATGTTTCAATATAACAAATTAAGTTAAATGAATTTTAAGATTTTACAAAAGATTTTCTAAGTATATTCGATGTAATTATTTGAATATCAAAATAGTACTCCAAGTCTTTCGAAGTTCATTTTAATCCTTACTAAAGTGTAAAATTTTGTTTTATACTTAAACTATTTTAAAACAATTTTACAAAGTATTTCGAGCCTTAATCGAGCCAAAAATATTTTCTTTTTAAAGGGTTCAAGAAAAATCAGATTGCCTAGGGGGTACAGATTCCCCCCCAGGGGTACAAATTCCCCCCTGAATGGTTTGGCTCCGAGGAATTTCAGTATGCTTGGAGGGAACTGATTCCCCCCAAGGGGGTACCGATTCTCTCACTGTTCATCAACCCAACGGTCATAATATTTGAATATTCTGAAGGGGTATCGATTCCCTATAAAGGGGTACCGATTCCCCTCATTCTGGGCAGCCTATTTTTGCAGAAAAATCATTCCCAAATGGCTCTAAAACATCCCCAACGGCTAGATATGACTTTAAACACATTCCAAGCTATAAATACAAGCTAAGGACACTTGAAGAAGAAACAGAACAACTATCCAAGCAATCAAACACAAGAGAAGAGTTTTTCATTCTTATTTCATTTTTCTCTTGTAAATATTTTATTCTTGTGAGCTCAATCTTGTAAACACCTACCTTAGAGAGGTTTTCTTATTTACATCTTTTATCCTATTGTAAAGGGGAAGGTTCTAGCTTATCCCGTGTAAAAGCTAGGGAAAGGTTCTAGTTTAGCCCGAAAAAACTATGGAGTTGTAAGGTTATCTCTCTGTCCTCAAAAGAAAGAACAAATTAGTGAATTTGTTGGAAAATCCTTGGTGAGAAGCTAAGGTAGTGGATGTAGACTTTGGTTGAGAAAGTCGAACCACTCTAAATTGCTGTGCAATTTTCTATCTTTCAATCTTCTTACTCCCTAAACACAAAACCATTCAGACCCCTCTTTGCAAACCGTTCCGGTTGTCAATTCGAGATTCCAAAAATCCCAACAATTGGCATCAGAGCCTAACTCGTTAAGAAGGTTTAACCACCTTGAGACGATCCTAGAAGAAGCTCTACCAATTCCCGACACAACCGAGAAGATGGCTTCCACCTCCGGCTCGTTCCATATGGAAGACTCCCTACCAACGGATAAGCCTCTATACTTCAATAGAGACAACTATCGTCATTGGAAGAAATTAATGAAGGTATTCATCCAATCCAATGATCTTGATGCATGGGAGATAATCGAGAATGGCTACTCTTCTCCAAAGAATAAGGAGAAGAAGCGGAGTGACAAAGAACGGAAGAAAGCTCAACTTAATGCCAAGGCCATGCACATGTTGTTTTGTGCATTTGGTCCTGAAATCTATGAAGGGGGTTTCTTCATGTTCAAGTGCCAAGGAGCTTTGGAATAAGCTCGAGGAAATCCATGGAAACAAGAAAGAAGAACCAACAAAGGTGGTGTCTCTAATGGCTTATTAAGAGCCCGAGGTATCTTCTAACTCAAATGAATTTAATTCATATACGTTTGATGAGTTACAAGATGCTTTTAATAGGTTATATTCGGAGTTTGAGACCATGAACTCCAAATACAATAAATTGATTTCTAAATTTATTGCTAAAAATGATCTTCTTTTGAAAGCTAAAACAGACTTGGAAAATCAAAATGAAATGTTGAGAAAAGAGTTAGAGCTTTCAAAAATAAAATCTGAAAACTTTGAAAAGGAAATTTTCAAATTAAGCAAACTTCTTCTAGAAATAAAAATGGATTTTGAAAATCAAAATAAAATCTTGAAAAAGGATTTAGAACTCTCAAAAATGAAATTTGAAAGTATTGAAAAAGAAAATTTCAATTTGAAAGATAAACTTGAATGTTTAACAAGAGAAAAAGAAATCATTTTAAATAATTCATTTAGTTCAATAATAAAAATATGCTCACATTGTCATTATCATTGTCATTTGGAACATAGTTGTCCTTTGAAGAAAGGAAAACGTTTTAAAAGTAGGCAAGTCTGGTTTCCGAAAGGAACTAGGGGCATTGAAACTAACGTCCAAGGATCCAAAGCAATTTGGATACCAAAATCTACTTAAATGTCTCTTGTAGGTGTGTGGGAGCAATGGTGATGAGAGTGATGATATTCAAGATGCTCTAGCCACACATGAAAAAGGAATGGGTAACCTCTAAGCTTAATGCTTTTAATTTTGGTTATTTGGTTGCTCATTTGATTTTAAGCATGCATGAGTTTTGTTTTTAAATGATTATGCATCATTGTTTTAATCTCATGTATGTTGAAAAGATGATTATGATGAACATTTTAAAGTTATATTAATTTTTAAGAATTTTTAGTTCATCATAATAAAATTTTGGTCAAAATTGGTTTTAATGCAATTGATATCTCTCTAACAATTGATATCAAATTTTCAAATACTTTGATTTTACAAATTTTAAAATTTTTTGACCTAAATTTGAATGTTTATGCATGTGGTTTAAATGAAAATGATATCTCTAACAATTGATATCAAAATTTTCAAATGCATAACATTTTTGGAAAACTTTATGCATATGCACTTAATTTTAACAATTGGTATTGATATCAAATTTCAACAATTGGTATTGCATAAAGTATTTTAGTCTTGGATATATTGAATTTCATATTCTACTAACATGTTTGTTATTCTTTGTTGAAATTCAATTTGGTTTAAGTGTCAAGATCATAAAAGCAAAATTTTATTTGGAATGTATTTATTGAGGGGGAGCTTTGATTTTTTCAAATGATTTTTAAAATGTCAAATATACTACTAACTCTCCAAAGTTATTTTGAACTTCAAAGATTAGATTCTTTTTTATTTAAAAAAAGGGGGGATAAGTGTTAAGGTGTTAAAGGGGAGAAGTGTTAAAGTAAGGGGGAGTAATTTCAAACTTGATTTCAAAATCTTAAAATTACTCAAATGTCAAATGTTTTGTTATATCAAAAAGGGGGAGATTGTTGAAAACATTTTGATGTTTCGATATAACAAATTAAGTTAAATGGATTTTAAGATTTTACAAAAGATTTTCTAAGTATATTCGATGTAATTATTCGAATATCAAAATATTACTCCAAGTCTTTCAAAGTTCATTTTAATCCTTACTAAAGTGTAAAATTGTGTTTTATACTTAAACTATTTTAAAACAATTTTACAAAGTATTTCGAGCCTTAATCGAGCCAAAAATATTTTCTTTTTAAAGGGTTTCAAGAAAAATCAGATTGCCTAGGGGGTACAGATTCCCCCCAGGGGGAACAGATTCCCCCCCATGGGGTACAGATTCCCCCTGAATGGTTTGGCTCCGAGAAATTCCAGTATGCTCGGAGGGAATCGATTCCCCCCCAAGGGGTACCGATTCCCTCTCTGTTCATCAGCCCAACGGTCATAATATTTGAATATTATGAAGGGGTATCAATTCCCTATAAAGGGGTACCGATTCCCCCCATTCTGGGCAGCCTATATTTGTAGAAAAAATCATTCCCAAACGGCTCCAAAACATCCCCAACGGCTAGATATGACTTCGAACACATTCCAAGCTATAAATACAAGCTAAGGACACTTGAAGAAGAAAGAGAACAACTATCCAAGCAATCAAACACAAGAGAAGAGTTTTTCATTCTTATTTCATCTTTCTCTTGTAAATATTTTGTTATTGTGAGCTCAATCTTGTAAACACCTACCATAGAGAGGTTTTCTTGTTTACATCTTTTATCCTATTGTAAAGGGGAAAGGTTCTAGCTTATCCCGTGTAAAAGCTAGGGAAAGGTTCTAGTTTAGCCCGGAAAAACTAGGGAGGTGTAAGGTTATCTCTTTGTCCTCAAAAGAAAGAAAAAATTAGTGAATTTGTTGGAAAATCCTTGGTGAGGAGCTAAGGTAGTGGATGTAGACTTTGGTTGAGAAAGTCGAACCACTCTTAATCGCTGTGCAATTTTCTATCTTTCAATCTCCTTACTCCCTAAACACAAAACTATTCCAACCCCTCTTTGCAAACCGTTCCAGTTTTCGATTCGAGCTTTCAAAAATCCCAACACATGTCCTTTGATTTGTTATAAATAGTCAATGACTTGGCTTTTATAAGGAAGACAATTCAATCTCTCTTTGCATATTGAATACAATTGTGAGGTTATCCTTTTTTTTCTTAAGTTCTGTTGAACTTTTATCAACTTTTCAAGTTCCTTCGGTTCTTGTGGAATCAGCCCCTTCACTTCCATTGATTCTTTGTGCTTCTTAGTTCTCTTATAACTAGTGGGGCCAAGTCTTGTACTATCATTCCTTTGTTAACTTATAAGGAAATGTGTTAGACTGTTTATAGTATAGTTACTTCCTTATTTTCTAAGATATTGTCCATTCTATTTCTATTGATTCTTAAGCCCATCACTAGGGGTATTCACTGTTAGGTTTTAACCAAATTAATCGAATGAACCAAAATTTCAGTCTATTAGTCGGTCGGTTAATTTTGTGCCCGGTCTGTTAATGGTTAAAGATTTTTTTCAAACATCAGTTTCGGTTAATTATGTTTGAAACCAATTAATTAATCAAATTAACCAAAATGATTAAATATTTAATATATTTAATATATTAATTAGCTTTAAGGGTATTTAAACTTCGATTTAAACTGAATTAACTGACCAAATTTGTCGAATAAACCAAAAATATTTAATATATTTTTTATAAGATTTGTTTATTTTGATTAATCAACTAATTAACCAAACATAGTTCAATTCAGTTATTTAAAAAATGATTCGTTTAACGATTAAAGTAAACAACATTTTGATTAATGAAATTTGGGTAATTTAGTTTGGTCGATTAACCAAATTACCCATTTGAACACCCATACCCATCACTGTGCCCAAATTACTAGTGGTGCCGAGCCTTGATGTTGAGCTAAAGGAAAAAGTTGGGCATAAAATTAAAGAATAGAGACGATAAGCCACCGCCATTGGTAGAGAAAAAAATCTCGATCGGTGCAATATACAGTGACCAGTGCGAATGAGAAAAAATCAATGTTGATGAGTAAAAACTCAACTAAGAAAGCAAACAGTAAAAAATCAAGATGCAATAGCTTTAGATCTGAGATGGAAGATGTTATGTTAGATCACCACATGCATGGACAGTAGATGAAGTAATAAGGAATGGAAGAAATAGTGATGGGAAAAAAATGATGAAGTGAACTAGCAAAGGAAGCGTCGGTGTCGGTTTATGATAGAGATACAAGTGTTAGGATCTTTGGCCAATGATACCTTGTGAGAAAGACATAATAGTCACCAAAGATGAAGAACGAAAGTGACCTAGGGAGGGGAGTAAATGATTAAAGTGATGTATATAGAGTTAGGGATTTTAGAAGCTTTGGGAAATAAAATATTATTTAGTATTAAATAATTTATTTATAATATATTTTGGGTTAAAAGTAGGGATGACAATGGGTCATATCGTAGTCGGAGTCGGGTTAGGTAAGTTTTTTCCTTGCTCCAACTCCGACCAAGACAATGGAACATCAACCCAACTCTGATCCGACTCCAACTTTAACATTGTTTAATTTAATCTGAAACGACTTTAAAAATAAAATATCAACCCGATTTTAAATCGACTTGGTCCGAAAGTAAAAAAAAGATTGAACAAAAACAAAATTTCCATAATTCACTTATGGAGTTGTAAAATGGTTGCATCCCTCTGCTTTTGGATTTGTTAAAGGGTTGGGGAAATCACCTTTTAGATCTTGGCTTGCAACGGTCGAGCCTGCCTAAGTATGGTGCAGAAGAGAAAAAATCTAAGATTGAGATTTGAGAAGATTTTTTTCCCAGGTAACTGACTACCTTTTTAAGATTATAAATGGTTGTTTGATCGAAAAACTTCACTTAGCAATAAGCAAATGATCTCTAATTTCAATTTTGGCTCGTAAATCCACTCTAAAAATCATATTTAAGGGAGAAAATGAACAAATATTAGAGAAGAAAATGAACCCAGCGGCATAGGCAAAGACAGAAGGGGAGATATGAAGGAAAGAAACCCTAACACAATTATATATTATATGGTCTTTTTTTTTGTAAATAAGTTAAACTATAAAATAAAAAAAATCAAGTTGGGTTGGGTCAGATATTTTTGGCCTTAAACCGACTCCGACCTGAATTCGAAAAACTTTCACAATAAACCAGATCCGACCTGACCCGAACCCGATTTTTAAAAGAAACAATCCATTTTTTCTAGATCGAGTTGAGTCATAACCCATTGTGATTTAAATTGTCATCCCTAGTTAAAAGATTACAATGGTCCAATAATCTTGTAGCTTTTATAGTCCACTTTTAACAAAGCTTAAACTATTTAATAGAAACAAAATTCATCTAACAATACTTACAAACTGTAACTAATTATTATTAACTCGTAATTATCTATATATTCTAATATTCAATTTGCATTCTTCTTTCTTTATTTTAAATTTTTTTCTTGAAGTTAAATCAAAATAGAAACTGATAAAGCTAGTCCACAAAGATGCTTTCTAGTTTGTATCATCTTCACTATCCTCCACTTATTCAGACCTTCTATTTGTTGGGAGCATGGTGATTAAGTAACGGCTTCAGAGTGCAATCTAAAGCCCCAAAAAGAACATTGCAATTTTTTTGGTTAAGGAATAAATTATTGTTAAAATCTTAAACTTCCCCAAATATTTTTTCCATGGATACTTGGTTTTGAATTTTGTTAGCATTAAGCTAAGAAAAAAACTTCAAAGCAAAAAATAGAGGAATAACAAAAAACAAAGAGAAGGGAATGTAAAATATCAAAGGAAGACTGAACAAAGATGGAGAGGCTAAAGATTACGCTCTCATCCATTCTAATAAAATCACTCTTGAACATGATTACAAAGTCAAACATGTCTGAAAAGAAAATTACAGTTGTTAAGAATAAAAACAACATTTAACTTAAAAAAACTCGAAAAAAATAACCAATGAATAATATTATAGCTATCATACAAAACATTTATGATTTCCAATATCAAACTCAATACTTCAACACTACACCTTGAGGTTGATATTGGACATACGAAGCTCATTATTAAGAAAAGAAATTTTATTTCTTGAAAGAGCCTTTGACATCAAATCAACAACATGGATTTATGAAAAACAAAATTTTATCTTAATTGGTAAATTCTTCTCAGCTACAAGAATTACAAAGAACTTTACATTTATGTGTTTTCTTTACCATGCCGAACTAGATTTTCAACAATTGCTATAGTAGACTTATTGTTACAAAGTAGAACAATAGAACCTTCGTGCTCAAATCGAAGATCAGAAAACAATTTTTTCAACCAAATTGCTTGATTCGTTACGAAAATAGCAACAATGTATTCATCTTCAATAGTTGATTGAGCAATAACTTGTTGTTTTTTTAGCTCTACCAGATTGCACCTGAACCAAGATTAAAAACATATCTAGATGTACTCTTCATATCATCCAAACTTCTAGCCCACTCACTGTCAGAGTATCCATTCAATAATACACTACCATTCTCTAAATAATTCATCCCCTCACACATTGTTCTTTTAACATACCTGAGAACTCTCTTTGCAAAACCCAAATGAACATTTGTTGGTGAAATTAGGAATCTAGATAGCAACGTTACATGGAACATTAAATAATCCTCAAACTTCTCACCATCATTGTTTAATAACTTCAAGTTAAAAGGCAATGGTGAATCAACTTCTTTGCATGATTCTAAGTAGAATTTCTTTAGAACATTTAAGGTATATTTATGCTGTGAAATAAAGATACCAACCTAATTTTGATTTATTTCCATGCTGAGAATGTAACTCATCATGAAAAGATTATACATCTTAAATTTCTCTTGCATACTCAACTTGAATGTTGAAACAACTTCAACATTTCTTCCCTTTACCAATAGATCATCAACATAAACAGAAACAACAAGAAAATAAGTACTCTCACTTTTCATAAGATACAAAGTAGCTTCATTGATGCTTATTTGAAATCCCAATTTAAGTAAATATGAATTAATTATAAAATTCCAGGCTTTTGGTACCTATTTCAGGCCACAGAGATCTCTCTCGAGCTTGTATACTTGATGCTCCTTTTCAGCAACTAAAAACCCTTCATGTTAACTAAAATATATGTCTTATTTAAGCTCTCCAATTAAGAAAGAAAACTTTACATCCAAATAGAATACACTCCATCCCATCTTATCAGCTATATCGATAAGTAGTCTGATGGTTTCGAGTCTGGCAACAGGTGAAAATGTGTCTAAATAATCAACTCCACTTATTCGTTTATACCCTTTTCCCACCTACCTTTCCTTATTCTTGAACACAATCCCATAAGGATTGATTTTGTTCTTATACACCCACTTCACGCCTCATTCTTGTTAATAGGTCGATCAGTTAAGAACAATGCATCATTTTTATCAATTACAACAACTTCTGCCTTCATTGCATCAATCCATTATGGTACCCTTGAAGGTTCACTGAAACTGGTTGGCTCAACAAAGATGAGATTGCACCTCTCATACACATCAACTAAGGTTCTGGCTTTAGTAACCTCATCATCAGTTGTACTTGTCGTGGAAAAATAATTTCTAGTTTCATCATTATCAACATCATCATTTGTAACAGTCTCTTCAACAAAGGTTTTTTTCATGATTCAATACATCATTTTTCTCCTAATTCTAATAGGAACCTTCATAAAAAGTTACATCTTTCATTACCATAATCTTATTGGTTTCTAGATTGAAGATACTATCCCCCTGGTATTGAAAGGAATAACCAATACAAATTCCTTTCCAAGTCATTTCATTTAATTTGGACCTCAAGTTGGCTGGTATATGGCTAAAAAAACTAAGAAAAATACTTTAAGATGTTCCACAAATAGCTTAAATCAAAACCAAGCTTCGAGAGAAACCTTCCTATTTATAACCTTCGTTTCTAACTTGTTCAACATGTACATCGAGGTAGCAATAAATTCAACCAAAAATGGCATAGGAGGTTGCTTATCGATGAGCATAAATCTTGACAAGTTTAAAATAGTTCCATTCCTCCTTTCACAAACTCCATTTTTCTAAGGAGTGTCAGTAATAGTAAGCTGATGGTGGATGTCAGCTTTCTTACATAAATCATTGAACTCCTAAGATACATACTCTCCACGATATTCTATTCTTAAAAATTTAATCTGCAATCAATTTGTTTTTCAATAAATTTCTTGAATTATTTGAACATTGTCAATACATTCAACTTAGATTTCAATAAATAAACTCGACAAACAAATCATCAGTGAACAACACAAAATACTTGCTGCCATTCAAGGAAGGTGTCTTCATTGGACCACACAAATTAGAATGCACCAATTCCAACTTCAAATTAGCTCTCATCACGTCATCATAGGAAAATGACAACCTATGAATCTTTCATAGCTGACAGGTTTCACACTTTTCATCATAGATATTCATCTTAGGCAAATCAGTTACAAAATAATTTGATTGCATGTACTTCAAGGTTATAAGGTTCAAATGGACCATTCTTTTATGCCAGAGAGCACTAACTTATCTCTCAGGCATATTTAAGCTATCTAATCTTTACTTGCTCGACAGGGCTTTCCTAAAATGTTCTCAAAGGAACCTAACATAATAGGATGCCAAGGCATCTGCTCTCACTCAACGATGTTGGCCATCCTACCCTATTGATAAAGACACCCTTTTTAGTCGTTGAAATCCTATCCTAGTCTCTCCCGAGATCTAAGGGATTAGGTTATAATATCCCTAGGCCGGTTCAAAGCCCCTTGAAAATACTATAACCCATTGTTTACGAGGATCTTGTCTTGCGGTTTGCTCGAATACTTACAAGTATTTTTAGCTTAGGTTTCTCTCGAATACCTAAACTTCATCTAAGAAATGGACATTTCCATGCCTCTTACAAGCCTAGATGCTGAAGCATTCATAAGCAAAGCAAATAAAGAACCAAAATAAACTTAAATATACAATTAAAATAAAGTCTAAACATCCATTAAACCAACCACCACCAAATAAGTTAGTTCATGGTGGGGATCGAAATATCCAAACAAAAAGTCATGCAAATATTTGTTCTAACAACCCACAAATAAATATAACAATAATAACAAAAAGGGAAGTGAGAAGTAGCCTTTGACGCGCCACCGGAGGTCTCCTCGGCCACCACGAATCACCTTAGCTCACTAGCTCCTCTCGGCACTTAGCTTGCCACTCCTTGGAGCTTTATCAATGGAGGAAAACCTAAGGAAGAAGAAAAGGAAAAGGAAATAAAAATCTGATTTTTTTATGCTCTATGCGTGTGCCTCTTCATGTGTTGTGTATTATCTCCCTTGAGGTTTAATATATAATAAAAATATCTAGGGGTAATGATGAGGTTTTTGGGTGCAAAATACCCCTCATACCCCTAGAATCACATGTAGTGCGTGAACCTTATCCTCCAGGTGGCAGTGGTCCCATAGCAGCTCTGGTAGGCGGTTACAGCAATCATTTCACGTGCAGAGCCAACTGTCCTCGTACAGCTGTAACTTTTTTGTCATTTTCTGTGCCAAAAATGCCAAGGCATTTCAATCTGCTGCAGCAACGTGTGATGTTGCGGCATTACTTCCCACCTAGTCCTTTTTGCTTGCTATTCCCTGCATACCACATACAAACTGCACATTTTCTTCAAGCAGCATAATTAAGAAATAAAATAGAACTACCACCACAAATGTAACTATATGCAACTACATGATCCTAAAATGCCTAAAAACGAGCTTTTAAACAAACAACAACTTAAGTGAAAAAGGCCTTAAAAGTAGCATTTTTAGAAAGTTAACACACCCCCAAACTTAAGCTATAACTTATCCTCAAGCAATGGATAGCAGTTACATAAGTAAAATGTCATGGCAATGTTCAACAATAAGACAATAGGACAAAATTGGATTTCAACCCTCAGCAAAATAGGCTTCAATATGCTAGACTTATTAAGATTTCAAGTATTTTTCCCTAGGTCAAGATCCTTTGTGATAATGTGTGTGTGTGGTTGTATCCAATCTATACTTAGCAAACTTAGACAATTTCTACTCAAGTAGCCTAGTTTTTGTCAAGGCATTTACTTATTCATTAAGCACATTTTCTTTACTCCCTTTTTTTTTCTTTTTTTTACTGCTGTTACGAAGAGAGTCAGCTCATCACACCTACTCTTCCACACTCTAGGTTAAAGGGAGCATATCTTCCACCCCCGAGCTAGTTAAGTAGAGTCATCCGTGACTTCTTTCATTCACTCATATGCACATGGCTTCCATTTCTTAAAGAGAGTTCCAGGCAATGCCTCGACAAAGAGAAGTGTCCCTCTACAGCTGTGCCTAAGCATTTATTCACAGTTTCATATATAAGGGAGTTGTTTTTTATTTTTCTTTTAAGCACAATACCATATTTCAATGCCAAAACAAACTAGAGTTTCTTAATAAAAATTTTCCAAATTTTCTAAGTATAGAGAACATACAAATCGTGTAAAAACAATTTCACAAAGCATCGAGCCCTAGAGTGAGTTCTATCATTCTCAATAGTCATTCACATTCCAATTCTAGCCTAACAAAATCATCTTCATCAGGTATCCTCAAAACATTCTATCTAACTATCCTACCATTTACTGATGCCCTGTCATAATACTACGCTAATGCTATCATGCATATGTCCTACTAAGAACACTACCTCCCCCAAACTTAAGGGAAGCATTGTCCTCAATGCTTAAATAGAATTAAACTAAATATAAACTAAATGCCATGCAATTAAATGTAAACTAAATAAAAATGAATGCAAGTGAGATACCTCAATGTTTGCGTGGTGGTGTTGCCTTGGAGGTGCTAGCAGCTCCTCGTCTAGTGCGCTTGCGAAGGGGTGCTGGGATGGAATCTGAAGAAGTAGAGTAATAATGCACAATATTCTTATGTCCAGCCGTGGTCTTGGTGCATCGACCACTATATGGTGCAGGAACGGGACTAGGTGTTTCTTCGACAGGGATAGTGGGTGGATATTCAGGGGTGTCAGAACGGTGTTGATCTAGAGTCGGGTCATCAACTGGAGGATCTTCTTCATCTTGTTCTGGCTCTGGAGATGCCTCGGCATTGAATGCCGGCAGAATTTCATCTGGGAAGCCAGGGAAATTCCGTTGACCGTGGGGAATAATTTCTTGAAACATCGATTCCACCACAACATCTTTATGCTTCACATATCCAAAGAAATTACGGATGTCACCGTGTAAAGCATGCAGATGAGTCTGAGTCTGCATTACAGCTTCCTTAAGAGCAAGTAACTTTGCCTCGGCATTAGTTCTTATAGATTTCTCATGAACAGGGTCTTTAGATTTGGGATTTTCAATTCCGAACAGTAGTGGTAGTCTGTCCCTAGTTATGCCCGATAATCTAGGTAAAATTTCATCAAAAGCATTTTCCTCGACTTTTTTCTTACGACATAAAGCAGTAATTAAGTTAGGAAACACCAAAGCACTTGTCTTTTTACTCAAACAGTCATTAACTTGCTGAACAATAATGCGACCAACATCATTATGACGGGATACAATTATCGAATGTAAGAACAGTAAGCGTGAAAGTGATATCGTCGTATAGTAAGAAGTAGACATGAGTTTGTGCTTAAGGAAGTGATTTCATAACTTAGCGCGCGACTGAAGACGCTCTCTCTTGACCGAGTATCTGCTTTTTTGGGGCCCATTCCACTTAGTATTTTCAGAGGATAAGTCCTCAAGGATTTCATCGTAGGTGGTGCTATCGGCTTCATCCTCGAACTAGGCATGTCGTTCCACCACATCCTGCAAATGATAATATAGATTAATTGCAGTGGGTGTAAAACGAATATGCTTACCACGGACAAAAATGTAGTATTGGTTGGGCTTGGAAATATTTGCGTAAAACTCATTAACCAATGAGGCATTCACGGAACCCAGATGGAGCGCAAACTTCTTACACTTGAGCGACGTAACAATGTCCATTGCGTCGGGTCCCAAACCACCATCGGTCTCCTCGGTAAAAATAAAACCTAACTCAAAGAAGAGTTTTTGGTTCTTGAAATTTTAAAACCGAGCCTTGGCCTCCTCGTTCTCAAACTGTTGGAACCTTTGGGTGCAGCCGATCTTGTGCGCACCATTTTCAACAGTTGTGAAGTAAGAAAAATGGAAAAGGAAGTATCTTTCAAAAGCTTTGTGAAGTTTCGGCTATGGAGAGAAGAGTGAAGAAGATGAAGAATATGAGAGATAAAAAGTAAAAGTTAAAAATGAAATAGAAAAGTTAAGAAAGAAAGATAAAAGAAAAAGTTAAAAGTTTAAGAGGGAAAAGGGGTGATAGGATGGTTAAGAGATAAATTTGTGGGTGGGGGGTTATGCGTGTATGGGGAAAGAAAACTGCCAAAAGAAATGATGATGATGGGAAAAAAGTATGGAGAGAAAATAAATGTTAGAAATAAAATAAATTAAAAAGAAATAAAATCAAAGAATATCTCTCCCATTAATGCGTTGTCCTTTCCTCTATTTGGGTAACCGCTCCCTGCACGGTTTGCAGCAATGTGGTCCCTACAAATCATATCAAAAATTAATTACAAAATAAAATAAAAGAAAATGAAAGAAAAGCTTAAATTTTAAATTATATTTTTGCACAGACACAAATTCAATATCGTGGCATTGAATTTTGGTTTTCCTCTGGGCACGCTTTAGCATCGTGCAGACATAACACTTCTTTGTTGTGCGGTAGTGGAACTCCATTGTAGGCTTTCAGACGCTGGCCATTTACCTTGAAGATCGTCCCATTATCTATTCTCTTGATGTTAACAACTCCATTGGGGTAGACATAATGCACCTCAAATGGTCCTGACCATCGAGATTTGAGCTTTCCAGGAAAGAGTTTAAGTATGGAGTTGTAAAGCAAGACTTGTTGTCCCACATAAAAATGTCATGGCATCAGTTTGTGGTCATGCCACTTCTTGGTTTTCTCCTTGTATATCCGAGTATTCTTATATGCTTGTGCTCTAAACTCTTCCATTTCATTAAGTTCCAGTAATATTTGCTCCCCAGCTAGTTGAGCATCAAAATTCAATCGCTTGATGGCCCAATACACCTTATGTTCAAGTTCAACTGGGAGATGACAAGCTTTACCATACACTAGATTGAATGGTGACATTTTTAAACGCTGTTCTGTACGTCCAAAGTGTTTCATCCAACTTTGGCGACCAATCCTTACGCCTTGGGTTCACCACTTTCTCTAAAATCTGCTTAATCTCTCGATTGGATATCTCTGCTTGGCCATTTGTCTGCGGATGGTATGTCGTGGTAATATTGTGTCTAACTTCATATCTCTTCAATGCCTTGGCAATCAACTTGTTATCAAACTGAGTTCCATCATCACTAATCATAGCACGAGGTAGTCCAAGCTTAGTGAAAATATACTTATGTAAAAACTTGAGTACGGTCTTGGAGTCATTCCTTGATGTCGCTATTACTTTCACCCACTTTGTCACATAATCCACATCAAGCAAGATATATAATTTTCCTTCAGAAGATGAGAATGGTCCCATGAAATCGATGCCCCACACATCAAATATCTCTATCTTCAAGATATTTTGCAATGGCATTTCATGACGTCTAGAGATGTTTTTAGTCCGTTGGCATCGATCACAAGCTTTGTAAAATGCTTTAGCATCTTTAAACAGAGTTGGCTAGTAAAAGCCTGATTGCAGGACCTTAGCAGCCGTCCTTGCTCCACCAAAATGGCCTCCATATGGGGCTGAATGAATATGGTACATAATGTTACGCTGTTCTTCTTCGGGTATACATCGTCTAATGAGCTGATCGACACAATGCTTGAATAAATATGGCTCATCCCAAAAATAGTTCCTTGCATCATGCTTGAACTTCTTTTTAGCCTGACTATCTAAATCAAAAGGTAGAATTCCACTAACAAGAAAATTAACAAGGTCAATATACCACGAAAATTGTCACGGCATATAAAGTTTCTCATCAGGAAATTCCTCTTGGATATCTTCAGTGTCATGGCATTCAGAATTGTTCTCTAGCCTAGATAAGTGATCAGCAACTTGATTTTCAGTTCCTTTTCTATCTACCACTTTTATGTTGAATTCTTGCAAAAGCAAGATCCACCTAATAAGTATAGGCTTGGCATCCTTTTTGTTCACTAAGTATTTTATAGCCGAATGATCAGTGTGAACAATGACTTTAGTGCCTATTAGGTAAGGTCTAAATTTATCAAAAGCAAATACCACGTCAAGTAATTCTTTCTCAGTGGTGGTGTAGTTCAATTGTGCTTCATTTAAAGTGCGTCCAGAGTAATAAATAACATGAAAGATTTTACCTCGGCGTTGCCCCAAAACAGCTTTTACGACATAATCGCTTGCATCACACATCAGCTCAAATGGTGATGTCCAATCAGGAGGAACTACAATGGGTGCTGAGATCAGTTGTCTTTTCAGCTCAGTGAATGTGCCGAGGCATAACTCGTCAAACACAAAGGGTTGGTTTTGTTGAAGCAATGTGCATAAGGGATTAGAAATCTTGGAGAAGTCTTTGATAAACTTTCTATAAAATCCCGCATGTCCAAGAAAACTTCTTATACCCTTGATCGAAGTTGGTGGTAGCAACTTTTCAATTACTTCAATCTTCGCCTTGTCCACCTCAATACCATTGTGTGAAATTTTGTGGCCTAATATAATGCCTTCAGTCACCATGAAGTGACATTTTTCCCAATTTAAGACCAACTCAGCCTCTTCGCATCTTTTGAGAACTTTTGCTAAATTGCTGAGGCATCGTTCAAAATCGTCCCTACAAACATAAAAATTGTCCATGAAGATCTCCAGAAAATCCTCAACCATGTCTAAAAATATGGCTTGCACACAACGCTGAAATATTACCGGGGCATTGCAGAGTCCAAAAGGCATCCTCCTAAAGGCAAGAGTTCCATAGGGACAAGTGAATGTAGTCTTTTCTTGGTCCTCTGGTGTGATGGCAATTTGATTGTACCTCGAATACCCATAAAAAAACAATAGAATGCTTTACCGACCAATTGATCCAACATTTGGTCGATGAAAGGTAGAGGAAAATGGTCCTTATTCGTAGCTTTGTTGAGCTTTCTATAGTCCATACATATCCTCCATCCAGTAATAGTGCGAGTGGGTAATAGCTTATTATCCTCATTAGTAACCACAGTCATGCCTCCTTTCTTCGGAACACACTAGACATGGCTCACCCATGAGCTATTAGAGATAGGGTAAATCGCTCCAACATCAAGCCATTTCAGAATTTCTTTCATCACCACTTTCTTCATAACAGGGTTGAGTATTTGTTGTGGTTCAATTGAATTGTTGTGGAAATCTTCAAGCAAAATCTTGTGCATGTAGATCGTGGGACTAATGCCCTTCAAGTCAGCCATCGTCCAACCAATTACATTCTTATGCTGCATCAAAACACTTAACAAACTTTGCTATTGATTAGCCGTAAGGTTAGCAGAAATAATCACCGGTAAAGTCACATCGCTACCTAAGTAAACATATTTAAGATGCCCTGGCAAAGTATTAAGCTCTAAAGTTAGTGCATGCAATAATGAAGGCTTAGGAGGAATAAATTCATCAAAATTCAAAGGTTCAAAATTCATACATGATCTAGCTTGTAGTAAGCTAGATTGCTCCTCCAAAATTGAAAAGTCGTCGGACTCCACTAAGCTTTCATCATCCACCAAATATTCTTTTTCTTCTAGCTGAATAAAATTGTTCTGGAAAAGATGTTAAGTCTCTTCCTCAATCACTGAGTTCAATTCAGAAATGCCTTGGTATTCTTCAGTGTCATCAACATATTTGAGCATTTGAAACACATTGACAGTCACACACTGATCAGCCACTCTCATGGTGAGTTCACCTTTTTCACAGTCGATCAATATACATCCAGTGGCTAGGAAAGGTCTTCCAGAATATTCGGTGCCTTGGCATCAACTACGTAGTCCAGAATTAAGAAGTTGACTGGAAACACAAACTTATCCACCCTTACAATGACATCCTCGACTCTCCCTTCAGGTTTCACATGGGATCTATTGGCAAGTTGTAAAATAACCGAGGTGGGTCTTGCATCTCCTATGTGAAGCTTCAAGAATATAGATTTCGACATTAAGTTGACACTTGAACCAAGATCACATAGTGCCTTTCCAACGAAATTAGCTCCAATCGAACAAGGAATTATGAAGCTGCCCGGATCATTTCGCTTTGGCGGTAACTTACTCATTGAAGAATAAAATTCTGTTGCCGTGGAAACAATCTCTACTTTCCTCCTCTTGGTACATATTTCCTTCTGAAATTTGGCATACATCGGCATCTTTTCAATAGCTTCCAAGAGAGGTACATTGATATGGAGCTGATCAAGAATGTCAACGAACTTCTTGAACTAAACTTCATCATTATGCTTCTTCAATCTTTGCGGGAAGGGTGGTGAAAGTCTATCTTCCTTAACTGTAGTAGTAAGAATTGCTTTTGCCTTGGCATCAGAATCTGGAACCTTAGTAGAATCCTCCTCCTTATCCTTCTCAGAAATACTATCATCATGTAATTCAGCTTCACCATTGTCATTAGTGGGAGTAGAGTCATCATGTTGTGCCCCACTAGCTTTAACTTGTTGATTTATTTGTGTTCCACTCCTAAGAGTTAACATATTGTAATGCTCTTTTCCATGCCCTTTAGTGACTTCAGTATCACTTGGAAATAGTCCTTGTTGTTGCTGTTGCAATGCCGTAGCAATCTAACCAACTTGACCTTCCAAAGCCCTCAGAGACGAGCTATGGATTTGAAGTAAGGCGCCTTGACTATGAAGTAAAGCTCCTTGATTCTTAATTGAAGTAGAATGGTCTTGCAGCATTGTCTTCGTAGTAGATATGAATTCTTGAATTGTAGCTTCCAAGTAACTCATGCTTGCTGAAGTTGAAGCTCTTTTGTTAGTATTATGCCATAGCATAACATTCTGGTAACCTTGAGGATCATTATTGTAATTTTACTACCGAGTAGGTTGACTAGCATTGTAGGCTCCTTGATTTCCCCATGAGAAATTGGGGTGCTGACGCCATGGCTCATTTGTTAGAGTAAGGATTGTTGTTGCCTCAATTGAAATTACTCACAAAGTTGATGGACTCATGGTTGCTCGGGCATTCGCTCTCGTGATGATTGCCTTGGCATAACAGACATGCCAAGCTAGTTGCTTTCACTTCCTTTACCTCAATAGAACATTGTATGTTTTTCAGCATATTGGTGATAGTTGAGAGTTGAGCGGACACCGAATCTTTGGTATCTAACTCAAATGCTCCAGGTGCTCTCCTCCCACTCCCAAGTCTTGAGGAAGGAAACTGATAATTATTATTAGCAATTTTGTCCAAGATAGTAAACGCCTCAGTAGGTGATTTATCCAACAATGTCCCATTTTCCGTGGCATCCAGTAACATCCTTGTGGGTGCATTGACTCCATTATAGAACATGACTACTTGAGTCCAATCGTGAAAACCATGATTTGAACACTTTCAAAGCAAACTCTTATAACGATCCCAACACTCATACATGGATTCGTCGTCGCCCTGGCGAAAAGATGATATGTCATTCCTTAGCTGAGTATTCATGTTTGGTGGGTTGTACCTCAATAAGAAACTCTTGCAAAGATCGGCCCATGATTCCATCGAACCGGCTGGTACAACACTCAACTAAGACCTTGCTCAGTCATGCAATGAATACGTGAACAACTTTAACTTCAGAAAATCCTCATGCACTCCCTCTTGGCGAAAAGAATCACAAACTTCCAGAAAAATATGAATATGTTGCCTGACATCTTCATTTGGCATACCCACAAACTCCCCAATAGAATTCAACATGTTGAACATGACTTGTTTCAGCTCGAAATGTGCATCTTGAATATCGGGTGCGACAATCCCAGGATTTAGATCATCCAGCATCGGATTTAAGTGATCTCGAATAACACAAGGCCTTCCAGCAGGTTCAACATTATTTAATGCCGCAGCATTCTGATTTCCATCATCCTAACCAATGCCTTGGTTTCTAATCTGATACATATTTCCTAGAGCGCGTTGAGCACGTCTCCTTTGTATAAAGAGTCTTTCAATCTCAGGTTCTATTGGTTCTAAAGGCTCTTTAGAATTTCTTCTAGGCATACACTAAATAAACCTGAAAATGATAAAACAAAAATATAAAGTAAACTATACACAAATAAAAATGCAAAACAAAATAAAATGCTCTCGCAAAACTAAATAACTTCAGGCTGCCAATCCCTGGCAACGGCGATAAAAACTTGTCCGCGTGTATGAGTACTATAAAAATATACACAAATAATATGCAATTATACACAATCGCTCAAGTAATACAATGATGAGTGAGTATCGTCTCCACAGGGATTGGGTGAAATTACAAAAGTCTAACCAAAGCTAAGCACTAATCTATCTATGTATAGTTAGTCTTTATATATAAAAATGTCACGGTAAATAAAAATGTGTATGCTGATGGATGTAGATGAATGTTCTGATGGTGTAGTAGATGGAAATGTAGTGGCAAGATAAGATGTTTAGTGTTGAAAATGGTGTAATGTCGAGGCAATGAAAGATGGTAAATAAACAGTAAATAAACAACAAAATAAAATGAAAAGAAGATAATCCTCACGCGACAAGCTTCCAATGGAATGAATGCTAGGGATTGATCTAAGGATTCTAAACTTATCTCTCATGCATATTTAAGCTATCTAATCTTTACTTGCTCGACAGGGCTTTCCTAAAATGTTCTCAAAGGAACCTAACATAATAGGATGCCAAGGCATCTGCTCTCACTCAACGATGTTGGCCAGCCTACCCTATTGATAAAGACACCCTTTTTAGTCTTTGAAATCCTATCCTAGTCTCTCCCGAGATCTAAAGGATTAGGTTATAATATCCCTAGGCTGGTTTAAAGCCCCTTGAAAATACTATAACCCATTGCTTATGAGGATCTTGTCTTGCGGTTCTCTTGAGGTGTAATATATAATAAAAAATTTAGGGGTAATGATGAGCTTTTTGGGTGCAAAATACCCCTCATACCCCTAGAATCACATGTAGTGTGTGAACCTTATCCTCCAGGTGGTAGTAGTCCCATAGCAGCTCTGGCAGGCGGTTACAGCAATCATTTCACGTGTAGAGCCAGCTGTATCTTTTTGTCATTTTCTGCGCCAAAAATGCCAAGGCATTTCAATCTGCTTCAGCAACGTGTGATGTTGCTGCATTACTTCCCATCTAGTCCTTTTTTCTTGCTATTCCCTACACACCACAGACAAACTGCACCTTTCCTTCAAGCCGCATCATTAAGAAATAAAATAGCAATACCACCACAAATGCAACTATATGAAACTATAAGAACCTAAAATGCCTAAAAATGAGCTTTTAAACAAACAATAACTTAAGTGAAAAAGGCCTTAAAAGTAGCCTTTTTAGGAAGTTAACACAAGGTTATCACAAAAGATACTCTATAATTTGGTCTTGAACTTGCAGTACGTTTTACCATGATTTGTTATCTTACAAACCAGACATGGAGGAAACTTTCCACTTTCGCCACTAATAAAGGAACAAGGAACTTTCCCTTGGAACCTTCAAGTTTCTTCCCAAAGTTGTTGAACTTTTCTCCTTTTTGAACATCAAGGAAAACACCTTCACTTACCACATTTGCTTGCAAAGACACTCTTTGTTATTGTTCTTCTAATTTACTAAAAAGATTAGCAATGGTCAATCTTAACATGTCACAAGATTCCTTAATAGCTAAAATTTTCACTTCGAACCTTTGTGGAACACTAACCATGACTTTCTCCACTATATTTTCATCTGGAAAGTCTTTACAATAAAGACGAATTTCATTTACAATGTTCATCAACCTCTTTGAAAATATTTGATGAAATCGTTCTCATTCATTTACTACATAGAAAACTATGGTATACCAAGAGCTTTGTTTTCTTTACTCTATGACCCCTTCATAAGTTTCTTTAATTACACTAATCATGACTTTCTTCACCACCTTTTCATTTGGAAAGTCCGGAAATTTGTATTCTCTACTCTATCACCTTCTTCATAAAGTTTATTTGAGTTTATTCTATACATTCTTAAGTGTTTCGAGATTCGTAACATCAGTAAAAATATGGGCTGCCAACCCAAAATGAATACACGTTAGAGCTCTATCATTCTTCAACATTTCTTCATCATGAGCTCCAAGTTGAGCAAGAGTACGATTTTTTAACTATATTTTGATATAACAAATTAAGGCAAAATGTTTTTGGACTTAAATTGAATTTATTCAAAGTTTTCAAAAATAATTCAAAGTCTATTTAACTTGGAATTGAGCACAAAATACTTTTCTGGACAAGAAGTTCCGATATTGTTCTTACAGTATCAATACCTCATGAACAATATCGATACTATTCATATGGTATCGATACCAAATGTAAGGGAATTATCGATACTCACTAGGTAGTATTGATACTACCAGCATTGCTCAAATTCCAAAATGCAAAAAATGGTACCGATACCCAAAGGAGTAGCGATACTACTTTACATAATAGTATTAATACCGTATTCTTAGTATCAATACCATTTTACCCAATGGGTAGTAACAACTAGTTTTATTTAAAAATAACAAAGGTAGTATCGATATGGATACCCTCTATACTGGGCAATTTATTTTTACAAAGGAAATATCCCCAAGGACTCCAAATTACTCCCAACAGCTAGAAACAGCCACAAACACATTTCGATATATGAAGACAAGTTCAAGAAACTTGAAGAAGGTTAGAACACCTATTGAATCAATCAAACACAATAGAAAAGCTTTTCACTCTTTATTCTTATTCTCTTATAAAAAAATTATTTTGAGTTTTTTTGTAAATGCCTTCCTTTTTAGAGGTTTTATTTGTTTACATCTTTTTCTTTGTAAAGGGGTTTTAGTTCTAGCTGAGCCTTTGAAAAGCTAGGGAGTTTTGTAAAGGTTATGTCTTTGTCCTCAAAAAAGAAAGAACAAATTAGAGGATTTGTTAGAAAATCCTAAGTGAGGGTTAAGTAGTGTATGTAGACTTAGTTGAGAAGTCCAACCACTACAAATCGCTGTGCAAAATTATGTATATTTTCTTTCTCCTTACTCCATAATTAATTTTTCCAAATTTAACCACTTGTACATTTTTTCGGTTGTATAAATTGAGCTTAAAAAATCCCGACAATTGGTATCAGATCTTGATTCATTAGAAGGTTTAACCACTTTGAGACGACCCTCAAAGAAGCTCTACTAATTCTAGATGCATCCGATAAGGTGGCTTCGACCTCCAGCTCATTCTACATCGAAGACTCTCCGGTCAACAAGCCACCTTACTTCAATAGAGCAAATTATGCCTATTGGAAGAATAGGATGATGCTCTTCATTCAATCCAATGATCTATGAGCTTGGAACTCAATCATGAAGGGTTATTCCACTCCACCCTGTGAGATGGATGATTGGAGTGATGGAGAGAAGAAGTTCCAACTCAATGCTAAGGCTATGCACATTCTCTTTTGTGCATTAGGCCCGAATGAATATGGAAAAGTCTCCTCTTAGTACAATGCCAAGGAGATATGGGACAAGCTCCAAGTCACTCATGAAGGAACCGATGAAGTGAGGGAAACCAATATAAGTCTTCTTAAACATAGATATGAGAATTTCAAGATGAAACTCGATGAAAACATCAACGCTATGAAGGATAGATTTTCCCTTATTGTCAACGGTCTCAATGGATTTGGAGAAGCAATCCCTAATGAGAAGCTTATGAGGAAGATGATTTACACTCTTCCAAAGTCTTAGTAATCGAAGAAGACGACGATCATTGAGGCTAAGAATCTAAAGTCTCCTACTCTTGATGAGCTTATAGATTCTCTTTTCACTCATGAGTTAATGGTGAAGGAAGAGGAAGAAGATGAAGAGAAGAAAATAAGAAAAATAAAGAAGTAGTCATTGCCTTCAAATCCACCGATGATAGCAATAAAGATTTAAGTGAAGATGTGGATGCAGACGATGATGAAGAAGTAGAGATGGCCAAACTCTTCAAAAGATTCAAGAGATTAATAACTTTTAAGAGATTCATGACTTCTAAGGAAGTGAAGCATGAATCGAGCAAAAAAGAAGAGTCCCCCCATTGTGCTTCAATTTTCAAAGAGTAGGGCATGTCAAGTATGAATGTCCCCTCCTAAAAAAAAGGGATCAAGCAATAAAAAGGCATTTATGGCAGCTTGGAGTGATGAAGATGACTCCAATGATGAAAATGAAGTAGTCAACCTATGCCTCATTGACATCAGAGAAGATTCAATGGTAACTTCTAACTCAAATGAATTAGATTCTTATTCTTTTGATGAGTTACAAGTTTCTTACAATGAGTTGTATTTGGAATTAAAGACAATGAATTCCAAATATAATAAATCAATTTCAAAACTTAGAGTTGAAAATGATTTGATTTTGAAAGCAAGCATTGATTTTCAAAAACAAAATGAATCTTTGAAAAATGATTTAGAGCTTTCAAAAGTCAAAATTAATGATTTAGAAAAAGAAAATTTTGATTTTAAAGTTAAGCTTGAGAGCTTAACAAAAGAAAAAGAATTAATTTCTAAAAAGAACTCGTTATGTTTAAAAAATGAAAAATGCTCACATTACCATTTTCATGGACATTTGGAACATACTTATCCTTTGAAGAAAGTAAATATTTTAAAATTAGACAAGTATTGGTTCACAAGGGAACAATGGGTATTAAAACTAACGTCCAAGGATCCAAAGCAATTTGGATACCAAAATCTACTTAAATGTCTCTTGTAGGTGTGTGGGAGCAATAGTGATGAAATTGAAGATATTCAAATGTTCTAGCCACACTTGAAAAGGAATGGGTAACCACTAAGCTTAAAAGCTTTTTGACTTTGAATAATTAGTTGCTCATTTAGTTTATGCATGCATGAGTTTTGAACTAAAATGGTTTTATGTTAATTTTCTATTTCATGTATGTTAAAAGAAATTTACGATGAACATTTAAAGTTTTAATGATTTTTTATAATTTTTAGTTCATCATAATAAATTTTGGTCAAAATTTGTTTTGAATACAAACGATATATCTCTAACAATTGATATTAAATTTTTAAATGTTTTAATCTCACAATTTTTAATTTTTGACCTAAAATTTAAATGTTTCTGCATGTGGTTTAAAATGCAAATGATATCCCTCTAACAATTGATATCAATTTTTTTAAATGCATATCATTTTTGAATAACTTTATGCAGATGCACTTAATTTCAACAATTGGTATTGCATAAAGTATTTTAGACTTGGATATATTGAATTTCATGTGCTGCTAACATGTTTGTTATTCTTTGTTGAAATTCAATTTTGTTTAAGTGTCAAGCTTTTAAAGTCAAATTTTGTTAGGAATGCTATTTTTGAAGGGGAGCTTTAATTTTTCAAATGATTTTATGTCAAATTTAACACTTACTCTCTAATGTTATTTTTGAACTTTGAAGTTGAATTATTTTTTATAACAAAAAGGAGGAGAAGTATGAGTTTGAAAAATTCAATTTCTCAATAAAAAAGGGGAGTTGAACATTTTCCAGCGATTGACATCTTTTTCATTAAATATTTTATTAAGGGGGGTTTTTCCAAAAACAATTTTTCAAATGTTTTGTTATATATCAAAAAGGGGGAGATTGTTGAGCTATATTTTGATATAACATATTAAGTCAAAAATGTTTTTGGACTTAAATTGAATTTATTAAAAGTTTTTAAAAATAATTCAAAGTCCATTTAACTTGGAATTGAGAACAAAATGCTTTTCTGGACAAGAAGTATCGATATTGTTCTTATAGTATCGATACCGGGAGCTTTAATTTTTCAAATGATTTTATGTCAAATTTAACACTTAATCTCCAATGTTATTTTTTAACTTTGAAGTTGAATTATTTTTTATAACAAAAAGGAGGAGAAGTATGAGTTTGAAAAATTCAATTTCTCAATAAAAAAGGGGAGTTGAACATTTTCCAGCAATTGACATCTTTTTCATTAAATATTTTATTAAGGGGGAGTTTTTCCAAAAACAAATTTTCAAATGGTTTGCTATATCAAAAAGGGGGAGATTGTTGAGTTATATTTTGATATAACAAATTAAAGAAAAAATGGTTTTGGACTTAAATTGAATTTATTCAAAGTCCATTTAACTTGGAATTGAGCACAAAATGCTTTTCTGGACAAGAAGTATCAATATTGTTCTTACAGTATCGATACCTCGTGAACAATATTGATAATGTTCATATGGTATCGATACCAAAGGTAAAGGAAGTATCAATACTCACTAGGTAGTATCAATACTACCAGGATTGCTCAAATTCCAGAATGTAAAAATGGTACTGATACCCAATGGGGGTACCAATACTACTTTACATAGTAGTATCGATACTCCCTATAGCAGTACCGATACCCTTTGTATTGGGCATTTTATTTTTGCAGAGAAAACATCCCAACGGCTCCAAATTACTCCCAATGGCTAGTAACGACCATAAACTCATTCCAACATATAAATACAAGTTTAAGAAACTTGAAGAAGGGTTAGAATACCTATCTCACCAATCAATCAGAAGAGAAGAGCTTTTCACTCTATATTCATATTCTCTTGTAAATATTTTGTTCTTGTGAGTTTTATTTTGTAATCACCTTCCTTTTTATATGTTTTATTTGTTTACATATTTTTCCTTGTAAAGGGGTTTTGGTTCTAGATGAGCCTTTGAAAAGCCAGGGAGTTTTGTAAAGGTTATCTTTTTCTCCTTGAAAAAGAAATAACAAATTAGAGGATTTGTTGGAAAATCCTAAGTGAGGAGCTTAGGTAGTGTAAGTAGACTTAGCTGAGAAGTCAAACCACTATAAATCGTTGTGCAAAATTATCTATCTTTTCTTTCTTCTTACTCCCTAAACAATTTTTCCAAATTCACCCCTTATATATTTTTTGGTTATTCAAATTAAGCTTAAAAAATCCCAACATATTTGGTCTCAATTCTGGTGGATCTTTATTAGTTTTTACAACTCTACATAAGCCAATATACTATAAATAGACTTTCATCTTAATCGCCCAAATATGGTAATGAGTTTCAATGAACACTAGAACGTGTGTTGAGGGGAGCTTTCAAAGAAGCCAATTTTTAAAGTACTAAAAACTTGAATTCTTAAAGTTTATTAACCACTCACTAACAAAAATGGAAAATGGAGACTTACAACCCTTAAGAAAATCGCTCTGATGCCACTATTAATATTAAGCCAAGAAAACAAGCTTTAAAGCAAAAAAAAGAGAGGAAGAACATAAAACAAAGTGAGATAGTACAAAAGATCAAAGCAAGATTGAAAAAACATGGAGAGGCTACAAATTATGCATTCAACAATTCTAATAATGTAATTTTTATACATGATTACAAAGAAAAACATGACTGAAAAGAAAATTACATATTTTAAGTGTAAAGTCAACACTTAAAACAAACTCAAAAAATTAGCCAATAAACGACATTACAATTGTCTTACAAAACATATTTGATTTCCAATATTTGAATCAATACTATAACAAAGTTTTCAAGTCCCATGTTACCTTGTAATAGGAGTAGCAAACCATGAAAACTCAAAATCCAAAATTTTCCTTGTTGAACTCTTCTTCTTCCATCAAACTTGTCATTCTTCATCTGTATGTCATTCTTTTGTTTCTTTCAAAAGACTTTTAACTATTACAATAATGATTTCGGCAACAAAAATATACTGATTCTCTTTAGCTACAACATCTTGAGTGACTTTGTCAACATTCAAATCAAGGAGTTTACGAGGCTCCTTATTCTGTCTCTAGTCTTCCTTGTCCAAGCCTTTCTCATCCTCATGTTAGCTAGAATCCTCCTCATCTACCTCCATGATATTAACCTCCTCAAAATTTTAGCATCATTCTCTTTGTCGGCAGGTGTGTCATCAATATTATCATCATTCATCAATAGTCTTCTCATCACACCTTCATCATCATTGCCTAACTCGTTATCAATGTTGGTCGAAATATTCTCATCATCATCCATGGTAGTTGGGCTATGTACTTCAAGACTTAACTTGGGAAAGTAAGAAACATGGTAACAACCTTTGCAAATTTCTTTTACAATGTCTTCCTAATAACTTTGTCCCTCTCTTGAGCATACTCCCAATAAGAGACTTGAGTGTGGTGCGTTTGAGGCTGATTTTATAAGGGTTGGCTCAGAATAGGTTCCCCTTTTTGAAAGTCAAAAGGGGCATTATGACAAGTGAAAATAGTCTTTTATTGGTCTTCAAGTACAATTTCTATATGATTATAACCACTATAAACATCAAGAAAGCAATATAATGATTTCTCAGCAAGCCTATCCAACTTTTAGCCAGTAAATGATAATGAAAAATTATCCTTTCTTGTGGTTTTTTTTTCAACTTCCTAGAGTCTATAAAAATACGCCAACCAGTCGAGGTGCGAGTAGAAACTAACATGTTTTTTCATTTTAAACAACAGTGATGCCACCCTTGTTTGACATGGCTTGAACCAGACTCACCTAATTATTGTGCGAAATGGGGTAGATGATTCCAACATATAACCACTTGATGACTTCTTTTCTAAAAACTTCTTTCATAATATAGTTCAAACTCCTTTGTTTCTCAACACATTTGTTATTTAGATCATCTAGTAATATCATGTGCATGAAAAAGGTTATTTGATGTCAGCAATGGTCCAAGCAATTACTTTCTTATAATGCATCAAAACATCTAGCAAATTTTTCTCCTATTCTGCATCGAGCTTTACTGCAACAATAACAAGAAGAGTCTTGTTTTCTCCCAATAAATGCAACTTCAAATGATCAGGAAAAGGTTTTATTTAAAGGGTGGGCACTCTTCGATTAAAGGGCGATGAACTTGTATAGGTCCATTTAGCATATCCAATGACTCAAAATGTTGAAAATAATTCCCTTGAACCTCATTTATTTTATCTTGTTCCTTTTATTCCTCTATTTTCACAACATTACTAGCAATATTGTTAATGTTGTGCCACTCATTCCATTATTCCTGGATAAAAATAAAGAATGTTAATAAAGTGACACTCGACATTGTCATCCTCATATGAAACACTATTCAAAACATTAAAAATGAAATGTTCATCATTAAAGTGTATAATAAGTTTTCCCTTTTCGACATCAATCAAGGCTCGACCTGTAGCAAGGCATGGTCAACGAAATATAATTGGGACATCCTTATCAGCTTCACAGTCTAATATAATGAAATTGGTGGGAATAATGAACTTATCCACTTGAACTAACATGTTATCAACTATGCCATTAGGATGTACAATACAACAATCGACAAGTTAAAGTGTCATAGTGATAGGTATTACTCCTCCACTTTCAAATTTCCTAAAGATGGAAAAAGGCATTGATTAATGCTAGAACCTAGATCACATAATGCTCTACCTACAAATTGATAATCGATAATGAAAGGAATAGTAAAACTCCCTAAATCTTTTAATTTTGGTGGCATTCTACTTGTAACCATAGCACTACATCATAAACTGAGTGTAACAGTTTCAAATTCTCCAAGTTTTCTTTTCTTTGAAAGCACATCCTTCATGAATTTAATATATTTCAAAATTTTCTCCAATGCACCAATCAATGGAATGTTGATTATCAATTGCTTAAGCATATCAATGAAATTCTAAAATTATTGGTCCTCATTGGTCTTCTTAAATCGTTGAGGAAATGATTGTGGAGGTCTTGATTTTTTCAAACATGGCAATGGGGGTGGAATTATCAGTAGCAATCATGTTGGCATTGTAGCTGGAAATGTCTCAGAACTACTACATTTTCCTACATCCTTTTCTGTGACATCCACAATAGGTGTCTCAGTATCTCATCCTTGTTCATTGGTTCATCATTCGGTTCTCTAAGGCAGAGCCCACTACGTGTTGTGATGGCTTGTCAATCCTCATTGTATTGAGCTTTTCCATGCGCTATAAGAACTATAGTGTCACTTCAAAATGCCAATTATGGTCTATTGCTTTAAGCTTTAGCCAACTTCTCGTTTGATTCTCCAATCCTCAACGATGTAGACTGGCTTTGAATCAACATTTCATTTCTCGAGTTGTACTCCAATAGTATAGAATCAAGTGTTGATGATTTGGAATCTTGATTAGAGGACTACCTTTGATAGCTTTTCCGGTTGTGACATTGTTGTGAATGCAATGCCTAATGATGTGACTAATGTTGTGGCATCATTTTCTACTGAGTATATTATTGTTGTGATTGATAATATTATTGCATATTCCCAATGTTTGATTGGAATACCATGTTGGGGTTAGCTACACTAAGAAATCTCCAAGACAAGTTGGGATGATTTTAGTAGTTTGGATTGTATTTGTTCTCATGGGCATTGGTATTGTCATTGCTATTGTAATTCCTTACAAAATAAACAAACTCAGACTTCTTTGGACGTTCCTTAAAATTATGATTATATCCACAATAAACACAAGAAACTATATATGCAGTCTTTTCATCATACATACCCCCAGGCTTTTTCATAATTTTCATCATTTTAGTTAATTTCGTAACTTTTGTGGTCAATGTGTTGATATCATCGTTGTCCTATGTCACAACATTGTGTCTACTCGACACTATCCTTGTATTGATATATTGGTAATCATTATTGGATATTTTCTCCAAGATTTCAAAGGATCTGTTGTAAGTCTTATCCAGTGTTGTTCCATTGGCCGAAGTGCCAACAACTGTACTTGTTTGTAGATTAAATCAATTGTATAGCATTTTCATTTGTGCCCAATGCTGGAAACCATGCATCAGGCATTTGCGCAACAAATCTTTGAAATGTTCCCCAGTTTCGTAAAGGTTATCGTCGTCCATTTTCTTGAATGATGTGAGATAATTCCTTAATTTAGCATTCATGTTGGGAGGGTTGAAACGTAGAAAAAAAACTTTTTCAGTGAGTTCATTCCATAATGCTATAGCACTAGGTGGCAATGAATTAAGCCACACATTGGCTTTGTCATGAACAAAGTAAATAAACATTTTCAACTTCATGGATTTCTCTAGAACTTATTGATGTACAAAATAATCACACACTTCTACGAATGCTCTTAAGTGTTCTCTAGGATCCTCAGTAAATGACATATTATACTACCCTATCGATTGCAACATCTAAAACATCACTGGCTTCAACTCAAGTAGGTAGCATTAATGGCATGTCACATAATTCCATAATTCAAATCGTCTAAGGTTGGCACAATATGCTCTTGGATTGGCCTATTATGATCATCGATGTTGTAGAAATTTGGTGGTAAATTATCTTAACCATTCAGTAATGGTGGTAAACCATTGTTATCAGTATCATGTTGAGTCAAATTTGGTTGATGTTAATTAATTTGTCTACGAATTTGAAATGTTCCTTCAATTTTAGGATCAAAAGTTCTAAATCTTGATTGTTAGTGCGGGTCATGCACCAGTAATACTATTATAAAAAGAAGGTACCTACAAATTTAAAGTAAAAAAGTTAGTGAAAACAAAAGAAAAAGAACTCGAATGCAATATCACTACTCTCAACAATGGAACCAAAAACATGATGCTATCAATGTTACTATTTCATTAAATGGAAGAATATGAATCCATTAAGTAATAAAATGGAAGAATGATACAATTAGAATCGTCAAATCAGAAAGATATAAATTGAAATAAAGTAGTGGCAGGTTTATAGCAATGATATTAAAATTAAGAGAAAAATGTTAGGGACTGTAATAGCAATCAAGGGACCCCAATCAGACCAATAAACCTTTTATGTTGTTGTCAAATGGTAGCTTTCAACATGATCACGATGTAACAATACATTTATATTTAATGAATTAATCAACTAATGAACCCTTTTACGTAGTTAAACACATAAACAAATAGATTTAATTCTCAATAAATCCACAAATTAACTATTGACAACACAATAACAACCGGTTTCATAAATTTCTTTATGCTACATCATTTTGACAATGACCAATGTTGCAAGAAAGGTAGTATGCAAACTTAAAAATTTATATTTCTAAAAAGAACCCAAGATTAAACACACATAATAGTTATTTTTATTTCTAAAAATAACTTTTAAAAGCTCCAGCAACAAAAATTTACTGTAAAAACAAAATCATAATGTAAAATATTTAATCAAATACCTTGAGTTTAAATCCAAATAATAACATTATAAAATTAAAATATTCAACTTAGACAAATAAGTATTGTAACATCCCAAAGATGGTAAATAATATTATTTTTGAACTAGTTAATAATTTATATATATTGTGAGATTGAATTTGAATTATGAGATGAAGAGTTAATTTTAAGAATTTATTTTGTAGAAGATTATTGACTAAATTTCCATAAAGGAATTTCACATCTCAAAAGTGAGAACAAGGGAAGAGTTGGACTCTTTAATGAGTTAATCATCCCCAAAACTTACAAGATATTTTTGCTTTGGTGGATATGGACCATTATATTGGATAGAGTTTTCCATCTTTAACTTATACCATTAAATCTAAATAAAATGTGTGGTTATTGTTTCATTAGAAAATAGGTTTATATGTGTAGATAAAAGAGATGGAGATGAGATAAAAAGAGTTATCATCTTCTTCCATAAGCCCCAACGTTAGTTAGAGAGACAATATAAAGTGTTTACATTTTCTTCATTTCATTAGTTTCTAGTTATATTTGAGGCTAGCTTGTTAGAGAGAAAAGTGTTTATTTTCTCATTTCCTTCAAGATGAGTAAAAGAATAAGGATATTGAATGGTTTTGTTTAAACCCTAAGTTTGTCCATGATAATTCTAGTGAGAAAGATTAGGGTTTTGAGAAATTTTGATTGAATAAAGTGTGATGAATGACTCTCTTCCACCTCCAAGGTTGTATTCTTTTGAGGCAAGTGAATAAATCAATCTATGGGATAAATACCAAGGTGCTTGTGTCCATGGAAAAAGGTTCTAAAGCTCGGATAAAGTCAGTGAGGCGAAGTTAGGATATTAAGGTGATTATCCCCCAAACATCATATTGTTTCATGTTATTCATTATCTTGATCCCTTGTGCTTCATGTTTCATACTTGATTTAACATTCGGGTAGTAATTCTTAAGAGCTTATTTTGACAATAAATTGATTGAGTAGAACTATTAGGAGCATGTGTAATTTACCTTATTATATGTTAACTTTGACGGGTGTAAGTCTATGATAGGTTCAATGTTGGAGTTATGAGTTAAATTTGACTGTTGTAAGTCAATGATAGGTTTATTGTTGGCATCATGTGTTAAATTTAACTAGTGTAAGTGTGTGATAGGTTGCTGGAATTATGTGTTAAATTTGACTTTGTAAGTCTGTCATAGGTTCAATGCTTGAATTATGTATTAAATTTGATTGGTGCACTACAAAAAATTAGGTTTTAGCGGCATTTTTCATTTATATAGCGGCGTTTTTAAGCACCTCTAAAATCCTTTGTAGCTCAAAAATAAATATCGCAAAAAGCGCTACTAAAACAAATGCTACAAAAGGTAACGATGTTTGTAATTACAAACGCCGCTAAATGTTATGATATTTAGTTGCATTTTTTCCAAATGCCTCTATTTATCTTTTCTTTCTGTGGTGTTTTCCCCAAAAATGCCGCTAAATGTTCTTATATATAGTAGTGTCGTTTGTTCCCAAAAACACCGCTAAATGTTGTGTCATATAATGGCGTTTGTGATTGTAAAACGCCGCTAGTGACTATGTATATAGTGGCATTTTCTGTATAAATGCCGCAAATGATCTAGAACTTTAATGGTATTTTAAAAAAATCCAGTATTGACCACCTATTTTGTGGCATTTTTTATACAAACACCGCGAATTAAAATTAAATTTTAAAATGTTGTTTTCTACTATTTTTGTCACCCAAATTTAACCTGTAGCATTATCCAATAAACTTGACATTTGTAACAAGAAACTTGAAATTCATAATAATAAATCAAAGTTTACATTAACGCAAAATATAATGCAATTCAACATTGTTAACTAGAATAAACAATAATAACGCCTAAGATGGTAGACTCTGGGGTTGATTTTTTCGTATCATTTGCATCATATCTTGAAATTGATTTTGAAAGTCTGCACATTTTTCTGATATGTTGTTTCTCTCTCTACTTCCCTTCCTTAATTTTCGACTCTATTTCGATATTCGTCTCTTACCCTTGACAAATCCATCCAACTCTTATCCATTTCGTATTTCTAGATTATCAATTTCAAATATTGATTTTTAATATATTATAGAGAAATTAAGCAACTAAACATAAGCATTACATTTAATTTCACAATTAAGAACATATCACAAACTAAAACTCACAACCAATATATCAAATAATTATCAAAGAAATTATGACAAAAATTAATTCTTTGTCTTGGCTCAAAATTAAATGTGTTGTGGTAAATGAAACCCAATACAAAAGTATACTATTGGTATGCTGTGTGTAAACTAATTACCATCTCTCTCACATGTTCTCTTCTCTCATCATTCTGAATAATTCATTTTTACATAAGGATGGAAAATGACAATCCTCTCATTTTCTTTCATCCTAAGCACATTCAAGGTTTATTTTCTTTCCATGTTTCCACTACCTCATTTTTTCTTTCCATTCATTGCTTGATAATACAGTTAAAAATGAGGGGAAACAAAATAAAACTTAGAAAATTACATAATCTTGAACTAGCATGCATTTGCCTCACATTTTCTCTTTTCTTTCCAAAATGAAATAATTTGTTTATACACATGAGGATGGAAAAGACCATCCATTCATTTTCTTTCCACTCACTTTTCCTTCTACCAACCACACTACACTCAAAATTTATTTTGAAATACTTTTTTTCACTTGAAGTATTTCTTTATTCTAACTCCCAATTGGGAAATAAGTTATCCAAGACATTTGACATTCCTCAAATCTTAAATATCATGTATTCGTAAAAACTAGTTAAATTCTAAGGAAACCCGACTTATTCTTAAAGTGCACATCATTGTCTTAAAGAAAGAAACAGAAACATAATAAGATCAAGAAAAGGAATGGGAGATAAACCTTCTTTAATGCCATGACAAAAGGGTAATTTTTTGAAAGAAATAGAGACACTCGAGGTGTTTGTTATAAAAGATCCATTTAAGATTGCACATAAGCAGGATTGACAACCAAATTACCACCATCTGCAAAAATGTGGACATTTTTCCCTTGGTGCCCATATATATGTCTCTGTACTTAGTGGTGACAATTTAAAATAAAATTTACATGGTAATGAAAAAATAATGATTAAACCTTAATGCCTTTACAAACAAGTTACCAATAATCTAAATATTCTTACTATGGATATAAAATAATAATAGCAAAAAATAATCACCAAGATAAAGCCTTTGCTAACAAGTTGGTTAGCTTCCATAGATCATATACAAGAGTACTCTATCAAGAAATAAAAAAACTTCTTATTATTATCAAATCCAATATCAACAACTTCTTATATTTCAAACAAAATAATCACAGTACCCATGGGTAAACAAAAACAAGTTCCTTGTCATTTCCATAACATAATCAAATCCATAAATATTAAAAAAGGAAAATTTAGCAAGGAAGTAGCGATTTTAGATTCAGATTTCTTACTGAAGCAAAATTTATGAAGAAATCAACATCCCCCTGGATTTAAAAGGGGAAGAAACGAAAACAACAAGATCAAAATTAAGCACATCAAATACAGATCTTCCCATTTTCCTTTCTCATTCGAATTTCATTCTTGGTCACCATGTAGATGAGATGAAATCACAAAGCATTTTTATGTTTGATCAAATTATTAAGATCAATAACATTTTAAAAAGAAATTGAATTCATTAAATAAGCGAGTGAGAAGAAATAGGTAAAAACTAGATTGGAGGAGATGACGACAGAGAGGTGACCGCGAGAGAGAAGGTTGGAGAGAAACTTGGAGGTGCCAGACGCTATTTGATGATGATCGAATGGCTGAGAAGAAGTGCCCTCAATTGGAGAAGAAGAAAAATATGGGTTTGGGTAAATGGCGAGTGTCAACACACATTTTCGTCCTACTAGGATTCAAACTCCTAAAAATAGGATAAAATTTTGCTAGGATTCAAACTCTTAAAAATAGGATAGAGTTCTACTAAGATTTAAATTCCTAAAGATAGGATCCACAAGCACTATAAATAGCCATTGTAATCACCATTGTAACACACGATTTACACACAAAACATAGAGGAAAGCACGGGAAGATACAAAGGCAAAACTATTGTAAAGGATTCGAATTAAAGGAGGGGAAGGCTTTTTAAAAAATCTATATTAGTCCCTTTATTATATGGTATTTTATTCATATTTTTTTATTCATGTTATTATTATTTATGTATATATATATATTAAATTATTTTCATTTATTTTTTACTATATTTTATTATTATATATATATATTTCTAATATTTTACTATAAGTCTAATATACATATATATTGTAATTATCTTTATCTAGTCGTATATTTTATACTTTTAATAGTTTATTTATATACCTATTATTAAATATATATATTCTTAATTATTTTTATTTGATTTCTTTATTTATGTAATATCTTATAACTTATATATTTATATTTGTTATTATTTTAGTTTTTATTCATTATTATTATATTATTATTTTTTTAAAAAAAAAACCTTGTGTCTTTATAGTATCATTATTAAACATTATATTATATACTACTAACCTAGAGGGACCATTTTTTTTGTCTATTCTTACTAAAGCCCCCCACTTTCGGTGAATTGGAGGGTAGCTTTTATATTTTAAGTATTTGGTGTATATATAGCTTATTTATTTTATCAATACTTTGATATATATATTTATATTTTTTCCTTTTTTCAAATATTACTATATATAATTATTACTTTACTATTTTTTTACTTATTATTTATTTTTCCCTTGTATCTATTTGTTTTTTACCTATTATCTAACATATTTCTTGATTCTTTTTAAAGGATATTTTCAAATCAATCAAGGGTAAGTAATTAGGATCGAAACTTTACCTTTAATTTAATTTGTTATTTTTCTTAATTAAGACAACTGGAAATTACGTAGTACCGAAAGGGCGGTTCAAGGGTGCTAATCATTCTTTGACCGTAACCGACTCCCGAGCCCGACATATTTATGGTAAGATGCAGATCAGGTAAGAAATAGGGTATCCGATCAACCCATTTATTTTTAAATAAATGATCGGTGGCGACTCAAATCCACATTTTTTTAAGTCGAAGCCCAATTCCGGGGCCCAACTGAAAGACGGTTGCGACAGCTTGGCGACTCCACTGGGGACACAGGTAAGTGAGTCAGGCTAAGGTAATTTCCAGTTATCTTTTTAATGAAAAAGGTAAGTTTAAATTTTAAGGTAATATTTCGATCCTTATTACTTACTTTTGATTATATTTTCGAGTAAATAGTTGTACTGACCGTTTTATAATGATTTCAGCCCTTAAAGATTTTTCATCCAAAGGCTCTATAACCGAGCTCCGAACCCATTTTAAGTGGGGGTGAAAGCGACGCCTTCGTGTGAATTTATTCATCGTATGGGCCTAGCAAGTAACCTTCGGGATTCATATACCTTATGCCTTCGTGTGAATTATTCTCCGTATGGGCATAAGGGAATGTTTACTCTCGAGTTTAACTTAGTCCACAGAAGCCTGTGATGGGTTTAGGACTAGGGGTCTGGTAAGCCCAAGGGGGCACAGGCAAGGAGAACTCGAGTACCTTTTTTTAGAACCTAAACCCGGAGACTACAAGGAATTAGGGCCCACCCCAAAACCTCATTTTAAACCCTAGGATGCCGAAATTATTTTTTGCTTTACTTTCTGTTCAAAACATGTGACCTAGAAATTTATGCGGTTAGGACTTGTTCAAAATCGACTTGCGAGATAGAGATCATGTCCGAGTAGGAATAATAAGCATGTGGGGTAGATATCATGTGGGGTAGGACTTTTATTTTCATTATTATCTTTACCTTGCTAACTATTTTCATTTTTTTCCTCTCTTTTATTTTATTTCCATCATCTGCATCATTCAAAAGAGGTGTTGATCCACCAAAAAAACATGTTCGTTAACCATAAATAATCTGCATTAATGGACAAAGGTGTTGGAATACAAGAGACTAAGAACCCTGAGGTACGACTATGGTCTGAGAAGACTCAGAAAGAAAAGGGAGACAACCTTCAAGAAAGCTATGTGTCAGAGCTGGTTAGCTACGCATCTATCAGCCTAAAACAGAACAATGTGCAGGAGCTTCAAGATATCTGGGACAGTTGGAAGAATGATCGGAAACAGAAGTTCAGCCAACGGTACGGTGACATTGCACTTTTACTTCGCGTTAGGATTGATGAGCCCTTGATTAGAGCCATGGTCCAATTCTGGAATCCGGGATACAGTTGTATCACTTTTAACTGGGAGGACATGGTGCCTACTATTGAAGAATACACCACACTGCTACACTGTGAAAACATCAAACTAGGGCGAGTCTACATTAAGCCCACCAAAAGTCAGCCTTTCAAGAGTACACTGGCTAGAGTCGCGGGAGTAGACAAGAAATGGGTAATTGATCGGACTCAGCACTGAGGCAGAGGATAAAAGAACTTGAGGCTGAGCGCTATCAGTGGAAGCTGGATGCCGATTCTCAGAAAGATAAAGCAAACAAATTGGAAAAGGAACAGGAAAGAGTCTGTTTCGAGCTCGAAGACTTAAGAAAGGGGTATCAAGATGCTATCAAAGATAACTCCAAGTTGAAAATGTCCTCCGAGTACTGGAAAGACGAAGCTCACAGCCTGAAAAGAAAGTTTGAGGGGCCTGATAAGAGAGCCTGGAAGGAAAAGATGAAGATTGCTCAGAGGCGCTTAGCAGACAGTCAACATCAAAACCAACGCTTGAGAATCCAGATGACTGATCTGGAGAAACAGCATGAGAGAGATGGCAAAACAATAGGTGAGTTAGAAGCTATCATAGATGGATTCAAAAAGCAAGCAGCCGAGCTTCAGATAGTGCCCTTTGATGGAGGTCTACAGTCGCGTTTCCGTTGGGAGCAAGCACAACAAAGGGTGAAGGCCAGAGACGCAGCCATCCGAGACTTCCTAGATCAAGTACATAAGGTAGCCCATCATCTTCATGGCCTGGCAAGGGAAGTCAGAGTGGTTCGACAAGGTATTCAACCAGTAACGGGTGAAGACAGAAGACTTGTCAATCTACTAGAAGCTATTCGGGGTTTAGAGGATTTAATCCGAGTGTACCTTTGATTGTTTTTATGTCTCTTACAAGATAAGATATTTTTGTCTGAATAAAGATTATTTATAATAATGAACACTTTTTCTGGATCAGTGCCTCTAAGCTGCATACATCATGCATTGCATATTTTGCATTCTATATCTCATGTTTATTTCTATATTTTCCATGTTTTTACATTCGTATTAACAAACAGAACATGTCTCAGAAAGCGAAAGAGAAAACATCAAGTCTACCACTACAGACATTAAATACGCATCATCCGCATAATACCCGAGCAAAGAAGAGACAAATGGAGGCCAGAATGGAAAAACTCGAGGAGAACATGACGAGACTGCAAAAAGAATTGGAAGACAGGTTGGTTCAAAATAGTCAAAGCACCCTGGAGTCCATCAAGAAGAACCAGGAGTCATTGGTCGATCAAATTGTTGCCAAGTTATCTGGATTACAGCAAGCTAGTGTAGTAGAGGGAGGTTCCTCCGGAGGGGTAATCATATTACCAGCCCCACAGGTGGTTATCTCACCCGAGATCATACCAACACCACAAGAGAACTCTTCTGCTGTCAAAAGAAAAGCACCATCTGTTGTAAAGGTGCAAACTTCCACAATTAATCCTGATAATCGTCCAGATGATTACGGTATCCCGGATTTCGATGAAGATGACAAAGAGAAGAAGATAGAAGAGAAGATCAGGATGCTAGAAGATCGAATGAAGTTGGTACAGGGGGATCATGACTATTATGGAGTGGACGCAAGAGAGCTGAGCCTAGTTCCAGATTTGGTGCTTCCGCCAAAATTTAAAGTTCCTGAGTTTGAAAAATTTGATGGAAACAGCTGTCCATCTTCCCATATCACTATGTTCTGTCAGAAGATGACAGGATATGGAGGGAATGACCAACTCCTGATCCACTGTTTTCAGGAAAGCCTGTCTGGTTCTGCTATCCGTTGGTACAACCAGCTCAGCCGAACTCATATCAAAACATGGAAAGACTTAGCCAAGTCCTTCCTGGAACAATACAAGCATATCAACGATATGAGACCAGACCGAGTTATGCTACAAAGCCTGGAGAAAAAGCACAATGAAAGTTTTCGACAATACGTACAGCGTTGGAGGGATTTTTCTGTCCAAGTTCATCCACCCTTGGATGAAAATGAAACTAAAAAGCTGTTTTTACAGACCTTGAAGGCACCTTACTTCGGGCACCTGGTGGCAATTACATCGGGAACTTTCTCAGATCTAGTTATGGCTGGTGAGATGATCGAGCTAGCTATAAAACAAGGAAAAATTGAGGGAGATATCAATAATGTCAGTACCTACAACGCCAACAAAGGTGTTACGGTCTCAAGTCCAAAAACTCCAATGACATGAGGAGTTACTCCCAACGCTAGTTGAGAAAAATCTTGTGACTCTAGTTCAATCCAAACCTAGAGAGGCCCCATATCCTGAAGGTCATGATATTAACACCGTATGCAGCTATCATATTGGGAGCTCAGGGCACACCACTGAGAATTGTGGGGCATTGAAATGTAAGGTCAAAGATATGATCGATTCAGGGGCATTCACTTTCAATATGTAATGGGGCATTCTGATCGAGAGTCATATGGGGCATCCATTAGGAATTTTGTTGCATTATCAAGTATATCATCTTGTTTGAACTTGTTTTTCTTTCGTACTTCTTATGCGTGAACATTTTTAAGTCACTTGACGTTTAAACATTTTAAATAAAATACTTCCTTCTTAGGAGATGAGCAAATTTTAATCTTGAATTCCTTGAATATCACCTCAATTAAAAACTGTTTAATAATTGAGGTTGTAAATATTTGACAAATGACAAGATTGAACCCTGCAAAACAAAGACCCCTTGGTCCTAATTTAAAAAGATACATCAGACTCATATTTTCTCTACCGAGCTAAGTTTTCTCTTCTCATGAAGAGTCCATCCAAGGTTTGGTATTCATACACGTATTAAGAGCGAACAGAATAGGGCAACTAGCACATGAGATTGCAAAACTAATTGGTTTATACCCTTGTTTATGATGTTCAGGGATGATAATGATATTCACAGATGGAATAGTCGAGTAAGCAAATCTAGTTTAGGTCAGTTGTTTGGAAATTGAACTCTAAAGATGAGATCCCTTGACTTTTAAAAACACCTAGACTATAACAGGTTCTTCTCGACAATCTTAAGAAATTAAATCCGTAAAGCTGAGCTATTCCACTAAGGCAATTGGTTATAGAGGAAACTCGAAAGCCCTGGCTTTATGAATAGATTATGTTCAAACTATGACACTGCTCGGACACTTGGCAATTCGATGTTTGCTCCACTGCTTTTGTCAGGCCAAAGACTTTGTGATGAGACGAACCCTTCAGTGATTTGTCCCTCTAAAGCTGAGCTATTCCACTAAGGCAATTGGTTATAGAGGAAACTCGAAAGCCCTGGCTTTATGAATAGATTACATTCAAATCATGACATTGCTCAGACACTTGGCAATTCGGTGTTTGCTCCACTGCTTTTGTCAGGTCAAAGACTTTGTGATGAGATGAACCCTTCAGTTAAACCTGATAAAAGTGATTATAAGCTGTCCCTCTAAAGCAATTGGTTGAACGCCCCGACTTTATGGATTCGGCTAGCCAGACAATGGAAAAATAAATCAAATTCATCAAAAAATAAATTTTCGGTAATAATAGACTAAGGGAGTTGAGAAACAACTATTATAGTCAAATTCACACGAGCACTCAAGAATTTCATTTTTTAGACCGATATTTCTGCACTACCTTTCTTAGAATAGCTTACGAAACTTGAACAAATGGAAGATTTCATAGAACTGACACAGAAGTGTTCTGAAAGGTCTAGTCATTGATTATGCTAGTTGTGTCATTTTGTTCGCCTCTGATCAAAATACCAAATTAAGAAAGAGGGGCATGCCATGATCATCACGATAACCAAATCGATGAAACAAACCCACCTCTAGACCAACTTTTCGATCTTGATATTTGTCATAGATTTGTAGCTATCAAAGATTAAAAGAGTGTTTGATTCTTTTGATATCCAATGAACTCATGTTTTATGATTTGCTTCAATTGTGAAACCTAGAAAGAGGTAACTTTTTCAAAAGTTCTTTTTGATATTTTTCAAAATTTTGAAAATTCGAAAGAAGAAAAGCATTTTCAAACAAGATAAGTTCTCTGGAAGCATATCTTGGAATTCAACAAATATCGCTCTGAAGCTCAAGATCGAAACAGAGGCAAAGGAAACCATCTATGGGGCAAAATTTGATAAGGGAAGGAAAAATTGTCTTGAGGTCTGCAAGAGTACACCCTGGTGGAAATGAAGACAAATTAAGTCAGAATGAAGACTGCACATGCAGCCATTCCCCTCACATCTCAACATATACATCAACACGTACATACATGACGCATGAAATTTGCATCTTTGAATTCATCATCATGAGCAATAAAAACCTTGATTTTTTCTCCCTTGAGGGCAAATTCAACAGCAAATAAATTTCATTTGGGCATACATCAAGCATACATCATCAGGATAGTTACATCCATATACATTTTATAGATCTTTCAGGAGAATATGAGATTAAAAGCCAACTCGACAGATTGAAAGATCGACATTCATCTCCAGATTCAAAATTTCCAATATAAACTTTGTCTCACTTAAGACAGTCTCATTTAATGCAGATGATTATCTCTGTTGAAAACATTTTGATATTTCGATATAACAAATTAACTTAAATGAATTTTAAGATTTTCCAAAATGATTTTCTAAGTATATTCGATATAATTATTCGAATATCAAAACATTACTCAAAATATTTCAAAAATCATTTTTAATCCTTACTTAAGTGTAAAATTAAGTTTTAATCTTAAAACAATTTCAAAATAAACTTTCAAAATATTTCGAACCATTTCAAAGCCAAAAATTCCAGATTGCTTAGAGGCAACCGATTCCCCCCCAAGGGGGTACCGATTCCCCCCTGAAGGGTTTGGCTCCGAGATTTCCAGAATGCTCGGAGGGAACTGATTCCCCCATAGGGGGTACCGATTCCCCCTGTTCAACGGTCGAAATATTTGAATTTTACACTTAGGGAACCGATTCCCCCCACGCTCCAAACTGTTTTATTAATTGTTTTCACACTAAAACGGCTATATGATCTTCACTAATCATCCCCCAACGTTCAGAAGAGATTCAAGGTGTATTTAAACAAGTTCTGAAGCCCTTGATCAACAAGAAATCATAGAGAAAGAAGAGAGAAAGCATCAAACACCAAGTTTGTGCAAATCAAGCCAATTTTCCTTTCAATATTCATTTTTGCTTTCAAGAACACCATTTGTGCTCATTTGTAATTATCTTTGAGTGTTTTTTTCTTGTTATAGAATTGTGCAAACATCTTACCTTGTGAGGTTTTCTTGTAAGTTTGCAAATTTGTAATATTCTCTTTGGGAAAAAGAGTGTTCTCAAGAGTTGGGGTATACTCTTGAGGGATTTTGTAAGGTTATCTCTTTGGCCTCAAAAGAAAGAACAAATTAGTGAATTTGTTGGAAAATCCTTAGTGTTGATAGCTAAGGTAGTGGACGTAGACTTTGTTTGAGAAAGTCGAACAACTGTAAATTGCTGTGCAATTACTTTCAATTTTTCTGCAAAAGCTTCCACGAAATTTTTAAATTGCCAATTCACCCCCCTCTTGGCCGATTCCGTCGATCGATTAACTCAACAATTGGCATCAGAGCCTAACTCATTTGAAGGTTTAATCGCCTCTTGAGTCGATTTGGGAAGATTTATATCAATTATTAAAGTCATCAATGGCCTCCGCTTCAAACTTCGACTCCGGTCTCGATTCGATGCCCGTCAACAAGCCTCCTTTCTTCAATGGAGCTAACTATGCCTATTGGAATAATAGAATGATGTACTTCATTCAAGCAAGTGACATGGGAGCATGGAATGCTGTAGAAGAAGGATACATCAAACCTCTCACTCATCCAAGGTTGTGGAGTGAAAGAGAGACAAGAATGTTCCAGCTCAACTCCAAAGCCATCCATATTATTTTTTGTGCTCTTGGACCAGATGAATACAGAAGAGTTTCATCGTGTACAACCGCTAAAGAAATATGGGACAAGCTTCAAGTCACACATGAAGGTACAAATGAGGTAAAGAAATCAAAAATTAGTATTCTAACGCATAGCTATGAAAATTTCAGGATGAAACCAAATGAAGACATCAAAGCTATGACGGATAGATTTTCAACGATTGTCAATGGTCTCAAATCATATGGAGAGATCATCTCAAATGAAAAGCTTGTGAGGAAGTTAGTCTACTCCCTCCCAAAATCATGGCAATCAAAGAAGACGGCAATCATCGAGTCTAAGGACCTATCGTCCTTAACTCTTGAAGAACTTATCGGTTCACTCCTCACTCATGAGATGATGCTTGAAGATGAGGTGGACCTTGATAAAGTTGAAGAGACACCAAAGGAAAAGGAAAAAAAAATATTGGAGTTGCTCTCAGATCCACAAAAGATGAGAGTGATTCTAATAATGATGATGATGATGAGGAAATGGCATTGTTTGCCAAACGGTTCAGAAAAATGATGAGACCTTACCAAGGAAGAAAATTCAAACGAAACGAAGGTCTCAAGAATGAACCAAAAGAGAAGGACCCAATCATTTTCTATGAATGCAAAAAGCCGGGGCATGTCAAATATGATTGCCCACAATTGAAGAAAAAAGGTCAATCAAAGAATAAGCACAAGGCTCATGTGGCTACATGGAGCGATGAAGAAAGTTCCGATGAAGAGGAATAAGAAGTAGCAAACTTGTGCTTGATGGCATTCGGGGAAGATTCTAAGGTAACCTCTAACTCATCCGATTTTGATGATTTATCTTATGATGAGTTATTTGAGGAGTACAATGGGTTGGCTTCGGATTATGAGAAATTGTTTTTAAAATATAAAAATGATGTTTCAAAATTGAAAAATGAAAATAAACTCATATCAAAAACCAACAACGATCTTGAAAGTAAAATCAAAGATTTGCAAATCAAACTAGAAGAGTTTGAAAAGAAAAATTTAGATTTGCAAAATTTACTTTCAAAGATCAATGATGATCATCAAAAGAAAATTGATGATCTTAAAACTTCTTTTGATAAAGTTGGAACAAAACATTTTGAAAAAGGTGGAAATTCAAAATCCAACTTTGTTAGAAAAAGTTTTAGAAACTACAATCATAGAGGTCCCCAAAGAACCTCTAATGGAAAAATCATTAGAAGTATGTGGGTTCCTAAAGAACTCGTTACTACTAAAGATAAAAATATCCTACACAAATGGATACCTAAGGGGACTAGGATTTTGGAAACTAATGAATATGGACCCAAAAGAATTTGGGTACCAAAAATCAAAAATTAATCTATATTTGTAGGGAAAGGAGCATTGCTACAAGGCACGGGAAACAAATTCAAATTCATGGTACCTTGATAGTGGATGCTCAAGACATATGACCGGAGACAAAAGCCGGTTCATTGAGCTTAATGCCAAAAATGGAGGAGAAGTGACTTTTGGGGACAATTAAAAAGTTCACATTGAAGGTATTGGTACAATAGGTAATACCTCTTCCATACAAATTAAGAATGTTTTATATGTGAATGGATTAAAGCATAATCTATTGAGTATTAGTCAATTATGCGATAAAGGATTCAATGTCTTATTTGAAATTAATGGTTGTAAAGTCATTGACATTGCATCTAATCGGATTATGCTTATTGGTCATAAAATAGGAAACATTTACATGGTGCATTTAGATTCTATTGATATGACTAATTTATGCCTAGTTGCTAAGGATGAGCATGATAGTTGGTTATGGCATAGGAGACTAGGTCATGCTAGTATGAGTGTTTTGCAATGGTTAATTCAAGGAGACTTAGTAAGAGGGTTGCCTAAGCTTAAATTTGATAATGATAAAATCTGTGATGCTTGTGCTAAAGGAAAACAAAAACGAGTTTCTTTTAAATCTATTAATGATGTATCAACTAGTAGAGTATTACAATTGATCCATTTAGATCTTTTTGGGTCAACTAGAACTACTAGCTTGGGAGGAAAACAATATGCATTTGTCTTGGTAGATGACTATTCTAGATACACTTGGGTTCTATTCTTAAGTACTAAGAGAGAAGCATTAGAAAATTTCATCACATTTTCAAAAATAATCCAAAATGAAAAAGGTTACTCTATCACTAGTGTTAGAAGTGATCATGGAACTGAATTCAAAAATCTTGGATTTATTGAGTTTTGTAATTCTAATGGTATTAGCCATAATTTTTCAGCACCTAGAACCCCTCAACAAAATGGAGTTGTTGAGAGGAAAAATCGAACTTTAGAAGAAATGGCTAGAACCATGCTTTGTGAAAATAATTTGCCAAAATATTTTTGGGCGGAAGCCACAAATACCGCTTGTTATGTTGTAAATCGAGTAATGATTAGGCCAATTTTAAAGAAAACTCCATATGAAATTCTCAAAAATAAAAAAGCATAACATTAGCTATTTTCATCCTTTTGGATGTAAATGTTTTGTTTTAAACAACGGTAAAGAAAACCTTGGAAAATTTGATGCTAAAAGTGATGAAGGAATTTTTCTGGGTTATTCCTTAAATTATAAAGCTTATCGTGTATTTAATAAAAGAACTTTAGTTGTAGAAGAGTCTATACATGTTGTTTCGATGATAATCCCCTTCCGAGGAAGGATTGTAGAAGAGTCTTACATGTTGTTTCGATGATATCCCCTTCCGAGGAAGGATTCTTCTGTTAATGATGATGTAGGTATTATACAAGCAATGACGTTAGACATGACGTTGGAGATCATCATCAAAGGAGAAACAAAAGAGGAGGAAACTCATGATCCCTCGAGAATTCAACCAGTGAAGAAAGGGAAGTATCTTTCCAAGAGAGTATAAATATGTCAAGGATGGTGAAATTATAGGTGATCCATCAAAAGGGTAACTACTCGATCTTCTCTTAGAAATATCTGTAATTATGTTGCATTTATTTCATGCATAGAGCCTAAGAACATCAAAGAAGCATTAAAATATGAACATTGGATTATGGCTATGCAAGAAGAATTAAATCAATTTGAGAGAAGTAAATTATGGACATTATTGAAAGGCCTAGTAATAAATCTACTGTAGGTACTAGATGGGTTTTTAGAAATAAACTTGATGAAAGTGGTAATATAGTGAGGTAACAAGGCTAGACTTGTTGCTCAGGCTATACTCAAGAAGAAGGCATAGACTATGATGAAACATACGCTCCCGTAGCTAGGATGGAAGCAATTAGAATGTTATTAGCATTTGCATGTTCAATGAATTTAAATTATATCAAATGGATGTAAAGTGCATTTTTAAATGGTTTTATAAAGAAGAAGTGTACGTGGAACAACCTCCAGGTTTGAAGATTCAAATTTTCCGACTCATGTTTTAAAATTGACAAAAGCTCTTTATGGTTTAAAACAAGCTCCTAGAGCTTGGTATGAAAGATTGTCAAATTTTTTAATTGAAAAGGTTTTTTAAAAGGAAAGGTTGACACTACATTGTTTTTAAAGAGAAAAGGTAAAGATTTATTAGTATTCAAATTTATGTTGATGATATAATATTGGTTCTACTAATGATGTTCTTGCCAAGAATTTTCTAAGCTAATGCAAAGTGAGTTGAGATGAGCATGATGGGGAGCTCTCATTTTTCTTGGGACTCCAAATCAAGCAAAGAAAAGATGACATCTTCATTAATCAAGCTAAGTACGTCAAAGATATGCTCAAGAAGTTTGGACTGGAAAATGGGAAACCTCATAACACTCCATGAGCTCTTCAACAAAGCTTGACTTAGATGAAGGAGTAAATGTGTGGATGTTAAATTATATAGATCCATGATTGGCTCATTGCTTTATCTAACCGCAAGTAGACCGGATATATGTTTAGTGTTTGCTTGTGTGCTAGGTTTCAATCATGTCCTAAAGAATCACATTTACTAGCTGTTAAGAGAATCTTTAGATACCTTAAGGACACTCCTAGTTTAGGACTTTGGTATCCTAGAGACTCTAGCTTTAGCTTGCATGCCTTTTCTGATGCGGATTATGGAGGATGCAAATTAGATAGGAAAAGCACCTCCGATACTTGCCAATTCCTTGGAAATATGTTGATTTCTTGGTTTTCAAAGAAACAAATTGTGTTGCATTATCTACCACTGAAGCGGAATACATTTCAGGTAGTTGTTGTGCACAAGTTTTAGGATGAAACAACAACTTTTTGATTATGGAATTGAAGTAGGTACCATTCCTATCAAGTGTGACAATACTAGTGCTATTTGTCTCACTAAAATCCCATCCAACACTCTAGAACTAAGCACATTGAAATAAGACATCACTTCATTAGAGACCATGTCACTAAGGAAGATGTAGTTTTAGAATATGTTGATACTTTGCATTAATTAGCGGATATCTTTACAAAACCCTTAGACAAGGAAAGGTTTTGGACACTTAGAAGAGAATTAGGTTTAACTAACCTATCTTCACTTAGTGTTTAAAATAATTTAGCACTTTTAATAAATACTGAAAAATGCTTATAATAATAATTTTTGATTGCATTCTTGCTATTAGTTAGGGGGAGTTTATGATTATTTGTGAAAATTAATTTTATGTTCAATTAATGTTTAAAGATTAATTTAATTGTTTGAACATAATTATTTTTCAATATATGAGTTGCCTATACCACTAGAGAAGATTAATTTAGCATTTTATGTGCTTAAAAGTCAGATTTTAGCATTTTGGTGCAGAGGGAATCGATCCCCCCATGAGGGAACCGATTCCCCCTTTGAAGGGGAACCGATTCCCCCCACAAGGGAATCGATACCCCCTGGGGTTCTGTTAAATCGGGCAGAACAACCCCAAAAAACCCAAAACCCTCCTTTTCTTCTTCTTCTGCCGTTCTTCACCTCTAAATCTCTCAAATCTCCATTTTGCCTCAAATCAACGATGTTAATCGGAATTTGCTTCAAATATCATCTTCTAAACCTGTTGGAATCATTAAAATCGTGCAAACAACATCAAAATCCCCTCAATCTTCATCTTTCAAGGTAAATTTTTCTAAACTCTCTATTACATTGATTTTGAACATAGGATTAGTTTTAATTAGTTCTAGGTTAAAATAGTGATCGGGCATTGATTGTTTAGTGATTAAAAACTAGATGTTACAACTAATTTCATCAAAAACACAAGAATTTTCCAAAATTTTTTAAATTTTGGAAATAAAAAAAAAACAAAAAAAATTGTTAATTTTCAAATTATTGTGTTTTGATTAAATTATGTTGTTGTTATAAAAACTATACATATATTGTTTCTCAAAACCATATTTTTAAAGTTTTTCAAAAACTTTGCCTATTAGGATTGATGAACCTTGAAATATTGAGGACTCATTTGAGTTTTGGGATTAATTGAATTGCATACATTTGTTTTTAAAATTGCAGGTTATCAATTCTATTCCGATTTCCTAAACCATGTCCAATCCTAAACGTGCTAGGTCTTCATCTCCGACAACCAAATCCACCTCCAAATCCTCCACCTATTCCAATTTCTAATCCTAATCCTATTGATCCTAATTTGACTATCCAAAATTCGTGTTTCAATCATCCTGGTCCTAGAAACCATCGTTTTTGGTATTATCAATATTTCCACTCTTACAAAATCCGGGCAGAACGTATTCCTTCTCGTCAAGCTATGTTAGCTATCAATTTTAAATATCTTCCTCTTTTACAAGAGTGGAAATTTGATAAACTCTTTGTCCTTGAACCCATCGTTTACCATCAACTTGTTCGTATTTTCTATTCTAATGCCGTTTGTGTTAAAGACCAAACTGAAACCGAAACCATAGGAATTCATTCCTACCTTCTAGGACAATTCTTATATATTGACTCGGCTTACATAGCCAATACATTCGGATTAGATAATGAAGGGATTTCAAATGAAAAATAGGTTTTAGGATCTCGTTATAAAGGGATAGTGCAAGTGTTATAGACCTTCATGAACGTTTTCTTCATCTAATGATTTCTTGGTGGTTTCGACCATCTGGAGGTCATTATTCTACTCTTAGAGCCTTAGATCTTTGGTGGTTACATTGTTTCGAAAATAATATTAAAATCAACCTACCTCAGATTATTTTTGCTGAAATTGTTGAAACCGTAAATCTTGTTCCTAATAAAAAACTTTGTTCATCTCTTGTTTACGGTTGTATTTTGAGTAATCTGTTTTCCAAAGCTGGGCTTAGAGTCAGTCTAGATGTTGTTTTTCCTCTTAAGAAACAATTAACCTTCTTCCTTAATGAGAGCGGGATGGAAGGAGGAACCGGGGAATGGGTTCGATCTTCTCTCCGGGAGCTAGTTCTTCACGAGCTCCACCCGAAGCTGACGAAGATCTCGAGCTTGAGAAACTAATGCGAGACATCGATAAAGCTGAAGCTGAACCTGAGCAGGCCGAGGAGCAGCCCGAAGAGCAAGCACAACAATCGACTCAAATGCCTCCATATTTTCAATCTTTTATGGAGACATTTGATTACCGATATGCGACCATGGATTCGCGCTTTATTTCTATAGAGTCTCATTTATCCACAATGGGAGCTCAACAATTAGAAATTCTTCGGGAAATGCGTGCAAACAATGAAGCAACCAACGCACGTATTAATGACCTCACTATCGAAATGGCCGCTATGCGAGCTCGTTTTCCTCCTCCCGATCCTCCTACGGATGTTTGATTCTATGTGTTAATTTGTTTTCCAAACTTATTGTTTTAACATTTTGAATATTTTGGAATGTTTGATTTTGTGGATTGTTGGATTTTGGATTTATGGATAGTGTGAACTTATATGTTTGGTGTGTTTTATTCGTTATTGCATCATTTACATCATTATTAGCAATATGACCAATTTTGCCATATCACATTATTTATGAATATTGATTACGGAACTAATGGCTAACGTTTCTCTTAATTGTGATCTTAGCAGCTTATGCATACATATACCTAATCAATTGGCTTAATATTTTTCATGTTCATTTGAATCTTTTTGATTTAACAAAAAGGGGGAGAAGTGTGTTTTAAGTGTGTGTTTTTAAAAATAATAAATGGGAGAAGTGTTAAATTAAGGGGGAGTAAAACTTGATTTCAAAATCTTAAAAATTACTAAAATGTTTTGTTATATCAAAAAGGGGGAGATTGTTGAAAACATTTTGATATTTCGATAAAAATTAAGTTAAATGAATTTTAAGATTTTCCAAAATGATTTTCTAAGTATATTCGATATAATTATTCGAATATCAAAACATTACTCAAAATATTTCAAAAATCATTTTTAATCCTTACTTAAGTGTAAAATTAAGTTTTAATCTCAAAACAATTTCAAAATAAACATTCAAAATATTTCGAACCATTTCAAAGCCAAAAATTCCAGATTGCTCAGAGGGAACCGATTCCCCCCCCAAGGGGGTACTGATTCCCCCCCTGAAGGGTTTGGCTCCGAGATTTCTAGAATGCTCAGAGGGAACCGATTCCCCCATAGGGGGTACCGATTCCCCCCTGTTCAACGGTCGAAATATTTGAATTTTACACTTAGGGAACCGATTCCCCATAGGGGGTACCGATTCCCCCCACGCTCCAAACTGTTTTATTAATTGTTTTCACACTAAAACGGCTATATGATCTTCACTAATCATCCCCAACGTTCAGAAGAGATTCAAGGTGTATTTAAACAAGTTCTGAAGCCCTTGATCAACAAGAAATCATAGAGAAACAAGAGAGAAAGCATCAAACACCAAGTTTGTGCAAATCAAGCCAATTTTCCTTTCAATATTCATTTTTGCTTTCAAGAACACCATTTGTGCTCATTTGTAATTATATTTGAGTGTTTTTCCTTGTTCTAGAATTGTGCAAACATCTTACCTTGTGAGGTTTTCTTGTAAGTTTGCAAATTTGTAATCTTCTCTTTGGGAAAAAGAGTGTTCTCAAGAGTTGGGGTATACTCTTGAGGGATTTTGTAAGGTTATCTCTTTGGCCTCAAAAGAAAGAACAAATTAGTGAATTTGTTGGAAAATCCTTAGTGTGGATAGCTAAGGTAGTGGACGTAGACTTTGTTTGAGAAAGTCGAACCACTGTAAATCGCTGTGCAATTACTTTCAATTTTTATGCAAAAGCTTCCACGAAATTTTTAAATTGCCAATTCACCCCCCTCTTGGCCGATTCCGTCGATCGATTAACTCAACAATCTCACTCAAATTTGTTTTTCTTAAAACATACTTTGTCTCACTTGAGACTGTTTTTCTCGAAAGAAGATTTATTTCACTCAAGATTGTTTTTCTTAAAACAAGATTTGTCTCTCTTGAGACCGTTTTCACTCGAAAGAAGGCATTTCATTTCACTCATGGTTGTTTTTTTAAGAAGATTTTATCTTGCTTGAGATTGTTTCCCTCGAAACAGAAAATTTTGTCTCCCTTGAGACAGTTTCTCTTGAAAACATTTCCCTTGAAATTAATTTTTTCTCTCCTTAGATAGTTTCCCTCGAAACAGAAAATTTTGTCTCCCTTGAGACAGTTTCTCTTGAAACATAAACATTGAAAACATTTCCCTTGAAATGATTTTTTTCTCTCTTGAGATAGTTTCCCTCGAAACAGAAAATTTTGTCTCCCTTGAGACAGTTTCTCTTGAAACATAAACATTGAAAACATTTCCCTTGAAATGAATTTTATCTCCCTTGAGATAGTTTCCCTTGAAACGAATTTTGTCTCCCTTGAGACAGTTTCTCTCCAAAATAAACTTTGAAAACAATTTAACGAAATCTTTGAATATGTTTTCCTTCAAACAAATTTTGTCTCCATTGAGACAGTTTCTCTTGAAACGACATAATTTGCTCGAGAATCGATTTCAACTTCACGACGAAGGATATCTAGCTCGAAGCCAAACATTCGTGATTTCAACTCCACGACGGAGGATATCGTGACACTCGAGACAACACAAGTTCAACTTCACAACGAAGGGACGGCTGGTTGTCAACAAACAACTTCTCAATTTCAGAGCCAATTTCAACTTCACAACGAAGGATATTGGACTCCAGACAATGCAAGTTCAACTTCACGACGAAGGGACCGCTACTTGTCAACAACAACTTCTCAATTTCAGAGCCAATTTCAACTTCACAACGAAGGATATTGGACTTCAGACAACGCAAGTTCAACTTCACGACGAAGGGACCGCTGCTTGTCAACAACAACTTCCCAATCTCAGAGCCAATTTCAACTTGACAAAGAAGGATATTGGACTCCAGACAACGCAAGTTCAACTTCACGACGAAGGGACCGCTGCTTGTCAACAACAACCTCCCAATCTCAGAGCCAATTTTAACTTCACAACGAAGGATATTGGACTCCAGACAACGCAAGTTCAACTCCACGACGAAGGGACCGCTGCTTGTCAACAAAATTTCATTCAGAGTCAATTTCAACTTCACAGCGAAGGATATTGGACTCGAGACAACACAAGTTCAACTTCACAACGAAGGGACGGCTGGTTGTCAACAAACAATTTCCCGGTTCCAGAGCCAATTTCAACTTCACGATGGAGGATATTGGACTCGGAACAATGCTACTTACTTGAATTTCAACTTCACGACGAAGGATATCCAATTCAAAGAAGGATTATCTACCATCAAAATTGTCGAGTTTGACTCCATTCAGCTCGATGACACTTCAATCGCACTACTTTTCGGTTGCAGTCGAGGTTTTCAAGTCGAGAAGATGACCTGGGTTAGCCGTGCCTTAGTGACAAGCAACCATTTTTAAACAACATAGCTTAAGTCAAGAAAAAGCTATCTGTCAATGAAGATTTCTGAGTTCGATTCCGATCCAAGGTCTTTAAACCGAGAAGAAGACCGAAGGGTAACGGGAAGCCACGTGCTGATTCAAATTCAGAACTACGGCTTCAATTTCATATCATTTCAAGATGAACTCGACTTCACGATGGAGGAGTCATCTGTAACTCAATTCGACAGGGAGTTATTGAAACATCAGAGTTAATTTTCAACTCCACTGAACGAAAAATATGTCTTTTAATCTTTGCCCTATCCCCGTTACACGACTATGGGCAAAAAGGGGTAGCTGTCAACACACATTTTCGTCCTACTAGGATTTAAACTCCTAAAAATTGGATAAAATTTTGCTAGGATTCAAACTCCTAAAAATAGGATAGAGTTCTACTAAGATTTAAATTCCTAAAGATAGGATCCACAAGCACTATAAATAGCCATTGTAACTCACCATTGTAACACACGATTTACACACAAAACATAGAGGAAAGCACGGGAAGATACAAAGGCAAAACTATTGTAAAGCATTCGAAAAGGAAATAAAAGGTAGCATTTTCTTTTTTCTTTCTTTTGCATGTGCACGTTATTTTTCTTGAGATTTGGTTCGAATAACCCAAAACGTGGGTTGCGCCGATGATCAAAATGGGTGGGTTTCGAAGTTTCGAACCTAGATCTACCATGAGGCTTATTTTTAAAAACCGGATTGATTTTCGGTTAAAGGAGGGGAAGAGCTTTTTAAAAAATCTATATTAGGCCCTTTATTTATTATATGGATATTTTATTCATTTATTTTTATTATTCATGTTATTATTATTATATGTATATATATATGTATTAAATTATTTTCATTTATTTTTTACTATATTTTATTATTATATATATTTCTTTAATATTTTACTTATAAGTATAATATTACTATATATATTGTAATTATCTTTATCTAGTCGTATATAGTTTTTTATACTTTTAATAGTTTATTTATATACCTATATTAAATATATATATTCTTAATTATTTTTATTTGATTATTTCTTTATTTATGTAATATATCTTATAACTTTATATATTATATTATTTTTATTATTTTTCGTTTTTTTTATTCATTATTATTATATTATATTAAAAAAAACCTTGTGTCTTTATCATTATCATTATTAAACATATATATACTACTAACCTAGAGGACCCATTTTTTTGTCTTATTTCTTACTAAAGCCCCCCACGGTGAATTGGGAGGGTAGCTTTTCTATTTTTAAGTATTTGGTGTATATATATAGCTTATTTATTTTATCAATACTTTGATATATATATATTATTATATTTTTTTTCCTTTTTTCAAATATTACTATATATAATTATTACTTTACTATTTTTTTTACTTATTTATTTTATCTATTTTATTTTTCCCTTGTATCTTATTTGTTTTCTTTACCTTGTTTATCTAACATATTTCTCGATTCTTTTTAAAGGATATTTTCAAATCAATCAAGGGTAAGTAATTAGGATCGAAACTTTACCTTTTAATTTAACTTGTTATTTTTCTTAATTAAGACAACTGGAAATTACGTAGTACCGAAAGGGCGGTTCAAGGGTGCTAATCCTTCCTTGACAGTAACCGACTCCCGAGCCCGACATATTTCTGGTAAGACGCAGATCAGGTAAGAAATAGGGTATCCGATCAACCCATTTATTTTTAAATAAATGATCAGTGGCGACTCCAATACACATTTTTTTAAGTCGAAGCCCAATTTCGGGGCCCAACTGAAAGACGGTTGCGACAACGAGAATGAAAAAATAGGTGAAGGGGAAAAATAAAAAAGGGTTAAAGGGGCACGGGACTTAGAAACTCTAAACTTACAGTGTTTATAAACACAAATACCACTAAAGTACGAGTCTTTAGCGACATTTTTATAAAAATGCCACTAAAGTATGAGTTTATAGTGAAGTTTGTATAAAAAAGCCACAAAAGTACGAGTTTAGAGTGGTGTTTGTCTAAAAACGCCACTAAAGTATCAGTCCTTAGCAGCGTTTGTATACAAACGACGCTAATGTACTGATAAATTGCGACGTTTATTCAAAAAAATGCCATTACAATATGAATCTCTTACAACATTTTTTCAAAAATGCCATTATATATGTGTCTTATTACAACGTTTGTATAAAAACGCCACTAAAGTATGAGCCTTGGCATTTTTTTGCTTTAAACACCACGATATGCATAAAAATAGTGGTGTTTCTATCAAAACGCAAGGAAATTTATTATTTTGTGGCGTTTGTTCTAAAAATGTCGCGATAATAATAAAATTACCAGTGTTTGCTAAAAAAAAAGTCGTTAAAAATGCCGATGTAAACCCATTTTGTTGTAGTGGTGTAAGTTTTTCATATGTTCAGCGTTTGAATTATATGTTAAATTTGATTAGTGTAAGTTTGTGATGAGTTTAGTGTTGGAATTACATATTAAATTTTACTAGTGTAAGTCTATGATGAGATTAATGAATGAATTATGTGTTAAATTTGACTGGTGTAGATAAGTGATGAGTTTAGTTATAGAATTAAATGTGAAATCTGATTAGTCTAAGTTTATGATGAGTTTAGTGTTGGAATTATATGTTAAATTTGACTGGTGTAAGTCTATAATGAGTTTAATGCTAGATTTATATGTTAAATTTGACTGGTATAACTCTAAGATGTGTTCAATGCTGAAATTATGTGATAAATTTCACTAGTATAAGTCGGTAATAAGTTCACTGCTTGAATAATATGTTAAATTTCACTAGTGTAAGTCTATTTAAGTTCAATGCTGAAATTATGTATTTGTCTCACATGTAAATATGTGTTATGAAATTTGCTATGTAAATATGTGGCGTCTATTAATTGGTTATATGTCTAGAATAACAGAAGATAAATGAGTAAAAATACTCGTTTAAGAATAAAAGTGATTGAAAATCTCTCATTGTTAAAATACTAAAATACCCTTAAGCGTTAAATGGATTAATTAGTGAAAGTCTTAAGATAACTTAAAGGTGAGACAAATACAATATTAAGGATATGATCAAAGGAATTAAAGGCTTTAATTCATAAATTACATGGAATAATCCTATAGAAGGAAAATAGTCCTTAGAGGTGAAATAACCAAAATATCCTATTGGTAGTAAATGTCTTATGGAATTTATAAATGATTAAAATATATGTTATGTAATAGATAAATGATTTTCATGTTGCATTACTTGGTGCATGATGATGGGAGAACTTAAGGAAAGTCAACTCGATCTTTATTACGATGATGCAATGATGGTAGAGAGGCTTGAGGTAAGTTATCATGATTATTTCTATTGATGGTTTATTATACCGAGATAAGTGTGTTGCATGCATTCTAATATTGTTATTACCCAAGTAGAATAGTTAGAGATTGTTGGTACAATGGCATGCATAGGGTCGAGCAGCTGCATCTTGGTATCTCAATATCATTCACCTTAGCGAAGAAACTTGGTGACAGTATTGACACTGTGGTGCATTTAGACCTACAGGTTTGTAGAACTTCAATACATTTGGACCTTCAGGTTCATTTACTATAACATAGAGATTTTGTATCAATATGACATTTTAGCTCACATCACTTAGATAGACCCCAGTTAGAGTTTACTTCGGGTGTCCTTAATAATATTTTATGATGATACGTAAATATTGATGATAACATTTATGATATACATGCGCATGCTAGTGTTGATTATATACAAGGTATTGTGCATGATATACAAGTGCTTGCTAGTAATGATTATATACATGATATACATTTACTTGCTACTAATGATTATGTGTATAGTCTTTTACCATGTTGATGGAATGATTAAATATGTTAATTAGACAAGGAAATTTTCAAATAAATGGTTAATGATGAGACTATTATGATGGGAACCTCTTTAATAAATTAAAAATAATATCCTAGATTGGATAATTGCCTTGCCTACTTCATAATAAACTTAGAACCACTAAGATCACAAATATGATAGAATGTTGAAGGTAGTATGATGAGAAAAGACATGATACCCTCTAGACCTTAGGTAAGTATAATTAACCAGACTGATAATGATAAGACTATGATAATCTTATAATAATGGCTTAGGTTCATAAATGGATAGCAAGTTGATTTAATGAGACTCGTGAAATATAGTAGAGTCGATGTGTACTCACTAGGCCTAATAGCTCACTCTTTTAATTATTACCTCTATAGGTTCAGGTTTAGGAATCACGATGGGACAATGATGTTATCAAAGGAGTTTTATTGAGAGTACAAGATTACAACATGAGGGCTTGAGTTGCAATGTAGATATTATAATTTTATTTGAGTATGTTGTAAATTTTTTGTTTATTTTTTTTTGGTTTTTCAAATAAAGGAGGTTAATCTTTTCTCAATGTTTATATTTTTTTATGCTGACATTATTGGTTTTAACTTTTTAAGTAAATTGTATATTTCAAAGTTTTAATTTTTACGATCACTTCGGTGGTACAATGTAACATCATAGATTCAGATTTGATTTCTGGATCGAGTTGATGGTGTTACAAGTATCTTCCCTTATGTAGTAAATAAACTGAAAGAAAATTTGAACCTCAATCGCTCACCGCTGCTATGGTGGCGCTACTTCATGATTGTTGTTATACTCACAACAATGAAATTAAGTGACAATCACTACTTGATTAAAAAATAAAATATGGGAAAAATTTAGGGAAGAATAATCATCCCAAAGGTACCCTCCATATAGAGGATGAAAAATTCAAGTCTTCAACCAATAAGAGATTTCCATAATTTCCTTTAATTTGCACCCAATTTATAGTTGTTATAATAGTTATACATATTCTAGAATATTCAATAACTATCTGGTGACTCAGTCGTTGCTACGGGATTTGCTCAGTATTTCAGTACACCATCTCTCTATAACATAGACTACATCATCAACAAGTCAAAGCATTAGGATAGATATTTGCAGCATAAAACATAAAATTAGCCCAAGTAACAACACTTAACTCCCAAATACAATTAATTGTAAACCATACTAAATTAATCCTAAAAATGTAAGAGTCCAAGCTTAACCTAATTATAAAGGTCCGAAATGATAACTCTTTTGGAGAGTTATCAACAATATCTTCCTTGTCTTCTCTTTTTTCTTCCTTCTCATTTCTTTTCTTCATTCTTCTCCCCTAAGCTTTTAAACCAAGGTGAATGGTAAGATCTTCTTCCATGTCTCCTTTTAACACTAAATTCGTTCTTAAGTTCTCTTACAACATCCTATGTGATTTATAACTCCTTGAATCTCTTGTTGACTAGAGAAATGGGTGTAAAGTGCCCAAGTTTAAGAGAAAGAAGAGAAAGTTAGTATAGCTTGAAAATAAGCTTTATTTTGGTATTCTAACATAAAGGTAGTATATTTATAATCCTTTGTGGTGTTATGACTTCCAAAATCATGATGTTTGATGGGGATTTATGTATTTGAGCATGTTAGAGGTTTTTGTTTGATTTTTCCTTAAGGATTTTTTTTTTTGTAAAGCTTATAATTTTATAGTGTCAAATGATCCTAAATAACTCCTCTAAACTTAAGAACATTTTTTGGGACCAAACTCAGTTGAGTGGGAGGATTTTTTTAGTGATTCCTAAGACTATTTTTTTGGTATTCTAGGTTGGAGTATCGATAATGGATAAAAAATATCAATATCAAATGATATATGTTGATTTCTAGGCATTTTGTTAGGGTACTATTGATATTGCAAGGAGGATTATCGATACTGCTCCTCTTGTATCGATACTAAGGCTATTAGTATCGATAGTAGGAGTAATTTTTGGTACTTTGAAACTATTTTGGTACCGATACTCAATAAAGTATCGACACTTTTCTAGGGAGTATCGGTACTACATGTAGGGTATTGATACAACCCATTTTCGATGGTTAAATATGAATTTGTTAATACCCATAAGAGTAAGGGATGATCCCTAATAGTGGGATTTAGATTCAGAGATGCATAAATGGGTAAAAGTTACAAGAAATACCCTTAGGTGTGTTATAAGCAAAATAACCTTAACAAGATGGAATAATTATGAGTATCCCTCAATTGATCATGTATCGAGTGAGAAAATCAACGACGTGAATAGCTTGATAGAGAAAATTGAGTACCATTTAAACTACTATAAATCGAAGATAAGCAAGTTGCCATATTGGTTCAAAGATGAACTGATAGAAGTGGTTATAGAGAATGAGGAGTCATAAACTTGAATCGAGTATTGAGCTAGTAATAATATACCAAATGGATAGTGATGAATATAAATTAACTTAAGGGAACAAAACAAAAAATGAATATTAAGCCCTTTTATAATGTTCCAGATAAGGTAACGAACAATATATTGTTGAGTGAGGGGATGACCTTACCAGTTTATGATAAGTTAAAATTTTTAGTAGTTAAGATACCCAGATTGCCTTTGTTGGAAGCTCGGGAAACGATGAGGACACTTGAGTTACTTTTGTGTGTGAGAGAGGGGATCATTTATTTGATTGAGGAATATCTAAATATATCCAAGTTAGTGCAAGAGAACTTTGATGCTTTATGACCCAGACACGTCCTGAGTACATTAGAGTACTGGACTAGTCAGGTGTTAGATGTTGATGCTTTATGACCTATATCATACCTTAAGAACTTTGCGCTAAGGACCATTTGGATGTAAGATGTTGATGTATCATGAACTAGAACTTATATAGAGTGCCTATATTGTAAGATTTAGGGGAATGAGTTTCATGATGCTGATATGACCCCAAACTATATGATGAGGCTTACTCGATATTGTATGATTAGTATCTGACGGCTATGTGAGACCGGTACTATCATTTTGTTTGTGTGTTACATTTGATCATTCATAGTAGTATGCTATTATTTTTAGAGACCCAATATATGTATACTTATGTTGAGGACTTTGGCATAAGATTAAGGGATGCATGAGGCTTATACTATAGTGATAGAATGCTTAAACCTTTAGTAGATAGCACTTGTTCATTATCATGCATAAACCTACTACTTATTACGATAGCTTCTAGAATGATTATGTTTATGAGATCCAAATACTATTATGGATTATTGATTCTAATATTGGGCTGTGCAAGCTCAATATTTGAATATTTTGATTCACATGCTAGTATCATGAGTAAATCGAGGAGCACTATCATGGTAGAATTTCCAGCATTCCTCAAAGAGTATTGTATAGTTAGTTGTAGTGGGCATGTGTATTCATAGTAACCTTACTATTGGATTTGGATTTTTAAACTTTGTGATTATACTATTTTGATTTAATCTGTTGTCATAGAAATTCATTTTGTAAAAGTATTTTATAACTGTTACGCTGTCTTTTAATGAATTAATGGTTTTTAAATGGAAATGAAGAAAGTTTTAAATTTTAGTGGTTGCCTCTGTAGCCTAATATGACACTTGAGGTCCAATCGTGTTTAGGGTGTAACATTTAGTGGTATCAGAGTTTAAGTTGAGTCGATTCTAAGACCTAGTGGTTGGTTTTAGTAGGTGTTATTGAATACATGCCTGTAGGTTCTAAAAGTACTATTATAATACTAGAATTATAATGGTGTTTTTTCTCTATAACTGTGTTGATCAAAATGGTGATGGTTTTAGGTTTCGAGCATAGTCTCGTTGGTATGACATTTTTCATAGAGCACAATTTACTCAACTAGCTACTCCTGGTGTGATAACACCAATAAAGTCTCTGGTAGAGAGATTAAGGAGGTATAAAAATAGTCAACTTCTATGGTTCATATGATGGTGACCCGATTTTAGTCGATTAATAGTGGAGAGAAACTATGAGGACTTTGAGATGACTTCACCTTACCCTGAGATAAGCTAGAGTGTACAATCGCTTTACTCAAGGGTGAAGCTATAGTGTTGTGGGAGACTGTAGAGATTGTTATAAAGTCTGAAATGCCTACATGGACAATTTGTTGAGTGAGTTTATAGGTGAGTATATCGACGATACATATATGGATGAGTTAGTTCCAATTGAGTCTTTTTGGTGTAGAAGGCCCTTGAAGGACTTCGTATATGTATGCTTTGAAGTTGGCCTTATGGTGTAAAAGGCCCACTAAGGGAGTTCACATATACATTAACACGCAATGATGGTAGACCCGCCTAAAGTATTCTTGTATGATAGGTTATGGTCTCGGAGAGGACATAGAACATGAGGATGAGTTTGGTGGATGATACAAATATATTGAGTAGGAATAGTTTGGTATCAGTAGACTTATCTCATTTGATAATCCATGAGGGCCATTGATTCTCCTTAAAAATTTAGAGGGGCCTCATTTTAGTCACATCAATTGAGTTAGACATTTAAAATGGGATCATGTGGGAATTTGATAGCTTCATCCCCTATGAAAAGAGCGAGAGGTTCTGATAGAGTGTTGATGTATCCAAAGTACGATTGTTATGGATAGAGGCATCGAGATAAATGCTTTAGACTCTCTAGGACATGTTTTAGATATGGATCCTTATAGCATTTGGTAAGAGACTACCCTAACCCGACTAGCAATGTTATAGCTCAACACAAGAGAGCAATCCCAATAGCCAACATGTAAGAGGGTCAGCACAAAGATGTGTCAATGCTATGATTAGGCATGAGAATGGAGGAATAGATCGACCTATTCCCAATATATTTTTCTATGTACTATCCTGTCAGATCAACGTGAGGTAATTAAAGTATGTTTGTTTCGTAGTTTAGATGCCAAGTATGTCTTGAATGATTCCAATTAATAATGTTTCATTTAGTAGGTGCAAGTTCATGCATTCCTTCGATGTGTCAAAGTGAGCTATATAGGAAAATTATTCGTATAGAAGATCTTGGAACTATGATCCAAGTGCCTAGTTTAGTGGGTCTGAGTTGGGTAGACCAGGTTTACCTTAAATGTCTATTGGGGGCTTGGGTTGGGCTCGAAAGCTAACCTAATAAAATTTGTTAGAGTAAGTATTACTTTTAACTTAAGGTTGTAAGTCTAAGGCTTTATATCATTGTAATTATGTAAGAATAATTAATTGATCCTAATTAATTGATCCTCGTTTGGGCATTTCCTTCAAACTTGGTCTACCCGAAGGAAAGATCTTTAAGAACTCCGCTGCATGTTTCCTGGTCTGCCTCAACCACGAATCTCTTGTGCTACTCCTCCACTTTCCCTAGCTTAAAGTATCTATTGAGTGCTGAAGGGGAAAATCGAAGGAGCTTCCCTCAGACATACACTGTGTGGTTAGATGGGTCTTCGAGGTGGGTGTAGAACTCCCTTACAATCGTTGGTGCTACACTTTGGGATGACGAGCAAACTTCCTCCAATTGTGTTTCTTTATCACGTCCATTACCTCTGGTCCAAACGGCTCCTCATCCTCGACTGGAAAGACGAATCCATCTTCCAAATATACTTGTCATTTCTGGAGGATTTTGAAGCGTATTTCTGCTTCGGTTATTTGGAAATGTTCAAAACTCTATGTTGAGGCTGGGGTTTTCCTTGATCTTACCATTGTAGTTGGTTGGTGTGGTGAAATCAGTGGCGACAATGGGGAGGATTTTATTGAGAAAAAGATAATGTTTCTTGCTTGGTAGAGAGAGAGTGAGGCACGATGAAGAAGAAGAAGTTGGGTAATTTTTTCTTTGGAAAGTAATAGGTCGTTTCGGGGTAGTTTTATCCTTACGCGAGGGAAAAATATTTTGCATTTAATATGGGATATGTGATTGGACATAAAGTTTGGAAAAAGATCTCTTTCCCTCTTTAATTCTGACGCCTAAACCATGCACCCTAGGGTTTCCTTTCTTTTCATGCATGGTCCAACTCCCCATGCTGCCACGTGTACTTTGTATGCCTACAATAAATAAAGAAATAAAATAAAACGGATAATGAAAGAAAAAAATAACTTAGTTTATTTATGTACAAAATTTTATGTTTCCTTGCTAGACAATGAATTTTTGATTAAGTAAGTAAGCAAACTCTTGGGCATCATGTGCTAACGATGTCGATTTGTCGCGCATGACTGGGGATCCTCTGTACTCTTTGAGCCTCTGCCCGTTCATCTTGAAGATGGAACCATCGTTTTGGTTTTGGATTTCAATTACTCCATTGTCATGGACTTGATGTACGATGAACAGTCCTGACCATCGTGATTTTAGCTTGCCTGGGAATAACTTAAGACGTGAATTGTAGAGTTGTATTTGTTGTCCAGAATAAAATTACCTTGGCATTATTTTTCTATCATGCCATAGTTTTGTTTTCTCCTTGTATAGACGGGCATTATCGTATGCGTGTGCTCTGAATTCATCCATTTCGTTCAATTCCAAGAGTCTTCTTTCTCTAGCAAGCTGTACATCCATCTTTATCTTTCTAATGGCCAAGTAGGCTTTATGTTCTACATCAACAGGCAGATGACATTCCTTTCCATAGACCAGTTTGAACGGTTACATTCCCAACGGTGTCTTGAATACTGTGCGGTAAGCGCATAGTGCTTCATCTAGCTTCGGCGACCAGTCCTTCCGACTTGGGTTGACCACTTTCTCAAGGACCTGTTTAACTTCCCGCGGCTACACCATAGCGATCCTATGTCGTACTCCATATAGTTTCAGTGACTTGGCAATCAGTTTGTTATCAAAATGCATGCCTTCATCGCTAATGATAGCTCGTGGTGTTCCAAATCGGGTGAATATATTTTTGTACAAAAATTTTAACACCGTCTTGGAATCATGTTTAGGTGTTGCGATGGATTCAACCTATTTGGATACATAATCCACTGCCAAGAGAATGTACAAATCTCCAAATAATGTGGGAAAGGGTCCCATGAAGTCTATTCCCCATACGTCGAAAAGTTCAATTTCCATAATATTTTTTCATGGCTCAGAAATCTCCAAATAATGTGGGAAAGGGTCCCACTATGGCCTTGGCCATGAATTTCTCATTGGTTGGGCAATGTTTTTCTTAGCCTTCATTCCTTTCCTTCTCTTCAGGCAATTCATCTTGTTCAACATTTTCAGCTCGATCCTTTGGTTGTGTTATGCCATGGCGAAGACTGTTCAGGTGTTCTCCCCAAACTTGTCATATTAGTTGACATGTTTTCCACTCCTTAATGTAAGTATATTGCATTTCTCCTTCCCATGATGTTTAGTGATCTCCGTATCACTAGGGAGATTTCTTTGTGGGCGAGAATGTAATGTCGTACCAATTTGTCCCACTTGATTCTCCAATGCTCTGAAAGATTAAATATGGCTTTGCAAAAGTGTTGCTTGGCTTTGTAACAAATTTCCTTGATTTTTACTTGCTGTAGAATGTTCTTGCATCAAGGTCTTTGTGGATGCCATGAAATCTTTCGTTGTGGCCATAAATCTTTCGTTGTGGCCATAAATTTCTGCAATAATAATTCCAAGGAGTTAGTATTGGAATTAGTATTAGAGGAAGAAGCTATACCTTTATTGTTTTGCCAAGGCTACTGATGATTCTGATTCTAAAAGTGTTGATGATCAGAGTTGTTTTCTTGTGGCTTGATTGTTGTTGTTTCCTTGATTACTCCATGAAAAATTTTGGTATTGTTTCCAACCAGGATTATACGTGTTTGAATTGGGGTTATTATTGCTCAAATTAAAGTTGCCCACAAAATTGGTTGACTCATGGTTTTCTGAACATTCACTCTCATGATAGTTTTCCATGACAGAATATGCATACGTTATTGGTAACCTTGATTTCTCTTACCTCATTAGGACATTGCAAATTTTTCAACATATTGGTTATGGAAGAAAGTTAAGCGGCTACCAAATCCTTACACTCTAATTCATATGCTCCAGATGTTTTTCTGCCTGTTCCCAATCTTGTATTTGGAAATTGATAATCATTATTTACTATTTTGTCGAGGATGTCAAAGGCTTCCTCTGGGGATTTGTCCAGTAAGGTTCTATTTGTTGAGGCATCTAACATCATTCGAGTTGGTGCATTAACTCCGTTGTAAAACATCAACACTTGCGTCCAATCATGAAATCCATGGTTAACACATTTACAAAGTCGACTTTTGTACCTATCCCAACATTCTTACATTGATTCATCATCTCATTGGAAAAAAACTCGGAATGTCATTGCGAAGCTGTGTATTCATATTGGGCGGATTGTGTCGGAGTAGGAAACTCTCATGGTTAACACATTACAAAGTCGACTTTTGTACCTATCCCAACATTCTTACATTGATTCATCATCTCATTGGAAAAAAACTCGGAATGTCATTGCGAAGCTGTGTATTCATATTGGGCGGATTGTGTCGGAGTAGGAAACTCTTGCATAAATCTGCCCATGATTCCATTGAGCAGGAAGAAACTCCGCTGAGCCAGGCTCTTGCTCTATCGCGTAGGGAGTAAGGGAAAAGTTTTAATTTAAACACATCTTCATGTACTTCTTGTTGTCGAAATGAGTCACATACTTCAAGGAAAAAATGAACATGCTGTCTAGAATCCTCATTGGGTGAACCATTAAATTGGCCAATAGAGTTTAATATATTAAACATCACCAGTTTAGGTTCCAAATGAGTTGCTTGTATCTCATGTGCCACTATGCCTGGATTTAGGTCATCGAGAATTAGGTTCAAATGATCTCGAATCGCTCTTGGCCTTACAACTTGAAGATTGATAGTTTATCAGGTCCTAAATCTCCCATGTTGTCTTGCATTTGAATTTGGTTTAAATGTTATCTGGTTCATTGGGCACGCAACCTTTGTCTGAATGATTTCTCAACTTCAGGGTTGAATGGTTCCAAAGGCTTACCAGCGGATCTCAAGGTCATGCAATAATAAAAACCTACAAAAGAAAATATTAAACTACGTTAGACTAAATATAAGGTAACAATAAAAACTTGTTATGGCGAATAAAAATTTCGTCAGTTGTCGATCCCTTACAATGACGCCAAAACCTTGATCGCTTGAAAATATATATGCTAAGGCAAGCAATTATGTGCAAGTATACACAATTTATTCAAGTAATATAGGGTAAGTGAGTATCGTCTCCTCAGGGATTGGTTTAGAAATTTAATTTTACCACAACTAGAACTAGTGTCACAAACTAATTCCTACGAGGTTGTCAACTTAAGAACTAATATTAATAAAACAAAAATATGATATAATGATTGCAGAAAAGTTTGGTCGAGGCAAAATAAGTATGCAGAATGTTGGAATAAAATAAAACAAGGCAAGTGTTGATTTAAATATAATGCAAAAAACTTCACATATTCAAACTTATCACAGAACACTTATGCTAAACTTTTGTATTGACAACAATTATTATAAGTCTAGAATGAATTAGTATAACTTGCTAAAGCTACCCGACATGATTACTAGGTATTCTTAGATGGTTGTTATGGAAATACTCCTCAGCGTTAACTACAACCCTTGGCTTGTCAAACTGTTATTGTAGCAATACCTCTCAGCGTAAACTATAGGCGTTGTCTATCCTACTCTAGCATCTATCCCTTTTATTCGATTGAAACTCACTCCTTATCTTTAATGTAAACAAGTTAGAACTTCACCATCCCAGATTCATTTCATTACTCACATGGATCTATCTTATTTCTCTTGAATATAAGAATCACTATCTAGACAAAAGGCTATCTCTCGATGCTCTTACATTTCCAAGACATGTTTTACCAAAACCCTAGGTGATCTCTCGATGCTCTTACATCGTTAAGGTAAAATATTTAAACAATCAACAAAATAGTTATAAGAAAAACATAATTCATCATTCATAAAACATAAAATAATTGTTCAGGCAAACAAAGTTTAACACCAAGTAAGACAGTCATGGTGCTATAAAAAATCATCCAAGATTCAACATTTAATACATCCCCAAATAGATAAAGAGTTTAAGAACAAAGAAAGAACGACTCCCAAAACCGGGGTCTCTGTCGCGACAATTCTGATCAGTACCACACCTGCCTTGGTGATCAGCCTCTCTCGAGACCTGATCATCGCTCTTCTACAGTCTGGCTATGGAGGACACCAAGGAAGGTAGGTTGGTAAACAGTGAGAAAGCACAATAGTTTCTCGCTCACGCCTTGGGTAAAGTTCTTCTCTCTCCTTCCTTGCCTCCTTTTCTTTGGCAGCTACGGCTGGTTATTTATAAGGAAGGATCTCCTAGGGCTTTGCATGCTTTTGGAGTTTCCTTAAATAATCGTTGTTAAATGCTGAGACTTAAAAAGGAAAGGTGGTTGTCATAATAATTTAGGCTTGCTTGCACATGAAGTATATCATCCAGCTGGCGTGTGACATAGGCGGTTTCGTCATACCCACTTCTGACTCTTCAGATAAACCTTGCCTCGGCGAGATAAATCTGCTCCTAACGTTCTTATCTGTTCCGTTGGCCTTTTCAAGTTTATGTTGTCACGACTGAAATGTTATTCCTCTGAAAGTTCCCTGCACAAACACAATCCAAACAACCCTTTCTCCTCAGTAGCATCAGTCAGACCAAATAAATCTTGCCTAAACAAAACTTATCCACCAAAAGATAACATAACCTATATGTAACTAAATGCAACTAAAATATGGTTCATACTCTGTTTAGATGAGCAATAACTTAAGTGAAAAGACTGGAAATTGATTCTTTTTATCACTCTACTATGTGAATCATACTCTCTAGGAGAGTTAGAGGTTACCAGTCTCACTAAGTGTGTATTCGGTCTTCGGTGATGATTTCCTAGATATGTGATCTAGTGATTGGTGTACTTATTAATTGCAAGGAAAATAAAAAGTGATTGGGTTATCGCGTGTATGTAGAAAATCATAGTTAATCACCAAGAACGTGTAGGATGATATATAGGAAGCTAAAAATTGAAACCATATCTTTACAAGATGACTTTGAGATCATGTATGGCAAATGATTGTAGGATTCTATAAATACGCAAGACAAGTTAACCAAGATTCAATAAGTAAAAGGGACTTATAGATTTTATACGAGTTGTCAAATTGATTGTGTCGTAACGGCCCTTCATGTTGTCCAAGGTTCATGTCTAGACTTGGATTGAATGAGGGAGTTGTCACCGATCATTTTCAAATTAGGTAGATTGGAAATTTAAATGATTCATTTTATTGGATTTGCATCTTACGAGAGAAATGTCAGATTCAATAGTCGGTTACAATCGAGAAAGGATGAGCACCCATGTATTACCTTCCAGTACCAACACGATTACCTGATTATCTTAATTGTGAAAAATGAATTTTAGGTGAAAATTTAAATAATGATTCAATTTACTTACCTTTGTGTTTTGTAAATGTAAAATACATTAAACTAGGATTGTGAAAAGAATAAAAATCAAAATACATGATTTAGGTTTAATTTGCAAAAGTGAAACAAAAAGATTACGAGTACAAAAATAAAGAAATAATGAATAATGTATAATAGAAATAAAAATTAATGTTCAACTTTGAAAGCATGAATGGAAAGGTAAATTACATAATATATATACATATACATTTAATAATAAACTAATTATTTAAAAACACGAAATGGTAAAGTGTTAATGAATTAAGTCAAAAGTAAAAAGTTAAATTAAAAAAACTTAAAATAAAATTATAAACGATGAGACTGAAATGAATTATCTCATACCCATTTAAAGAGAGCAAATCATCTACGGTATCCAGATCGGGTCATTGGTTTATTTAATCGAAGATAAAATCCCTAAAAAATAAAAAAGCCAAAATTGAATAAAAATAAATAAATAAAATAAAGAGAAAAGAAATTTTCTCGATTTTTATCTAAAAATCTAAAGGAAGCCTAAATCTATAAAGACTTATCTAAAAGTCTTTCCTCATTACTTCTCGATTTTATCTAATACCACAAAATTTTTATATAAAACTAATTTAATGATTTACCAAAACAACAAATATAAAATAAAATAATAATAATAAAAAAAGAAGATTATCTATTTAATTGAGAAACCTCAAATAAGGTTATATCTATGTAGATTAATTGAATTTTTTTTCTTATTCTTCGGTTTACTCTCCTCGAATAAATTTTTTATGAAAAGAAAAAGGAAATAAAGACAAGACAAAATTGAACAAAGAAACAGGAAAAAAAGAATTACATGGGTCAAAAGTTTTCTTTCATTGATCGAATATTTTAGTTTACAATGCCTTTCACCGTTACAAAATAAGAGTGCCTATTTATAGGCTCCAAAAATACCCTAAAGCAAAAACAAAAAACCTAAAATCTTTTCATTAAAGATGGATAGACTAATTAAAAAGAAAAATCCTACCATGATAACAACAAATCCTAAATCACTCTAAATACATTATGGAAAATATAAATTTGAATTTAATTACAAATATTCAATAAAAATATTGAAATTTCTTAATAAATTAAAATTCTCGTATTGGGCATGTATCCAATTTTCTATAAGTGTTATCTTTTATAAAATAAACATATCTTGAGTTTATGATATTTGATTGAGGCATTTCAATTTGCGTTGGAAAGCTAACTGAAAGTTGGTCATATCTCAAGAGGAAATCATGCCCTAGAAATGTTCGGATATTGCTTGAAAATTTTTTGCAAGCCAACTAATGTCTCAGGCTACAATATCAACTTCAATAAATTGTATGGGATTTGGGATAGAAAACTAGGCCGAACAAAAATTGGGTATTACAGCTACTCCTTTTTAGTCATTGGTGTGTGTTGTCAATAGAGAAAAGATAAAAATAGTCGATTTTTTCCTTTAACCTTTGGTTGATATGCTCTTCTACGTCTTCAAGAATGATTTAGAATTTTTTTGTCCATTTTAAGGGTTTGTCTACATCTTTTACATCTTCAAGTTGGTTTCTTGTAGAACCGGTCCAATCGGTCTGGACCGACCCAAATTGGTCTTAACTGGGTCTGTTTGACCTGACCAACTAAACCCGATCTAAGTCAACTTGGTTGAGTCAACTCGAATAGAGTTAACCCATTGACTTTGACCTGACCGTTGACTTTGACATTGATCGTTGACCATTGACTTTGACCTAAAAAGTTAAATTTTTCGAAAAGTCATATTTTATATTTTTCAATGTCATAAGTCCAAATCTGAAGTCCGTTTTGCCAAATTCGCACTTGGTAAGTCATTTTTTAGTGATTTATGTCCAAAATAAAATTTGGTTTTCCAATTAAGTTCAGTATCTTACGTAAATTTGTTGTTATGTATATGAGGAATTATTAGACGTCGAATTCAAGTTCGATATTAAACAAATGGAGCTTTAATGTTCAATATTGGAGCATGAAAATTGAGGTAATACTTTACTACCTCTTTACATGCTTTATGGACCATGTTGATAATGGATAAATGCATAGATGTATATTATTAGTCTATTATGCATGTTTGATTATGGACAAACTAGAATAAGAATACAGTTTAAGTGATAAGTTGGTTAAGAATCGATTGAATTATAGAAAGGAATTTAAGGACTAGTAAGAAATGATTTAAAGTACAGTGATTAATCTGAAAAGCCATTTACTTTAGAATTATTAAATTCTAATTATTTTCGTAAAAGGTTTAATATCGAAATCACCTAACTACAAAATTTACGAAATTACCATTATGGGGTAAAAATGGCATGGACTGACCTAAGGTCGAAAGCACCTTGAGAATTTGTTTTTTTTTTTAATATGCTAAATCGCCATATCATCTGTTAAATTCATGATTTGATTGGGTAGTCATTAATAATTAGATCCTAACATTCGAAAAGCTACAAGACCTGTAATTATTGATTATCAACAAGCACCTAAAGACTAAAATATTGGAAGTACTATTATTGTTTGAATTATTCAAAAAAATGGAATTAAATGGAAATGATATGAATAAACTTGAATTCTAATTTGTCCAAAATGACGTTGCACTACAAAAATACCATGATTACCCCTAAGAATAAAAAATAATGTTGAACATATATATCTGACCAAATTACCTGGAAATGTACATATGTTTAGATTGATCTGAATTATTGAAATGTCTTCGAGCTAAGAAATAACTAAAATAACCTCCAACTTTCAAATGACCAAAATACTTTGAACTCTTAAGGATCTAGAGTACTTTAAAGTCTAATTTATCGGAAGTAATGCCACTGACAAAATTGAATGGAATAACAATAATTCGTTTAACGCGTTAAAAAAGGACTATAGATGGCTATGAAATGGAAATGACTTGAGAACTTATATTTTGATTCACTTGAACCTTGGGATCACAGATTAAATTCTTGATCTATTTGAAAAACCCCAAAATTAAACTCCTACATTTGAAAATTCTTAATACGTCAATCTCATTGTTTTGAATGATCATTTGAAGACTAGATTACTAGAACTACGACACGTCACTGAATTATTTAAATGATGGATATTCCACAAGTTTTGAAATAACTAATGAGTCTGGACCCCAAATAACTAAAATAACCATGAATACTAAGATGATCTAAATACCTTTATCACTTGGATCAAGTGAATGTCTTTGGATAGACTATGGAAATACCGATGAACCTAAATGATGTACTACCTCTAAAGGTTATTGAGCACGACCCAAGTCGTCTAACATTTTGGATACTATTACAACGTGAAAATTAAATAAATACCAATGGAATATCTATCATTCTCCTCAAGAACTGATCAAGGATGATTCTGATATTGATCAAATCAGCTGGTGCAGTCAGTAATAAGAAGTGAATAATAGTGAAGTATCACGGTCCGAATGATTGACAAGTATCGCAGTATTGGGATCTATAGTTCAATCGAACTCGAAATCCTTAAGATTCAATGTATAATCTTTAATACCATAAATCATTACTCTATCCTTATTGAGTTAAATTATTATGAATTCTCCAAGAACCAAAATGTATGAAATATCCCTATTTTTTTTTAATAATGGAATCACTCATGTAATACTTGAGATCTTAAGTAACTTTAATGCACAAGATTATGAATGCCTTCCTAATTACCAAGTAGCTCTAAAGAATATATGGATCCTCTAGTGTGCTCCTTATGTGACATGTAAATGTTTTACCTGTTTTAAATGTGATTTTCTAAAATCACTGATTTATTGATTTACTGGCTTATGAACTATGCCTACATGGTATATGTTCTCTGGTTAATTGTTTTCACTGGAAAATATAATAGTTCATGATTTATGGGTCATGAAATCTACTGGTTTATGAACTATGGTTACCTGAAATGTGTTATCTAGTTTCTTGTCTTCACTAGAAAATATGATTGTTCCTTATTTGTTGACATTATCTTTACAAACCTAAGGCGACCTTTGGGTAGGCTCTGAGGCCCCAAGAAACTTTCTTGGGTAGGCTCTCAGGCAAGGCACTCCCTTGGGTTAATTATGGTACTACATATGGTGTACGGGTGGAGGTAGTTATGTGATTTATTTCATTGCCATTCTTACAATATTTTACTGGATCATGATCATGATATTACAGTTTACTGTAAAATCTAATTTAGACTAGATACTGTATGGGTATGATTCTACAGTATGGAGGTTCATCTCTGATCAAGCTGGTAAATCCTTATACACCTATGGAGAACCTTGGGTAGACCTATGGAGACCCTTGGGTAGGCTCATAGGCCCCAAGGCATTCCCTTAGGGTGGCTCATTTGCAGCGTTCTTAGGGTAAGTTCTTATGGATGTAGTTATGGGGGAACTGCATAAAGGTGATCGGTTGGATGGTTCTACTATGGTTTTAAAAATATGTTTAAATTGTTACTGTTTTAAAAGAAAAAAGAGATATGTACCTTTACACTAGTTTTGGTTGGAACACAATAGACATCCTATTTTGATCTCCTGAAAACTTGGTACTCTGAATGTTTCCTATGAACTGAAATCTTTATGGCTTTTACTCGATGAAATATCAGTGAAACCTGAACTCATTACGAAAATCTGTAGACGATTTAATTAATAAGGAAAATTTAGGATGCTTCTTTTATCTGCATGTCCTTCATAATCACTTGATAGTTTGTATTACTGAGCTTCCCAAAGCTCACTCTTTTACTCACCATTTCAGGTTAAAAGAGTCAAATAGCGCAACTATTGACATCATTAAAGGAGTTCCACCGGTGTTGCTTGCGGAGTACGATGCATGTGATTAGGGGGCATGTAGGTTGTATTTTGTTTTTATATCAGAGCCTAAAACTTGTATGATTTTAATCCTGTTTGTAATATATGAAAGGTTTTCTGAACTTGTATTATTTATAAATTGTTTTACGATTTTAAGTGTTTTAATAGAAATTTTAAATTTTACAAGATTTTTAATGTGGGTCACTCTGGTGGCCCTAATATGACACCTCGGATCGGATCGAGTCACCCGCATCGGTATGTGGGTGTTACATCTTTAGCTTGTATTCAGGGACAAATAAAGAAAAGAGGTGCTACATTTATTGATATCAAAATTTTACTCCATCATGCTTAAACATTTATTTTTTAAATGGATATAACTTTTTTTTTATTTTTTCCTTTATTTAAATTGCTTTTTCTTTTTCATTTTTTCTTTTTTATTATTTGAATTATTTTAAGATTCTTTTTAATTTAACTTTAATTTTATTTTATTTTTTAATTCAACATTCTAAAATTATTTTTCCTTTTAAATTAACTTTTTACTTTATATTCATGATCCATGTATTTATTTATTTTTTCCTTTGTATTTATTCATTATTGCATGCCTTTTAAAAAAATTATATTCTACTTTCAATATTAATTTACCTTTACATTTATGCTTTCAAAGTTGAACATTAATTTTTATTTAATATTTTATTCATATTGTTCATTATTTATGTTTTCTTTATTTTGGTACTTGTAATCTTTTTGTTTCACTTTGCAGATTTGACCTAAATCATGCATTTTTATTTTTATTTTTTTAATCCTAATTTTTTGTATTTTAAATTAAAAACTAATAGGTAAGTAATTTGGATCAATATTTAAATTCTGACCTAAAATTCACGTTTCGCAATTAAGGCAACTGGGTAATTGTGTTAGTACTGAAAGGGCAATACAGGGATGTTAATCATTCCTCGATTGTAAACAACTCCCAAATCTGACATTTCTCTAGTAAGATGCAGATTCGATAAAATTGAAAGTTTAAGATGTCCTATCTACCTAACTCAATCCAAGTCGAGACGCTAATTGGGGACCACCTGAAGGACTGTCATGATAGCTTAGCGACTTTGCTGGGGACATTTGAGTGTTAGGCTAAAAATCGATTACCCGATTATATTCTTACGTGAAATTTGTAAGTTTAAATTTCAATTTATTTTCAACTCCTTTTATGTGCCTTTAATTAGTTTTTCAAATAAATATATGTATTGATGTTTTCTTTAAGCATTTTTAGATTTTTTTCCAAAAAAAAAATATCATTTCGAACTCTAAACCCGTTTCAGTGAGGGATTCATATACCCTATGTCTTCGTATGAATTTATTCCTTATGTTGGAATAAGGGAATGTGTGCATACCCCAATTTTAGTTAAAATAATAAAAAAATTATATAATTTAATTAAATGATCAAAAATGGAAATTTTTAAAATTGATAAGGTTACTTTAGAAAGTTTGGAAAGTTTAAGGACTAACCTCATAATTTTCCCAAAGTCACCTGACACCAAAATAAAAAAAATAGGAGATAGAGGTTTTGGCCAGGCTTGAACCTGTTACCTAGAGTATAGCTGACCATCCCTATACCATATACCCTAGGTCACTATTTTAATATTATTTATTTTAAGTTTAATTCAACCGAGACACCTGGTCAAGTAAGACAACCATAAATTATCCCAAAATTCCTAATTTTCAAACTCTAGTCGTCGCACCCCTCTGAAATTCACCTGCCCCGACCACTGTTGTGGTGTTCCCATACCACTAGGTGAACCGACAGACACCTGCGACGCAACCCCAACTAACCATCAATGTTAATCGATCATCAAACGTCATGTAAAAGTTGGTAAAGCTTCATAAAAACCACCGATCACCACTTGGATTATCCTTGTTTTCAGTCAAACCCGACGCAGGGTTAGTTCACTACCTATAGCACTGTGTTCCCTAGGTGATTTCTGATCAAAACTCTACCGGGTTTCTCGTCTACCATCGTCATTCATGCTGTCCTTCATAGGTAAGATTTCGATCGTTTGATATTAGTTTCCTGATGTTTTGGCTTGAAAATAGGTTGTTTTGAGTTGTGGTTGGTGTGTAGATTCTCCCAAAATAATCAGTCAATCACCCCGACCTCTGTCGATGCCATACGCGCTGCCACGCGCCGATAATATATGAGGGGCTCTACCACGCTCTTGGAAAACCTTTTAGATCGGTCCAATAGGTTTGGATCGGCATGAAACAGTTTGAACCGGACTGAGTCAACTCAGACCAAACTGAGTCAACTCGAACTAGGCTGACCCAAACCATTGACTATCATATGCCCGTTGACTTTCACCAAAAAGTCAAAATTTACAAAAAAGTAATATTTTATGTTTATTGACGTTCTAAGTCCAAACCTGGAGTCCGTTTTACTAAAATCAAACCCAAAATCCTTTGAATTTACAGTTAAAACTGAACGTGTAAATATAAATTAAGTATTTATTTCAGTGATTCAAATATATATGAAGGATCAATGACTAATTAGTGTCATGGTATACCTAAGGTACTCATGGATATCCTGATCATTCGACTGTTCGACCTGGTTATTCCCGATTCGCTCGTCCATGAGAGCCCTTGAATACTTGTATAGTTCTACAACCCTATTAAATGCTCAGTTTAGAATATTACTCCAAAAATAACTTTGTATTGTTATGAGTCAGGTTCCCGTACTATCAAAGAACGAAGTAAAGATGGTGCTCGGTAGATATTCTAAAATATTTCTTTTTGTAAGGTGTGTTCCTTGTGTTCTATATACATGTTTTAAATATATGTTTGAAATACCACGTGCACATGGTTGTTTTATCTTATTTGCAATGTGACTATATGTTTGACTTGTTTCCGTATGATTTATCTGATTTAAAGTATTTTTCTGATTTATAAATATTTAAACATGATTGTCTGATTCTCGTTCTCTGGTTACTATTTTTACTGATAAATAAATATGTCTAAACTCTGATTTTCTGTTACCACTGTTACTTTTTGAAAAATGTTTTTCTTCGGGGTACTCTAGGATCTAGTATGAAGTCTCTACAGGTTCAGCTCAGTATAACTGGTAATTTCTTATATAGGTTCAAACCGATTGAACTAGTAATTCCTTATAGACCTAATACGACTCTTGGGTGGGCTCCTAGGCCTAATAGGCCTAGTGGTAAGACCTTATGGACCTTAAGGTACTCTCTTAGGGTGGCATCTCTGTTATGTGCATTTGGTAAGTCCTTATGGGCTTGAGGGCACTCCCCTTAGGCGGAAACCTACGCTTCAGCTAGGGTTAGACCTTATGGACCCAAGGTGCTCCCTTAGGTTGGCACCTACACCCGTCAGGCCTAGGGTAAGTCCCTATGGACGCAATTTTAGGGAATTGTATATGGTGTTCGTTTAGAGGTGATTATGCATTTTAAACTAAAATCACTACTGATGTTTTCACAATTTTGAACTGGCCTGATTTTGGAAACTTTACCGATGTTTCATGACTTTATTGATGAACTGATTTTGAAATCTATACTATATATTTTATTTCTACAGTGTTGGAACACATTGAGCTCCCTAGCTCACTCCCCAAAATTTCTCTCTTTCAGATATTTTTTATAGGCATCGCGGAACTGGCACTTGGAGGATCGACACATCACATACAATAATTTTTGTCGTAATGTTTCTATCTTCCAAAATTGCCCTTATTTGATAACATGTTCCTGTTTTATTTTATGTTAGATGTTTTATGTCGTATTTTGATTTACTACTGATGTACAGGTTATTGGGATATTTGGTTTATAGTTTATTTTCGACATTCCATATTTTGTTATACACTTGATATTTTATGTCTTATATTATTTGTTCTAACTTATTTAATATTACTATGATTGAAGCTTTTTAAAGATCGTTAACGTAATCCACTAGATCTAATCGTAATGTATATGTTGGGTCTAGGGGTTACATTTATTCAGTATCAGAGCCTTTGGTTTTTTAAACCTCGGACTATGAATGGATCTAAATTAAAAATACGATTTTAAAATATTTTACAAAATAAGTTAAGAAGATCATGTCACCAAGTTTTTATTAGTTTAGATATGTGCGGGACTTCAAGTGTCAATCTAATCCTAGGTTTTACCCTTATGTAGTGAACTTAAGCTTTTCCAAGAATGAGTGCTAGACATGGTCATCAACCTATCTGTGGGAGAGGTCGAGCGACTAGATTTATAGACCACATGGACGAGATGTGTGTAGATCCCTCACCTCTTATAGATAATCATGTTCTTGCGTCTTCGATGAATCTACCCCAGCCTCTAGTATTGGTTTGACTACCCCAGTTAAAGGAACAACAGTTTCTGAGACTAAGTCTGTTAGATTAGTGCTAGATGAGAATTTTGGTAGATAGTTTCTCCAATTGATTCAGGGAGTGGTTAAAGTTGCATGCTTTACACACGAGGTCCCCATTTCTCATACTTTAATTGTTAATCGTGTTAAGACCTTAGGAGGCTCTTCTGGTGGAGTTCCGACTGAGGCTGAAGATTGGCTTTGTGATACTGAGCGACACATGGATGAACTAGGTTTAGATCTATAGTGACGTTATTTGGGAGTCATCTTTATGTTGGACGGGAATGCCCACACTTGATGGGAGTCTATTGTGAGCAGTGTTCCGACTGATCGCTTAACCTTGGATTTCTTTAGGGTATTATTTTGCTCAGAGACTGTAAAAGATTCAGGACCTACCACATGGTGATATGATAATTTCTAAGTACGAGATAGAGTTTTTAAAGTTACTGAAGTATGGTACCTACAGAGAGGGATAGGTGTTAAAAGTTTGTTGTGAGACTAAGATACGAGCTGCATCATCAGGTGATTACTCATCTGAATGAGGTGTTCAATATTATAGTAAGGAGAGTGAAAGACGCTGAGGAAGTTGAGGCTTCTACTCCATATAGAAACATGGTAGATCAATAAAGATTTAGGAGATCTTTCGGTTAGTCTGAACCTTCTGCACGCCCCGATAAGTGGACTAGAACTACTGCTCATCAGAGGAGTCGTACTGGTTTGAGGCCAATGTCACATCCACCTCGATTTGTTAGTCGAGGTAATTCTTTAGGTTTTACTCCGATACCGAGTTGCGAGCACTGTGGAAATCGACACGGGGGAGAGTGTTGTAAGAAAATTGGTACTTGTTATCACTTTGGATCTAGTGAGCATTTTTTGCGAAATTGTCTGCATATAGTTTCAATTGATCGGACCCCTGCTCAGACTCCTGCACAATCACAAGCTTCTGTTCAGACTCTTGCTAGAAGTCACTATAAGGGTATTACTTCTATATCTATTTGTAAGGTTGATAGTAGAGCTCAATCGTAGAGTAGAGGACTAGCTGCTTATGAGGCTCGATATCATGCCCTTGTCTATGCTACTCTTTGTTCTAATGATTGAGATGAGCCAGGGACTTCTGCAGGTATATTTATGGTTATTTATCTTTCTTGCCATGCATGTCTTAAAACACCCTTTCTATACTCGAGTTTCGTATCTTGAGGTCCCTCAAACTTTTGATTTAAGGCACCGAGACACTATTTCTACTCCAAGTCTAGTAAGATCCTTTGCTACCGTTAATAGAGTAATTAGCCCTTGTCCTATAAATAACCTTTAGAGACATAGTTTTTGTTTTCTGTTCGACTCTGGTAAATTTTGAGCACAAAATTCTTTTAAGGGGAGGAGAATTGTCACACCCTAATTTTATTTAAATAATATATGATTTATTTAATTTAATTAAAAGACAAAAATAGACATTTTAAAAAATTATGGGGTTAATTTCAAAAGTTTAGAAAGTTTCGGGACTAGCCTCATAATTTTCCCAAAACCACCTAACACCAAAATAAAAAAAAATAGGAGATAAGGGGTTGGCAAGGCTTGAACTTGTGACTTAGGGTATGGCAAGCCATCCCTCTACCATTTACCCTAGGTCACTATTTGAATATGTTTTAAAAATTATTTATTTTATGTTTTATACATTGGGTTATATACCCAAACTGAGACCCCCAGTCAAGCAAGCTAACCCTAAATTATCCCTAAATTCCCAATTTTTAAACCCTAACCGTCGTACCCCTCCGTAATTCACCTGCCTTGGCCACTTTTGTGGTGTTCCGACACCACCAGATAAATCGACAGCCTTCTGTGATGTAACCCCAGCTAACCATCTAAATTAATATGTAATCAAATGTCGTGTAAAATTCGATAAAGCTTCATGGGAATCCTCGGTCCCTGCTCATATTTTCCTTGTTTCTGTTCAAACCCGATGATGGGTACCTCACAGCCTCCAGCACTGTGTTCCCCAGGCGATTATGATCAAACCCCGACCTGATCGTCATCCACCGTCATCGTTCACCTCGTCCACCGTGGGTAAGATTTCGATCATTTTATTCGGTTATTTCCTAGTGTTTTGGCTTGAAAATAGGTTGTTTTGAGTTTTGGTTGGTGTATAGATTCTCCCTGAAGAATCGACCAAGCACCCCCACCATCGTCATTTCTGCATGCGCTAGCATTGTGCGTGTGGCTCTTTCACGCTTCAAGAAAACATTTTAAACCGGTCTAATCGTTCTGGGCTGACCCGAACATGTTTGAACCAGTCTGAGTCAAATCGAATTAAAATGAGTCAATCCGAATCAGCATGACCTATTGACCTTGACCCGAACAGTTGACTTTGACCTACATTTTGACTTTGACTTTGACCAAAAAGTCAAATTTTCTGAAAAGTCATATTTTTTGTTTCTAAACGTATTGAGTAGAAATTTGAAGTTTGTTTTACAAAATTTAAACCCGAAAGCCTCTGAATTGATCGTTAAACCCAAACATGCATATGTAAATTATGTACTTATTTCAGTACATCAAATTTAGCTAAAGTGTCAATGACTAAATAATGTTATGGTATACCTAAGGTACTCGTGGATCTCCTGATCGTTCGACTGCTCGACCAGGTTCCTCCCGACCTGTTCGTCCATGAGAGCCCGTAGATACTTGTGTAGTTCTGCAACCCTATTAAATACTCAATTTAGAATATTACTCTGATAATAACTCAATACTATTATGACTTAAGTTCTCGTTCTATCGAAGAACGTAGTAAAGATGGTGTTCGGTAGATATTCTGGATTGTTTTTTTTGCATGTTGTGTTCCTTGTGTACCATATACCTATTTTAAATGTATGTTTGAAATACCATGTGCACGTGACTGTTTTATTTTATTTACATTGTGACTATCTGATTGACTTGTTTCCGTATTATTTATCTGATTTAAAGTCTGATTTCCGATATACAAAGATTTAATCCTGATTATTTGATTCATGTTCTCTTGTTATTGTTTTTATTGATAAATAAATATGTTTGAACTCTGATTTTTTGGTACCAATGGTTACTGTTTGAAAAATGTTTTTCTTCAGGGTATGATGGGATCTAGTATGTAGTCTCTGCAAGCTTAGCTTAGTCAAACTGGTAATTCCTTAAATAGGTTCAAACCGATCGAATTGGTAATTTCTTATGGACCTAAGCCAACGTTTGGGTGGGCTCCTGGGCGTGATGGGCCTAGAGGTAAGACATTATAGACCCTAAGGTACTACCTTAGGGTGTCACCTCTGCTATGTGCATTGGGTAAGTCCTTATGTAACACCCATAACCCGTATAATTATACCTATATAGATTATAGATGTCACCCAAATTTCTAAAACCATTTTCAATTCAAAAGTGATTTAAAATTTATTTTCTTAAAATGGTAAATGATATTATAAAATATCATATCATATGAATTATGTTTAGTTATAACAAATTTAAAACAAAAGATATTTTTTTATTATGAACAATGATGAACAATACCCGTGAACAGTGAGGGAATCGATACCCCTGTAGCATTCTGGAAAAATTTTAACGTTGGTAATGTTAATTGCTACAGTAACCGCTACAGTAATTTTCAAAAATTACATATAAAACTCATAAAAATTAACCTTTCATCACTATCAAGTTACCAATTTGTTTCCAAATTAATTCAACTACACAAATCGAACATTATTAATTACATGCCACTATCTAAATCGAATTCCATCATAGGATGTCTTACTGATATTGAAATATACTCCTTGATGCTTGATGTCACGTTGAACTCTTTATTCCACTACTGACTTTTTACCTACGCGTGAAAATCATCACACGCTAAGTAAACTTAGTGAGGCAATTAAAATAATAAACAATGCAATACAATTAATGCATGATTTTCAGTGTCAAAAACAATTTCCATGAGATCTTGTTACATGCATATCCAATATATTTACCATTTATCCCATAAGCTCATAAGCCTATTTTACAAACATAATTACCATTATTCTATAAGCTCGTAAGCTTATTTTACCAATATACTTACCATTATTCCATAAGATCGTAAGCTTATTTTACCAATATACTTACCATTATTCCATAAGCTCGTAAGCTTATTTTACCAATATACTTGTCATTATTCCATAAGCTCAAAAGCTTATTTGCATGTTTAACATTTATTAAGCAATAAATCATAAACCATAGCCTATAGCCCAATATACAACCCTGAGGACCCTGGGTATTCGAGTAATATTTTCACCGTAATGCTACACATAAGGTCGTGCCCACCATATACACCAAAGTGTATTACATATAAGGTCGTGCCCACCATATACACTGAAGTGTATTATAAACCTGCAACTGTTATACTCTATGGCATGCCAACTATACCCTGTCCCACAATGACTTACTTGGGCATATAGTCTATTTTATTTGATCCATTCATGGCAAAGTATATTATCCATATTAAACATTGGGCAATTCATACCCAAAATAACATTCATGTGCAACAATCAGTGATCAATGCATTTTATTTTCAACTGATGTAAGGTAATTCTACCTTCTCATTTGATTGTGGATCTAGGAAGGAAGCAAAACAACCTGCAAAGTGAATGGCTCAAAACAGAATGGTTAAGGGTGGTAAACGTAAGGGTGAAGAGGTGGGCTATTTAAAATGAGAGATGGAAGCAAAAGATAATTGAAATGGTTATGGTTATGGCGATGAAACAAAAGGATGGTTGTGAGGATAGTATCTTGAAGAACGCTCAAAGAAGAACCAATGCTATAGAGAGCAAAGACCCAATCTTTATATTGTTTCTTCAAGGGGTGGTGATAAGTACTTTGAAACACTAGTTATATGAACTAGGAACCAGAAGTATCAAGATGAAAGAAGAGGGTTGACGCCACAAGTATAAAATACTTGATAAGTCGATAAAAAGTCACCAAGACTTAAGAAAGAGAAAAATCTCACTTTAATTGAAATAAAAGGTCTGATTACAAATGAAATATAATGGCCTATTTATAGTTTTTGAAGGGACTTGGCCGAATAGGTACATGTTGGTTCGGCCAGTCCTTGTACCTTCCTAAAATGACATGATTTTTAATGCAAAAACAAGACTTTAATGAAAATACATGCTCTTGGCCGAATGGTTATGTGTTGGCTCGGCTCTAAGGATGATTTGAATGCATTTGGAAGTTATTTGGGCGCCAAAATGAAGAGGAAAGAGTCTTTGGCCGAATAGGAAGCATCCCTTGGTGTTTTGGCGCCAATTTGATGTCACATGGAGTGCACATGCTTGAATGATGCGCATGGCAGCCTACATGAATGTACATGGGTTTTCTTTCTATGCTTTGATGAGGTTACAACCATAGGATAATGTCTTGAAGTCCATGGAATGAAGATAGGCAACAACTAGGCGTGAATTAGCTTCCAACATTCATCTAGGTGACATGGCATCCATTGGGCAGCCTAGAGCTGAACTAGCTTCAAGGTAAGCTAGGTGGGTGTCTTAGTAGCTAACTAGGTGAGTTATAGCTTGATGAACTCAAGCTAGTTAGCTTTGGTCTTCTTAACTCCTCAGCTACTCTCCCATCTACTTCCAGCTACCTCTAGTCCACTTTTCAGTAATTTGGTCCAAAGCTCTCCTCCAGCTAAGTTCAGCTACATGCTAGCTCCTCCATCTAAGTTTAAGCTCCTTATGTGATGAAATGGGTTGCCATAATGTTCATGAACTAGTGTGAGCTGATGTGCTTGTCCTTTTAGCTAGCCAAGCTACCATAATATGCCTTGTTTTGTGTTTCACCTATAGGAATCACCAAACAAATAAAATAAGCAATGTGTGACTCATTTAAGGTAAAATGCATGCTGTCGTGAGGTGTTTGAGTGATATGAGCTATGAATGCATGTCATGAGCTAAGTATATCATCTCAAAGTATGTGTAAGATAATGCATGAAGCTTAAGAGCTAATATGAATGCATATAAACTAATGAAATGATTTATAATGATCCTGCCTTGATGTATATATGATAATCATGCCTAATATGATTATAAGACTACCCTAACATGCTTATAACATTGTGTATCAATCATAAAGATAGGGTGTATGTTGTATGCATGAATATCATATAACATGGTATTCATAAATGATGAATGGAAACATGTAATAATAATATCCAAAGAAATGATATGTGATCATAACATATATTTGATTAATATGAAAAACTTGATCAACTAAGCATAGGATGGAAATAATAATATGATAACTTATACTAACATGTGAATGCATACTTATGATAGAATATAATGTATACATGATATAATATAAGATAGGGTAAGAAAGAACTCCCTTAGAAACAGCAATGAAGAGCATCCATGGTGTGTTCAAGTCATGGAGAAAATTGGAGCTAGTTTGGATCGTATCATCCTCCCCTTCTTTTAGGCGATTTGTCCTCAAATCGAATTAGTTTCTCATTGAAGACCTTCTTTGTGTAGGAAGGATTGAATCCTTATGTTTTCCTCCAATAGATGATTCACACAATATACCTCTTGGCTTCAAATCTGGTAACTTCACTTCCTTTGATGGGAGGACACAATGTTTGGGAATCTTCACATGTCCTTTGAAAGGGAGAGACATATCATTTGGTGAAGATAATAACTCCTTGGTGCTGATTTAAAAGATCATGTCCTTTCACCTTTGTGCCTCTCCGAATGATTACTTTAAGGTTGGTAGTATTTCACCATAAGGATGAAACAAGTTACTGCAAAATAAATCAAAGTTAGTAAATGGAAAACTATTAACGAGGTGAATGGAAATAGCAAACTAGGGTGGATGTTTAATGGGCATTGGTTGCTTGATGATGGAAAACTCCATTGGTTGCTAAAATCTCTTCAATAGTTATAATGTACTTGGAGCCTCAATGATCACAACTTATGGCACTTCAAGTGACACATCTTTTTGAACTTCAAGTGGCATAACTATTGGAACATCAAAGGACATGTCTTGTGGATTACCAAAGGTCACACCTATTGGTTTTTCAAAAGACACGTTTCTTGAATTTTCTACTTGAAAATATATGTCTCTTTGAATATCCTGCAAGGAAAAAGAAATAGTAGAAGAAGAATTGTTAGGTAAAATTTGTCCTTCACTCTGCTTCTCTTCTCTATACTCATCCTTTTCAAATTTGCCACTTTCAATTTGCTCCACTACTTTCAAAACATCCTTTTCAACTCCAACAAATTCATTTCCAATTGTTCTTGTCTCCTCAAAACGTTCTTCTTCAAAGCTTCTTTTTATGGCCTTCATTTTCTCCCATTCTTCTATGCGTGACTTAAGGGTAACTTGGCATTCATGAACTTGACTGGGAAGCAAGGGTGGCAATATGATTTTCTTTCCTTGATGTTGGAAAGAGTACTTGTTAGAGAATCCGTCATGAGTAGCCTTCTTATCATATTGCCAAGGACGTCCTAGTATAAGGTGACTTGCACTCATGGGCACCACGTCACAAAGAACTTCATCATTGTATCTTCCAATTGAAAAAGGTACAACAACTTGCTTGGTTACCTTGGCTTCTCCCACATCGTTGAGCCAATGAAGTTTATAAGGATGAGTATGTTTGGAAATCTTGAGACCCAACTTTTCTACCATGTGAGTACTTGCTACATTTGTACAACTTCCTCCATCAATGATCACCACTTAAATTTTATCTCCCACGTGACATTTGGTATGGAAAATGTTCTCTCTTTGTTCATCCTCTTGCCTTTGAATGTTCAAAGTCCTTTTGACTACAAAGATGTTGGATGGAAGAGACATGTTAGCAAATAAGGAAAATTTGAAATGTGTGTAGGACCTTACCAGAATATACTCTCAAAGTCTCACGAGTCACTCCAAGTAAACTTGATGTCACTCAATCCACTCGTGTTTGCACTCTAGGACTTTAAGGCTTTTACTTGTCCTCTTCTGATCTCACACACTCTAGCCTTTTTCCTCTCGATTCTCTTGTCTCAAGTTCTAGAGAACTTTACTCAATACTATATCAAATAAATTTCTACTTGTTTGGCATCGGCTGCAAAAAGGTTAGTAGAAATGGAAAGAAAAATATAATTGAAAGGGTGGCTTAGAAAAAATAGAAAGAAGAGAATAAAGGGGTTACTTACACAAGTCACTTTACAACCTTCTATCACCACAATCAAATTTATAGGCTTACTTGAATGGCTTGGTGATGAGAATTGTTGATGAGTGCTTCCAAATTTCTTTCTTTCTTTCCTTTGCTTTTCTTATTTTTGAGTGCTAGAAATTTCTTTTCTGATTTTTCTTGATTTCTTTGACTTTGCACTTCTTTTTGTATTTTTCTGTTGCACGTTGCTTCTTCCACCAAATCTCTGATTACCGCTTGATGTAAGGTAATTCTACCTTCTCGTTTGATTGTGGATCTAGGAAGGAAGCAAAACAACCTGCAAAGTGAATGGCTCAAAACAGAATGGTTAAGGGTGGTAAACGTAAAGGTGAAGAGGTGGGATGTTTAAAATGAGAGATGGAAGTGGAAGATGATTGAAATGGTTATGGTTATGGCGATGAAACAAAAGGATGGTTGTGAGGATAGTATCTTGAAGAACGCTCAAAGAAGAACCAATTCTATAGAGAGCAAAGAACCAATCTTTATTTTGTTTCTTCAAGGGGTGGTGATAAGTACTTTGGCCCACTAGTTATATGAACTAGGAACCAGAAGTATCAAGATGAAAGAAGAGGGTTGATGCCACAAGTATAAAATACTTGATAAGTCGATAAAAAGTCACCAGGACTTAAGAAAGAGAAAAATCTCACTTCAATTAAAATAAAAGGTCTGATTACAAATGAAATATAATGGCCTATTTATAGTTTTTAAAGGGACTTGGCCGAATAGGTACATGTTGGTTCGGCCAGCCCTTGTACCTTCCTAAAATGACATGATTTTTAATGAAAAAATAAGACTTTAATGAAAATACATGCTATTGGCCGAATGGTTATGTGTTGGTTCGGCCCTAAGGATGATTTGAATGCATTTGGAAGTTATTTGGGCGCCAAAATGAAGAGGAAAGAGTCTTTGGCCGAATAGAAAGCATCCCTTGGTGTTTTGGCACCAATTTGATGTCACATGGAGTGTACATGCTTGAATGATGCACATGGCAGCCTACATGAATGCACATGGGTCTTCTTGCTATGATTTGATGAGAGTGCAACCATAGGATGATGTCTTGAAGTCCGTGGAATGAAAATAGGCAACAACTAGGCGTGAATAAGCTTCCAACATGCATCTAGGTGACATGGCATCCATTGGGCAGCCTAGAGCTGAACTAGCATCAAGGTAAGATAGGTGAGTGTCTTGGTAGCTAACTAGGTGAGTTATAGCTTGATGAACTCAAGCTAGTTAGCTTTGGTCTTCTCAACTCCTCAACTACTCTCCCAGCTACTTCCAGCTACCTCTAGTCCACTTTTCAGTAATTTGGTCCAAAGCTCTCCTCCAGCTAAGTTCAGCTACATGCTAGCTCCTCTAGCTAAGTTTAAGCTCCTTATATGATGAAATGAGCTGCCATAATGTTCATGAGCTAGTGTGAGCTGCTGTGCTTGTCCTTTAGCTAGACAAGCTACCATAATATGCCATGTTTGTGTTTCACTTAGGAATCACCAACAAATAAAATAAGCAATGTGTGAGCTCATTTAAGGTAAAATGCATGCTGCCGTGAGGTATTTGAGTGATATGAGCTATGAATGCATGTCATGAGCTAAGTATATCATCTCAAAGTATATGTAAGATAATGCATGAAGCTTAAGAGCTAATATGAATGCATATGAACTAATAAATGATTTATAATGATGCTGCCTTGATGTATATATGATAATCATGCTTAATATGATTATAAGACTATCCTAACATGCTTATAACATTGTGTATCAATCATAAAGATAGGGTATGTTATATGCATGAATATCATATAACATGGTATTCATAAATGATGAATGGAAACATGTAATAATATCCTAAGAAATGATATGTGATCATAGCATATATTTGATTAATATGAAAAATTTGATCAACTAAGCATAGGATGGAAATAATAATATGATAACTTATACTAACATGTGAATGCATGCTTATGATAGAATAGAATGTATAAATGATATAATATAAGATAGGGTAAGAAAGAACTCCCTTAGAAACAGCAATGAAGAGTATCCATGGTGTGTTCAAGTCATGGAGAAAATTGGAGCTAGTTTGGATCGTATCATCAACCTTTGACGTTTTTAAAATATGTAAAATATATCATAAATGACATAAATATCATGTTAACATAAACAAGGTCATCTTATCGCAAGTCTTCCTGATGATGTATAAAACATCCATGTATAATGTCATGCATGTATTTCACTCACCTTGACACTTTAAAATTTTCCAAATATGTGCGTCACTATTGTCCACAATATACCCTTTTTATACTTGACTTGCTTCAATCGCAAATCAATCATGATCTGTATAAATCACAAATTTATAACGATACATATGTTAGTATTGTACTAACATAAACATATCCCAAAATAATTCCATAATATACTTCAAACTCATTTCCACCAAATATTTTAATACTTATTAATTCCTTTTAACATTGGAACCCACTTTTCCAATTTAATCAAAATGGTCTTTCACCATTTTACCACTTAGATTCTTAATACCAATAATTCCAACATTAAAATATATTCCCATTCAAATGCTTTTACAAAAGTATAATTACATTTAAGAACACCAACTATACAATTGTTGTACTTAAATCACTAATCTTTTCAAACTTCCAAAATAGTCATATTTCACATTCTAACACTCATTTTAATTCCAAAAAACAATTTCTAGCATATTACATCAATTATATAACACTTACACAACAACCCATCAATTTTCCATATTCAGACAACTCGCACTACCTTTAAAGAATCAATATTATGCATTGATATACACACTAGAATTCAATTCCATTTCTTCCGTTGAAAACTAGACTCGAATAAAAATCTATCCATATAAAGAACTCCTTCTAATTCATTATGTACAATTTATGGTGAATTTTTAAAGTTGATCAACAGAATCTATTTTGCAGAATCTACTGTCTGATTTTTTTCTGATATTTCCTTGGTTAAAAATTCATATTGTCGTAACCAGTTTTCGTCCGGGCACGAAATATTAAATTTGGCGGGGAAATTGATGTGAATAAATAATTTTAAAAATAATTTGTGAGTCGCCATCGGCCTTTTGGATCAGGTAGGTCGAATACCTAAAAATTATCTTTTAAAAGTTTTTAAGAAAACCATATTTAAAAGATGAACTGATCTGCGTTTATAACCAAAAATTCGTTCTTTTTAATAATAAAAAGGGATTCGTGGTCGGTTACGTTTAGGGAAGGTTAGCACCCTACAACGCCCAAAATTGGTACTTTTAATTATAAATTGTCTCTTATTAAAATTTAAAAATTCAAAATATATTTAATTTATAATCCTATTATTTCAAAATTATATAAAAAATATTATTTATTTAAAAATATCCGAAAAGAACTTCTAGGTGCCTTAAGACAGCTCTTTTCTTTGATATTTAAATATTAATTTAAATATCAGAATAGGACATCCAGTTGTATTAAGACTGTCCTTTTCTTCGATATTAAAAATAAATATTTAAAAATTACTATTTATTATATTTATAAAATATTTAACAATATAATAAAATAAAATACAAATACTACTAAAACAATATATTTAAAAACAATAAAATAAATGAAAACATATAAAATAACTGACTAATTATAATAAAAAAAATTAAGAATCTAATTCATAATTAATCAAAATTATAGGGATTTAATATTTATTTCCTTATTTTTTATTTGGTGACTAAAATAAAATTATCTAAAATTCGAATATTAGAATCAAATAAATTAAAAATATAAACTAGGGATTAAAATATTATTTATTAAAATTAAGGGATTAAATCTGTAATTTATCCTAATATATTATTTTAATATGAAGGACCAAAATAAAAGAATTAAAATTCGAAGACTGAATTAAAAATATTATAAATTTAATTTAGTGACTAAAATGTAAAATTACAAATACGAAGGACTGCGGACGGGGTTTAACTATTTCATAATTACGCGCATAGTCCTTCCCGAAACGACGTCGTTCGGGAAGGACTATAAGAGTCCAATCGGCTGCCCGAAGGGCCAGCCATTTCATTTCTTCTTCCTTTTTTTTCTTTCTCTCAAACAGAGAGGAATTCTCTGTCTCTCTCTAAACTGAGAGAGCTCAGCCGGCCGCAGCCGTTAGCCGGCGTTCATCCCGTCAACACCGCCGCCGGCCACCGTCTTCGTTGGCCGGAAAAATTTTTTTATCTAAATGTAGATCGGACCGTCCTAATGACGGTCCGATACTTTTTTCCGTTAACGACTCCCAATCGGAGCAGATCTACAAATATACCTTCGGTTTTTGTTGTATCGGCGAGATCCGTGGTCGAGGCTTCCTCGGTAAGTCTCTTCTTCCTTTTTTTTTTTTTCTTGGTTTTCTTGCTGCTGAGATCGTTGGTATTAGTTTGTATTTATCTTTTTTTTTTTCTATGTCTCTCTCTATTTTTTTTTTTTTGTCTCTTGTCTCGTTCTATATCTCTCTGTCCTTCTTTTTTTTTCGCAGATGGGGTGGTGGCTTTTATAGCACCACCGGTGTTCGTCTCAGACCGGTCCGAAGAGGGGCTCGGTGAGTCACCGGACTACCAGTGGTGACTCACGAGTAGCCATGGCGTGTGGCTGGTATATTATCTTCTGGAGTCTTCGGTTGGGATGTGGCAGCGGCGGAGGCGGCGAGATAGCAACGGCGGCCGCGTGTCCCTAGGGTATCAGACCCTAGGGTTTCCCTCTGGCACATCTGGACCGTTGGATCTTGCCAGATCCAACGGCTGTGAGCTGAGGCGGCTGGGTAGATTAGGTTAGGAAACCCTAACTGGAAACCCAAGTATTTAGGGTTTCTGGTTGGATTTGGACCGGTTCTGGTTGGTTGTAACTGGGCCGGTCCAGTTGTAATTGGTCTGTAATTTATTATTTATATATATTTAATATATATTTAATAATAATAATAATGATAATAATAATAATAATAATAATAATAATAATAATACTAATAATATAATAATAATAATAATAATATGGATAAAAATTAGTATCTTCAGCTGCCCCTCTTTGCTCATTCTTGTGTTAACAAGAATAGGGCAAAGATGAAAAAATAATAAATTTTTATCCATTTGGCTTTACTTTGATCATAATGGATATATGAAAAATTATTCTCTCTCTCCAGATGAGTTCTTCTTATTATGAACTTTTGCTGGGGATGATGATGACCTCCTTTCTGTGATAGATTCATTCAAAAGGTTGAATATCTCCTCTTGTATCAAACAAAGGTGAACAAGCTCTTCTCATTATGAACTTCTTCTTCCTTCTTCAGATGAGTTCTCTCATTATGAACCTCTGGCAAAATAATCCATCAAGTGATGAATTCAAACAAAAGGTTGAACAAGTTCTTCTCATTATGAACTTCTTCCTTCTTCAGACGAGTTTTCTCATTATGAACCTTCTCTGGCAAAAAATATCCATCAAGTGATGAATTCAAACAAAGGTTGAAAAGTTCTTCTCATTATGAACTTCTTCCTTCTTCAGATGAGTTTCTCATTATGAACTTTTTCTGGAAAAATGATCCATCAAGTGATGAATTCAGGTAAAAGGTTGAACAAATTCTTCTCATTATGAACTTCTTCCTTCTTCAGATGAGTTCTTCTCATTATGAACTTTTTCTTCAAAAAATAATCCATCAATTGATAGATTTGAATCTTTGCTAAAATCTTTGAAATTCCTGTTAAAATTCAACATAGATGAAAATGAATGAAAATGCACCTATTTGTAAACACCTAAATATGATGCATGAATGTTAAGTATTTGATTTCAGATTGGTGAACTGAGTATTCTTCAGTTGTAAAACCAATAGATCTTTCTTCAAATCAGAGAATCTATCATCTTTAACAAATGTAGATTAGATATAATGTCAAACACCTCTTGAGAATAAAACTCAATGGTATAGGCTCTTGAAAAGCTTGCTTCATGTGACATGTTGATTCTGATAACAACTCATCTGATTATGAATGTCCTTTCAAGATGATTTCACATATATCGATAGTCTTTTAATACCAGAAATCTTGAATTCTGATTCTGATGAGGAGAATAAACTGTTATACTTGACAAAAATGGGATTCTCAGAGGCTGAAGCTTCAATAGCCATGGAGATGTGGTCCAGATTCATCAATTGCAATTTATATGTACTGCTCAAATGGCTAAGCTGCTGACATTTCCAGTAAAGATGGGAAGCCATTATGCAATGATCCCAGTTATAAGCAAAGGCAAAACTTGTGCTATGATTTTTGGGAAAGGAATAAACACAAGAAACTTGAAAGAAATTCTTAATGAAGACGATCATGCAGTCATCTTTAATTCAATGATTGGTTCGTAGTTCCTACTAAACCATTCCTACAAACCAAATCAGATAACTCAAAGAAAACTTCCAGAAGATGCTATGAGCAAATTCATCTTCTAAATTCGGTGATTGGTTCTGTCTAACCAGATCAGAACTCAAAGAACACTTCCAGAAGATTGGTTCTGTCTAACAGATCAGAAACTCAAAGAACACTTCCAGAAGATGCTTGGTTCTGTCTAACCAGATCAGATAACTCAAAGAACACTTCAGAAGATGCTATTGGCAAATTCATCTTCTAAATTCAATGATTGGTTCTGTCCAACCAGATCAGATAACTCAAAGAACACTTCCAGAAGATGCTATTGGCAAATTCATCTTCTAAATTCAATGATGGACTAAGATATCACAACATTTTTGATGTAGAGCCAGAATTTGTAGATTCGAAGTATTTCCATGCTATTACACTGAAAAGGGCTATATTCATAATTCTGCCAATTAAGAATAGATTTTCTCTTATTCTGCTTCCTCCATGTGTTGATGCTTTTCCATTGACAAAGAAATGATGGCTTTCATGGGATCCAAGAACAAAGTTGAACTGTTTATAAACATGTACATGAAGTGCCAAATTGACAGAAAGGATCTTGTAAGGTTCTTGAAGGTATGACAATGAGCCATCTTCGATGTCCAGAAGTATGTTCTTGATGAGTACTGAAATGGAATCTAGTATGGGTTGGAAGAATAAAGTTACTCCACTTGAACCTGATAAGGTGGAAATGCTTCTAGGTTTCCTTAAAAACCATATACAAGGATCTGTATAGAAACATGTTTCCGGTATCAATGACTTGTTCTTTTTGCTGGAATCAGTGCTGCAAAGATCTTCTACTGTTTTAGTTATTTTGAAAACAGATGTGCAAGAACTGAATGGTGATCGGTTGGAGCAATTGATGAGTAGATTTGGCGGATTCGACCTTGTTGTTGGTAGCACCACTGTAACAATCTTGATGTTCATGGCTTTAAGCTAGTGATGATTGCCTACTTGTATTCCATGTATTTAAAAGTATTAACATAAAGTGATATTCAGAATCTTTAAATTATTTCAAAATTATGTAATTCAATAAAAGAATAAATTGAATTTCCAAAAATAAATTGAATCTCAAATAAATTGAACTTGAAATAGATATAATTGTATTCAAAGTTATGACAAGCATAAGAATAAAAATTCAAATGTCTCAACAAATTATAAGCATAAGTATTCTAATTAATCAAGTTGACACAATTTAGAGTAATGATGTAAGCTTTGTCTGGAAGATCTCAAACGTTGTCAAAAGCTTGTAGATGTGAAGTTTCTCCAAACTGTCAAAATCTTAAGAGGTTCAATTGCCAGATGCCTAATATCAACTGCATTGAGCCGCCTTTTCAGGTTTTCAACTCAAATCCTTCATTTGGTTACAAGATGCCCTTTGCGGGTTTCACCTTGACCCCTTTCTTTTTCTTCTCTTTTTTCATTTCTATTTTTTTTTTTTTTTTTTTCTTTCTTTTTTTTTCTTTTCTTTCTTCAAGCATAATATTTCTTGACAGAATCCGAGTTTATTGGATTTCTCAGAATTTTTCCATCCATTTCTGCCAAGATCAACGCTCCTCCGGAAAAGGCCTTTTTCACAACGTATGGTCCTTCCCAATTAGGCATCCATTTCCTACGGAAATATTTATGTATAGGCAAGATCTTTTTTATACTAGATCACCCTCTTGGAATTCTCTTGGATGTACTTTTTGTCATGAGACTTCATCATCCGTTTCTGATACATCTGTCCATGGCAAATAGCTTTCAATCTTTCTCCTCAATAAGGTTCAATTGATCAACTCTAGCTTGGATCCATTCAGATTCATCCAATTTTGTTTCTCTCAATATTCGAAGCGATGGAATCTCAACTTCAATTGGTAAGACTACTTTCATCCGTAGACTAAAGAAAACGGTGTTGCCCCAGAGTGTTCGAACAGTAGTTCGGTATGCGTATAGAGCAAAATAACTTCTCGTGCCAATCTTTGTAAGTTTCAGTAGTCTTTGTAATGATTCTCTTGATGTTATTATTTGCTTCAACTGCCCCATCTTTGGACGATATGCCACTGAATTTGCATGTTGATTTTAAACTGTGCACAAAGTTTGATCATCATTTGTTGTTCAGGTTCAGAGCATTATCTGTAATGATCCTTTCTGGTAGGCCATACCGGCAAACTATCTCTTTCTTTATGAATTTGCAGACTGTGGACCTCTTAATATTGGTGTATGAAGCAGCTTCAACCCATTTGGTAAAATAATCAATTGCCACAAGGATGAAGCAATGTCCATTTGATGCTTTTGGTGTGATTGCCCAATGACATCTATTCCCCACATAGAAAATGGCCAGGGTGCTGTCATTACATGTAAAGGAGATGGGGGTACATGAATCTTGTCTGCATATATCTGGCATTATGACATTTCCTTGCGTAATCAATGCAATCTGTGTACATGGTAGCCCAATAGTATCATATCTCATTATTTTCTGGCCATGGAAATACCATTTGCATGTGTTCCATATTCCACTGTGTACTCTTCAATGACATTTCGAGCTTCATGGTATTTAACATCTCAACAGCATTTGATCACTGCTTCTTCTATACAATCTCTCCATCAAGAAAATATCCAGCAGCCATTCTTCTCAAGGTTCTTTATCAATTTCTGATGCATTGGTGGATAACTTTGATTTTTGATATATTGCAGGATATCATTATACCATGGTTTACCATCTACCTCTTCTTCCACACTATAACAATGTGCAGGAATTTCATATACTTGCATTTTGATTGGCTCATATCAACTTTTTATTTGCCTGAAACATAGCAGCTAATGTAGCCAAAGCATCTGCCATTGATTTTCTTCTCGAGGGAGATAATTGAAGGTAACTCTCTCAAATTCTTTCACTAATTCGAGTGTAAAATTTCGGTATTCTAACAATTTGGGATTTTGTTTCCCACTCTCCTCGCAATTGATACACCACTCACGATGAATCTCCATATATCTTGAGAAATTTGATTTTTCTTTCTATAGCTGCTTTCAACCCCATGACACAAGCTTCATATTCTGCCATGTTATTGGTGCAAAAGAACTCTAGTCTGCTTGTAAAGGGATAATAAACATTTTCAGGAGAAATTAACACTGCCCCGATTCCTCGTCCCAAAGCATTAGATGCTCCGTCAAAGTAAAGCTTCCAAGTTGCAAATTCATTTTTTTTGACTTCTTCATTCATGGATATGCATAACAAATCTTCATCAGGAAAATTGAAGTTCAAAGGCTGATAATCATTTGATACACGACTGGCCAGAAAATCAGCTATTACACTCCCTTTATTGCTTTTTGGTTGACATATATAATATCAAACTCAGATAATAACATCTGCCCTGCCATCTGCCTGTCAAAGCTGGTGATTCCATTAAGAATTTCAAAGGATCAAGTTTTGATATCAACCAAGTAGTATGGTATAACATATATTGTCTGAGTCTTCGAGTAGTCCACACCAAGGCACAACATAATTTTGTATTGGTGGATATCGAATTTCACAATCAGTAAATTTCTTGCTCAGATAATAAATAGCTTTTTCTTTTCTTCCAGATTATCATGCTGTCCTAGTACACATCCCATCGAATTTTCGAAGACCGTTAAGTAGAGAATTAATGGTCTATCAGGCATTGGTGATACTAAAATGGGGGCATTGGATAAATATTTCTTAATAATATCCAAGGTTTCTTGACATTCTTCATTCCAGACTTCAGGATTGTTCTTTCGAAGTAATTTGAACACTGGATCACATTTGTCAGTCAATTGAGAAATGAACCGAGATATATTTAATCTTCCCAAAAAGCCTCGAACTTCTTTTTTTGTGTTGGGTGGTGGAAGATCTTGAATTGCTTTTACTTTATCTGGATCAATCTCAATTCCTTTTTGCTGACTACAAATCCCAAAAGTTTCCAGAAGTACCCCAAAAGTGCATTTAGCAGGGTTAAGCTTTAATTGATACTTCCTCAATCTCTGGAAAAGCTTCCTCAGATTTTGAATATGTTCTTCTTCCGTTCTGGATTTGGCAATCATGTCATCTACATATACTTCAATCTCTTTGTGCATCATGTCATGAAACAAAGTTACCATGGCTCTTTGATATGTTGCCTGCATTTTTCAATCCAAATGGCATCACTTTATAACAGAATGTGCCCCACATGGTTATAAATGTTGTTTTCTCCATGTCTTCAGGATTCATTTTTCTGATTATCCTGAAAAGCCATCCATAAATGAAAACCATGCATGCCCTGCAGTATTGTCCACCAATGTGTCTATGTGGGGTAATGGAAAACTATCTTTCGGACTAGCTTTGTTGAGATCTCTGTAATCCACGCATTCGAACTTTTCCATTTTTTTAGGTACGGGAACAATGTTGGCCCATTCTGGGTATTAGATGCCTGTAGGAAACCTGCATTGATTTGTTTCATCACTTCTTCTTTGATTTGCAACAACATTTCTGGCCTCATTCTTCTGAGCTTTTGTTGGATTGGTTTATATTCTGGATTGATTGGAAGCTTGTGTATCACTATATCTGTGCTCAAACCAGGCATATCTTGATAAGACCATGCAAAGATATCTTTGAACTATTGAAGGAGATTTATCAATTTGTTTATCTGGACTGTCAGAGTGGTACCAATTTTCACCTTTTATTTCTTCATCTGTTCCCAATTCACAGTCTCAACCTCTTCCTTGTGTGGTAGAATTTGTTTGTCCTCTTTTTCTACCAATCTTAATAGTTCAGTAGGAAATCACATCCAGTTCATCTTCACAACCATTGATTTATTCCAGACATATAGGCTGCTCTAAATTTATCACTGGATTAAATCTAGGAATAAACATGCTATTAACACGGTGACACCTGCAAATTTAAGTCGGAACATTTCCGAAAGAATATAGTAAATTTATGAAATAAATAAATGTAAAAATGTAAGAAAATGTAAAGAATGATTGCCATCTGAAAATTTTAAAGAAAATTTCTTATATTTAACATAATTTCTTTTACAAGATAACAAAAAGTTTTCATATTTTGAGCTAAACATAGATTAGTTCTGAATATTACTCTGCATTAATATTAAAAATAGGAAGATCTCAGTGGTCCAATTGGTGAGTGTTTCTCGGAAGACATGGTCGAATCCTATCCAAGTACTCGCCAGTCTTGTTGTCATTCATGATCATGTTGATAAATAATCCATTCATAGCTTCTTCAACTATGTCTTGATCTTTCGTCAACTTTCTTCTTTAAAGGCTTCAACAAGCTGCTGTTCCACATTAATTGTTCCCCCTGATCTGAATATGGTCTTAACTGTGGGAAAGACATGTGTTTCCAAAGGATTTCTCCCCCTTTCAATTTTGCCTTTCTGTCTTCACATCTTCTTTTCATCTCTTTGTTCTTTTGCTGAAGATTGGGCTTAAATCCCAGCCCAAAACGGTCTTTTTTCATCTTTATACTGATAGGAACTGAAATTCCTTGAAGATTCTTTCCTAGACCTCTCCCAGCTTGCTCCGATGCCTAAAGTTGTTGTACGTCATCTTGGTGCAATCAGACAATTTGGGATATGGAATTTTGCTTCCTTCGCTATAAGGTTGCATTTACAAATTCAAGAGCTCGAAAAGAGCATTCAAGAGCCTCATCATTGGTGTCGATATATGGAATCGCTTGTTACAGACGCAATGATTTCTTCTTCAGCACTGACGCATTAGTTGTCCATCAACAACAAATTTCAATTTTGATGTAATGAAGAAGGAACGGCTCCTGCTGAATGAATCCATGGCCTCCTAATAGACAATTATATGTGGGGTGGATGTCCATAACCACAAAGTCAATATTGTACACGACTGGGCCAATTAACAACGGTATTTCCATTTTCCCAAGCACTTCTTTTTGAGTACCATCAATGCTCGTACTACATTCTGATAACTCTTCATGTGATTGATCCAGAGGCATTCTTTGAAGTGTAACTAGGGGATCAAGTTGAGAGCGGATCCATTGTCAATCAATACTCCTGGCAACACATGACCATGACAATGTGTCGTGATGTTCAAAGCTTTTACTGACCCCATTCCGCCTTCGGTATTTCATCATCTGTGAAGTTATGTAATTGTCAGCGGCTATATGTCCCACAATTCTGTCAAGTTTATTGAGGGATATATCTTCGGGGATAAATGTCTGATTGAGGATTTTCATCAAAGCATTTCTATGTGCTTCTGAATTCATCAATAGATCAAGAATAGAAATTCTCGCTTGTTGTTTGTGTAGTTGTTCAACCACACTATACTCACTATTTTAGGAATTCAAAAATTCTTGAGCTTGTTTTTCTGTCACAGGCTCATTGAATGCTGGAAGGATTCATCTTCAAATACCTTCTGAGGTATTGCCATGGCTTTTCCTTTTGCTTTACTTGTTCTGAAGCATTGGATGTTTCGGGAGAATAACATCTCCCACTTGTAAAGAAACCGCCTCGCTCATGCTTCAGACGTCAATGTAGTACTCAAACTCTGTATTTTTCTTCTGTTTTATCTAGAGAATCAGATCCTCCTACATTGAAACATTGGTAGTATAATTCCAAGGTACCCTGCGGTATCTTTGTATGGAAAGGTAGAGGAGTGGTAATGACTACTTTGGCCTTATTGGTGCCGGAATCACCGTGGATGATTTCACATTAATGATCACAGGATCATTATTCTTTGATTTGGTTTAGAATCCTCTGATGAGCAAACATCATCTTCTTTTTCCCGGGTTCTTCTTCAAAGAATTCTATTTCTCTGTTGTTCATCAATTTTTGCACCAAGTTCTAAACTCAGGACATAGTTGAATTTTATGCCCTTTCTCCTGATGATATTCACATAATTCTTGCCTTCATTCTGCTTGCCTGAATTGTGTGGAATTATACGGCTAAAGAAAGCTGTTGGAATATCCAAACAAATGGAGATTTAATTTCAGAAATGTCAGTCTTTGCTTTCTTCTGTTCTCTTCCTGAATTGCATTCACGTTTTTATCTCCATGATTGGCAATGGATGACTTGATGCGGATGGTGTATTGAATTCCAACTTCCCAGTGTTGATCAAATTTTGAACCACCCTTTTGAATGCTAGACAGTTTTCAATAGAATGTCCTGTAATTCCTTCATGGTAAACACAGTGTGCCTTTGTATCATACCAAGGAGGGAATGGTGGTTGCATGGGAACCAAAGGATAGGGCCTTATAACATCTGCTTTTAACAGCGAATCATAGATCTCTGCATATGGTACTGGTAAAGGTGTAAAGATAACCTCATTTTCCTTTCAAGATCCTCTGGAATCTGCTCGATTAGTGTTTGTTTCCTCTTTCTTAACCCTTGGCTGGGTTATTGTAACACTTTTCGATGATCCTTGCTGTAAGAATTTGCATTGTTGACTTCATTCTCCTTTTTCCGGTATGTAGGTCTTTTGGAACTAGACCCATCATTCGATTCAATCTTGCCACTTTTCAAGACATTTTCAATTAATTCTCCAGAAATGACCAAATCTGCAAAATTTCTAGTTGCATTCCCCATTAGATGGTTTAAATAAGGCCTTCAATGTATGGACAAACATCACTGTGGCCTCTTTTTTGACAAGGTGGTTGAACTTGGGCCGCAGTGTCACGCCATCCTGGGCATACTGTCTGATGTTTCATTATTCTTTTTCTCCAAGTTTTGAAGAGTCCATCTATCAGACCATGTCTGTTACATGGCGGTACTGCTCTAAAAATGCTTTAGCCAAATCTTCCAAGATCTAATGTTGGCTTTGGTCAATTGAGTATACCATTTAAAGCCGGTCCTGTCAAACTATCCTGGAAGCAGTGAATTAACAATTTTTCGTCCTTCACATATCCTGCCATTCTTCGACAAAACATAGTAATGTGGGATGAAGGGCATGTAGTACCGTTATATTTATCAATTCGGGAGCTTTGAACTGATAGGGAGGATTAGGTCTGGAACCAAACTCAACTCACTAGCATCAAATCCATAGAATGATTCAGTTATTTCCACGGATTTCATTCGCTCTTCTAAGCTCTTGATCTGTCTGGTCAGTTTCATTTACTTTTTGTTCTCATTTAGCTCATTCAAATCTGGGATCAACTGATCAGTATTAAGATCCCTACTTTCACATCTGATATAAGCGGATTTTTGCTTGAAGATGCGGATCCACTTGTTGATCTTCATGTGGTTTAGCTTTTGTAATGCAGATGTACAGCATTGATTTGTATAGGGGTAGTACCAGAGTGATAAATTGGTTCTGGTGAAAACCTAGAGGATATGGGTTCTTGGTCGAAAGATACAGGATTTTCATGCATTTTTCCACTGATAGCCTGCCTTTAAGCATGTCCTCTATCTTCTTCATCATACTGTCTTGTGAATTTGCAATTGGCTTCAATTTTTTCCAACTTCATTCTCATTTCTTCTTGTTCTTTATGATGCTGTTCCTCAATACGCTGTATTTATCCTCCATTTCTCTTAGTAGCTTGTCTAGTACTGTAGTGATGTAGTATTTCTCTTTTGGCCAGAAACTGCGATTGAAAAATCTTTTAATATTATTTCAAATTTTAATTGATGAATTTTATTTAATAGATAAAATAATAATTCATAGCGAAAATTATGAAATGAATGATGAATGTATGCAAAATGCATGTATGTAAAAACATTGATCCCAAAAGTTAACTGTCATAGAACAACTTCCATCGGCATACAAAAGTTTCTTTATAAATTTCATAACTACAGATAAGGCGTAGCTTTCCTATTAAGCTCTATAATTTCTTTCATTAACCATGACACCTTCTTTCCGCATTAGAAACTGGATCTTGATGCTCAATTATTTGGCCTCAACAGCTAGTTCCCCAACATATCTGGCAACCTCGCTCATTTGTACCATGGCCTCGAACACCATATTGCTTCTTCTTCACTTCTTTCGACTAGAACTCAGTTGACTTTTGCCATCGTTCAGTTGTTCCTTCAAGAGTTTGCTCTAACTCAGTGACTCTGACTTGACAATTGTGCAAAAAATTTTCAAATCTCTAATGCGTCTTCGCAGTGAAGCATTTTCCTCATTACTTTCTTTGAGATCATTAGGTCCTAGACGAACCTTTCTTGAAACAATGATTCTTCAAGTTGCAAAATGTAAGCATTAATTCTGAGTTTTGTTTCTAGACTGATCCAGATCCTCTTCAAGTTTGTTGTGCTTCTTGCGTTCTTTGATTAAGCTTCTGGATTTGAACATCTTTGTTTCTGCACTTTGCATCCAGTTGCTAGCCACTTCCTGCTCTACCTCAAGTCTGGTGTTGAAATTTTTTTTCTAGCCCCATTTTTTTTTTCAACATTGGATTCTTCCATCTTTGGCCTCTGACTTCAAGCTCAGCAATCAACTGGTTATTTCAGATTCAAATCCCTTGAACATGATTTTTCTCGCTTTCAAATTAACAAAGATTCTTCATCTCTTCTAAATCTTTGGCTCGATCCCTTTCTTTGCATTTCACTCATGATCTCGCGGTGTTCAGCCTTGTGTTTTATAATTCGCTCTCTTCTGTCAACCTCGAAATCTTCCATTTTTGCTTTCCTTTTCCAGACTTTTGAGTAGACGGCTATTCTTTCCTTTCAGATCTTCAACTCGTCTTTCTTAATGTTCAATTCTCTGGTCATCTGTACCGTTGATTGGTTGGGTCCTGATGCTTTTCGGGATTTATATAACTCCTGGTAATTTTTCTGTAAGGCTCTGTACTCATCCTCACCTTTTTCTTTATCTTTTCTCAACATTGCACATTGTGATGAATGAAAGTCAATGTCAACCCCCAACATAGCTTTGTCTTGTCTCATTTGCTCTAACTCTTTCGACCAGCTCTCTTTCTGTTTCAAACTCAGCTCTCAAGATTTCAATCTCTGATGGAACCACCTTAATGCGATCTTCCATAGAGATATCCTCATTTTGATGGTAGAGGAATATTTTCGTTTTTCTGACAGATCTCCAATCTTCATAATCAGGAGTTAGCATTTCTTTTGCTGCTTTAGCTCGGATACAAAAAGTTGTTTTCCAAGCTGTAACGGCTTCCATGATATTTCTTTTATAATTTTGCTGTGAAATGCGAACTCAGATGACTGTAGTCCAGCAGTACAGGTACAAATGGCTCGCCAACAACGTCATTGCTTTGCAGATTTCGAAAGGCATTAATCCACATATCTTTCTTATTTCTTTAGGCCATTCCTGCTCTAGAAATCTTTAATGGTGTAATCCGTATTGAAGCGTCGGTATGAAACCTTTTCCGTCCTCCAGAAATGACTACGGATCCAAACATATAGCAACTGGGTACACCCTGAAATCGCCACCTCCTAACCTTCTGCAAGCATTTAACGATCTGAAGGTCTCTGCTAGGATGGCAGAAACAGGATTATCTTTTCGGTAGCGTTCAAACAAGTACCACTGCAGCTTCAATATCCCAATACTTTTGGGAATATGACCATACCATATACCCAGAGCAAATAGATCGAATCGTACTTTAGCGTCTGGATGACTCTGAATAAGCTCTCTGATGTTGGTCCAAGCAATGCCTTCGCTTTCGCCTTTTTTTTGTACGGGATGCTACCCATTCTCGTACCCAGCAATCTTTGCTAATTTAACTCGAAAGGGCTGAGTTTTAATTGACTTTGAATATATTCGATTCTCCAAAGCACTTCAAGATGTAACAAAGTTGTATATTCTTCAATAGTAGGACCAAGTCCTCCTTATTGAAAGTGAAGCAATTGTACCCTGGATTCCAGAATTGAACTAGGGCTCTGAGTAATTCATCAAACTTCAACATAGAGCAAAATGGGATGTCTCCGTAGTCTGATAAAACTGCAATTTTTTGTTGAATCCCAACTTTCCCAAATGCTTCGCAAATCTTGCATATCATTTCTTTTTAGTGAAACTGAAGCTAACTGGCCAAGTCAGATAATCATCCTGCAGACTATCTCCTTCTTGTCTTTGTAAATCTTCAGCCCACTGTCTTACTTCTGAGTTTAGAATTACTTGACTTGAACACTTTTTATCCATAGATGTAGGCTTTCCAATGAGACAATTAACACAAGGATCAATGTCTTTTATCCTGTATGATGCAATGCAAACAGAAAATAAAGAACACAAAAAGAAAATCAATTAGTTTACATAATAAAGAAATTTAATAATAATATTTACATAATATTCTTTATTTAAACATGCTTTTCTGAATTTAAAAAATTAAATAAACATGTAACTTAAACAATAAATAAAAACAGAAAAGACAGAATTCATTTCTCCTGTGTGTACACCTATTTGACAAAATTTTGGCATGACTTCGGATTGGAAGAGTTTCTAAGGTTTTTATATGCAGGTTTCAGATCTAAGAATAAAGGTACCCGAATTGTCCTTGTTAGTGCCCCTTAGGCTGCTAACCCTCAATCCTAGTCCATCACAGACTAAAGTGGATCGAGTTCAATTCGAGGGGATACATTTCTCTATGCCTGACACGGAGAATAAATTCTCACGAAGACATAGAGCATATGAACCCGAAAGTTACTTGCTAGGTCTGACACGGAGAATAAATTCTCACGAAGACGTCGCTTTCACTTCCACTTAAAGGGACAACTCAATTATAGAGCTTTATGTAATGCAATGCAAGTGTTTGTGTGAGGAGAAATGTTCAAACCTTTGACAGAAAAATAAATACTGAAATAAAATGCTTGCAAATAAAATAAAACATATAAATATTATAAAAATAATAAATAATAAAAAGAATGAAAAGAAAGAATTAAAATTAAATATATAAATTTTAATTTTTAACTAATAGAGACAATTTATAATTAAATTTTTAAAAGTTTGACCGGTCCCCAGCGGAGTCGCCAAGCTGTCGTAACCAGTTCGTCCGGGCACGAAATATTAAATTTGGCGGGGAAATTGATGTGAAAATAATTTTAAAAATAATTTGTGAGTCGCCATCGGCCTTTTGGATCAGGTAGGTCGAATACCTAAAATTATCTTTTAAAAGAGTTTTTAAGAAAACCATATTTAAAGATGAACTGATCTGCGTTTTATAACCAAAAATTCGTTCTTTTTAATAATAAAAAGGGATTCGTGGTCGGTTACGTTTAGGGAAGGATTAGCACCCCTACAACGCCAAATTGGTACTTTTTAATTATAAATTGTCTCTATTATTAAAATTAAAAATTAAAATATTAATTTATAATCCTATTATTTCAAAATTATATAAAAAAATTTATTTAAAAATATCCGAAAAGAACTTCTAGGTGCCTTAAGACAGCTCTTTTCTTTGATATTGATAAATATAATTTAAATATCAGAATAGGACATCCAGTTGTATTAAGACTGTCCTTTTCTTCGATATTAAAAATAAATATTTAAAAATTACTATTTATTATATATTTATAAAAATATTTAACAATAATAAAATAAAAATACAAATACTACTAAAACAATATTTAAAAACAATAAAATAAATGAAACATATAAAATACTGACTAAATTATAATAAAAAAAAATTAGAATCTAATTCTAATTATCAAATTATAGGGATTTAATATGTTATTTCCTTTTTATTTTTTGGTGACTAAAATAAAATTATCTAAAATTCGGATATTAGAATCAATAATTAAAATATAAACTAGGGATAAAATTTATTAAAATTAAGGGATTAAATCTAATTTATCCTAAATATATTATTTTAATATGAAGGACCAAATAAAGAAATTAAAATTCGAAGACTGAATTAAAAATATTATAAATTTAATTTAGTGACTAAATGTAAAATTTACAAATACGAAGGACTGCGGACGGGTTTAACTATTTCATAATTACGCGCATAGTCCTTCCCGAAACGACGTCGTTCGGGAAGGACTATAAGAGTCCAAATCGGCTGGCCCGAAGGCCAGCCATTTCATTTCTTCTTCCTTTTTTTTCTTTCTCTCAAAAGGGAGAAGAATTCTCTGTCTTCTCTAAACTGAGAGAAGCTCAGCCGGCCGGCAGCGTTAGCCGGCGTTCATCCGCCGCAACCACCGCCGCCGGCCACCGTCTTCGGTGGCCGGAAAATTTTTTTTTATCTAAATGTAGATCGGACCGTCCTAATGACGGTCCCGATACTTTTTTCCGTTAAACGACTCCCAATCGGAGCAGATCTACAAAATACCTTCGGTTTTTGTGTATCCGGCGAGATCCGTGGTCGAGGCTTCCTCGGTAAGTCTCTTCTTCCTTTTTCTTTTTTTTTCTTGGTTTTCTTGCTGCTGAGATCGTTGGTATTAGTTTGTATTTTATCTGGTTTTTTTTATGTCTCTCTCTATTCTTTTTTTTTTTTTGTCTCTCTGTCTCGTTCTATATCTCTGTCCTTCTTTTTTTCGCAGATGGGGTGTGGCTTTTATAGCCACCCGGTTTGTCTAGACGGTCCGAAGAGGGGCTCTCGGTGAGTCACCGGACTACCAGTGGTGACTCACGAGTAGCCATGGCGTGTACGGCTGGTATTATCTTCTGGAGTCTTCGGTTGGGAGTGGCAGCGGCGGAGGCGGCGAGATAGCAACGGCGGCGCGTGTCCCTAGGGTATCAGACCCTAGGTTTCCCTCTGGCACCATCTGGACCGTTGGATCTTGCCAGATCCAACGGCTGTGAGCTGAGGCGGCTGGGTAGATTAGGGTTAGGAAACCCTAACTGGAAACCCAAGTATTTAGGGTTTCTGGTTGGATTTGGACCGGTTCTGGTTGGTTTGTAACTGGGCCGGTCCAGTTGTAATTGGTCTGTAATTTATTATATATATATTTAATATATATTTAATAATAATAATAATATAATAAAATAATAATATAATAATACTATAATAATAATAATAATATATGGATAAAAATTAGTATCTTCACATATCTTTTTGGATACACCTAGAAATTGATCCCCGTTTGTTTTAAACAAAACTAGATCAATATATTAACATAATACATAAAATAACCTCCAAATTATTTTTATATAATTTCTGGTAAATTTCCAAACCCACTGTAAAATTCAAAATATAAACTGTTTTCTTTAACCTCATTCCTAGTTTCTTCATCAATTCTTACAATCAATTCCTTAAAATCACTTAACTCTTCTTAACCCATAAAACACAAGAAATCATCATCCCCTTCATCAACTCAAGATGAACTTGAACACTAACAATATTATCATGCAAATTTGGTACCAAATGATAGTGTTTTTCGCATATAACAATTTAGCATACTCAAAATCCTAAAGAAATTGCTTAAAAAATGAATTGAAGTTTTCTCTTACCTTTGAAGAAGCCCACGTCTGGTTGGAGAAGATGATGAAAAACTTTGGATGAAATGTGGGAAATATCTCATCTTAATTTACATTTAATTCCACTTTAAATGAATATAATATTCATTTAGTTGAGATAAGACCAAATCACCCTTAATGAATCTTCCTATTCACCATAAAACCAATCCATTTGATCCTTATCATATTACAAAGTCAAATATGAATTAATTTGACTTTTATTTCTGAAATTCCCCTTGAATTTTCAAAAATTGTGTTTTAGTCACTAAATTCCACTATTTCGATTAAATCTGAAAAATTGCACATTTCCAAACCAAATTTCTCTGATATAAAATATTAAAATAATATTTCCAACCAATTTATAACATCCTTCCAATTTTTTTTTTAAAATTCCAATTCGATTTGAAATTACTGATTCCTTATCGGCTTTAACCCTTTCTAATTTTTCTTTACTAAAATTCCAAATCCAAACATATGATTTCTATAAAACTCCACTCTCAAGAGTAAACAATCTATTTATGGAATAAAATTCTTTTTAGGAAATTATCCCTTAATTCCCTAAACTTTTTCCCAATTTTCTACTTTGACCATCAAACTTTCAAAATTTTCATTTTGGTCATTATCTAAATTTTTGGGGTATTACACCTTATGGGCCTGAGGGCACTCCCCTCAGGTAGGCACGTACTCTTCAGCTAGGTAAGACCTTATGGACCCAAGGTGCTCCCTTAGTTGGCACCTATGCCCTTCGAGCATAGGGTAAGTCCTTATGGATACAGTTCTAGGGAACTACACATGGTGTTTGGTTGGACGATGATTATGTATTTTAAGCTAAAACACTACTGACACTTTAACAATTTAGAACTGAACTGATTTTGGAAACTCTATCGACGTTTCATGAATTTATTGATGAAATGATTTTGAAATCTAAATTATATGTTTTATTTCTGCACTATTGGAACATATTGAGCTCCCTAGCTTACTCCCCTAAATTTCTCTCTTTTAGATATTTTCGATAGGCATCCAGGACCTGCACTTGGAGGATCGACACATTAGTACAGTGATATTTTTTTGAAATGTATTTATCTTCCAAGCTGTATTTATCTTCCGAGCTGCATTTATTTTGGGTGACATGTTCTTATATAATGAAAATGTTGGTTTTATGATTTATACTGCCTTCGATAATGATGTTGGAATATTTTATTTTAATTTAGTCCTTACTACAAATTTTATTTAATGGGATTTAATTTTAATATTATCAAATATATTTTAAAGATGTTTATTTGGAATATGGTTTTAAATTATTGAAAATGTTTTGGAAAACTTTATCGCATTCCGCTAGATATTGTCGTAACGCATATGCTAGATCTAGGGGGTTAAAATGTATCCCATCGATTTTAACTCGATCCCTATAAGCTTGTGATAGGTTTAGGATCGAGGCTCTGTTAGACCCAAAGGGGTAAAAAAAGGATAATTCGGGTCCCTTTTATATAACCAAACCTAGTTGGTGAATGGGATTGAGCATACCCTAAACCATATACAAACCCTAGGAAATTTGTTGCTTTATTTCATGTTTTTTATTTTACTGCTAGAAGCATGCAACCTAGAAATTCATATGGTTAAGATTTTTCTGTCATAAAGCATGTGGGATAGAAAATAATGATCGGGTAGTAACAAAACATGGGTAGATATTATGTTAGAATCAATTTCAAGTGACATGGGTAGATTCGTTTCCATGTTCAGTCTGATTTTTCATACGGAGTTTGTATTAAAAGCTATAAACCGATAAAGTTCATATAGACCGTGATCAAAATCTAGATACAAACAAACTTAAAGCTATGGAAAAAGTGAAAGAGTGAGTCATATCAATAGTAAAGGTTTGCTAGTAGGGCATACCCGGTGAGTGCATTCTTACTTATATTATATATATGATATGCGAAAGACTTGTTATGCGTTAGACTCGAATGTTTTGGAATGAAAAATATTTTGAATCATATCATGATATATTTTCATAATGTTTTATTAAATGATATTTGAATGATTTCATGTATGAACTGTCAATGCACTATTATATGATAATTAATATATGAGTATATATGGATACTTATATTGAACGAAAGATACGTAATTTTGTTATAAATTCATTGTATATGCATTGAGAGTTATTGGTACAATTGGAATGCCATGAGGTGGAGTGGCCATTGATTTGATTCTATATCGGTACATTCGTGTACATTCTACATAACACTATATGTGCATTATGTGGCTTCATGATGTTTTGAAGTTGTGAGATACAATTTCGATTATTGATTTCCTGTAAAGTGATGATGTGTTCTACAGTACCTAGACATCTGTCTGACACAAAAAGTGCATATTATCTATGTGGCAATTAAACTGCATATTACGCACACTCATCTAACTCACGCACCTTTCATTATGATTCATTATTCATTGAGCTATGAACTGAATGAATGAAAATAAATCTTTCATCGAATATATATTTCTATTTGATATAAATTGTTTATATTTGGACTACTGATTTGCAAGTTATTTATATGAAAGTGACTTAACAAGTCTGTTTTATCTGTTCATCTATTATCATATTATATTTTTCTTACAATGATTTTTACGATATTTTATATATCTCTGACTTACTTTATTTATGATAATATCTCACTAAGTATATGCTTAGTATGTGATGGTTTTCATGTGTAGGAAAAGAAGATCGATTGGAGTAAGGAGCTTATCTTGGCATCACTTATCAAGGACTACTTAACGGTATCAGTAATAACATCCTACTATTATTTTGATTTTCTAGTTGACATGTATACATCAAATAAGTGACTATAATATTTTAATATGGTTGGATTTAAAATGGGTTAGAAATGCTCTAATATATCTATGATGTTTAAATGATTTGTAATAGTTTCTATGTATGAATTTTAGTAAGTAATAAATATACATATGGAATTTATTTTTATATTTTGATAAAGTTGTATTTTATTATAGTAAATATGAATTTATATTTAGGCAGTTTCACTTGTTATATGATATAATTGAGAAGTGCTTGATTGTTGTCTGATTTGGATTATCAAATATTATTTTTCGATTTTACGCGATTAAGTAGTTTTGATTATTCATGTTAAATTTGATGATTTTTTAACGAAACAATTTTTCCAATTTTTGAATAAGAATTGATTTAAAATTTTCATGTGATATCTATGACTCGTATTCAGGGAGAAGCTAGGTCTTGGTCGTGAGTTGACGATGGTATTGATAGCGGGGGCAGTCTCCATCACGGTCGACTAAATGACGATCGATCGAAGCTCGACGGTGAAGAGCAGGTCATGGTTAGTTTCCAAAAATGGGAGATGGTTGGGTGATACAAATCTAATTTACGTAAAATATAAAAGTTGATTTTGTTATTTTATTCTTAAATAATGGGCAAATTATACATGAGGTCCTCACTCTTACTAGAGTTCGTTCTTTGATCTTTAGGTTGTTCTTATTGTTACCAATTGTTGCTTATTATTCAAATCAGAATTCAATATTCAATAAATTGTTTCTCAATTGATATTTCTAACTTTATTTTCCTTAAACATTTTCTTGGTTAAATTTTGGGTGAGACAACTCTCCTCCTCTAAAAAGAAATTTCTTCCTTGAAATTTAACGAGTAAAGGAAAAGAAGAAAATGAGTTTCCTTCAATCCTTTAGTTTGTAAGTAGCTTCTACATGGCTACAAATCCCCCACTAAAACTTATCCCTTGAAAGTCACTTACTTCACAAAACGCGCTTATCATAATCCAAGTCTGAACAAGATCCTCATCGAAGAACAAATTAGATCTTAATTTAGTATCCTTGATCAAAATAACATGGGTGGGGGTCAGAACGACATCAGTTTATCACAGACAGATAAAAGGCATCCATAATTCCTTTAGTTTTCAGTATCAACTTAAGTTGATGGACAATAGGTTTAATAATTCTATAGTATCAACTTAAGTTGATGGACAACAGGTTTAATAATTCTATGCATCGAATATAGTTTAGAAAATACATGACTCAAATTGCCCCTTTATGTCCAATCTCAATATTTTCATCCACGAAGATACTTAGATATTGTCTAATCTTAAAAATTGGACTCGATGTCACGCTCCTTCAAATCAATATAATATTATTGTTCGAGTTTGGACAATTGATCTTGCTCTAAAATCCATGGGTAGCAGACTCTGATATAGTAATTGGTTTTTAACGCATCAACCATTTCAAGCTCTTAATCTGGGTTTCAATCCAACACGTTCATCCAAAACTCATCAGAGGTTCAAAACACTTATGCTCTTTTCGGTTCATGTCCACTATCAAACTATAGAAACTTAAACCAATAGAGGTAAAACTTTAGAAGACATCCACAGTCATTTATTCCATTAACAATGTTGATAAGAATGTACCCCTCAGAAATATCCTTAATTATTATACATTAGTACTTGAATCCTTTAAGGACCGACTCTAATATTTTCAACCGTAACAATGCGTCCGAAAATACGAATTTAAAATTCCACTTATATTAAATATGGGCATATAATCGCAGAGCACTTGGAATACATAACCCAGCTTCATATCAGGAGTCCAGTCAGAATTCTGAAACGAATAACTTGCACTTTGCTCGCAAGACGATTTTCAAATACTGGACAAATATTAATGACACTCTTTTTCTGCACAGATTTAGTCATAAAAAACAGAATACATAGGTACACTTATTATATAAGGAGGGCTTGACATCAAACCTTTCAACTCTGAAGAGATCGATTATAATCTAGGGGGATGTATTGACCAGATATCCAACGATAGTTGATCGATTAATCTACTCATAAAACTCAACTCAACCTAAGCACTAATACTATTAAATGTAACACTCCTAGACCGATTTGAGTGACCCGATCTAATCTGAGATGTCATATTAGGGCCATCGGAGCGACCCACACAAAATCCAAGAAAAATAAATTTTTTGTTAAATCATTTCACACCGAAAAATAATTTATAAATATATTGTACAAGTTCAATACATATATTGAAAATTGAATCTAATCATACATAGTATCGAAACAATTACAGACTCCAATACACAAAAAAATGTGACCTACATGCCCTCTAATTACACCTGTATCACACTCTACAAGCAACACCGATGGAACTCCTATTACTGATGTCGATACTGCATAGGATCAATCCTTTTAACTTGAAATTCTGAGTAACAAAATGATCTTTGGAAAAGCTCAATAAAACATAACTACCAGATCAAGAAACTTATAGTTTAGAGGAAACATTCGGAGAGATAGATTCAGGAGATTTAAAATGGGTGTCCACAAAACCTTAATTACGTGTACATATAGTTTAAAAACAGTAGCAGTTTATTTCAAGAAAATAGATTTTTAAAATCACTGTAAAACCCTCCATCCGAACACTGGTATGTAGCTCCCCATAATTGCATCTATAAGAACTTACCCTATGCCCATTGGGTGTACGAGCCAACCTAAGGGAGTACATTTGAGCCTATGGGACTACCGATGGGTCACCTTATATCTAGAAGGAATAACCAGCTTGATTGGAATTGAACCACAAAACTCCAAAATAAATCCTAGAAAGTTCCCCAGTAAAATCATATTAAGCAGTAAACTATAATATCATAATATTAATTCAGAAGAATATCCTAAAAGTGAAAGTGAGGTTTATTTAAATTACATAACTACCATCCACTCGTACACCAAAATGCAGTCCCCAAAACTACTTCCATAAATAGACTTACCATATACCCAATTTAACACCCATTTCCCGTATACGTTCCCGTACATGTCACAAGTGTCACATGACTTTTAAAAACATTTTCTTATTTATAAACCAATAAAATTTTGTTTTGAAACTTAAAACAAAACATTTTATATATAATGTAAAATATTCGTTGTAAACTATTACAAAGTTATAACTTAAATACATTACAGAGCATCTTTCTTGTATTCATATACATGCCACCTAATTATCAAAAGAAGATTTGATTGTACTGTAGTTACTGATTAGTCAACCTTGGATTGATGTTATTTGTTGCACTCCTTATTTTGCTAAGTCTTTGCTTTTACCTACGCGTGAAATTAACGCATGTTAAGTATTTACTTAGCAAGGCATAATAATGAAAATGAACTGAAAATTCGTACAAATCAAGTTATAGCTATTTAAATACAACCTAAATCATATGCTTCATAAAAATCAGTTAATCATCTCAATTAAACCCAGGTTTCTTTCATATAGTCATCAAAATCATTCTTAGTAAGCCCATCATACTTATGTTTCTATATTTTGTTACCAATTATACTTTATTCTTCCCAATATATGTTAAATAAGAATTTAAGGTACATACATTGCACCGAAGTACCGAAATGACCATTCACCTATTTTGAATACCATGAGTGGTGCATTTCTGCCAATAATGTAACGTTATGTATTTTCATTTATGGCGTCTTTCTGCCAATAATGAACCGTTATGCATTTTCACTTATGGCACCTTTCTGCCAATAATGCACCATTATGCATTTTCATTTATGGAACCTTTCTTCCAATAATGCACCATTATGCATTTTCATATATGGCACCTTTATGCCAATAATGCACCATTATGCATTTTCATTTATTTTAGAGCCATTCATACTCTAAAACTTATTCATAATATCATTTTCATACACATTTATGAAAGTATATTAAATATTGTAAAACATACATTAAATCAAAACATTCTAAGTTGACTCATTGCGAGTCTTCATAATCTCATATAAATACAGTAAATGTGCTCACTGATAAGCCTCTCTGATAAGCTGTAATGATGTCCGACTAATCGACAACTTTATCTTTACCCTTTTTCTTGCTTGACTCAGGAGCTTGGTTATTATCTACACAAACATCCATTAAAGACACATACCATACCAAGGTTAGTATATTCCCTAACATTTATACTTTAATAATACTCAAAAGTACTTTTTATTTTCAATTTCTCTTACAATTTCAGCCTATCTTAAAATTCGAGACTCAATAGTATGGGTACCCCTACCATGGTATCAATATTTCTATACTATGGTACCGATACTCCCTTTCAGTATCGATATCATTTTTGCATTTTGGAATCCATGGTATCGATACATTTCTTTTAATATCGATACCCACATCAGTATCGATACTAATTGCATCATCTTGTTTATCGTAATTCTTCAAATTTAAACCTATAGTATCGGTATTGTTATTCCAGTATTGATACCATTACCCATATTTTCCATTTTTAGCCTGATTTTTACCCATTTTTCGTCTAAATTTCTTACTTTTACCTCCAACAATACCCTTAAACTTAATATCACTTAACCCAACTAACTTTCCTCCATTTAGCATCTTATAAAACCCAAATTCTCTAAAGAACACTCCAACCCAAGAATCATACCACTTTTTCTAACATGTTTTTAATCACCTCCAATGCTTCTAATCTCTTATTTACTTATTTGACAATTCAAAAATACCAGTAAACCTCAATAAAAACTCATATTTCAACATATCATTCAAAAACCCATTTTCTTCAATCTCAAATAATTCATCAATCTCTTAGTTTTAATCCTCTCTAACCCTTCTTTAAGCTTCGTCACTTAAGGTTTCAAGACCAAACCAAAAACTAAAAGGAAACTAGCTAAATTAAGTCTTACCTTTAGCTATGGGGAGAGTACGGTCACGGGGAAGAAGGAGAAGAGAATGACTTAGCTTATTTCTCACCTTTCCCCTTTCCCCTTTCCCCTTTTTCTCTTCTTAAATACCCTAATTAAAATAAATTTTAAATTTATTTCCCTTTAAATTACCAAAACACCCCTTTCATTCATCCAATCTTATTAATTTGTCTTACACACAATTTCTAAATCATTTCTTATACATTACCATTCATTCAATTTATTTCCCCAAATTTTCAAATTCTTTCAATATAGTCACTAACCTAATATTTGGGGTATTACAATTCTCCGCTCTTAAGAAAAATTGTCCTCGAATTTTAAGAAATATCTGATACGAAGAGGTGTGGAAATTGTTTCATTATGTCCTCCTCTCTTTTCCATGTAGCTTCTTCTACCTTATGGTTTTTCTAAAATACTTTAACTAGAGGAATCATCTTGTTACGCAGTTTTTTGCTTTCTCGAGCCAAGATCTGCACTGGTTCTTCCTTGTACGTCAGATCTAGTCGGATCTCTATTTCTCCTGGTGTGATAATATGGGATGGATCTAATCGGTACCTTTTGAGCATCGACACATGAAAGACATTGTGGATCTTACCCATATCCGTAGGCAAAGCTAATTCATAAGCTATTGGTCTGACCCTTTTCAAAATCTTGTAAGGCCCAATGAATCTCGGACTCAGCTTTCCTTTTCACCCAAACCACAATACTTTCTTTCAGGGTGACACTTTTAGAAATACCTTATCTCCCACTTGAAATTCAATTTCTTTTCTTTTCAAATCTATATAAGACTTTTTTCAATCGGAGGCTATCTTTAGATTATCCTGGATAACTTTCACTTTCTCCTCCATTTCTTTCATCAAATCCGGGTCAACTAGGTCTTGAACTTTTAGTTCAAACCAATTTAATGGTATTCTAAACTTCCTTCCATATAAAGCTTCCTATGGGGCCATCTTAATACTAGATTGGTAACTATTATTATAAGCAAATTAAGCTAAAGGAAAATACCTTTCCCATTATCCTTTAAACTCAATCACAGATGCCCTTAGTTATCCTCTAATATCTGAATAGTTCGTTCTGACTGCCTATCTATTTGTGGATGAAACGATGTGCTGAAATTCAATCGAGTACTCACTACCTCATGCAAGGACTTCCAAAATCTTAAAGTAAACCTTGGGCCTCGATCTGACACTATCAATATAGGTACTCCATGCAGCCGAACTATCTCCTTGACATATAATTCTGCATATTTATCCATCGAGTAATTTACCCTAAATGGGATAAAGTGATCTATATTGGTCAATCTGTCTACAATTATCCATATCGAGTCCTTTTTACTTGGTCACAAAGGTAGCCCCGAAACAAAATCCATTGTAACTCATTCTCACTTCCACTCAGGAATGGATATTGGTTGTAACAATCCAGATGACACTTGATGTTCAACTTGCACTTGCTGACATGTCAAGCATCTTGCAACAAAATGTGATACAACTCTTTTCATACCATGCCACCAATAGCGACACTTTAAATTAAGATACATTTTATTCCCGTTTGGATGCATCGTCAAAAGACTATAATGTACCTCGGAAAGAATATCTTTCTTCAGTTCATCATTATTGGGAATGCAAAGTCTTCTACGATAATATAAACATCCATCAACACTCATTTTGAAGCCTTTGTTCTATTCTTTTTCTACTTGCACTATTATCGACAAGCATTTCTCATCTTAACCTTGTAGCTCTTTTACCCGATCCAAAAGCATCAAATTCAACTTAAGTTCAGCAATCAAGGAACCATATTCCTTTAAAGATATACATACATCTAAGGCCCGTAGAGCGGCAAAAATCTTTTGGCTAAGTACATCCACTACTACATTAGACTTTCCTGAGATGAAAATCAATGATCAAATCATAATCTTTTAAAAGCTCGATCCATCTCCTCTATCTTAAGTTCAGTTCTTTTTGAGTCAGTAAGTACTTTAGACTCTTGTGATCTGTATAAATATGGTAACGCTCACCATACAGTTAATGAGGCCAAATTTTCAAAGCAAATATGACCGTTGGCAATTCTAAGTCATGTGTTGTGTAGTTTATCTCGTGATTCTTCAGTTGTCTTGAGGCATAAGCCACAACTTTTCCATCTAGCATAAGCACACATCCCAATCCATTATGAGATGCATCACTAAAGACTACATAGTAATTAGCCGAATCAGGTTGTACAAGCACTAGGGCCTATATTATGATTCTCTTTAACATTTCAAAATTGTTTTGGCATTTCTCCGACCAAACAAAAGGAACATCTTTACATAACAACTTAGTTAGAGGCGAAGCTAACTTTAAGAAGTTCTTCACGAACCATCTATAACCAGCAAGCCCCAAGAAACTTTGAACTTCTGGAACATTATTTTAGGGTTGTCAATCTACTATAGCTTGAATTTGTTTTAGGATCTACTCTTATGCCTTCTACGGAGACTATATGACCAAGGAAAGTAATCTCAGTTAACCAAAATTCAAACTTGGACAATTTTCCATACAATTTCTTTTCTCGTAGTGTCTGAAGAAACACTCAAAGATGAGCATCATGTTCCTTTCTTGACTTGGAATAAACCAAAATATCATTTATAAATACCACCACGAATTGATCCAAGTATGGTTGGACTCGGTTCATCAAGTCCATAAATGTTGCAGGAGCATTAGTCAATCCAAATGGCATTACCATAATCTCATAGTGTCCATACCGAGTCCGAAAAGTTTCCTTGAAATATCATCCTCCTTTATCTTTAATTGGTGGTATCCCGACCTCAGGTTTATCTTGGAGAACATTGTTACGCCTTTCAGTTTATCGAACATGTCATCAATCCTTAGAAGATGATACTTATTCTTTATCGTTACTTTATTTAACAGACGGTAGTCGATGCATAATCGTATAGTCATCCTTTTTTTTCATAAATAGCATAGGTGCTCCCCAAGGAGAAACACTAGGTCTCACAAAATCCCTTATCAAGTAACTCTTGCAATTGGGCTTTTAATTCTCTTACCTTCATTAGAGCCATTTGATATGGAGCCATAAAACCAGGTTTGGTACCTGGGTAAATCTCAATCTTGAATTCCATCTCACAATCTGGAGGCAATCCTAGTAACTCATCGGGAAAAACATCCGAAAACTCCCTAATCGTGGGAATATCATCTAATATCACTTCTGATACTCGAGTGTCTATCACATTAGTTAGGAAAGCTATACACCCTTTTGACATCATTTTCCTTTCAGTCATGGCTGATATCACATTGGATGTTGATTTCTCTTTTTCACTAATCGCTACGATTTTTGAGCCTTCCAAATCCTTTAGAAATAATAATTTCTTGCGATAATCGACCCATCCATGATGTGGAGATAACCAATCCATGCCCAAAATGATTCCAAACTCATCGAAAGGAAACTCCATTAGGTTTGTCGAAAACACAATCACTTGAATCTTTATCGGGCATTTTCTACATACCCGAGTTACTCTCGTACTGTGACCCATAGGGTTTACCGCTATCATCTCACTAAAAATTGGTTTTAAAGGAATTCCTTTAGTTAAAACTAACTTTGTACTAATGTGTGAGTGTGTAGAATCAGGGTCAACTAAAATAAATACAGGCTCATCAAAAAGATGGAATGTACTTATTATGATCTCTGGGTTATCTCGATGCTCATTGGTCTTAATGTTGTAAATTTTGGCGAATCCCTAAGTCTCTTGTCGCTACACTAATTCAGATTGTTCCCTGGATCTACCCCTTCCTCTACTTCTATTAGAGGCTGCCATAGATATTTTAGATTGCTCCGAATTATCCCTAGATTTCTTAGGATAGCCTCGGGAAAAGTGAACAGTCTTGCCACATTGGAAACAAGCTCCACTGAGAAGTCTGCATACTCCACGGTGCAATTTACCACATGTATGACATGTATTTCTTTCTCTAAATGCTCTACCCGAGCTAGCAGAAAAAGACTAAGATTGTTTAATTTTCAGTGAAGCAATAACAAGACCATCTCTGTCAGTATATCTAAAACTCGAGCCCTTGCCTCTCTTAGCATGATAGGGAGTTGAAGGCATTCCAGCTCTTTTCCCCATCTGCAAACTCTGTTCAGCTGCTAAAGTCTTCTCTTGAGCTCTTTCAATAGCCTTGGCACGGTTTATGACTTCTTGCAAGCTAGGCAAGTTCAAAGCCAGAATCATCTCTTTCAACTTTGACCTAAAACCTTCTATAAACCAATCATGTTGAGCCTTGTCTTTGGGAACTACTTCAATCGAAAAATGACTCATCTAATTGTACTCAGCCTCAAACTCATGTACGACTTTATCGCCTTGTTTCAAATTAAGGAACTTTAGCAGCATCGCCCATCTAAACTGCTCACCCACATACTTGTTCTTGAATTCCTTCAGGAAGAACTGCCAGGTCACTTGTTCCGGTGGTTCATACATCGTAGTATTTGACCACCATACTTGAGTTGATCCCCTAAGTAAAGATACAGCCCCACTCAGCTTTTCTGAATCCGAACAGTGAAGACTTTCAAGCATTACCATTACATCATTTAGCCATAAGTCAGCCTTTATAGGACCCTCATCCTCTTCTCCCCATAACTCTAGAGTTCCCAAACTCTTAAGCTCTTTTGGGATCAATATTCTCAGTGTTGGACGCGTAGGGGGAGTTTGAGGAGGTTGAAATTGGGTGAATATGGCATCGAGAGCTTGTATAAAAACTCTAAACTCTGGCATCCCCTGATGTGTAGGCATACTAGCATTTTTAGATGGAATCGGATGCTCGCTATTAGCCTCGTAACTTTCGCTACCAGATCCTTTCTAATTTCTTGTTCCCATGCTCTTCGCTAGTTTGAAGATTCTGACATCTAATATGACATATATAAAAATAACACTAAATTTAGTAAGGAGTGTCATCAATCACACTCTAATGATACCATATAAGTAACCTTGACAATCTTAATGGCATGTATTTCCTTTTTTCAAATTTCAAATAAAATCGGTTTCTGTCGAGAATTAGCTAAACTTGTAGCTATAATACCAATAAGTATAACACTCATTTCCCATATACGTTCCCATACAAAAGTCACAAGTGTCCCATGACTTTTAAAAACATTTTCTTATTTATAAACCCATAAAAATTCAAAAATTAAAACAAAACATTTTATATATAATGTAAAGCATTCATTGTAAACTATTACAAAGTTATAACTTAAATACATTATAGAGAATCTTTCTTAGATTCATATACATGTCATCTAATTATCAAAAGAAGATCTAATTATATAGCCAACCTTGGAGTGAAATCAACACATGTTAAGTATTTACTTAGTGAGGTATAATAATGTAAATGAACTGAAAATTCATACATAATCAAGTTATAGTTATTGAAATACGAACTAAATTGTATACTTCATAAAAATTAGTTAATCATCTCAATTAAACCCAGGTTTCTTTCATATAGTCATCAAAATCATTCTTAGTATGCCCAACATACTAATTTTTCAATATTTTGTTCCCAATTATACTTTATTCTGCCCAATATATATTAAATAAAAATTTAAGGTACATACATTGCATCGAAGTGTTGAAATGGTCATTCACCTTTTATGAATACCATGAATGGCACCTTTCTGCCAATAATGCACAGTTATGCATTTTCATTTATAACACATTTCTGCCAATAATGTGACGTTATGTATTTTCATTTATGGCAACTTTCTGCTAATAATGCACCGTTATGCATTTTCATTTATGGCACCTTTCTGCCAATAATGCACTATTATGCATTTTCATTTATTTTAGAACAATTCATACTCTAAAACTTTATTCATAATATCATTTCCATACACATTTATTAAAGTATATTAAATATTGTAAAGCATAACTTAAATCAAAACATTCTAAGTTGACTTATTTCGAGTCTTTCTCATCTCATAAAAATATAATAAATGCACTCACTTGATAAGTCTCGCTAATAAACTGTAATGATGTTCGGCTGATCGACAACTTTATCTTTTCCCTTTTTCTTGCTTGACTCAAGAGCTTGGTTATGATATACACAAGCATCCATTAAAGACACATACCATACCAAGGTTAGTATATTCCCTAACATTTATACTTTAATAATCAAAAGTACTATTATTTTCAATTTCTCTTACAATTTCAATCTATCATACAATTCCAGGCTCAATAGTATCAGTACCCCTACCATGGTATCAATATTTCTATACTATGGTACCGATACTTCCTTTTGGTATCGATATCAGTTTTGCATTTTGGAATCTATGGTATCAATACCTTTCTGTTAGTATCGATACCCACATCAATATCGATACTAATTGCATCAGTATCGATATTGTTCATCGTAATTCTTCAAATTTAAATTTATAGTATATGTACTGTTATTCCAGTACCGATACCATTACCCCTATTTTCCATTTTTTAGCCCAATATTTACCAACTTTTGTCTAAATTTCTTACTTTTACCTCCAATAATACCCTTAAACTTAATATCACTTGACCCAATAATATTCCTCTATTTTGCATCTTATAACACCCAAATTCTCGAAAGAACACTCCAACCCGAGAATCATACCACTTTCTCTAACATGTTTTAATCACCTCCAATGCTTCTAATATCTTATTTCCTTATTTGACAAATCAATTTTACTTGTAAACCTCAATAAAAACTCATATTTCAACATATCATTCAAAAACACATTTTCTTCAATCTCAAATAAATCATCCATCTCTTAGTTTCAATTCTCTCTAATTGTTCCTTAAGCTTCCACATCACTTAAGGTTTCAAGACCAAACCAAAAACTAAAGAAAAAACTAGATAAATGAAGTCTTACCTTTGACTATGAGGAGAGCACGGTCACGAGGAAGAATGATAAGAGAATGACTTAGCTTATTTTTCACATTTCCCCTTTTCCTCTTCTTAAATACCCTAATTAAAATAAATTTTAAATTTATTTCCCATTAAATAACCAAAATACCCCTTTCATTCATCCAATCTTATTAATTGGTATTACACACAATTTCTAAATCATTCCTTATAATTTACCATTTATTCAATTTATTTCCCAAAATTTTCAAATTCTTTCAATATAGTCATGGACTTGATATTTGGGGTATTAGTATAGGAGCCAACCTAAGTGAGTACCTTAGGGCCCAAGAGCCTACCTAAGGGTCACCTTAGGTCCATAAGAAATTACCAACTTGGTCAAAGCATAACTTCTAGAATCCTATCTAGACAATATCCCAATAAAAAAGCTTCATATAGTAACCAATAGTATCAAAATTCTATAATTTAGACATATTTATATTTCTCAATAAAATAGTAATCAATGAGCATATATCAGGCAAACATAGTTTAGAAATAATAAATCAAGAAATTAGAATATCGATCAAATAAAATATTTATAAATCAATCAGATAACAAATCATATTTTTGAACAGATAAAACATTTATATAGTATACAAGGAACACATTATAAGACTCAGTTACTTTTTAGAGGAACTTGGTAGTTATCATGAAGGAAAAACGTGGAACTTTTGTAGATTTATTGGATTTTAGAATCATTGTCCCTATTAAAATTGTTCGTTCATTAACAGATCTAATAAAACATTCAAAAATTAATGCTTGAGGACCATTTAGGATTTTAGGTGCATCGAAAAGGTATTTCAAACCCTTACATCAGAATTATTTAAGATTTGAATATCACATAAATGATTCCATTACTCAGACCATCAAAGGCATTTTATTCATTTTGATTCCTAAGTTAACCCGATAAGGTTGAAGCAATGGTTTGTAGTAATCAGACTTTACATCGAATTATCAGGATTTTGAGTTAAATCGAACAATCAGATCATAACATTCTTATACTTTTCAATTAGTCTAATAAAGATACATCCCAAATATTCACTTCTCAATGCATATTGCACTACTTAAATGGATCACCTTTAGCATCATGATCGAATGGATCTTTAGGAGACAAACAGGTGTTCAGGTCATTTTAGTACCAAAGGATATTTCAATCATTTTAAACAATTCAGACGTGTAATACTTTCGATAAATTGGTCTTCGAATGCTTATTTTGAAATGAATAAATATGATTATGTATTATCTTGAGGGTTAGAAAATGGTTATCAAGGTTTTTAATCAGATCAAGAACTTAAACATATGATTCAAGGATTAAATTAGGTTAAGTATAAATTTCATTGTCAATTCCACTATCAGTGATTTGTATTTCCAAGGCATTTCCATCATTTCATAACTAAGAATTTCATGTACTAAATCTTTTAATGAGCACAATTGAAAATGAATGTTTCGAGTTTAACTTCTTAATTAAATAATCACTGAGGTTAGAATTTTCTATCGGTCTTTTAAATTTCTATATCATTCATTTGAGTCTTAATCGGTTTAATGTCATCTCATCAGAATTAGTATGGATTTAGAATAATTAAAATTTATTATATGCCCCAAACATATTTATCTACGCATCAACCAATTAGCAACATGTATCATAAATCATACAGCGGGTAGTAAAGTATTACCTTGATTTTGAGCTATATCAATCAATCATTTAAACTCATTCAAACATCCTTAAACTTGAATTCAACATCTAATAATATCTCAGACACAAGGCAAAACAAATTGCATCATAAGCTTAACTTAAACGTGAAAATTGAATCGAAATAAGAGATAAAATGCTAAAAATAACTTATTGAGTTCTAATTTGGTCAACGTAACTCTAAAAACATACTCAGGATGTTGGAAAACATCAAAATAGGTGGTCTTTAAAAAATTCAATGGTCGATCAATGGCTGATCAACGTCGGTCAATGACTTGAATCAGCTCGTCTCAACTCGATTCAAATGGCTCAGCTCGGCTCGACTTGATCTAGGCGGCTCGAAAGGCTCGACTGAAGTGGCTCAACCCAAGCAACTCAACTCAGACTGGTCCAGATCAATTTCTGGAAACTCTTTGACGAGCAAATAACCCCTACGAGTAGGAGTGGTGGATGGGGCAAGTACGGTGATCATCAATGCTCGAAATCGCACCATTTTCTCCAAATTCACATATCAATGGATCAGGAGTCTCCTACATGTGTTATTTCATGATAGAGTTGTTAGAGTATTCCCAAAGACCAATCATATGATAATTGTAATAATACATTTATTTATCGATTTTATTAAATAAAGGAATTGCCACTATTATTTTCAATTATATGTTTGTGTTTAACATAAACTGAAAGATAATAAAGTTCATATAATAACATTATTAAAAGATCCATAGTCAAGTATTATTATGGGCATATATAATAATAATACGCTTAAGACTAACATGTTATTGATTGATGACAAGGAATTGTCATTGACATAGAGATGTCAGAATTGATACATGATTATATTGTTAGAGAACAATGTATTAGATTAACCCATCATAAGCATATGTCTTGGATTATTATGTAAAAGTCATAACATTGTTCATAGTGATGACTATATTTATGATCCTTAGACTTTAGATCAATGTCATCCCAACATCTATTGTTGTATGTTTTTATACAGTTAAACATGCTTCGTAATTGGTTGCACTATAAAGACTGTTATTTAATATATCTCAATACATGTAGTGGGGTGTGTATGATTATGATAGGATTTGTCCTTCCTACATAATAAGAAATATATCACAGGCCACTTGATTGAGACTAGAAATACATGGTCATGCTCAAATATGTTGATATGTGATATCACAAATTATTCGTTGATTATAGTATACTCTAGATATCAATAAACAATAGATGGGTTGTACAAGTGTGACTATTCTAAGACTTGTGCCTATTATAGATAAAAGGACAAAAAGATATAATACATAAAAGAGTTAATCACGAAGATGATATGTTAAATCATAATTTCTAGTAACTTAGGTGGCAATGATATATTGGTAGATGTCACTCATTGTATGTAATATTAGAATTGTTCTAATAATTACTACTAAGTTACAAGAACCTACAGGGTCACACCCTAGGATTGAAATTAGCAAAGATGTACAATTTGTTATATGTTACTAAAATATATCTAGAGTTAATATATGTATATTTGATATACATATGATTTTAATTATCCCGAATATAGTAAGTAAACATTAAAAAAATGTAATTTTGATTACGACTCTTTTAATTGATATTTAATTCTGAATAATTAAATAAGATTTTAAATAAACATTAAAGATTGTAATTCAGATTATAAGTCTTTAATGTATATTTAATCTGAATTAATTAAATAAGAAATTTATTAATTCGAAATAAATTAAAACCCTAAGTGTTGGGGTAACTAATATATTTAAGTGAAATAAGGTCTAGCAGTTGATCACTTCAGCCATTTTTCTCAAAACCGATTTTGGGAAAAAAAATTGCTCTCAATTGAGTGAACTAAGTAGAGGCGGAGATGTGTTTTTGTGGAGGCTTACGATTCGAACCGTTCGTGATCACCACTTCTCGCTGATGTCTTTTCTGTTTTTCAAGGAACCCATTATAAGTATTGATATCCTTTCCTTTCGATTTCAGTTTTACATACTTGGATCGATGGTGAGACCGTCGTGTTTTTGTTTTCGTTGCGTTGTGGGGTGTGTCGATGGTCTCAACAGTGGTATCAGAGCCACTTGTACGATCCAAATTCGGGTTAAATTATTGGTTGATGCGATATGTATGATATACATATTCTAGTTTTATCGTTTTCAGAAAATATGCATGATATCATTGTTCAAATTGATAACTGCAATGATTAATCTGTTAATCTGTTTTTCAATCTATTTGTTGCTGCAAGGATTTTACGAAATACATATGTCAATTGTTGACATGATGATCCATGGGAGTGGGATAGCAGATCGCGTTTGGCAGTGGAACAATGATTATTCCGATGCAAAAAACCTTCGGGATTGAAAATCCTAAAATCACGATTCTATTGATAAGTGTTATCAAATCGTGAGGTTTTTCAATAGAAACGGAAGTACTATTTTTCAAAACAAAACCCCTTGACCCTTCATCAGCAGTACAAATTAAAGGCCCATATTAATATGTTTTAACAAAGGCGTAGCAACATGTATATATATATATATATGATATGTTTGTTTTGCACGGTGTTCGACATGCATGGTTATAGCTCTTGTTCAATTTTCAATGGTTTAATTTGAAATACGGTCTGTGAGTCGTGCCTTTCTATATTTCAGTTGTATTTCTCTTATCATCTTACTCCCTCGTATGTAAAACGAGTTTCTTTTAAAAGTATAATCATATGAAAATTCACAAGGAGCAGAAGAATTGAGAGAAGATACCTAGAGAGCAGTCTTAGGCTTTAGGGTTTTTTTGGTTCTCTCATTGGCTTGGGATGGGCCACCTTAGTCATTGTTTTTGAGCTATAACCATTGTATCTTGTTTATTGTTATATCTATTATGTATGCAATACATCAAATGATAAAATAAGAATGAATATTGATGAGATCAATAAGGGCCTAATATTAAAACGAACAATGATGAGATAATTACACAAATCCCTCTTTATAATATAAATTAACTTAACCATCCAATATTTACCCTCGTTAAGGCTTCGATCGATATTATGGGCTTTGCCAAAGCATTGGTACATAAATTTATATTGGTTAAATGTGAAGAACAAGCAAGTGATATTCACCAGGTGAGATATTGGTAATAACTTAGCTAGATTATTCTAATAGGATTAGAAACCTAGAGGTTAAATATTTGGATAAGTCATGAGATGACTTGAACAAGAGTTGTTCACCAAAAGTAGGAGTTACATAAGATGTAAGTAGTAAAGTGTTACTTATCTAAATAATCATTATCATAAAAGAAAAGCAAAAGCTGATTTAGGAAATTGGTGCATTATGGATCCTCGCCCACTAGAAAAAATTTTGTTGAATTGTTTCGAAATTAAAATAGAGAGGGTTTTTAAATTTTGAATAAAATAGTGGGAGTAATTTGTAAATAAAGACCAATTTATAAATTTTAATTTGATAAATTTACCTACTTTAATATTTTCATTGTTGTAGATTTAATGGAAAACAACACTTTATCACTGCGATCACTCCTTGAGAATGATAAACTTAATGGAATAAACTTCCTTGACTGGTTTCATAATTTGAGAATTGTTCTCAAATAGGAAAGGAAGGAATATGTCATTGAACAACCTGTTCTTGATGAATCGGCAGCTAATGCTTGAAGAACTGACAAAGAGAAATTCAAGAAACAAATGGATGATATGTTAGATGTTGGATGTCTAATGCTTTCCACCATGACTCCTACTTCATAAGCAACATGAGGACATGGTTGCATATGAGATGATTCAAAATCTCAAAGAAACATATGAAGGGTAAACACATCAAGAGAGATATGAGACCTCTAAAGCTCTATTTCAATGTAAAATGGAAGAGGGAACTTCTGTAGGAGCTCATGTCATCAAGATGATAGGCTACATCCAAACGTTGGAAAAGTTGGGATTTCCTCTCAAATATAAATTAGCTACCAATGTTATCCTGTAATCGTTGTGAGATAGCTTTGGCCAATTTGTCCTTAATTTCAACATGAATGAAATTAAAAAGACATTGCCATAGTTACTTGGATTGTTACGAACTGCTAAAAGTAACATGAAAAACGTTATACCTAAGCCCATTCTGATGGTCCATAAGGACAAAGGAAAGGGAAAGAAAAATGTAGCGGCAAAGTCTTATGGAAATGGTAAGGCCAATCTAAAAGGGAAAATGCATTGAAACCCAAAGGGGGGGTTATCAAGGAAGGAAAATGTTTCCATTGTGATAAGACCAGACACTGGAAGAGAAACTGCCCTGTTTACCTGGAAGAGGTCAAGAAGGCAAAAGAAAACGGAAAGTTTGTTTCAGGTATTTATGTTATTGATGTTAATTTGTCAACATCTACTTCTTGGGTATTAGATACCAGTTGTGGTTCTCATATTTGTACTTCTGTACAGGGACTGTGAAAGAGAAGGAATCTGGCTAAAGGAGACGTAGACCTACGAGTGGGAAATAGAGCAAGAGTTGTTTCATTAGCTATAGGGACATATGTTTTATCTTTTCCTAGTGGACTTGATTAAAATTTAGAGGATTGTTATTTTGTGCCTAGTTTGACTAAGAACATTATTTATATTTCTTGTTTGGACAAGATTGGTTTTGAGATTATTATTAAGAATAATTGTTGTTCTTTTTATCTCGATAATGTTTTTTATGGTTCGTCACAATTGGTTAATGGTTTCTATATTTTTTATCAAGAAAGCACCATTTATACCATAAATACTAAAAGATCAAAAACAAATGACTCGAATCAAACTTATATTTGGCATTGTCGTTTAGGCCACATAAGTGAGAAACACATATCAAAACTCCATAAAGATGGATTCTTAGATTCATTTGTTTTCGAACAATATGATGTATTGGAATCTTTCTTGTTAGGAAAAATGACTAAAGCTCCTCTTAATAGTAAAGGTGAGCGAGCAAGTGATTTATTGGGGCGTTGTTGTTTAGGCCATAGTGATGTATGTGGGCCGATAAATACACAAGCCAGAGGTGGATTCCATTACTTCATTATTTTCACCGATAACTTCAGTCGGTATAGGTATATTTATCTAATGCTCTATAAATCTGAAGCCCTTGAAAAGTTTAAGGAATTTAAAAATAAAGTACAAAATCAACTAGGCAAGAGTATTAAGGCACTTTGATCAGATCGAGGTGGAGAATACTTAAGCATAGAGTTTGATGAACTCCTGAAATAATGTGGGATTGTCTCACAGCTTACACCACCTGGTACACCACAGAGGAATAGAGTTTCTGAAAAAAGAAATTGAACACTGTTAGACATGGTTCGATCGATGATGAGTCATAGTGATCTTTCGACTTCTTTTTGGGGACATGCACTTGAAACAGCTACTTTCACACTAAAATGCGTTCCATCTAGACCGATTCAAAAGACACCATACGAGATATAGACTGGAAAACGTCCTAGTATAAATTTTATGAATATTTAGGGTTATGAAGCTTATATAAAACATTTGATGTCTATAAAGCTCGAACGTAAATCTCATAAGTGTATATTTGTTTGATATCCTAAATAAACTAAAGGATATTATTTCTTCAACCCTAACGAGAACAAAGTGTTTGTTGCTCAAATAGGAGTTTTTCTCGAAAGAGAATTTCTCTAAAAGAAATAGAAGGGTAGAAATATTGAACTTGGAGAAGTTCAAGAATAATTGATCAATGAACCTGAAGTTGAGCATGTTTCACAAGTTGTTGAGGAACATTCAACAGATTTAGAAACATAACCACTGCACAAATCCACAAGAAAATGCCATGCACCTGAGAGATTTGGATTTCTCGTTACTGTACATGGAGATGTTCTTCTTATAGATGAGCCCATGACTTATCAAGAGGTAGTGTCTAGCCCAGACTCTGAGAAATGGCTTGAAACCATAAGATATAGATGGATTCCATGTCAGTAAACCAAGTATGAACTTTGGTTGAACTACTTGAAGGTGTCAAACCTATAGGGTGTAAATGGGTTTTCAAGAAGAAAACTGACATGGATGGTAATGTACAAACATACAAGGGGCAATTAGTCGTTAAAGGTTTTTGACAAGTTCATGGTGTAGGCTATGACGAAACATTCTCCCCTGTAGCTATGTTTAAGTCCATCTAGATCTTTGTCACACAATAGTTGCATTCCATGATTATGAAATCTGGAAAATGGACGACAAAATTGTTTTCCTTTATAGAAAACTTTAAAAGGATGTGTATATGACACAACCAGAAGGTTTTGTCATTCCAGGAAATGCTGGAAAATTTTGTAAGCTATAGAGGTCTATTTATGGACTAAAGCAAGCTTCTCGAAGCTGGAATCTTCGTTTCAATGATGCAATAAAGAGTTTGGATTTATCAGAAATGAAGATGAGCCTTGTTTTTATAATAAGGCTAGTGGGAGCATTGTTTCTTTACTAATCTTGTATGTAGATGAGATACTCATCATAGGAAATGATATACCTACTTTACAGTCTGTTAAGATTTGGTTAGGTAGTTATTTTCTATTAAAGATTTGGGTAAGGCAGCGTCTATCTTAGGAGTTAAGATCTATAGAGATAGATCAAGACGACTTCTAGGTCTGAGTCAAAGTACATATATAGACAAAGTACTGAAAAGGTCCAGTATAGAAGAATCCAAAAAAAGATTTTTGCCTATGAGACAAGACATTTCTCTTTCAAAGGAAATGTGTCCTTCAACTCTACAAGAAAGAGAACGGATGAATAATATTTTCATATGCTTCGGCTATTGGTTCTATCATGTATGCCATGATATGTACTCTACCAGATGTATTGTAAGAAGTAAGCATGACGAGTCGGTATTAAGAAAACCCTAGTGAAAATCAGTAGGTTGCGGTTAAAAATATCCTTAAGTACTTAAGAAGAACTAAGGATAAATTTCTCTTTTGTCTTAATATATGTGTTGTGAGATGGAAAAGTTCAAAGCAAGACATAGTAGTTAATTCTACAATAGAGGTTGAATACATTGCAGCTAGTGAAACAACAAAAGAGGATGTTTGGATCAAGAAGTTAATATTGGAATTAGGGGTTTTTCCCATCATATCAGATGATGTAGAACTCTATTGTGACAATAATGGAGCCATTTCACAAGCAAAGGAACCCAGATCTCATCAACGATCCAAACATATTCTTAGGCGCTTTCATCTCAAACGAGAGATAGTAGATCAAAGAGATGTGGAAATATGTAGAGTACACACTGATGACAACATTGATGATCCTTTGACGAAGCCTCTTACACAGCAGAGGCATGATTGTCACACTGAGTCACTCGGTATTAGATATGTGAGTGATTGATCTTAGTTCTAGTGGGAGATTGTTAGAGTATGCCAAAAGACCAATCATATGATGATTGTAATAATACATTTATTTATTGATTTTATTAAAAAAAAAAGACATTATCACTATTATTTTTAGTTATATGTATGTGTTTAACATAAACTGAAAGATAATAAAGTTCATATAATAACATTATTAAAATATCCATATTCAAGTATTATTATGGGCATGAACAATAATAATACACTTAAGACTAACATGTTATCGATTGATGACAAGGAGTTATCATTTACATAGAGATGTCATAATTGATACATGATTATATTGTTATAGAATAATGTATTGGATTGATCCATCATGAGCATATGTCTTGGATTATTATGTAACGGTCATAACATTGCTCATAGTGATTACTATATGTATAATCCTCATACTTGAGATCAATGTCATCCCAACATATATTGTTGTATGTTTTGATATAGTTAAACATGCTCCGTAACTTGTTGCACTATAAAGACTGTTATTGAATATATCTCAATATATGTAGTGGGGTGTGTATGATTATATAGGATTTCTCCTTCCTACATAATAGGAAATATATCACAGACCACTTGATTGAGTGAGACTATAAATGCATGGCCATGCTCGAAAAAGTTGATATGTGATATCACAAATTATTCGTTAATTATACTCTACTCTAGAGATCAAGAAACAATAGATGGGCTATACAAGTGTGACTATTCTAAGACTTGTGCCTATTCTAGATAAAAAGGATAAAATGATGTAATACATAAAAGACTTAATCACGAAGATGATATATCGAATCATAATTTCTTGTAACTTAGGTGACAATAATATATTGCTAGATGTCACTCATTGTATGTAATATTAGAATTTTTCTAATAATTACTACTAACGTTACAAGAACCTACAGGGTCACAACCTAGGATTGAAATGAGCAAAGATGTACAATTTGTTGTATGTTACTAAAATATATCTAGAGTTTATATGTATATTTGATAAACATATGATTTTAATTATCCCGAATATAGTAAATAAATATTTAAAGAATGTAATTTGTATTACAACTCTTTTAATTGATATTTAATTCGGAATAACTAAATAAGATTTTAAATAAACATTAAAAATTTTAATTCAAATTATAAGCTTGTAATGTATATTTAATTTGAATTAATGAAATAAGAAATTTATTAATTAGAAATAAATTAAAATCCTAAGTGTTAGGGTAACTGATATATTTAAGTGAGGTAAGGTCTAGGAGCCGTTCACTTCAGTCGTTTTTCTCAAAACCGATTTTAGGAGAAAAACATTTTGCTCTCAATCGAGTGAACTAAGTAGAGGCCAAGACGTGCTTTCGTGGAGGCTTACGATTCGAACCGTTCGTGATCACCACTTCTCGTTGATGTCTTTGTTGTTTTTCAAGGAACCCATTGTAAGTATTCGCATCCTTTACTCTCGATTTTAGTTTTACGTACTTGGATCGCTATCATCGAGTTTTTGTTTTCGCTGCGTTGTGGGGTGCGCCGACGGTCCCAATAAGAGCATGGAAAAAATCATTTCTCAAAAGACCAAACTTTCGCTCACTCACCCCTCTCGATGGTGATGGCGAAAAAGACACTGCCAGCACTGGTTGACTTAGTTTGATGAGAGGAATTCTTTGGTTGGGCAGTGACGTAAAAGCACAACTCGTCAGTGAGGAAACGAGGGAAAACTTTTGCGAGCTTTTAGTTTTGTAGTGAAGCTTTTGGATCATTTTCTACGGTTTCCAATGAGGTGTTACGATGAGTGAAAAAATGGGTCTTGGTCACGGGTTGACGACGGTGTTGATGACGGTGACATGTACATCATGGTCAGTCGAACGATGACCAATCGAAGCTCGACAGTGAAGAACGGGTTATGGTTAGTTTCCAAAAGAATGAGAGATGGTAGGGTAATACAAATCTAATTTAGATAAGATATAAAAGTTGTTCTTTTATTATTTTATTATTAAATAGTGTTCTAGCCTAATGGTAGAGGCATGGGCTCCTTACTTGATGTAGCAAGATGTGGGTTTAACACCATCCGCTTAGCTTTTTCATTTTACATAATCTTCACTTTCAACAAAAAATGGGTAATTATACCTGAGGTCCTCACTCTCACTAGAGTTCATTCTTTGAGCTTCATGTGTTTCTTTACATTTACCTTAATCCTATTGTTCACCATTCCCTTTGAGTATTCAAATCATAATTCAATATTCAATAAATTATTTTTCGATTGATATTTCCAACTTTAACTTCCTTGAATAATTTTTTGGCTAAATCTGGGGTGTGACACATATCATACATGTATACATACATACATGCACCAAAACATATATAAATACATACATATATGCACCAAAACATACATAAATACATACATACATAGGCCAATTGCAGATAAAAAAATTATAGAATTCGAAGTTTATGATATTTATAGGGTTTGGTGTTTATGATACAATTTATCAAATTTGGTATAAATTACAAAAAACATAAATAAATATGGAACGATTGGAGACAAAAATATTTTTAAGGAATAAAATGAACAAAAATATCAGCATATTAAAATTATTAGACTAAATTACAGTAATTAAAAATAAATAAATATCAATTTGGGTTAAATACTTAAATTTACTTGTAAACTTTGATCAAATGTCAAAATATAATATAACATATAAAATATAAACTTTGATTTAATATAATTACACATAAATTTTAGTAAAATTCTAAAATGGAAACATTCATTAATCTCTCCTTACTCCTACTTTTTATAATTTTATTGAGTTTTTAAAATGAAAACATTCTGCCTTCACTATTTCCTCCCTAATTTTCAAAATTTTAATGAAATTTTAAAATGATAATATTTCTTCTTCTCTATTCTCTCCTGGTTTTTAAAATTTTAGTGAAAATTTTAAAATAGAAATCTTCTCTTATCTCTTTCCTCCCTACATCATTAATAATAGTTTACACGTATTGATATTTTAAGATCATTTTATATAATCTAATAAAATTACAAATCAATAAATGAATCATTTAACAAAAATAATTTGAATAAAACAATTACTAATTTGAAACGATTATTATTAGTGGTATAAAAAATATAGGCTTATATTATAAATAAGTAGCTAAAGTATATTTTATTTTTTATTTAAGTTCCAAAAGTTTTTTTATCAAAATAAATACTTAAAGTTATTTTTTAGTCAAAATAGGTATCATAAGTTATGTCAAAATAGGTACCTAAACTATTCAAACTTTTTCATCTAAGTTCTAAAAAGTTGATATGTGGAATAAATTAAGGAATAGTTTAGGTACTTGGATGAAAAAAAATGAATACTTTAGGTACCTATTTTGATCAAAAAGATACGTTTAGGTATTTATTTGACCAAAAAATACTTTAGGTACTTAAATAAAAAATATGATATATTTTAGGTACTTATTTGTTATATAAATTAAAAATATAAATGATTTATTTATTATAATTTACACATATAAAAAGTAAATTATTTAATTTAATAATCATAATTAAAGTTATAATCAATAATTATTTTTAATATATTTATCAATCATAAATTATTAATTTAATTAAACTGTTGAATATATTTATATATAACATTATAGAAAAATAAATTTATTAATATAATGATCATAATTAATCATATACTTTAAATGGTGAAGAACTATTTTGTTAGTTATCATATTATAATATCAATTGGAAATTAAAATTTTACAAGTTATAATTTACAAGTCGAATAAATACAATATATATTTGTACTCAAATTTAAATTAAATTATCAATCAATTATTATATCATAATAATGATTTAAACTTATTAACATATAAAATCATTTTATATAATTTAATTTCTAATCTATTAAAATTATTAATAAATAAATAAATCATTTAATTAATCAATTTATTGTTTATAATTACATTTCTAACATAATAATCATAATTAGTATAGAAATTAAATTTATTAATCTAATGATCATAATTAATATAGATAGTAAATTTATTAATCCAATGATCATAATTAAATTTATTAATCTAATTATTATAATTAATAATTTATTTTTCAAATTATATAGAATCATTTTTATTAACTTTATCAACCATAAGTTGTTAATTTAATAGAACTTTTGTGTCTATTTATTAATTACAATTTATAAAATATAAAAAGTAAACACATTAATTTAATAATCATAGTTTATCATATACTTTTAATCTGTGAAGATGTATTTTTTCATATTATAATATTATAAATTCAAAATCTAAAAATTTCAGCAATTGTAAGTTGCAAGCTAGATAAATACCAAATGAGGTAAATATTAGATCAGTTCAATAATAAGTCGGATTATTTACATGTTAAGTAAATTACATTTAGGTTGATAACATGTCCGATAATATCAATTATTTATCAAGTTAATCTTGATTTCATATTCATATCATTCGAATTTAGATCTGGTTCGGTTATCATATTATCGGTTCAATTTGAGTTCAAGTTAAGTGTAGGTAAGGTGCATATATAAAAGTTTGAAGTCCAACTTAGGTTTAGGTCAACACCAATTCATACTCGAATCAATTTCGAATCATCACTATCTCGATGAAAAACATTTTCTACACAAATAGGTTTTAATCAATTTTACAAATCGGATAAACTTTTTACATCATGTCACCAAATTGGAGAGGGCCATGGGTCCGTCTCACCACCCAACTAGAGATGACCACGCTCACATCATACCACATCAATAATTATAATTATATTTATATTTATAATTCTCATCAGTTTAAGGAAGAATTTAATTCTTAGTACTCAAAAGCCCAAAAAATAAAAGAAAAAAACCCCTTTTAATTATAGTGTAAAGGTTAATGACTAAATCAAATATCATACCAGTGTTATTAACTATCATATTGGTTTTCTAACTAAAAAGTAACATTTGATGATTATTTTATAACTGTCAAATTTAAGTGATCAATTTATAATATTTTTATACTCTACTGAGCCAATAAAAAAGTATCATATAAATAAGGGGCTATCTACGTAGTTTATCATTTTTAAAGGTGTGTTTGAAAATCTTAGTGAAATTGTATGAAAAATATAATTACAATTCTAGCAAATACAAGAAATTCTAAATCACACATATGTTTGATTAATATGATACAATTACATCTAAATTTTATATTTCACATTTTTAATGTATAAATTATAATTTAAATAAATAAGTTCAAATTTTAAAAAATATTTCTTTAAATATGTAATTTCATAAGATTAATAGATTATAATAAATATTTTTTTATTAATATAAGGTGATTACATATAATTATACTTATATCCAGTTATCATATTGATTTTCAACCGCGTACTAACAACCATGAAGTTATTAATCTTTTGTCAGCTCCCAACCCAAAAATATATTTGGTGGTAAATTCAGATTTCAAAAGGAAGATAGAGTTAGCTAACCTAATAGCTCATTAAGATCCATAAAAATTGATTAGATGTTTAAAGTTTAAATTAAATAATTTAATATAAATTTAAAATATATTATTCAATATATTTGAATAAATAATTAATTGTGGTATATGTGATCTAACTAGTGATTGGAAGGTGATATATTGTTCATTTGAACTGATATTTTATGCAATGATTAGGAAAATTATTAAACGTTGATATTGAACGATCAAATTGATCATCCAACTAGTTATATTTATAGATTACAGAAAGTCTTTTTTCTTTAAATATTTTAATTTTTTCCTCACTAAATCAATGGTAGGTAGCTAAAAATAAGATTATTGTACTGATAAGTAAAAAATTTCTTATACTATGATTACGGTGAAATTTTTAATTTCTTTGTTTTTTAACTTAAAATTATGCATATTATTTTCTTGAGTGTTTGTAATTTTAAATCATGTAAAAATTTATAAGACCTTTTGCATTCAAATAAATAATAATTAAATATTGATTTGGATAAATTATATGTTTAGTATCTAAACTATTAGTTTTATTTCATTTTGGTATCCAACATTTATTTTATTTCAAAATCATACCTAACATTTAGTTTATGTTTCATTTTGATATTTTGTCATTAAAAACTTAACAATGTTGTTGACATGTCATCATAAAGTAATACCACATCATTGGAAAAATAAAAAAAATGTTACTGTGATAACTATTTTTTTGAAAAATAATTAATTTTTAAAATAATTACGACTTTATTTTGAAAATTGGAATTTTAATAACATTTGATTTAATTCGATTTGGAGTCGCCATCGACCTTTGGGTTAGGTAGGTCGAATATCTAAAAATATCATTTAAAACAATTTTAAGAAAAATCATTTTTTAGACAAAAATTGGTCAGTGTTTTCCAGAAATTCACTTTAAAGAGTTCAGGAGTCGATCATACGATGTCGTTGCGGTTGAATTTATATGTTCGAGTCAAAAATTAAAATATGATCTTTTTATCGAGCAGTGAATAATTTATTTCGAATCGTAAAATTGCACAAAAAACAGACTCAACCAATTTCAATTTCAATTTTCATTCGAATGTCGTATTGAATCGTGCTACTTCGATCAAGTTACACTTTTCATGCCTATTCTACGACGAGTGCTCTTGAAAAGATTCGAGTTAATGAGGAGTAAGTAAAAAAATTGAATAATGAAATAGTGACAAAATCATAATAATATAACATTATGTAAAATAAAATATTTACATGTACATATTTAAGTACATAAAAAATAGTATCTTATTAAAACGTAAAAAAAACTTAAAAAATCATATTAGCCGAACTATTTTACATGCAACGTATAAATATATAGATATATGTAAATAGGATATCAATAAAATAAAAAAAAATTTATCACGCAATAATATAGGGACTAAAACAAAATAAAATGAAATAAGAACCAAAATAAATATGGGATAAAATCAAAGTGATCAAAAGTGTAAATTAATAGATTTTAACATGTGATAACGACGAGGGACTAACATGCTACAAATTAGAAATAAGCAACTATGATCAGTAATTTACCCAAGTCTCATTAATAAACAAATGATGATTGAAATGTAAACACAGTATAATTTAAAGCTTGAAGTCAAAAGATATAAAGTTCCATTCTGTAGGAAAGTGAAGAGAATACAAAATTTTGATGACCCATCGCATAAATATCTCATAAATGGGCATGCAACACTCCCCCTAAACTGTGGCGTTTTAAGGTGTGGATTTAAAATCAAAATAGGGTTTTTAACTCTTCTCTATATTTTTTCTTTTTTTCGCTCGTTCTATGTTCTTTTTTTTCTTCGAATGATCTCCCTTTTTTTCTTTCGGATGCCTCCCTCCTCTCCTTCCTTTTTCTTTTTTCTCTCTTTTGCAAGTTTTTATCTTGAACTTTGTTTGGAGAGAGTTGGCAAAGCTAGAACCGAGGGGAGTAGTTTTCTTACACCCACAGTGACAATTCCCAATTTTTTGAGATTTTTTAAAATTTTTTAACGGATTTCAGATTTGGTTTCTGTTGATGATATTATTGATTTATTTTGTTGTAAATGACGATGGCATATTAGTTGGATTGACTTTCTGACGATCGAAACTCAAACGAACGACAACGACAATGCTTTTTCTCTTCATTGGCGGTGGCAGTTGGGGGCTAACTCTAAAATTAGAGTTAGCCAAAAGTTGTAAAAGATGGGTCGTTAGGGTTTTGTTAATGGGTCTGATTTGGTGCTGTAACATTAGGCTTGTATAAGAATAATAATAATAATAATAATAATAATAATAATAATAATAACAACAACAACGAAAAATAGTGATCATAGTTGCCCCTCTTTGACCATTGCGACGGAACTAGAATAGAGCAAAGACGTGACGCATCATTTTTTGACGCGACCACTGTTTGTTGAGCTACTAGTTCTTCTCATTACGAACTTTTTTCTGGAAATATCAATCCACATTCTTCTGTGATGGATGAGCCAAGAGTGACACTGATCCAACTTCTTATGTGATGGAATCAAACGTAGTGTTGGTGCTGGTCCAACTCCATATGTGATGGATGATTCAAGTTTGAACTAGTTCTTCTCATTACGAACTCTCCACTAAAAATGTTGATCCACCTCCTTATGTGATAGATGAGCTAATGTCAAACAAGTTTTTCTCATTGTGAATTTCTTCATTTGGAAAAGATGATCGCACTCCTTCTGTGATGGTGATATGAGGATGACGATGATCTAGCTCCTTATGTAATGGAATTAAACGTAGTGTTGGTGTGATCCAACTACTTATTTATGGAATCGAGTAAATATTTTTGCAAGTTCTTCTCATTACGAACTTCTCTTTTTGGGAATGTTGATCTAACTCATTCCATGATGCAATCGGAAAAAGGTTGAGCAAGTTCTTCTCATTATGAACTTCTTCACTGGAAATGTTGATCCACCTTCTTCTGTGATGGATTTCAGCAAAAATTGAACAACTTCTTCTGATTATGAACTTACTCATTGGAAATGTTGATCTACCTCCTTCTATGATGGAATTGAGTAAAGGTTGAAGAAGTTCTTGTCACTATGAACTTCTTCATTGGAAATGATGATACACCTCCTTTTGTGATGTAATCGAGTAAAGGTTAAACAAGTTCTTCTCATTATGAAATTCTTCACTGGAAATGTTGATCCACCTTCTTCTGTGATGGATTTCAGCAAAAATTGAACAACTTCTTCTGATTATGAACTTACTCATTGGAAATGTTGATCCACCTCCTTCTATGATGGAATCGAACAAAGGTTAAACAAGTTCTTCTCATTATGAACTTCTTCTCCCTAATCGAATAAGTTATTCTCATTATGAACCATTCCACTTGCAATGTTTGGTGTATCTTCTCTTTGAAGAATTCTAAACCTGCAAAAGGTTGTCATATGGCATTGATATGTGTTCAAAGTGCTCGAAGGTAGTGACTCGAAAGTACTAATTCTTTGCTAAGATCCACTTCTTTAGACGATGAATGGCTGGATTGAATCTTTGCTAAAATCCTAATTTTTTTTGCACGAAGTCATGAAATGAAATATTGGTTGACATCTTTGTATTCCTGTCAAACATTCATGACTTAATAAGAGAATGAATGTGTATGATCCTATTTTGAAAATGCCTAAATACTTATGCATTATGTCATTTTATTGTTGTAAATTCTACTGTCTCATGAATCTTTGTTTCTTTATCTTTGTTGAGTCTTTATTTTTGTCGGGTCTTAATCCCATGACATATTGTTCTTCTTGCCCCTAATAATGTTGCACTTTGGCATTCAATTTATTTTCCCCAGTTTTGATTTGCCCCAAAATTTTAACTTTTCTTATCTCAATTCAGAGCATGAGCTTTTATGTCTGAGAAACATTTATCAATTGCCAAAATCTACTCTAGAGAGATTTTATTGTTTGAAAATGTTTTTCTTCCTCCTTCCTCTTGTCAAAAGATGAAAAGGTTTGATGAGCTAAAAGAATTTTAAATAATGAAAGAATTTTAAAAAAAATTGATGTAATTTTTCTGAAAAATGGTGTCCCTTTCTTTGGGTTCACAGTTGAAACAAATTATAAAATGAGAGCTCATTGAATATCAAAGGAATCAATTGCTCGTTTAATCCATTAAAAATTATAGCTCTTTAACAAGTGTCAATATTAATATTAATTTTGAGGTAGAGTTAAGTATAGAAACATAAGGTGTCTTGGGTTGGTTCTTTGGTCATGATATGGCATTTTTGCTTCTTTGATGTTCATTAATTTGATGTAGTCATTATGTCCATCTTCTATAGATATTTTTCGGTTTTTGGCTCTTGTGAGCACTTTCGGGTTGCGTGATGCCTTATCAAAAGATTTAAGACGACCTCCTATGCGATAGCTAAACAATTTGCATATTCGAGTCACCTTTTCAGGTTTTCAACTCGAATCCTCCTTTGGTTTCAAGAAGTTACTTGAAATTTTACGTCATAAACCCCCCTTTGTTATTTTTTCCTAGATTTTAGAAAACATTTTGTGAATAAAGATTAATCCTAAGGGGCTGAATGAAATCTAGAGATAATCTGTTTTGCTTAAAAATCCATGTACGGTTAGAAGGGACTTTTTAGGCACGTAATGTAGGCCAGGGTTCTTAGTTATGAAATAAATGGATAAAAAGACCCAAATCAGTGTTTAAGGGTGATCAAACCAAGGATTAATCCATTCTGATGTCTTCAATCTTGCATTGCCTAACTTGTTTATGCTTGCAACTTGTCTTTTGTTTCCTTTCCTTTTTGGATCGCTTTAGACTACACATTTTCGGGTTTTCACCTTAGAATTCATTTCCACTTTTCAATACTTTCAGAATTACTTGATCTTCTGGTTAAATCTGGATCTTTGAACCAATTGTACTTGATCAACCTTGTAGTTTAAGGATTTACGAGTCAGTCGCCTTGAAGTACTTGATATGTTTTTTCTTCTTTCTTCTTTTCTTTCTCTTTTTATTTTTTATTTACTTTTTCTATTTTTCTTTCTTTTTCCTTTTCTATCTTTTCTCTTTTCTTATTGCTCTCTCTTTGTTGTCGACTTTATTTGATATTCGAGCACTTTGTATTTATTCCACCTTTTGGTATCTTGTTATTTCTCACTTTATTTCACAAGGAAGTGTCCCTATAATAAAACTTGGATTGCATTCTTTACTCTTGCAAGAAGATGCCCTTCACCTTACCCCCTAGTGTGGACAGTGATCCTTGGTTAGGGTTAAATCAGAAGAAAAATAATTCAGGCTCAAATTGGGACAACAAGGGATATATATTTTCTCCGTTTGCGAAGGGATAATGAAAGAAGTGTTGGGATTGTTGAAGGTCAATTTGAACAACCGAAAATTGTATAAGTGGGTGAAATAGAAAAAATTGTATAGGGAGTAAGGAGAAAGAAAAGATAGACAATTTTGCACAGCGATTTATAGTGGTTCGACTTCTCAACTAAGTCTACCTCCACTACCTAAGCTTCTCGCTTAGGATTTTCCAACAAATCCACTAATTTGTTCTTTCCTTTTCATGGACAAAGATATAACCTTTACACAACTTCCTATCATTCAAAGGCTTAGCTAGAACCAAAACCCCTTTACATGGAAAAAGATGTAATTAAAGAAAACCTCTAAAAAGGAAAGTGTTTACATAGAATTAAAGCTCGCAAGAACAAAATATTTACAATAGAATAAGAATAAAGAGTGAAAAGCTCTTCTCTTGTGTTTGATTGTTTGGATAGGTGTTCTAACCCTTCTTCAAGTGTCTTGAACTTGTATTTATGTTTTGGAATGAGTTTTTGGTTGTTTCTTGCTGTTGGGGATGATTTGGAGCCGTTGGGGATGTTTTCTCTGCAAAATAAAACTACCCAGTACAGAGGGTATCGGTACTTCTATCGGGAGTACCGATATTGTCTTTGTAATTTTTAAATAAAACTAGTTGTTATTAGCTGTTGGGTCTGAAAGTATCGATACTAAGCCTATGGTATCGATACTAAGCCTATGGTATTGATACTACTATGTAAAGTAGTATCAAAACCCCTTTGGGTATCGGTATCATTTTTGCATTCTGGAGTTTTAGCAATGTTGGTAGTATCGGTACAACCCAGAGAGTATCGATACTTCTCTTACCTAGGGTATCGGTACCACATGAACAATATCATTACTTTTCATGTAGTATCGATACTATAAGAACAATATTTGTACTACGTTGAAAATCAGTTTTGTGCTCAAATTAACTTTTAATGGACTTTGAATTATTTTTGAAAACTTTGAATAAATTCAATTCAAGTCCAAAAACATTTTTGCCTTAATTTGATATATCAAAATATAGTTCAACAATCTCCCCCTTTTTGATGTAACAAAATATTTGAAAATTTGTTTTTGGCAAAACTCCCCCTTAATAAAATATTTAATGAAAAAGATATCAATTGTTGCAAAATGTTTAGCTCCCCCTTTTTTATTGAGAAATTGAATTTTTTCAAACCAATACTTCTCCCCTTTTTTGTTATATAAAAAATAATTCAACTTTAAAGTTCAAAAATAACATTGGAGAGTAAGTGTTAAATTTGACATAAAATCATTGGAAAAATCAAAAGCTCCCCTTAATAATAGCATTCCAAACAAAAATTTGACTTAAAAAACATGACACTTAAAAAAATTAAATTTCAACAATCATGAACAAACATGTTAGTAGCATGTGAAATCCAATATATCCAAGTCTAATATACTTTATGCAATACCAATTGTGGAAATTAAGTGCATGTGCATAAAGCTATCAAAAAATGTTATGCATAAAAAAATTGATATCAATTGTTAGAGAGATATCATTTAAGTTACATGCATAAACATTTAAAATTAAGATCAAAAATTTGAAATTTGAAAAAGCAATGCATTTGAAAAATTGATATCAATTGTTAGAGAGATATCTTTTGCATTAACAACCAATTTTGACCAAAATTCATTATGATGAACTAAAAATTCTGAACAATTATCAAAGCTTTAAAATGTTCATCATAACACCTTTTTAACATACATGAGATAGAAAAACATAAAATCATTTAAAATGAAAACTCATGCATGCTTAAAACTAAATGAGCAACTAATTAATCAAAACAAAAGCATTGAGATTAGATGTTACCCATTCCTTTTCAAGTGTGGTTAGAACATCTCAATTTCTTCACTTTGTCACCATTGCTCCCACATACCTACAAGAGACATTTAAGTAGATTTTGGTATCCAAATTGCTTTGGATCCTTGAATGTTAGTTTCAATGCCCATTGTTCCTTTAGGAACCCATACTTGTCTAATTTTAAAATATTTTCTTTTCTTTATAGGACAAGCATGTTCCATATGACCAAGAAAATGACAATGTGAGCATTTTTACATTTTTAAACATAATGAGTTGTTTTTAAAAATTAATTCTTTTTCTTTTGTTAAACTCTCAAACTTAACTTTAAAATCAAATTTTCTTTTTCTAAATCATTGATTTTGACTTTTGAAAGCTCTAAATCATTTTTTAAAGTTTCATTTTTTTTTCAAAATCAATTTTTGCTTTCAAAATCAAATCATTTTCAACTTTAAATTTTGAAATTAATTTCTTATATTTGGAATTCATGGTCTCAAATTCCTAATACAACTCATTATAAGAAACTTGTAACTCATCAAAAGAATAAGAATCTAATTCACTAGAGTTAGAAGTTGCCATTGAATCTTCTTGGATGGCCATGAGGCATAGGTTGGCTACTTCATCTTCATCACTCCAAGCTGCCACAAATGCCTTTTTTTATTTGATACCTTATTCTTTAGTAGTGGACATTCATACTTGACATGCCCCATTCTTTAACAATTGTAGCACACATGGGGACTATTCTTTTTTGCTTGATTTATGATTCACTTCCTTGGAAGTCATGAATCTTTTGAAGAGCTCGGCCATCTCTTCTTCTTCTTCATCGTATTCATCCACATCTTCATTTGAATCTTGATTGCTCTTATTAGTGGATTTGAAGGCAATACCTACGTCATTATTTTTCTTGTTTTTATTCTCTTCATCTTCTTCACCATCAACTAATGAGTGGGAAGAGAACCAATAAGCTCATCAAGAGTGAGAAACTTTAGATTCTTAGCCTCAATGATCGTTGTCTTCTTCAATTGCCAAGACTTTGGGAGAGAGTATACCATATTTCTTACAAGCATCTCATTAGGGATTACTTCTCCAAATCCCTTGAGACCGTTGATAATCACAAAAAATCTATCTGTTATAGCATTGATGTCTTCATCCGGTTTCATCTTAAAATATTTGTAGCTACGGTTGAGAAGACTTATTTTGTTTTCCTTCACTTCATCAATTTTTTCATGAGTGACTTGGAGCTTGTCCCATATCTCCTTGGCATTGGAACAAGAGGAGACTCTTCCATATTCATCTGTGCTTAGTGCACAAAAGAGAATGTGCATAGCCTTGGCATTGAGTCAGAATTTCTTTTTCTCTCTATCACTCCAATCATTCATCTCACCGAGTGAAATGAAGTATCCCTTCATGATTGAGTTCCAAACTCCTAGATCATTTGCTGGAATGAAGAGCATCATCCTATTCTTCCAATAGGCATAATTTCCTCCATTGAAGTAAGGTGTCTTGTTGACTGGTTGAGAATCTTCAATATAGTAAGAGCCGGAGGTCGAAGTCATCTTATTGTCGGTTGCGTTGGGAATCGGTAGAGCTTCTTATAGGATCGTCTCAAGATTGTTAAACCTTCTAATGAGTCAAGATTTGATACCAATTATTGAAATTCTTGAAGCTCAATTTGAACAACTGAAATATTTATAGTGGGTGAAATAATGAAAATTATTTATGGAGTAAGGAGAAAGAAAAGATAGAAAATTTTGCATAGAGATTTATAGTGGTTCAAATTCTCAACTAAGTCTACCTCTACTACCTAAGCTCCTCACTTAGGATTTTCCAGCAAATCCACTAATTTGTTCTTTTTTTCAAGGATAAAAAGATAACCTTTACACAAATCCCTAGCTTTTCAAAGGCTCAACTAGAACTAAAACCCCTTTACAAGGAAAAAGATGTAAACAATGAAAGCCTCTAAAAAGGAAGGTTTACACAGAATTAAAGCTCACAAAAACAAAATATTTATAGGAGAATAGGAATAAAAAGTGAAAACTCTTCTCTTGTGTTTGATTGCTTGTATATATGTTCTAACCATTCTTCAAGTGTCTTGAACTTGTATTTTTATGTTGGAATGAGTTTGTGGCCATTTCTATTAGTTGGGGATGTTTTCTCTACAAAATAAAACTGTCCAGTATAGAGAGTAGCAGTACTTCTATCGGGAGTATCAGTACTACCTTTGTTATTTTTAAATAAAACTAGTCGTTACTAGTCGTTGGGTCTGATGATATCAATATTAAGCCTATGGTATCGATACTACTATGTAAAGTAGTATTGGTACCCCTTTGGGTATCAGTACCATTTTTATATTCTGGAATTTGAGCAATGTTGGTAGTATCGGTACTACCTAGAGAGTATTGATACTTCTCTTACCTAGGGTATCAGTACCACATGAACAATATCAGTATTGTTCATATAGTATCAATATTGTAAGAACAGTATCAGTACTACGTACGTTGAAAATATGTTATATGCTCAAATCCACTTTTAATGGACTTTGAATAATTTTTGAAAACTTTGAATAAATTTAATTCAAGTCCAAAAATATTTTTCCTTAATTTGTTATATAAAAATATAGTTCAACAATAAGGTCATTCATCATTTCATATGCGGAAGTTCCTGCAGAAGAGGTATCCCCAGGGGGATATATATTCAAGATTAACATTTACTCACATGTAAACAATATAATTAATTCATTATAAAATTATTTCCTTTATTTGTTATTCTTCTTGCTTCTAGCGTGCCCTAATTATTTAGGTTTATCTTTATAAAGTTGATTTGGGATGCCCTAACTTGTTTCCCATGCAGAACAATTCTCATGCAAGTGAACAACTTGTAGGTTTTGTGTTTAAGAATACAATGGTGTGACTTTATTGCCTCAAAGAGAGGTAAAAGTATGAATTTGGGTGCCTCAAAGAGAGGTAGTGTCAAAATTTAGTTTTAGTAGTGACCATGAATTGTTTAGGGTAAAAAGTGATTGTATCTTGGCTTCAGACAGGATAAGAAAGTATAATCTTGTTAATTAACAAAGATATCTAATTCTTGAAAAATTAAAAGAATTTGTAATTCATTTGATAATCAAATAACTATAAGATTAAAACTTGTTCCATTGTCTGTAACCTTAGAATATATCATTTTAATTTAATGCCAAATGACTTACAAACTTTTAAAACAGAGGAAGAAAAAAAACAAATTCAATCAAGATGAAATGCTTTTTCGTGCAGTGCAGTGAAGCTTCATGGTGTGGATGCAATGACTTCTTGATTTGCATTATAATGTCCTATCATTCATTGAATGTCCATATCTCTAAATCAAATCGATTTTGTACCTTGTGCTTCAGTGCCTCACAATTTTGAGTTGCGTGAATGAGATTACGTGATTAGAACCACTGCCACAATGTCTTCCACGAATTAATCACGGGTTCTCATGAATGATTCATGTAAAAAATGCTTAAATAAATGCAATGCGAAATGTAAAGATATAAATGTAAATGTAAAAGGTGTTGATTAGACATGCCTTCGCTTGGGGTTTGGTCTAAAGCATACCGATGCTTTATCTTGATACTTCATACTTAGAAACTCGGTCTCTCAAATACTCTATGATCTCACGGGCTTATGTATAGGCTCCATTAAAAGTATAGCTCATCTCGGATGATATCTCTTTGATACCCTCTAAAATTGGATGTCATTCTATTAATCATATTTGATGCTTGATTCTCCTGGGAGCTTCCTTCTTGTTCTCTCTGATCTTCTCCTAGCCATCGATGCATGTCTGCGTAGGCGACTACTTGATTGAAAACTTCTTTCTCCCTTTAAAACATTTCCACTTAGATATTCAATTGCGGATCAAATCTTTGTATTATGTAATGATGATGTGATGCAAAAAAGGTGAAAATGGTTTAAAAACAATAAATAAGTTAATACAGGTAGGATAATCGATAATGATAAAAGGACTTTTCATAGATAAATATAGTACCTACCCCAACAAGGTATCTACCCAACTTGCTTTTAATCTCAAGAAATTAATCCTAACTGCATGGTATCTAGTTGGATGCTTTCATTTAGAAAGAAATTAATTTTATGAATTTAAAGTAAAGGGTAAAGTTTCGGAATCGTTCATCCTTCTTGAACACCTATTTCGGTACCTATTGACGGACAGAGGTTCGGTATGGTTCTACCTAGGGTGAGCAATCTATTTTTCATTTTATGTATGGTTTCGGCTCTTGAGGAAAGTGAACTCGAATGGTTCTTGATGTTGGTGCCCCCTTGGGCTGCCAAACCCTCGATCCTCACTCATTACAGGCTTCAAACGGAACACGTTCAATTCGAGGAGTTCCACTTCCCTATATCCATACGAGAAAATAAATTCCCACGGATGTATAAGGAATGTATCCCATAGGTAAATCGCTATAGCTCATGCAGCGAATAAAATTCACCACCAAAGCTTAGTATTCACCACCAAAGCTTAGCATTCACCCTTACTTAATTAGGACAAAGCTCGAGTATAGAGCTTATGTCATGCCAGGGTGTGTGATATGTGTGAGGAGGAACTCACAAACCTTTGACAAAAACAAAACAAATATAGAAGCACTTTCAAGATGAAAAATTCAATGAAGTTGCAACCATGAAGTCAAATATCAATACAATTATTTACATAAAGAATGAATAATAAAATTAACTAATGTTCGATAAAAAATATCATAAAACAATATTTAAACTCGAATGTGTAATGTCCACCATTAAGACAACACATAAGCGATTAACAGCCAAACTCTCGAGATCCCCAGCAGAGTCGTCAAACTGTCATAACCATTATTTTTTAAAAAATCTCAATTTTCAAAATAAAGTCATAATTATTTTAAAAATTAATTATTTTTTCAAAAAAAATAATGGTTATGACAATTACATCAGTAGTTTTGTTAATTTTTTAACAATAGGGTATCAAATTAAAACCTAAACTAAATGTTAGGTATGGAATTTAAAAAATAAAGTCTAGATACCAAAAGGAATAAAATAACAGTTTAGATAATAAAAGTTTAATTTAAACTGTTTATTTTAACTCAAATATATTTGTTTTGATTTAATTAATATTTTTATTAAAATCAATATGATACAACTTCAAATCAAACTATTTTTTATTATTTTTAATTTAATTAAGGTGATTACAAAGTAATATCTATTCTAAATACTCTCATATATTTGACACTGAACGTTAAATCACCCTGTTGCAGTCGTTGATGCTTGAACCCGTGACCTCTAAGAATAATAACTATTCCTTTAATCATTGAAGCAATTTGGTTCGTGCAATTTCAATTCAAACTTGATTGAAAAAAGTTATCAAATTAATCTTATAACTCAATTTGATTCGATTGGATGGTTAAAATAATATTTTAAAAGCATAATTAATATATTTTAAAATTATCATAATAATAAATTAATAAAAGTTAATTCGCACCAATTAGCCGAAGATCCCAAACAATAGTTAAAAATGGAAAAAGAAAGAAAACATGTGCAAATGATTAGAGTAGATTCTATGGAAGTTTTTGTTATTGGTGGAATGTGCTTTCAACAATTGAATTTGGAAGTGATATGGAAACTAAATTAAGAAGGGTAGCCCCCATTTTTGTTGTGTCATTAGTTGCATCTAATTGATTTAAATAAATATGTATTGACCCTACTTCACCTTATCAATTGAAAAATAAAATCCCCTCAATTTATCATTATTTACTCGATTAGGTAAACTACATATAAATAGAAAATTATAAAAATGGTTATAAATCAATTATTAATTTTGGAACTTTAAGAGCCTGAAAAAGCAAGTTGATGAGGAAACAAAAATATATATATATTTAGACTTTAATTTTCATTTGAATTGATTACATGACAGTCGGATTTATTATATATTTTATTTTCTTCTTTTGGCCTTCAATTAATAACTCTTTCATATATTTGGTACTCTTTTATTGACAACAAATGAAACAAATAAAAAAGTCAATGGTCAAGCATTACATTTTTTATAAAGAGATTCGAATTAAAATATTAAGAAATATTTAAGAAATTACACTAGCCTCGTAATCACTCTATGATTTATCTACTAATCAAAAGTAAATTCCAGTGTTTTTATGAAGAAAAACAACTTTTAATTTTTTCAATCAATCACTTTTTAATTAATTTAAAAAAAATATTTTATATCACACAAGGTAAAAAAATATTTGACTTATGTGTGCACCATTTTTTTATTACAAAGAAACCCCTATTACAAACCAACCCCAACCAACTCCAAATTTTAAAAACCAAATTTAAACCCAGAGCCCAACAACCCGGCCCAGATGAGACCCTAACCTGTTAGGGTTTCTTTCACCTTAAGCTCTCCTCAACCGCCCCTCAATCCCCCCAATCAGTAGCATCCAACCCAATATCCAACCGAGGGCCACCCCTATCTGTTCCAATGCCAACGAAGCCACCAAGCAACACGCAACCTGTAGGAAACAAAAAACAATGATTTCAATTTTCTCTGTAAAAAAATGGGTATAAGACCCGAATGAAAACAATGTAAAATGCTCTCGAATTCTGAAAACAAAAAAACCACTGTAACTAATTCCGATCAAATCAATAACCAAGGATTTTATCCTTCTTTTTTCTGGTATTCGAATAGTTTCCCTTTTTTATTTGTTTTACCTTTTTCGATTTCGGATCTCAGTAAAACAAGGTCCCTTTTTCCTTTTAGATTGCGAAACAAACCATCCATTTTTTTAGTTTTTTTCTAAAATGCTAATTTATCCCGAATATAAAAAATAGAGGCTTTTATGATAACAAAGATCAACCATTTTACATTAAAAATACGAAGGAAATAAAAAAAATAGCAGATTTGAATCATACCTGAGTCGTACGCGTCGCCGGAGTCCGGTGGCGATCCGAAAAGTCGAGCCCTTTTCTTTGGGTTTAAGGACGATTTTCGGCCTTTTTAGCCCCCCAAGTGAGGGCTTAGGTTGGTAGATATGGGCTTGGGGAGTTTTTTGGAACAATTTAGGGTGTTTTGGGTTTTTCGACCACCGTGTGCGGAGGCCGGAGCAGCGACCGACAATGGGACGACCGAGGAGAGAAATGAGAGCTCTCCGTGTTTTTCTTTTTTTTATTTTTTTGTTTCAAATGAATACAACCCAAAAGTTGTATTTATAAAGCCAGTTAAGGGGAAATTTCACTTTAGGGGACCGATTTTGTGATTTACCCATTTATGTTTATGCTTTATAATTTTTGGTATAATTTCCTTTTAGTCCCCCTATTTTATCATATTTTTACACTTTGGTCTTATGTAGTAACCTTTTATTTTTTTTAAATACATGTGGACTAATGTTGTAATTTTCTCTTTTTAATTTAGCAGATTATTTTTAGGCTTAAATAAATGGTATAATTTCCTTTAGGTGACCCCTAATCTATTTTTTATTTTATTTCGATTTAGCCTTCGAATTTCGATAAGTTTTAATTTAGTCCCATTTTATATTTAATTTATTTCTTTTAGTTTAGTAATTTTATATTTATGCAATTAGGTCATCATATTTATGTTTATGTTTATTTTTATTTTATGTTGTTTTTATCTTACTGGTTTTTGTTTTTTATTATTTGTAATTTTAATTTTTTTTAATTAAATTGTTTAAATAATTCAATATTTCATAGTTTAAACTCTAATATTTAGTTTTAAATTAGATTAACATTTGAATCGGACTTAGAAATTAGGGTAACATTGTAGTTATTAATTAGGGAGCAATTCGAGTTGAATTTTCGCATAAGATGCCCCATTACTTGAACCGATCGCACGTTTTGTAATTTATTAATAATTAAAATTTTTTTAAAAAATATTTTAGGCTTAGTTCCTTTTTAATAAGTTAATTTAGATAATAATTAGGTTTTTTATTAATTAATCCTCAACTTTAGAAATTATTGATTTAGGTCCTTAAACTTGTAAATCTTTTAGAAATTGATATTTTTTAATCTTGACCTTTTTATTCCCCGAATTTCGATTATAACTTTAATATTGACATAATTAAATAGGTTAAATAGAACCTCCATTTTTAGCTAGATTTTGATATAGTACTATTAATTTAGGGGATAATTTGAGTCGGCCCTCACGTAAATGCTCGAGGGACCATCTCGGTTATTCGAGTCAATAATTGATTAAAATCAAATAGGATTAATATTAGAACATACATTTTTAGGTTTATGTCTCTAGGTTATTTAATTTTCATAATTTGACACTTTAAGATAGAGGAAGCCTTAATTTATTCTTAGTTAATTAGGATGAATAAAAGTATGTTTGATTGCATTCTATCTTCAAACCTAAGGCAATGTTCATTTATTAGGGAATTAATGGTCTATCTCCAGCAAGTATGCTCAGGAGGTGACTACTGGTGATTTCCGAAATTAGTCGACATCCTTTTCAAAACCACATCATGATTCTTAAAATTAAGACAATGTCTGGTCATTAGGCACAATAGTTGATTTCTCGCCTTTATGCTAGTGGACGAATCATATTAGTCTCAATAAATGGATATCCTTTTCAACTTTGCATCTGTAATGATTTTCAAATTAAATAAATATTGAACTCAAAATTTCTGATTCTAAATATAGGGCAACCAACTAGGTACCAATATTTGGGCGCTTGTGGGGGTGCTAATCCTTCTCTCATGCGTAACTGACTCCTGAACCCGATTTTTGAATTTTCGCAGGCCTAAAAACTTAGTATTTTGATAAAAATAAAATGTTTTATTAAAATCACCCGGTTTTTACGGTGTCCCAATCACACCTTAAATGATTGGTGGTGACTCCTCACATTTCGAAATTATTTTCAAAAAGAAAAACTCTGAGTCGGTATCGATCTTTCTCCGCCCGGACGAAAAAGGATTTCAACAACTTACAAAATCTTTATTAGTTAAATGGAAAGGTACGTCTTACGCAGTACAACATTCAAACATTTAGAAAGCGCCTTTTTTAGTTTGTGCTTTTGGTAATATTTCCTTGTTCAAAATTTAAATTAGAATCCATTTAAATTATAAAACATACTAGACATGAACAATTCCGTCTTTGGAAAAGCAAAAATGCTTGTGAAGAAATGTATTTTACATTTTCCAATTTTTTCAAGAGAATTTCCCACTTTAAAAAATAAATGAACCCAAAGATCCTAATATTTGCATCAAATGGAACCAATCACATAATGTGAATGAATCTAAATGTTCCGGTACACACACTAAACAAAACCAATCACATAAAATGATCGAATCTAAAAGTCTCAATTCTTACATCAAACAAAAAAAATCACGTAAGGTAAACTAACCTGAACATTTTCACGCCCCAAAGTGCTAAACTTGGATAATCATGAGATGTAACTATGACAACAGTTTCACATGGTAATACTCTTGCAACATCTCAATTAAATGAAAACGTTGATATCATACAAAGTTCATGCGAACTAAGAACATGAGATATCATATCTTGGCTCATGGATAGAATATACAACACAATAGTCTCTCATAAGTCTTAATTCTATAAATCTTACATCACATACTTACACCAATGTAGTTATAAATATTTTACAGATTTCACGCATATATATATATATATTGATGTAATTATGAATTTGTTGCAGATTTTACATATACACATTTATATTGACGTAGTCATGAAAATTTCAAAAAGGTTATTAATTCGAATCTTTGTGAAGATATCATAGCTTTTGTATTAAAAAGATGATACAACCTTTAAAAGGTGTAATGACCTTACTCATATTGAGTGAATATGTATGATTGGTGGTCATGTATAAGTTCTTTTAGGCAGCTATATATTTTAACCTTATTGATTACAAGAGATATGTGGATAACATATACGAGCTTTCAGATATGTTTAAGATATACGATCGTATGTTCCTTTTGACCGAAATGAAATATCATTGGGCTTATAGTGCTACTGAATTCTTCTGTGTAGAAACCTTTAATTACATTTCACTAATAAATAATGTTTTGATACTGATTGTTTGTGACACGTAAGATATTTAATTATGTATATTTCTTTATAAAAATATGTTATTTTGAGAATCAACTAAAAATCACTTAAAAAACAGTACGTTCACCATTTGAAAAAAACAAGGGCCAGTTATAATAAAAAAACCGACAATGGCAGTGATATTATGGATGGCAAGTAAGTAAACAATGTTTTTAGGCAGTAAATATCGATGAAGATCAACAAAAGAATTTTCAGCAGTCGTCAGTTAAAATGTCAATGCCAATTTGAACCTTGACTCTAGTTATTCCTAGGTTGTCTTTATATAAGAAAATCAATTATATTAATAATTTTATCTTATAATTGTTAATTCTTTATTGGAACTTTATTATTGGATTGTTTTCGTCAAATAAAACAATCTTAAAAACAAAGTTCATTAAAACGACTGAAAATGAAATCTCAAGTAACATTTTGGTGATTAGCACGTGATATTTGAAGATTAATCAATAAATAATAATTTTAGTAATCCATGTATAACATTTGAAGATTAATCAATAAATAATAAAGTTAGTTGGATTTGTTTTGAATATTTTTATTATTGCATTAATTCCAAAAAAACAATTTTTAAAATATTAAACAAGAAATTTATCTTTTTAAAAGATTAATTCAATTTTCGTAAAGCAAATTTCACGGATACTGCAAAGGCCTAATGCATTTTTGGCCCTCAAACCTGTCAAAAAAATTATTTTAGTACTTAGTTTTTTTTCTTTTTTTGACTTCCAAATTTTTAATTTTTATCATGTAAAATCAACTGATTGAACAAGTAATAGATCTATTGAACTATCATCAATTATTCTATCCTTTTCCCATGTTGACATTAAATATTTTATTATTTTCATTAAAAATTAAAATTAATATTCTTAAATTATAAAATATCTGAATAAAATTAGAAAAATACTAAAAGCATTGTAAAAAATAAATTCAAAATATTAAAAAAAAATATAAAATTATAAAAAGAATTAATTGTGTCGCACATCATTAAATTATGATTTTCATTTTAAGTTAGTCCTTAAACTTTTAAATATTGACCATCATTTTAAATTAGTCCTTAAACTTTTGAATGTTGACCATCATTTTAAATGAGTTCTTAAACTTTTGGACATTTTAATTTCATCCCTAAAATTTGATATTCATTATAAATTGTTCCCCAAACTTTTTGATCATTTCAATTTTATCCAAACTATATGTATATAATAATCACATTTATTGTTAATAAAATCATTCGGTAAAGTTATATTATTATATGTATGGAAACAAAATAAAATTTAGGTTAAACAATGGTTGAAACTTATTATATAATTGGATGAAATTGGAAGATTCAAAAGTTTCGGGACTAATTTAGAATGATAATCATAGTTTGGATATGAAATTGTAATATTCAATATTTTAAAGACTAGGTTAGAATTAGAGTCATGATTTGGATATAAAATTAAAATTTTAAAATTTTAAGACCAGTTTAGAATGAGATCGTATTTTAGAGACATTTGATACCAGTAATATTTATAAAAACTATTAAAGAAGGAAAAATATTGAAATAATTAAAAAATAATTATAGTCAACTTACTATGTTTGTTACTCTGTCCATTTGTTGATTTAATTTGATAAAAAAAATCTAACATGAAAAATGGAAAAAAAGAAGAAGGTTTTTTTATGTTCAATGGTCAAAATATCATTAAACCAATTCTAAAATCTAAAAATATAATAATATAGGTTGGGAGGGTCGCCCTCGCCTTTGCAATGCCCGATCTGAATTAATCGGTCAATAGATCGGATAACAGTGATTAATTCAATATATAATATATATATATATATACAACATTTTTATGTTCAACCGTTATAAAGGCTAGATTTCAGGGAAAATAATACCTACCATTATGACATTTATGTCAACATTTTTATGTTCAACCGTTATAAAGGCTAGATTTCAGGGAAAATAACACCTACCATTATGACATTTATGTCAAAAGCTAAGCCAAACTTTTTTATGCAAACCCAATTATAGTTTTCATTAAATCAAAGCATTAAAAGTACCTACTTCAAGTGAAATGGTTAATGTTCGATTTAATTTTTAAATGAGATTTTTTTATTTATTTGTTTTACTATAAAATATTTATGTATACGACACATATTAAAATATGAATATAAAAATAAATATATATGTGTATTTTATATATATTCATATTTGATAGTCATTACGAGTGTGCATATATAAGTATACCAGGTTACCTATATATATACATGCACTAGCCTATTCTTTGATATTCACAAGCCAAGGCAAAGTCTTCAATAAAGAAGTTGCTTTAGTCTATCATTCTCTTTATTCTCCGTTCCTCAATGACGAGCTCACTGGCTCTTGCTTCATGGTTGGTTTTGGTTTTAAGCCTTGTAATGGCGATTTCAACTACTCGAGTTGAGGCTGCCAGGGCATTCTTCGTATTCGGCGACTCCCTGGTTGATAACGGCAACAACAATTATCTAGTCACCACTGCTCGAGCCGATTCGCCTCCTTTCGGCATCGACACTCCCAGTCGTCGCCCCACCGGTCGCTTCTCAAATGGCAAAAACATCCCTGATTTCATCAGTTGAGATTTCTGTTTATTTTGTTTCACTGTGATGTTTTTACTGTTGTCTGTATTGTATGTTAAATTGGATCAATTTGATGTGTATATGCATATGTATGATCAGGCGATGCACTAGGTTCGAAGCCGACGCTGCCGTATTTGAGTCCGAAACTTCAGGGGAATAGGCTACTTGTTGGTGCCAACTTTGCTTCCGCTGGTATCGGAATCCTCAATGATACCGGAATCCAATTTGTAAGTTTTGACATTTCTTCCATTTCATAATGTTACTATTGTTATTTTTGTGTGTGTTGGTTTCTTCTGTTCATTAATCTGTGATTCCATGGCAATATGACACTGCAGATAAACATTATAAGAATGTACAGGCAACTACAATACTTTCAAGAGTACCAACGCAGGTTGGCCGACCTCGTAGGAAATGACAAAGCACAGCGAATTGTAGGCGAAGCTCTCGTCCTCATCACCGTTGGCGGCAATGATTTTGTTAACAACTACTTCTTGGTTCCATTTTCCCCAAGATCTCGACAATTTAGTCTACCGGATTATGTTAGATATCTCATCTCCGAGTACAGAAAGCATCTAATGGTGAATTCCATAAACCATGTTTTAAACTTGCCACATAAACATACATTTGTAACATATATTGTGTCACAGAGACTGTACGAACTTGGAGCGAGGAAGGTGCTGGTGACCGGCACCGGACCATTGGGTTGTGTCCCGGCAGAATTAGCCATGCGGAGCCCAAATGGTCAATGTGCGGCGGAATTGCAACGAGCCGCTGGCCTTTATAATCCACAACTTGTTCAAATGATAAATGGACTCAACAGCGAGCTGGGTGGTAAGGTTTTCATTGCTGCTAATATACAGCAACGGACCAATGATTTCATCAGTAACCCTGGAGCCTATGGTGCGTCAAATTGAAACCATATTTATATTTTTTAATTAATAGATTTAAGGGTAAAGTACATGATAGGTCCCCTAAATATAGGACATTACTTTGTCGAGTCTTCCAACTATTAAAAGTTACATAATGGTCCTCTAACTATAGAGTATTGTTTTGTTGAGTTCCTCGACTATTAAAAGTTACAAAATAGTCACCTGACTATTCATATATTCCAAACTCGTCATTTTCCATTAAAAAGTGATGAATGTCTGAGTTAGACATTAACGTGTTGACTGTGATATGATAAAATCTTATTCAATAATCATTTGATCTGCATAGCCGTTCGATATTTTGAGATCAAATTTTATCATATCTCACTCACTAAGTTAACATTAATCAATTGAGACAGCCGTCATTTTTTTAACAGAAAATAATGAATTTGAAACATATAAATAACCGGATAATCATTCTTATTGTTTCACACAAATAAATTTTCAAAGAACAAAGTTGTATCTTGAATGGATTATGGACAGGATTTACGACATCGAAGATAGCATGTTGTGGGCAAGGGCCATATAATGGACTGGGATTGTGTACGTCAGCATCAAATTTATGCCCGAATCGTGACGTCTATGCTTTCTGGGATCCCTTCCACCCGACGGAAAAGGCTAATGGCATTATTGCGGATATGATCTTGAAAGGCTCCCCCGCTTACATGAGCCCCATGAATCTGACCAGTCTCTTAGCTTTGGACACCGTTACTACGACTTAATTAATTACTTTTAATCTAATAAGCATGTCTTAATTATGTTGCTGCTGCTGCTTTGGTTGTAATTAATTACTCTCTTCATGAATTGTAGTGTAATGTTTTAAACTGTTTTATGACTAAAATATATTTAATAAAATGCTTTAGATTGCAAAAATAAACAGTAAATTTCTATAACATATTTAGCATCCTAAATTCACCAACTTACATTCATTATTATTGTGTGAGATATAAAAATTATATATTGTTGTTTATATGGATAAAAATGCTTTGAACACTTTTTAGGTCACACTGCAGGCTTTTTTCCGAAAAATCACCTTTTCCAAGTAATATTCTTAATCAGGCACCGTTCAGACTATATTTTTCGATCTAACATTCTTTGCAGAAAGGTGCGCCCCTACAGAGCGCTTTATGTTGATTTGGTGTCACGTGGGGTAAGGCGCGCCCCCTGCAGCGCACCTTATGCTGACATGGGATACACGTGTGTAAAGCGCTGCCCCTGGGGCACTCCTTAGGTATAGTGCGGGGCAGGGGCCACGCCTTACCTGTAAATCTGCCAAGCGTCAGAAAGGTGCCCCCCTACGGCGCACCTTAGGTATAATTACCTACCTACCCAGACTCTTCACACCCAAATCCCTCTCTATAAATACTCACATCCTCAATCACTTTCATCACACCAAATTCTCTCAATTTGTCTCAACTTCTCTCAATACTCTTATAATCTTTGTCTAAGGTATATTTTATTATATTTTAATATTTTGTATTTAATTATTTAAGTTTTTAATATTTAATATTTACTTAATTTTTTTGCATATATAAAATGGAAGACGGTCTACTTCGCTTGGATGGAAATCATATATCTCGACACTTTGCTGATACGGTAACATTTTAACGTTTTAATTTAATTTAAATTATTAGTAATAATTTGTTGATTTATTTAATGCATGATTATGAGATTAAGAATTAATTTTTGTAATTATTTATTTTTAGGAGAAGGATTGTGTATTAGATCCTTTTATTAGGAACCTTAAGTTAGTGATACCTAGCCGTGTCTTGCCGTATTTAGTATAGGCTGAATTCGGTTACATAGGTAGATATCAGGGTCACTGTAAGATAGAACCAGACCTTATTTCTGCCTTAGTAGAGCGGTGAAGGCCGGAGACTCACACATTCCATCTTCCGTGCGGAGAGTGCACGATTACACTTGAGGATGTTGCTATGCACCTGGGGCTTCCGGTGGATGAAGATGTGATATCAGGGATCGCGTAGGGTTCTTGGACTATTTTATGCCGGGAAAATCTAGGACGTGTCCCGGAAAATTTTAACGGTGGTCGGATACCGTTAAATTGATTAGATGCCAATTTTCGGGAGTTGAGTAAGGACGCCTCTGATGATGAAGTTAAAATGTATGCAAGAGCATGCATATTGCAACTGATAGGAGGGTTGCTGATACCGGATAAATCGCGCAACCAAGTTCACTGCATGTGGTTGCAACATCTTGGCGACTTTCATCTGGCCGGATCACTCAGTTGGGGCTCGGAAGTTTTGGCTTTATTGTACAGGGAGATGTGTCGAGCCACTAACTACAGGAGAAATGCTATCGACGGATGTCTCCTGCTGCTGCAGTCTTAGGCATGGTATCGATTGCCCTTTTTATGTCTCGTTGTCAAGAACCCATTCGTATTTCCGCTACTATTGATGTAATTATAAAACTGATTTCGTTTATTAATCATTTTATACAGTGTAGAATAAATTATTTTCCTTGAATAAGTGGTCTACTGATAGGAAAAAATATCAGGAGCTACCTGATGATTTAGAAAAAATTAAGGTGCTAATCGATCAGAAGGCTAGCACACAGGTATGCATTTTAATGTTTAAAAATCGATTTTAGATTATAGTTGTATAATGAGATTATTATTTTGAAAAAAAATATATATATTTGTTTTAGTTTGAATGGGTGTCATATTCTAATGATGATATAAGGATGGTTATCCCACCTGAGTTGAGGGCCCCATTAGATGTTTAGATGGCGATGGTCCCTTTGATCTGTTTTGCGACCGTCGAGTGGCACTCCACTGATCGCGCGCTCTGGCAATTTGGTTGTTTTCAACCAATTCCGGAAGCACATCACAATATGGACGAGTTGCATAGCACAGATAGACGCGGAAAGACCGATACAGATTGGCTGGTGAGGCATCATGAGTGGGTCGTGCTGTGGGAGGATCGACATCGGCGCCTTCCCCGTAAAGAGCCCATTTTTACTAACCTCTTGATGGTTGCTGACGGTTATTATGAGTGGTTCAACAGTAATGGGAAACCGTTTCTGCTTCCCAAGGATGCACAAGGGCAGACCTTTCCACGACGTCGATAGAGACATTCACTGACACAGAACCATCGTCCCCCGACTCATGGACGGAGAGCAGGTGCTTTCGGTTCATCCTCAGCTGCACCAGCAGGACCTTCACAGCAGCCACCGTCTACAGCGACTTATATATCGCAGCCATATGTTATGTCGCCACCGCCATTCCCTTACCTGATGCCGCCGCCGCCACCATCACCTAGTTTTATGACCTCGCCGCCGCTACCTTCACAGAGTTATATGACCCCTCCTGGAGGCTATTATGGGTCTATGTTTGCAGATCTGACTTGGGGTTCATATACTGGATATTTGGCGGGTTCAACCTCATCACCCATGGCCGCAGCACAGACACCTCCTGTACAGTTTTCACATAGCGATGTCTGGGTTTTATGAGTTTTCCCAGTTTTCGCATGCCGGTGGGATAGTCAGTCATACACCTCTAGGGTCCTTATTCTATTGAGGTGCTTCATCATCATCAGCTCCTCATCAACAAAATTTAGCTGCTCAGGACGAGGACTCTGACACCAATGCCAACGACGACAATGATGATGATAATGATGATGGTGATGATGATGACAACGAGGAGTCACAACAAGTGATATGAAGAAATCCTCCTCGAGACCGACAACCACCGCCTTGCGGAACACATTCGCGTCGCAGGCATCAATAGATTTTGTTTTTTTATTATATTTGTATTTAGTACTTTTTATTGTAGTTGTTTATTGGACTTTTTTATTGTAATTTTTTTATTATTTATCATTTAACACTTACTTTAATTCGTTAATATGGTTAGATTTATTTAATTTATTTGTTAAATTTGTTGAACTTTTTGTTAATTTATTTTGCTTAATTTTGTTTATTACCATTTAATATTAGTTATTGTAATTTGGTTATCATTTACCATTTAATACTTATTGTATCGTTAATAGCAGTTATCTCCTATAATTGTATCGTTTTTTAATCTTCATCAGTGGTTATCGAATAACATTAACTTGAAGTAAATGCAAATTAAAGTACAATAATTATTATTTGATAAACAACTACATCATTTCCATATCAATTGTTACTTGATGACAACAGAAGTGGACATATTTTTCTAGTGTGTCCTGGGTTTCTACAATGCCCACATATTCTATCTTGTCTAGATATTTCTCGAATATCCATATCGCAATGAATTCGATTGGATTTTGGACGACCATGCTCCCTCAATAAACTCGGATTTGGTACAATCGAAAGAAAATCTTGAAGCTCATCAGGGTTTTAGTCATTACCTATGGGGGAACTCAAATTCGTATACCTTAAAAACTTCAGATAGTAGGTATACGAGATCCACAAAATGGTTATAGTCTTGACGTGTATACGAGCAAGCTGCTATCACATGAGAGCATGGATACTTCAGAGCTTGAAAAAACCCGCAATCGCACGTTCTAACCCTTAGATTTACTCTTAACGACACAACTTCAATCCCTTGAAGAGGTCGCGGCAACTTTGTGACACGAAACATTTCATGCCTTCTAGAGAAGCTTGTTACAGACATTCCATTTGATGCAACACCTTTTTTAGATCTGCAACTAATCTAGTGTTATAGACATGACCGCCTTGCATCTAGGTTTGAGCTTGTCCCTCGAGCTTCGCAAAAAGTTTCCCCAAACAAAAATATGTAGTCTTTACCAAAGCTGCTACAGGTAAGTGACGTGCACCCTTTAAGGTAGAATTGATTACCTCAGCCAAATTGGTCGTCATGTGTCCATATCGATAGCCACCATCATATGTGTTCGTCCATATTTCTTTATCGATGAGGCTGATGTATTTGTATCCTTCCTCATTCTTTGCCCGTAAATCTTGAAGCATTGATTCAAACGTTCGAGGAAGTAGTTCGTAACCTGATAAAAAAATGTATAACTTACTAACCTGAACAAAAGGATCGTAAGAAAACAAACTACATAAGTTTCACTTACCCATGCTCACAAGTAATTGACACTCATCATTCTACTTGTATCTTCCATGGTAGTTCGCAGCAATGTGTCGGAGATAATACCTATGTTGGACAAAGGGTGGTTGCCACATTGGACCCAAAGACTCCATTGCTGCTTTTATCCTAGCTCCGCGATATGAAATGACACATATTTTTCCCTCGTGATAACATGTGCATGTAAATTTCGGAGGAAAAAACCCAAGAATCTGTATCTTCTCCTTCGACAAGAGCAAAAGCAACTGGAAGAATGTTGTGATTGCCATCTTGGACAATTGCCAATAATAAAACTTGCTTGTATTTTCCATACAAGAAAGTCCCGTTGATATGGACCACAGGCTTGCAGTATTTGACACCATTAAAGCACTGTGGGTAAGTCCAAAAAACCCGGTAGAATTGGCATCGATCACGGAGAACTCGATCATTATGGTATGCATAGGAGGTTTCGAAGTCCACAATTGTCCCAGGATTCAACATCCGCACCAGCCTAAACCAACCTGGAAGTTCGTTGTAAGATGAATCCCATTCGCCATGAAGTTTGACAATGGCATTTTGTTTTGCCAACCAAGCTTTTTTATAGGAGACAGTGTACGCATACTGCGATTGTATAGCTGAAATCAATACTGCAACAACTATATGAGAGCTTGCTTTTACCATGGACATGATGGCTTGACATATCACTTCAAATTCCAAGTTAGGATGATCTTGGTTGACCCCTCCAGCACAACATATGTGAAAACCATTGTATACTGTTAGTTCCCATCTGTTGTTTTTCCTGTTCCTCTTCGATACACGAACCATCCAATTGTATCCATTTTTGCGTCAGGCACAGTAGCATACATATTTTTTGGTCGTGGAGCGGTCGACTCTAGAGTGAATAAAATTATGGATATTGTAATTTTTTATAGCCATCACCGCTTCTTCTTTGCTTGAAAACTCCATGCCTAAAGATAACTCACCATTATTTATTGATGAGTAATATCCATAGTCACCGAGATGAGGCATATCCGCAAATTATGGCCCGTACATTGCACAATAATCAGCTTCATACATGTGTGCTGGAGGGTCAGTTTGTGCCACATTTCCTGGAACTTCATCTACGTCATCATCATCATCGGAGTTGAATTGCGGTGATTCTGGGTGAATGAATAGTCCAGTCTCAGCACCATCCGCACCAGGCTCACGAAGCGGTTCTTCTGGTACAGATGATGGTTCATCCAAGCGCTCCACATTAAGGTCGAAGAACCTACTACTTGCACGTCTTCCCCTTGAACTAGAAGGCATATCGACATTGAGATTGAAAAAGCTCGCAGTCGAATGCCTCCCCCTAGAGCTTGAAGCCATCGTGTCAAATGGAAACTGCAGAGATTGTTGCGTCGATGGCATCTCCATATTAAGATCAAAGGGATTTGCAGATGAATACCTTCCCCTTGAACTGGACGCGATGTTGCCATATGGATTGTTCGTCGACCTACCTCGGTACATATCGTAAGGAGTTGCAGATGAATGTCTCGCCATTATGGCATTAAAATCATTACACATTACTGTCGTCGGGCTGTCAACTTTATCAACTTCTTCAACCAGCCCATAATGGGAGCTTAATGATTGACCCCGAATAGCACGCACTTGAACATAATTTGCATACATCTCAATATCAGCGTCTGAATAATTACTTTGAGCTTCAACCATCATTTCCACATCATCATTGTTCAAAAGTTCGAATGTTGTATAAGTTAATGGCAACAATAATGTTGGAAATCTGTACTGCAACGACGATATTCTTTTACTACTTCCAACATGAATCTTCCTCGAAATCTTTGTTATCAGCTCCTCAAGAGTTATGTTTCTCTTGAATGATATTTTAACACGCTCATTTGATATGAAAACAACGTCGGTTCATCTTCCTCGAATTTCACCATCATAATAAACAATAGCTGAAAGTCGCGTCATTCTTTGAGTTTAAAAGTGCGACAATATTATATCTGCAAAAAAAACAATTGAAACAAACCTGATTAAATAAATAATATATGAACGAAAATATAACACAATAAATTTTTTACACATAAATGTAAATAATTTAAATAATATAATTTTATATTATTTTCTGTACCGCAAAACTATTTCGACGTATTCTCCCGCTTTCTAATTTTACAAACACATAAATTAATTGACAAAAATTAGTATAATTTTTTTCAAATAATCCTAATAAACAATAAGTATAATAAAAAAAATTATCACAAAATTACCCTATAACGAAAAATCGCACGAACTTCTGAATCAAATATGAGAAGATTATCGGATTGTTGTATTAATTTTTTTTTTGTTGAGAGGAGATGTGAGGATTTACCGGGGGGAAAGGATATTTATAGCCGGGAAAAGCTACAAGACGCGGTACCTGCACCGCGCCTTACATAATTATATCAGATAAAGCTAAAACGCGGCCTCTGATCCGCACCTAATATAATTGTGTCAGAATTAAAGGTAATGCACGGCCTCTGCCCCGTGCTATACTCTTACGTGGCCTAAGGCGCGCCCCAGGGGCCGCGCTTTACACACGTGTATCCCATGTCATCATAAGCCTTACCCTACGTGGCGTTAAATCAGCGTACAACGCACTTTAGGGGGCGCCTTTCTACAAATGGTGTTAGATCGGGAAATATAGTCTGAACGGTGCCTGATCGAGAATATTAAATATAAAAAGTGATTTTTCGGGGAAAAAACGTCCACTCTGCAGAATAATCATATTAATTAGGTAATAAATCTCACATGCTTTGTCATTTAATACAACATAAATTTGTTATAAACGACTTGTCAAGCGTCTCAACGATGATATGATTTTTTTTTTCTATTTTGGCTAATAATAACAATTATAATTATTATCAGGGGTCAATATCATGTTTATTTTCAGCATCAAACAAGTGTTTCATTATCGCTCTATCCAAAAACAAAACCATTGTTTTGATTAAGAATATTATATTTATTTACCTTTTCAAAAACTAATATTCATTTAACATATTAAAATATTTCACTTGTTCTAAAATCGGTCCCTTATCATTACATAAAAAGAAATTTTATTGATTTTTATATTTCCGAAGATATTTTTCGAATCCATCTAAAATTTCTTACTTTTAAGATGTCGATAAACTATGATTAAACTTTTGATAAGTTCACAAAATTCGATAAAAATAAATTAAACATTTATTGTCGTGTAACAGTCACCTTATAATAATAATATTTGTATACCTATAGGAAAGAAGAAAAAAGGACCTCTCGTCCTTTTAGGGAAAAAACACATTTTCTATCTTCTTTTCTATGTTACCTCTCTCTTTCTCCACATAGAGAAACAAATAACCATCAGTCAGCGGTTTATACTTCATTAACTATAATTTTTAGTCCAATTAAAAAATGAATTATCAGAGATTGATAAATTAACTTGTTGTCATCAACTATATGAATAACCACATTTGGTAGCATAATATATGTGTCCCTTTCATCTGGCTCTCAGTTTCAAATTAAGCAGGTTGTATGAACAATACTTGGCATTTAATAGTGTGTTTTGGATTTAATGAGTTGATGAAAGTGGGTGACTAATTGACTGAGTGATAGATAAATATTAATTTTCAAGTGCGGGTAAATGTTGCAAAAAGCCCTAACCAATTATTTACTGATCAAGTAAATTAGCAACGAATGTCCTTCAAACAAACAAAAGAAATGAAAATAAAATCTTACATCGACCAATGCAGCGCCTAGTTACAAATAGAGCTAGATATATAGGCTATGGCCCGCGGGCTACTCGTTTAACCCGCGATCCGTGCGAGCTTCGAGCCTCAAAAATTTATGATCGTTTAAATTGCGGGCTTTATAGCCCGGACCGTTAAACCCGCGGGTTTAATGGGTAAAACCGAGGGCTACCCGTTAAACCCTCTAAAGCCCGCTTAATTTAAAATTTATAAATTTTAGAGAAAATAAACTTAAAGAATTTTATAGAAAAAGAAAATAAATTACCTATAATATGATGTTACTTATAACTATTGTAGTTCTTAAATTTATTAGGGCGTTTTCATAATTTTACCGTGCTTGATATTTTTCATTTAAATATACATCATTATCATTTTGGTATTTAAAGATTTTTTTTATTTAATTTTGACCTTTATTTTTTTTAATGAAGTATGTTATCAATTTTGTTCTTTAATTATAAAAAATCACGTGATATTCTAATAATATATCACATGACACGTATATTTGGATTAAAATAAGAAAGAAAAGTAAAAGAAAAAATTGAAAACATACTTTTCAATTTTAAAGATTTTTACAAAATAATATTTTAACAAATTAATGACTTATATTTTATCAATTTTAGTATAACTGTATCTTTCAAATTACTCTTATACTGTAAGTATTTTATTTTATATTTTCATATTATGTTTTAGTATTTCTCTAAAGTATCGATAAAATACAATTATTAGGAACACTTGACAACTTTCTAATTAGATTTGTTATGTTTGATTTTGTTGAATTTTTATGTTTGAATTTCTGCTTTCAGACACTTCTATGTCTTCATTTATAGCCTTGAATAATCATGTTTTATAAAAGTATAATGTGGTTATTGTTTTATTTGTTTTTCAATTTGGTGATATAAGTGAATATTTTTTTAATTTGAGTTTAAGTAATTATATATATATATTAATGATTAAAAATTAAAAAAATATTATTTATAATATTTCCGGCTATTTAAAATAAATTTAAAATTATTTATTATTTGACGGTTCTACCTTCCTTTTCAAGTTGCTCGATCATTTTAAAGGTGTAGTAAGTTAAAACATTATTTTTATTGCATTTAAAGCATTTAAAATTATTTTTATTAAACGGGCGCGGGTAAGCCGTTTAGCCCGCGGGTTAAATGGACGGGCCGCGGGCCTTAAAATTCAAAACCGTTTATGAATGCGGGCTTTTTAACCCGCTCCGTTTAAGCCCGCACCGTCAAAACCCGCGGTACATATTTATTGATGAACATCTATTGGCTAAGGTGGTACATATTTAATGCTCTTGACCATGAATAGTTAATTTCTACATTATTTCATGCAGATATTAATAGACTGGTTTAAAATTTTTTTAGCTAAAGTAAAGCTTCAATATGTAGACACTCATTTTCGTCCGGATTCCTTTTTATTATATCATATTATATTATATATTATTTTATACAGTATATATTATATGACATGGTATTATATATTATAGTATTTATACAATATATAGTATAATATATTATTATATATTATATATTATATATTATTTATATAATCATATAGTATATTATTATATTATATATTACATATTATAGTATATATATATATATTTGCTATTATATATTATTATTATTATATTATATGTTATTATTATTGTATATTATATTATTTAATTATTATTTTAGGTCCAAATTAAGTCCAAGTCCAATAAGGGTCCAACAAGGACCAAATTCAGGTCCAGCAAGGGAGTCCTAACCAAGTAGCCTGACCCAGTAAGCCCGGTGGAGGCCCTGCTAAGCCCATGTGCTTGACCCAGTAGAATTAGTGTTATACACACTTAGCAAAGGCGTCGCACGAGAAGTAGCAAAGGACGCATGAGGCTGAGAATCCCGGGCCAGTTTCTGGTGACCAACCAGCCCGAATCCTCAGAAAGAAACAGAGGCAAAATAGGGGAAAACTTTCCCCAGCTTTCTCGAAAAAATGGCAACAAATTGCAACCGAAACACAAATAAAAAATCCTACAAGAATCGAGACAACACTTTCACCGATTTAGAGGGAAAACAGCCCCGACGAGGGGTTATATATATACTTGCAAATCCATCGGAAGGGACGAAGAAAATTTCGAGAGCACAAGTAGAGATACAATCAAGAAAACCAAAAAAATCAATATTCGACAAAAAGGGAAACCGAAAGCAACCAAACAGCAAACCAAGCCAAAAACATCAAAAAAAATAAAGGCCACAAACGTTCGAAACTAAAACCAAAAGGCAAATCTTTGATTTATCAAAGGTCAACGAGAACACGTGGGAGACTCATAAGAGAAGAAGAAGCCATTGGAAGTTAGAAAGCTCATCGAGAAAGGTAAAAATCGAGAAACTAAAACCTGGTATATGTCAATTTGGGGGATTTTGGGAGTTTGGTCATTGATTTTGGGTTCATAGGGTTGAGGACTTTCGAAAGAGGTAAGTCTTTAGGTTTTAGCCCACAACCTCCGGTGGCCGACGTGACGGTTGGTGATGGGTTGGGCTCCACCGGAGGGTGGCTAACCATTAGGCCAGTTGGTTTGGTTGAGAGGATTTTGGGAAGAAGGGGGAGAGTGTTTTGTGAAACATGGGTTAAAATGAAATTTTGGGCTATTTATAGGGTGGTCCAGTTTGTAAATACCAAATAATTTAATTATTTGCATAGTCCCTCTAATTTTGAAGTGTAAGTCATTTTGGTCACCTATTGTAAATTTTGCGAATTGACTCTCTAACTTTTTGCGAATTGACTCCCTAACTTTTTATTTTCCTCCTTACAACTTTCAATTAACATCAATTAGACCTTTAATTTCTAATGCTTTCCAATTTAATCCCTCTTAAGTTTTTATGTTATTTTCTTTTAATTTTATTTTTTATTTTGTTTTATCTTATTTCATTTTTTATTTAATATTAATTTGGATTTTTTAGGATAATTTTAATTTGTCAATGGTATGTATATTGTATCCATTTTTAAATTTTAATGTCAATTATAATTTTTGCAATTAAGACAATCAGGAATTTAATTTGGTATCGAAAGGGAAGTACAAGGGTGCTAATCCTTCCTTGATTGTAATCGACTCCCGAATCTGATTAATTTTTGGTAAAAAGCATATCAGTTAAATGGTAAGTTAAGGTGTTCAGTCAACCTTATTTTAAATGATTGGTGGTGACTCTAACAAATTAATTCAAGTCAAAACCTGATTTTGGGCCCACCTGAAGAAAGGTTATGACAGCTTGGCGACTCTGCTGGGGATCGGTAAGTGAGTCAAGCCAAAATTAATATTTGGTTGTCTTATTAGCAAAAATTGTAAGTTTAAATTATAATTTATCCTTTCAATCCTTGTTATTTACCTTTGATATTTTTCAAATAAATATTTGTATTGGCTTTTATTATGATTTCAGTTTTTTCAAAAATTAATTCAGTCTCAGGCTCTATTCTCGAGCCCCAAACCTTATTTTTAAGTGGATGTGAAAGAGATGTCTTCGTGGGAATTTATTCTCCGTATAGGCCTAGCAAATAACCTTCAGGATTCATATACCTTATGTATTCAAGTGAATTTATTCTCCGTACAGACATACGGAAATGTATCCTCTCGAGTTTAACTTGGTCCACATGAGCTTGTAATGAGCTTAGGACTGAGGGTCTGACAGGCCCAAGGGGGCACCAGCAATGAGAACTCAAGTACATTTTCTAGAACACAAACCAGAATGCTGCAAGGAATTAAAGCCCACCCCAAAAACTTAATTTCAAAACCTAGGATGCTTGATTTATTTCCTACTTTATTTTATGTTCAAAGCATGCGAATTAAAAATTTATGCGATTAGGATTTGTTCGAGAAAATAACATGAAGGAAAGAGATCATGTCCATATAGGAATAAAAGCATGTGGGGTAAATTTCACGTGGGGTAGGAATTTTTATTTTATTTTCATTATTATTTTGATTTTTATTTCTATTTTACTAACATATTTCCTTTCAATTTTGTTTTATTTAAATCTTTTATCATTCGCATCATTTAAAGAGGTGTTGATCTATGAAAGTATTCATTTAAACCCGAATAGTTGACATTAATGGACAAAGGGGTTATAATGCAGGAGATCAAGAATGCAGAAGTACAACTTTGGTCAGAAAGTGTTAGAGTATGCCCAAAGACCAATCATATTATATATATGTATTAACATAAACTGGAAGATAATAAGTCCATATAATGACAAATTGTTATTAGTAAAAGATCCTAGTCAAGTATATTATGAGCATGGACATAATTAACGCTTAAGACTGAAATGTTATTGATTGATGACAACGAGTTGTCATTAACATAGAGATGTCAGAATTGATACATGATTATATTGTTAGAGAACAATGTATTTGATTGACCCACCATGAGCATATGTCTTGGATTATTATGGACAGTCATAACATTTCTCATGGTGATGACTATATGTATGATCCTTAGACTTGAGATAAATACTATCCCAACATATATTGTTGTATGTTTTAATGCAGTTAAACAAGCTCCGTAACTGGTTGCTCTATAAAGACTGTTATTGAATATATCTCAATATATATAGTGGGTGTGTATGATTAAGATAGGATCTGTCCTTCCTACATAATAGGAAATATATCACAGGCCACTTGATTGAGTAAGACTAGAAACGCATGGCCATGCTCGAATAAGTTGATATGAGATATCATAAACTATTCATTAATTAAAGTCTACTCTATACAAGTGTGACTATTCGAAGACTTGTGCTTATTCTAGATATAAAGGACATAAGGATATAACACATAAAAGAGTTAATCACCAAGATGATATGTCGAATCATATTTTCTTGTAACTTAGGTGACAATGATATATTTCTATATATCACTCATTGTATGTAATATTAGAATTGTTCTAATAATTATTGCTAACGTTACAAGAACCTATAGGGTCACACCCTAGGATTGAAACGAGCAAAGATGTACAATTTGTTGTACGTTACTGAATATATATCTAGAGTTAATTAAATACATGTTTTAATAATCCTGAATATTTAGTTTTAATTAATTAAATATAGATTTAATTAATTTGAAATAATAAAATCCCTAATATGATTAGGGTAACTTGGATATAAAAGGATTATTAAATTCTAATTAATTAAATATATATTTAATTAATTTGAAATAATAAAACCCTAATATGATTAGGGTAACATGGCTATAAAAGGGTGTGTTAGGTCTAGCAGCCGTTTCAGAACACAAACACAAAACCTTCAGCCGTTTTTCTCTCAAAACGGTTTTGGGGAAGAAAATTATTGTTCTCAATCGGGTGAACTGAGTAGAGACCGAGACGTAATTTCGTGGAGGCTTACGATTTGAACCGATCTACACCACCAGTATTCACTGTTGCCCTTGCTATTTTTCAAGGAACCCGCTGTAAGTATTCGCATCCCTTCCTCCTGATTTCAGTTTTTCGTACTTCGATTGCTGGTGAGACCGTCGAGTTTTGTTTTCGCTGTGCCATGGGGTGCGCCGACTGTCCTAACAGTGGCATCAGAGCCACTTGTATGATTTGAATTTGGGTTAAATTTTTTGTTGATGCGATATGTATGAGATGCATGTTCTAGTTTTATCGATTTCGGTAAATATACTGATATTATTGTTTGAATCGATAACCGTAAATATTAATATGTTAATTTGTTAATATGTTTTTTCATTCGATTTGTTGCTGGATGATTTGTGGGAGTGCGATAGCAGATCGCGTTTGGAAGTGGAACAATGGTTGTTCCGATGCAGAAAACCTTCAGGATTGAAAATCCCAAAAGCACGATTCTGTTGATAATTGTTATCAAATTGTGAAGTTTTTCCATGGAAACAGAAGTGTTTTTGAAAAAATCCCGTCAGCCATACCGTGACGGCCTAAGCGCGCTAGGGGCTCCGCCCCTTGACCCCTCATCAGCAGTATAAATTGAAGGCCCATATTAAAATATATATTTTTTGAACAGAGGCGTAAAAACGTGTATATATATGTGATATGTTTGTTATGCACGGTGTTTGACATGTATGGTTATAGCCCTTGTTCACTTTATAATGGTTTAATTTGAAATAACGTCTGCGAGCCGTGCCTTTCTATATCTCTTTTGTATTTCTCTTCTCATCTTACTCTCATGTATGTAAAACGAGTTTCTTTTAAAATTGTAAACCCTATGAAGATTCACAAGGAGCAGAAGAATGGCGAGAATATGCCTAGAGAGCAGTCTTAGGCTTTAGCGTTCTTGGTTCTCCCATTAGCTTGGGATGAGTCACCTTAGTCACTATTTTGGGCTATAACCATTGCATATTATTTATTGCTATATTTGTTATGTATGCAACACATCAAATGATAAAATAAGAATAAATATTGATGAGATCAATAAGGGCCTAAGATTAAAACGAACAATGATGAGATAATTACGGAAATCCCACTTTATAATCTAAGTTAACTTAACCGTCCAATATTTACCCTCGTTAAAGCTTTGATCGATATTGTGTGGGCTTTGCCAAAGCATTGGCACATAAATCTATCTTGGTTAAACGTGAAGAATAAACAAGTGATATTCACCGGTTGAAATATTGGTAATAACTTAGCTAGGTTATTCTAATAGGATTAGAAACCTAGAGGTTAAATATTTGGATAAGTCATGAGATGACTTGAACAAAAGTTGTTCACCAAAATGAGGAGTTACATGAGATGTAACTAGTCAATTGTTACTTACCTAAATAATCACTATCCTAAAAGAAAAGCCAAAGCTGATTTAGGAAATTGATGTATTATGGATCCTCACCCACTAGAAAAATTTTAGTTGATTTTTTCCTAAATAGTGGGAGTAATTTGTAAATAAAGTCCTATTTATAAATTTTAATTCGGTAAATTTACTTACTTTAATATTTCCATTGTTGTAGATTTAATGGCAAACAACACTTTATCACTACGATCACTCATTGAGAAGGATAAACTTAATGGCATAAACTTCCTTGATTGGTTTCGTAATTTGAGAATTATTCTCAAACAGGAAAGGAAGGAATATGTCATTGAGGAACCTGTTCCTGATGAACCTGCAACTAATGCTTCAAAAGCTGACAAAGACAAATTCAAGAAACATATGGATGATATGTTAGATGTTGGATGTCTAATGCTTTCCACCATGACTCCTGAGCTTCAGAAGCAACATGAGGACATGGTTGCATATGAGATGATTCGAAATATCGAAGAAATATATGAAGGGAAAGTACGTCAAGAGTGATATGAGACCTCTAAAGCTCTATTTCAATGAAAAATGGAAGAGGAAACTCCTGTAGGAGCTCATGTCATCAAGATGATGGGCTACATCCAAACATTGGAAAAGTTGGGATTTCCTCTCAAAGAAGAATTGGCTACCGATGTTATCCTGCAATCGTTTCCAGATAGCTTTAGCCATTTTGTCCTTAATTTCAACATGAATGAAATTAACAAGACTTTCCCATAGTTAATTGGCATGTTACGAACTGCTGAAAGTAACATGAAAAAGGTTGGACCTAAGCCCATTCTGATGGTCCACAAGGACAAAGGAAAGGGAAAGAAAAAGGTAGTGGAAAAGTCTAAGGGCAATGGTAAGACCAAACCAAAAGGGAAAAATGCATTGAAACCTAAAGGGGGAGTTAGCAAAGAAGGAAAATGTTTCCATTGCGATAAGACCGGACACTGGAAGAGAAACTGCTCTATTTACCTTGAAGAGGTAAAGAAGGCAAAAGCAAACGAAAACATTTGTTTCAGGTATTTATGTTATTGATGTTAATTTGTCAACATCTACTTCTTGGGTACTAGATACCGGTTGTGGTTCTCATATTTGTACTTCTGTACAGGGACTCTAAAAGAGAAGGAATCTGGCTAAAGGATACGTGGACATACGAGTGGGAAATGGAGCAAGAGTTGATACATTATCTATAGAGACATATGTTTTATCTTTGCCTAGTGGACTTGATTTAAATTTAGAGGTGTGCCTAGTTTGACTAAGAATATTATTTCTATTTCTTGTTTGGACAAGATTGGTTTTAAGATTATTATTAAGAATAATTGTTGTTCATTTTATCTCAATAGTTTTTTTTTGTTCGCCACAATTGGTTAATGGTCTCTATATTTTGGATCAGGAAAACACCATTTATAACATAAATACTAAGAGATCGAAAACAAATGACTCAAATCAAACTTATCTTTAGCATTGTCGTTTAGGCCATATAAGTGAGAAACACATATCAAAACTCCATAAAGATGGATTATTAGATTCATTTGTTTTCAAACAATATGATGTATGTGAATCTTGCTTGTTGGGAAAAATGACTAAAGCTCCTTTTAATAGTAAAGGTGAGTGAGCAAGTGATTTATTGGGGTTGATACATAGTGATGTATGTGGACCAATGAATATACAAGCCAGAGGTGGATTCCATTACTTCATTACTTTTACCGACGACTTCAGTCGATATGGGTATATTTATCTTATGCGCCATTGTCGAAACGATTTTTACCCCGGGTGGTGGGGAGATTCTGGAAAACCGTGTCATTTTTAATTATTCTCTTTTCAATTGAATTTATAATTAAAAACAATGTGATTTTAGAAAAACCTCTCGTTTAGAAAAACAATGTGATTGGGCACCCAAAAACGTTGTCATTTTAAATAAGAATTAATTTTAATTAAAATGAAAAATTTACGGTCTACATTACCAAAATTCAAGTTCAGGAGTCGGTTACGTGTGGGGAAGGATTAACACCCCCACAATGCCCTAAATCGGTACCTAGTCGATTAATTAATGTCTTTGCAACGAATTTCACAAGTTCAAATTTAATTTAATTAATGATCCCTTTAAATAATAAAAGTGCAAATTCGTAACATTGAAAAGAAACAAGATATGTTAATTTAAAATTACCAAGTCATTAGAAAGATAAAGGATATTCGATTATTTAAAAATATCGAGACCAGATCTTTAGGTGAGTTTTAACGATCTTTTCTCAAATAATTTAAATAGTCGAATATTTCTTTTTCTTTCATTCCCAAATTTTAAAGTGATTAATAAATTCTTTTGGTGACACTGTTGGGATACACTTGTAATTTAAAATCATCAAGAACAACTTTCCTATAAGTTAAGAAAAGCCATTCTGACAGTTTTAAATTAAAAGGGTATTACCCTTAATCCAATTATATGATTAGGTTAAGTCATGCAAACGAGGCTAACATGCTTTAAATGTTACACCTAAATATATACATACTAACAATATGATCGAAATACTATATGCATGCATACATTTAAAATAAATATAAATTAAACTTACGAACATGGATAAAATACTAAACAAAGGGGCAAAAATGTAAAGAACACAAACAACAGGCTCTTTTCATATAAAATCATGCTCTTTTCACACAAAATTGTTTCTATCTAATACAACATAATACAACCAATGGAGTCTAAACTGAAAGCTTATTAAATTACATATCCAAAGTAAAACAGTGCGAAAATAACCATAACATGATACTGGACCAAAACGGAACGCGCTGAAAATTAAGAGGAAAAATTAAAATTCCAAAAAAGCATGATTTAGGGACCAAAATGGAATATGTCTAACCCACTGGACCTTACGCATGGTTACCCCCAATCATCTCAAAACACGGATAGTTCCCACCCTACAAAATGCAATCGTTTCAACACTGCCCCAAAGCTACGTCGTTTTGACGTATTAACATATGGGATACTAGGGTAAATTTTTGGACCCTAAATTCATTTCTCCCTCATCCTAAACCAAATAGAAGAGCCTCACCCATCTCCTTCCTCTCCCCCTCTCTCTCTCGACCTTAGCTTAAGCGAAACCCCGGCCCCCGTCGTAGTAACGGCTCCGACGAAGTAGCCCCAGTGACTAACCTAAACAGATAACCACCTAAAACTGATCCCTAGCCTAAAATCTTAACCCTAAACTACTTCGAGACCCCTATTTTGTTCCACTTCGCTCGTACCCAACACCAAATCCCTCAAATCCCTAAAGCCACATGCCTAAAACTGAGATGCACGACTCGAAATCAACTAGAGACAGAGGGTTTTACCTTCTCACATACGAGGTATGGATTCCTAGCCAAGGCAATGAAGCTACTGGATCCAGAGGGTAAGTTTCTTTTACTTTTGTTTTGCTCTTTGGCTGTTTAGATGACTCTCTAGGTATTTCACGTTTCGTTTTTTGTTCTCTTGATCACTGATGGATGATTGGAATGCTTTGCTGTTGAGGGATGATTTTTTTTGGTTCTCGATTTGCTAATGGGTTTTAGACTCTGCTGGTGGATTTTCCTTGATGGTTGATATCTCCTGTTTTTCGTTTCGTTCTTGGTTTTTATCCTTTTTCTCTCTATTTCATTTTCACTGCTATATCTAGTTGATTTTTTTCTTTCTGTTTTCTGTGCCTTTCGTTCTGCTCCTTGCTTGGTGTGCTTGCAGGTCACGGGTGCGAGCTGGTCTTGGGGCTTCAGCTGCCTGGGTACGGGTGATGAGGAACATCCCCGAGGGACTTCACGTGGGTAGCACTTGGTTGGTTCATGCACTGCCTTGGAGTTCTGAGTGCATTGAAAGTCGTTGGATCACCTCCGATCTAACGGTGGAGGCTTCTGGCGGCGCCTGAAGGGTTATGAAACCCTAGAGGTCCTTTGATCTGGACCGTTTGATGAGATGCAGATCCAACGGTCCAGGGCATGCGGCGGCTGATAACCAGAAGCTAGAAACCCTAACGGGTTTTAGGGTTTTTTATACATGGGCCTGGACTGCGGAATGCTTGGGCTTACTTGTTGGGCCAATATGATCTAATCTGTTGTAAAATGGGCTGTAACACAAAAAAGTAGAACATTAATTATTACTTATTTATTTATTATATATTTATATATGAGCATGACAATATTTATGCGTATCCATCATACTCGTATGCATTATAAATACAAAATGCGTGACCCCTACGACACCATATTACTAATAATTTCGACTAATATCAACCTATAAACCCGATAAAAACCGAAAAAAGAAAATAATAGAAATGGATATGCATATAAATTCAAAAGGTGCCCCAGAAAAAATGAGCATCTATAGCTGCCCCTCTTTGCTCATTGTCGTGCAACGAGACTAGAGCAAAGATCAAAAGATGGTCAAATTTGTCAGGTCATGAAATATTCAATAGATAAAATCGCTTCACTACAACTTCAGGATAAGTGAGACTTGAAAAATTCTTCAAAATCGGGTTCGCTCCCTATCTCTTAAGGGAACATAGAACTTGAAGAATCTTCAGGGGACGGGTTTGTTCCCTCTTTCTTCAGGGAGTATAAAACTCGAACGTCTTCAACAATCGTGTCTGCTCCCTATTTCTTCAGAGAGTGTAAGACTCGAACAATCTTCAACAATCATGTCTGCCCTCTATTCGTTCAGAGAGTATAAGACTCGAATAATCTTCAACAATCGTGTCTCCTCCCTATTCCTTCAGGGAGTATAGAACTCGAACAATCTTCAGTAATCGTGTCTGCTCCTTATTCGTTCAGAGAGTATAAGACTCGACTGATTTTTAATAATCATGTCTGCTCCCTATTTTTTCAGAGAGTATAAGACTCGAACAATCTTCTTCCTACAGGTTTGCTCCCTCTTTCTTTAGGGAGTATGGAACTCAAATAATCTTCTGCGAATGGGTTCACTTCCTCTTCCTTTCAGGAAGTATAGAACTCGAATAATCTTTGACGATTGTGTCTGCTCCCTATTTCTTTAGAGAGTATAAGACTCGAACAATCTTCAATGATCGTTGGGGGACCTGTAGACATTTTAAATCATCATGCGATGCTATGATCCTATTCATGCTAACGATGTATGCAATTATGCAATTTAATGCACTTTCTTTTTCAAGGGAACGCCATCTCTCGATGGATCTCGGTTTTGTCTTGGGCACAGAACATTTGACCAGCTCACCCCAGTTGATAATCTTAACATCATAACTTTTGGCTTGACAGGACTTTAACTTCTTCCTTTCTTGAAACCCGCCAGTACACATGACCAACTTCTTGATAAATGACAATTTCTTTGGGTCATCTATTAATGGTTGGGGTTGTCTATGAATTCCAATGTTTTAGCTTCCCACAACCATACAAAACTTACATGCTAGAATCAATGTTAGCTTCAGAATACCTACATTTTCCAAAACCTTTTGCATAATAATACAAAATGATCTCATTTACCCTAAGTTAAGCTATATGTTTTAACCTTTTCATAATCAGATGCTTGTAAAAGGGGAATTGAAAAGGAAAAATATCTCTTTATTCTAATAAACGCAGAGAATATTTAGGCAACTACATGGCAAACTTTTAATTGGAAAAAGAACAAAAGGATAGGCGCCTTCAAATATCAATAACACAAATGCTTTTGAACTGGCACACCGTTAGAATGACTCGAGTGTAGCTTCTGTCAAAAGGATCTCTAAAATTGTGATGACACCTAAGAGTGCGAGCTCTTTCTGAACCCTCAAATCTCCCATTACTGGATAACATAAACTAGTATTGACTCTCATGTGCATTTAATTTCTCCTCTGGTTGTTTTCATCGAGAGTCATTAATCTTTGGTCTCAACCCCGATCACCAACTGCCATTGTCGTTACCCATGTCAGGAGCTGTCCCTACTTCCAAAAATAATTCAGATCCTCCACCATGCACGAACTCTGAATTTAAAACTCAAGCCGCCCTTTGCTGGTTTTCGACTCGAGACCTCCTTTGGTTTCAATAAGCCCTTTTCAAGTTTTCATCTTGAACCCTCCTTTTTTGTTTCTTTTCTTTTTTTCATTTTTTCATTTTTTCATGTATTTTTTATTATTTTTCATTTTTCATTTTTTTATTCATTTTTTCTTCCTTTTTTTTTTCAAGAAAAATACCTCTTAACTGCGTCAGAATTCACTGGATAAGGTAATTCAGATCCATCCATCTCAATTAAGACTAGAGCTCCCCAGAGAAGGCTTTCTTGACAACATAGGATCCTTCCCACTTGGGCATCCATTTCCCTCGAAAATCTTTTTGAATGGGAAATATCCTCCTGAGCACCAGATCTCCTTCGTGGATTTCTCGAGGGTGAACTTTCTTATCATTTGCTAGTATCATCCGCTTCTGGTACATCTGACAGCGACAAATAGATTTCAATCTCTTTTCTTCAATCAGATTCAATTGGTCATATCTGGCATGTACCTATTCTGCCTCATTTAGCTTCATCTCTGATAAAACCCGGAGCGAGGGAATTTCCACTTCAATAGGGAGGACAGCTTCTATCCCATAAACTAGAGAAAATGGGGTTTGCCCCAGTTGACGTCCGTACAGAAGTCCGATAGGCAAACAGAGCAAATGGCAACTTCTCATGCCAATCTTTATAAGTTTTAGTCATTTTCTCTATAAGCTTCTTAATGTTCATATTAGCCGCTTCCACTGCCCCATTCATCTTTGGGCGATAAACCGTGGAATTATGATGCTTTATTTTGAATTGCTCACATACAGATTTCATCATCTTGTTATTTAAGTTCAATGCATTGTCGGAGATAATCCTCTCCGGTAAGCCATATCTACAGATGATTTCCTTCTTCAAAAACTTATATACCGTTGACTGGGCGTCGCTCGTATAGGAAGATGCTTCTACCCACTTGGTGAAGTAATCTATTGCTACTAGAATGAACCAATGGCCATTTGATGCTTTAGGAAAAATTTGCCCAATAACATCCATGCCCCACATAGAAAAAGGCCACGGAGCTGTCATCACATGCAACGGATGAGGAGGGGTGTGCGTTTTATCCCCATAAATCTGACACTTGTGACACTTTCAAGCATAATTGACGCAATCAGTTTCCATAGTTGACCAATAATACCCAAATATCATCATCTGTCTGGCCATTACATGCCCATTAGCATGGGTGTCACATATTCCTTCATGTACTTCTTCAAGAATCATTTTCGCTTCTTTAGTGTCCACACACCTTAATAAGACCTGATCCATGCTTTTCTTACATAAGGTCTCACCATTAAGCACATACCCCACTGCTATTCTTCTAATGGTCCTTTTGTCATTCTCAGTTGCCTGTTCGGGGTAACTTTGATATCTTATATATTGGAAGATATCGTAGTACCAAGGTCTTCCATCATCTTCTTCTTCAATGTTAAAGTAGTGGGATGGATACTCATAAGCCTTCATCTCAATAGGCATCATATTTGAATGCTCGTTCATCTTAAAGGCCACTGCCAAAGTTGCCAAGGCATCCGCCATTTGATTTTCTTCTCTGGGGAGGTAGTTGAAAGTCACTTCTTCAAATTCTTCAATAAGTCCCATGACTAATTTACGATATTCCACAAGTTTGGGATCTTTCGTTTCCCACTCTCCTCTGAGCTGGTAAATTACCAAAGCTGAATCCCCACATACCCTCTGCATTTTTACTTTGAGTTCAATAGCTGCTCTAAGACCCATAACACAACCCTCATATTCAGTCATATTGTTTGTACAATCAAAATTGAGCCGACTAGTAAAAGGATAATGCTATTCACTTGGTGAGACCAAGATTGCCCCAATCCCATGCCCCAAAGCGTTTGAAGCACCATCAAAGTTCATCTTCCAGTATTTATCGGTGAGCGCAATTGTTTCTTCCTCCGAGATAGCCATTAAATCCTCATCTGGAAAATCGAAGTTCAACGGTTCGTATTCTTCTGAAGCCCTACTTGCAATAAATTCTGCTATGGCGCTCTCTTTAACTGCCTTCTAGCTTACATACTGGATATCAAATTTGGACAACAGGATTTGCCAACGGGCTAATCTTCCAGAAGATACAGGTACACCCATTAGATACTTTAAAGGGTCCAGCTTGGATATGAGCCAAGTAGTATGATACAACATATACTGTCTAAGTCTTCTAGTAGCCCACACTAAAGCGCAACATAAATTTTCAATTGGTGAGTATCTGGCCTCACACTCAGTGAACTTCTTACTGAGGTAATAGATAGCCCTCTCCCTCTTCTCAGTTTGATCATGTGTTGCCCTACCACACATCCCATTAAATTGTCATAAACGGACAAGTAAAGAATTAAAGGCTTGCCTGGGATAGGTGGCGCTAAGATCGGAGTATTCGAAAGATATCTCTTTACCACCTCAAAAGCCTCTTAACAATCCTCACTCCATTCTCCTGAATCATTCTTATGAAGAAGGCAGAATATGGGATTGTATTTTTCAGTCAGTTGCGAGATAAACCGAGCGATGTAATTTAATCTCCCCAAAAATCCTCGAACCTCTTTCTGTGTTCTTGGGGCTAGCAAGTCTTGAATGGCTTTTGCTTTATCGGGATCTATTTCAATTCCGTTTTGGCTCACTACGAATTCCAACAGCTTTCCCGATGTCACCCCAAATGTACACTTATTTGGGTTAAGTTTTAGTTGGCACTTCCTTAAACTTTGAAAGAGCCTCCTCAAATTCTCAATATATTCTTCCTCCGTCTTGGCCTTCACAATCATATCATCGACGTAGACTTCTATTTGTTTATGCATCATGTCATGAAATAACGTCACCATGGCCCTCTGATATGTTGCCCCTGCATTCTTCAGTCCAAATGGCATGACTTTATAACAGAACGTCCCCCACATCGTGACAAACGTCATTTTCTCCATATCTTCCAGGTGCATTTTAATTTGATTATAGCCAGAGAAACCATCCATAAATGAGAATAAGGAATTTTTGGCAGTATTGTCCACCAACGTATCTATATGGGGTAAAGGAAAATTATCATTTGGACTATCTCTATTCAAATCTCTATATTCGACACACAATCGTACTTTCCCATCTTTCTTTGGTACTGGGACAATATTCGCTACCCACTCGGGATATTTAGCAACTGTGAGAAACCCGGGCATCAAGTTGTTTCTTCACTTCTTCTTTAATTTTGAGCATCATCTCAAGTCTCATTCTTCTCAGCTTCTGTTGTACAGGCTTGCAATCAGGTTTTATTGGCAGTTTATGGACCACTAATTCCGTATCCAGACCTGACATATCTTCGTACGACCAAGCAAATACATCCTCAAATTCTTGAAGTAGTTCTATCAGACTATGTCTTCCCTCAACAGTCAGGGTAGTACCAATCTTCACTTCTTTTCTATCTTCATCCGTACCCAAATTCAAGATCTCTGTAAGCTCTTCATGAGGCAGAATCTTCTTATCTTCTTGTTCCACCATCTTTAGTAATTCTGAAGGTAGTTCACATCCCTCATCATCATCACAACCTTTGACTTCCCCTTGACATATGGGCATCTCAAAATCAATCTCCGAGTCAGAGTCATTAGCATTCGTATCATTGATATATATACATATATACATATGGGAGAATCTTTTCCCAAATAAACAAATATAAAGAAATAATATATGCATATATTCAAACAAAAATGCATGAGAAAATGTTTTCCATTTGGGAATTAACGGAACACATCTTTTATTGAAAGCAAGTAAAAACACACAGCTTAGCCCTTTACATCAAATCACCTATTGTCTCAGGGTATGAACAATAGGGAAAAGTTCTAGCTTATTACTCTGCAAAAGACTTGTAAACTACAGGCAGTTCCTCCGCAGTCCAATTGGTCAACACAAATCCCGGTGGCGCAGATAAATGCCTGTAGCTCTCACTTCTTTAAGCTCCTCATTGGTTATTACATTAACGCTCAAATACCCCAAGGGATTCTCAACTATCACTTGATTACTTCCCAAAGTCCCTTGATACCCTCCTGACACAAAAGTGCTGCTTAATGGCGGGAATGTCATGGGCTCCCAGCTTAAGTCCTCACCAGTCAATCTTGTTTTTCTTAACTCTAAACTCTTCTTGATGCTTCTCATTTTCTACTTTAAATTTGGCTGATACCCTAAACCAAACCTATCTTTTTTAGTTATAGGGCAGATTGGGACCCCCAATCCTTGCAATCGACGTCCAAGCCCTTTGCCAGTTTTTGCTTTTCTTCCAAGAGTTAGTTTAAGCCCCATTTTGGTACAGTTTGACAATCTAGGCTTCGAGATCTTCTTTCCTTCTGCCACAAACGTGGCATTGACATACTCCAACGATCTGAAAGAACATTCAACAGCTTGTTCTTCCAATTCAACGTATGGAGCCATAGTAGAAACCAAAGCGATAATGTCTTCTTCAGCATGAATGCATATAAGCCTCCTATCAATTGCAAATTTTATCCTTTGGTGCAAAGTTGACGGAACCGCACTGGCCTGATGAATACAGGGCCTTCCCAATAAACAGTTGTATGTAGGCATGATGTCCATCACAAGAAACTCCACTTCATATATCACTGGACCAATAGTCAAAGGAATATCAATCTTACCTAGAACGTCTCTTTTCGTTCCATCAAAAGCTCGAACCACACTTTGACAATTTCTCATCAGGGTACTGTCAACTGGCAGTTTTTTTAGGGTCACCAAGGGCATCACATTTAACGTCAAACCGTTATCTATCAGTACTCTAGATAAAACATGCCATTTGCATCTAACTGTAATGTGCAGAGCCTTATGATTGGCAATCATCCCTGAAGGGATCTCGTCCTCAGAAAAAGATAAAAAGTTATCGGCTTGTATGTTGGCAACTAGTCGGTCTAGCTTTTCTGCGGGTATCTCCTTCGGGATAAAGGTTTTGTTTAAAACATTTAACAAAGCGTTGCGATGAGCCTCTGAACTCAGCAGAAGTGATAGGACAGAAATTTAGGCAGGCAGCTTGTGCAACTGTTCAACAGTACTGTATTCAGAATGCTTTAAAAATTTTAAAAATTCCACCGCTTCATTCTCTGTCACCGGCTCATTGACGACAGGCTCATCTTTTTTTATCTGCACGTCAATACTTGTTCCTTTCTCGACATCAATCTTCTTCTATGGCTCTTTGTGATAACATCTACCACTCCTGGTCATGTGTCCCACTTCGTATATTTCTTCTTGTTGCTTTGCCATCTCTCATATTTGACAGGTATATCTCCAAGGCACCTGTTTATTACCTTTGTATGGGAACGGAGATGGAGGTGTAATAATCACCTTTGGAGCTACCTTCTCAGCCACTCGATTCTTGGGAGTAATGATGAGGGGACAACTAGCACTGTAGACCCCTTTGGATGACCCTTTAGAAGCGTAAACTTCTGCTTCTTTTTCCTCAGCCACTTCTTTAAAGAATTCAATTTCTTTATTATCCATCATCTCTTGCACTAGCCCTAAGAAATTAGGACACTGTTGTATACTATATCCTGTGCAGTTATGGTAGTGGCACATCTCTTCATTGGTGAACTATTCACATGGTATATTAGTCTTTAAGAGTTCTACTTTGACCATTTGGCACCATACCCAAGACATGGGTGATATCACCTCACTAACATTCTTTATAGTCATCATTCCTTTCTCTTCAGTGACTGCGTTGATCCCGGCTCCTGCATGGTTTGGCAATGGATTCTGGGTTACGTTTGGATGTTCACTGTCACCAAAATTGATGAAATTTCTTCTTCTCAGAGCTTGGACGACCTTTTTGAATTCGGAACAATTCTCAATGGAATGTCCAGAAACCCCCGTATGGTATTCACATTTAACACTAGCATCATACCATTTGGGATAAGGGGGTTGTATAGGGTCCACATGATAAGGTGAGACTACATGTCGATCGTATAGCTCGTGGAATAATTCCTTATAGGTCATAGGAATTGGATCAAATTGAAGCCTCTCTCTCCTCGGATCCCTTGCCCCTTGTCTATTGTCAATTTGGGGTGGTGCTGCCATTACCTGAGGTCGGGACACCGTGATGTTATGGAAATCATACTGCCTTACATTACTGACTTCGTTTTCTTTTTTCTTCATCGGTGGTCTCTTACTGGGCTCTCCTCCTTCGAGTTTTCCACTTTTAATAGTCATTTCAATCATTTCTCCTGACGTAACTATATCGGAAAAACTTCGAGAAGGATTGCCAATGAAGTGCGAAAAAAAAGGAGCCTTCAAGGTATTAACAAAAAGTAGGTTTGTTTCCTCCTCTACCAACGATGGGTGGACTTGTACTGCTACCTCCCTCCACCTCTGAGCATATTGTCTAAAACTTTCATTATGCTTCTTCTCCATCACTTGCAGCACCATTCTGTTAGGCCTGACGTCCTTCACATGTTTATACTGGTCAAGAAATAATTTGGCTAAATCTTTCCATGACTTAACATCAGCCCTTCTTAGTTGATTATACCATCGCAATGTTAAGCCTGTCAAACTTTCTTAGAAACAGTGGATCAATAACTGGTCGTCCCCTATGTAACCAGTCATTTTCCTGCAAAACATTGTGATATGAGAAGAATGGCATTGAGGCCGTCGTATTTCTCGAAGTCAGGAGTTTTGAACTTGGGAGGTAGGACCAGATCAGGAACTAAACTCAGTTCCTTAGCGTCGAGTCCATACAAGTTGGTGTCTTCTTTCATAGCTTGTACTTCGTTTGCTAGCTTTTTATATTGCTCCTGCAACAACTTGCTTTCGTTCTTCATTGATTCTTCATCAAGGTCTGGGACCGGGTGATATGGGCTTTCTTTGGGATGCGAACAAGATCCAGGTTACGGATTAACAGCAATGTCGACAGGATCTATGTGTACTTTAATAGGGACAGACGTTCCTTGGATATTTGGAGACTGCGCCGGGGTAAACCTAGGAGGGTAAAGTGGTTCTTCACTTGTTTGCTCGTGGGCCTTTCCGTGCTCTGGATTTCTCCCCCCTAGCATACTTGCCAACTTAGACAACATATCCTCTTGAGCCTTAAGCATATCTTCTTGCATTTTCCTTAGATCATCTTGTAACTGCAGTTGAGTTCTTTCAATTTGAGCAATCTTATCATCCATGGCTCTCTTCCTCGTGTTGTATGGATTGTATGGATGCTTAGAAGGTCCCAGTATTCTGTAATTTATCCCTCATTGTCAATTTTAATGTTTCGAGGATGAATGTAAATTATGCGAGAAAAATGAAGAAATGTAAATAAAATGCAGAAAACAATACTTAAAATAAAATGCAAACGCATGCAGAAAAGCATTGATTTATAAGACGTGACCAGTCTTATATCAACTTTCATTTAGGACAAAAGCATCATCCTTACAATAAAAATCCATTACAGAAATGGCCTAGCTCTAATATTCAGCTCCACTATCTCATTAATAAGTCAATCGACCCTCTTTCCCATATCTGATGCTGGATTTGTGTAGCTTTGGATAACTTTTTCTTGGAGGTTCATCTCTCCCAACTGCCTCGCAATGCCGCTTAATTGATTTATGGTCTTTCGGATCACATGATTCACATTTATCTTTCAGTCTCTAAAGTGATCGTTTGAGTTTTGCCATTGCAGCCTCGTGCCTTGGATGGTGCGCTCGAGACCAGCGATTTCTGTCTGGCATCTTTGTAAGGCATCCTCTAAATCATGAATCTTATTTTTCCGAGCAGCGCTATCCTCGAGGCCAACACTTTGATCTGTTGGGCAACGCTGACTGCTTTCTGCAAATAAGGAACTTTGAAGGTGCATAACGTAGGCACTGTACTCTTCATTCTTTGCCTTGGCTCGAGCTAACTCTTCCTCGTGACTTGATTCCATTTCATGCATCTCTTGATTGAGTACGTCTATCCGCTCGTTCTTTGCTCCGCACCTTTGTATCAAGAGGAATACTTCATCTTGTTTGCCTTGGAGCACACTCTCCCGATGTTATCTTTCTAATTTTAACTCCTCTTGGCTTTGCCTCTTCTCAGTTTCGAGCTCGTCGATTCTTTGCTTTCTAATCTCATGTTCATGTTGCATGCTACTTGCCTTCATCCCGAGTTCTTCAATATTAGTTCACAACTCTTCTTCTCGCTTCTTGCTAAAGGTGTACCTTTGTATTAACTCTTTAGCCTCTGTCATTTTGCTCTTCAGTGCCCTAACCTAGGACCTTCTCTCGGACTCAAGTTCTTGATTTCTTTTCTTATTCTTTGTCTCTATTTCTCTGACTCGACGCTCTCTTTCAGCTCGGAAGTCCCTAACACGATGATCCCTCTCAGCCCTGAGTTCTACCCGCCACTTCTCCGAAGTTCTTCCGAGGCCAGCAATTCCCCGAGCTCGACTCATCTTTTGGTAATCGCTCTGTGAACTAGTAAGATTGGCCTTAACTTCGACTTTTATCTTGCGCATAAGCTCAAATTGTGTATTATAGAACCCCTTATCAATGTCCAACATGAAATTCTTTTGTCTAAGGGCCTCACACTCTGATTTCTTTCTGGCGATTTCTGCTTCGAATTCGCTCTTTAGTATCTCCAACTTAGATGGTACATATCTAAACTGTGCTTCCAAAGGAATTGCTTGATAACAATATGCTAAAAGAAGGATATCATTTTTTCGTTATACTCTCAATGCCACATAATCTGGTGTCAGCATGACCTCGGCTGCTACCAAATTAGTTCTAAAGGTTGACATTGCACGAGCAATTTCTTGTAGTGATCTCTACAGTACACAAATTTAGATGTCTTCAGATCGGATGTAGCCGGGACAAATTGGCGTGCCCTAAATTACCTTAGTACCATTAGCGCTGCATAGCCTATTCTACCCCATAACCCTAATAGGGTTACCCAATCAGAATCCCCACATTTGTACAACACATCCACAAAAGCTAACCAGGGGACACGCCATACTATATCATGCTCCTGTAGATTTCGGAAGAGTGAAACCCAATCATTCCTGGTGAGATGCTCTGGCCACTCTTTAGTGAGGAAATCTTTTAAGGGTGAATAAGCCGTAGAAAACTGTCGACTATACTCTCAGTCAATCTTCCAAAAGTGACTGCGTATCCAAACAGTAAGCAACTGGACACACCCGGTGAAGCGGCTACTCTCAGCTCTTCTGCAACTGCTAAGTGCTCTGAATATCTCGGCCAAAACGGCAGGAACATGATTCACCTTCCTTTCCAAAGGCTCGAATAAATCGACCACTGCAGCTTCCACATGATAAAGAACTTTCGGGAAAATCATCAAACCATAAATTCTCAAGGCGAACATCTCCATGCTCTTCTCAATATCGCTATGCTTGACGATAAGCTCTTTGAGGCATGACCAAGGGAAAAAATCAGACTCTCCTTTCTTTTGGATTTGATCAGCAACCCACTTATCTCCCATCCCAGTAATCCTTACGAGTTTACTCTTGAAGGATTGTGTCCTTTAGGCCTTTGAGTAGATTCGGTCCAAATGTACCGTCTCGAAATGAAACAAGGAAGTGTATTCTTCTAACGTGGGAGTCATGTCTTCCTTTTTGAAAGTAAAGCAGCTATATGTTGGATTTCAAAACTGGATGAGAGCTTTGATTAGGGGTTCGTTTACTTTCACGTACAACAGAAGGGCGATGTCACCATACTTTTGCTAGAAAGAGTACTTCACCTCAGAATTCCAACTTTCCCAAATTTCGCGTAACTCCTGCAAATCGTTTTGCTTTAAACTGACCGGAGCAACCTCTGGTAGTACCGATATGTAATCTTCAGCCAAACTGTCACCTTTCTTCCTCTGAGTTTCTTCGGACCACGACCTCACTTCCGCGTTATCCACTTCCTTGTTATGAAAGCTCTTGTCCATTTTATGACCGCCTTCTAGTTTTATGACCACCTCGTGAACCAACACCTTTCTTTATGAATGATGATGCAATGCAGCAATAATAAATGAAACACAAAACACAAACAAAAATAAGACTGTGTTAGTATATACAATGAATAGTCGAAGAATAAATAAACAACATGGAGATAGAAAATATATACATCCTAAACCTTATTCACATGATATCTACCCAACATGGTATCTACCCAGTCATGCTTTAGTAGATCATACCCAACATGATATCTACCCACATGCTTTGTTATTCATAAAAAATCCTAACCGCATGGTATCTAATTTATATGCTTTGTACGGAAATATAAAACCTAACCGCATGCTTTTCTAGTTCTCATACTTCTTGCAAAAATAAATTCGAGGAAAAGGTTAGAATGAGTTTCCCCTTTGTATCTATAGACCGAGATTCAACATAAGATGGGCACAGTTTGGTATCACTAAAAGGGTCCTCTAATTGTCCTTTGCTGGTGCCCCCTTGGGCTTGCCAGACCCTCGATCCTCACCCATTATAGGCTTAAAACGGATCAAGTTCAATTCGAGAGCATACACTTCCCTATGTCCATGCGAGAAAACTCAATGTTTCACTCGTAAACATAAGGCATGTACCCTAGAGGTTAATTGCTAAAGCCCATGCGGAGAAAAGTAATTTTTCTCATGTAAGCGTAGCGTTCACCCCTACCTAACGGGATAGAGCACAGTAAGAAGGCTCTAAATATCGAAGGTTTACAGCAACAGTGGGGAAACTCATAATCCTTTGCCTCGATCCAAAAAAAAAAAATAGACTAAAACGAAGGTTAGAAAACTGTAACATGTAGAACACACATTACTACAACTATTTATTCGTTAACCAAATTACAAATTAAGATGTAAATAAAACAATTCAAACAAACAAGGGATCAAAAACCAAATTAAAGCGAACTTATAAATTTCGTTTGCAAAGACAATTAATTAATCGACGATCGGTCTGACTCTCTAAAAAAAGTCCCCAACAGAGTCGCCAAGCTGTCGAAACGATTTTTAACCCGGGTGGCAGGGAGATTCTGGAAAACCGCGTCATTTTTAATTATTCTCTTTTCAATTGAAATTTTAATTAAAAACAATGTGATTTTAGAAAAACCTCTCGTTTCAAAAATTTGGAAATCCTTTTACGATAAAAACATATGGTTCAAGGAGTCGCCAACAATCTTTGATAAGGGTGTGATTGGGCACCCAAAAATGTTTTCATTTTAAATAAGAATTAATTTTAATTAAAATGACAAATTTACGATCTACGTTACCAAAATCCAAGTTTGGGAGTCGGTTACGTGTGGGGAAGGATTAGCAACCCCACAACGCCCTAAATCGGTACCTAGTCGATTAATTAATGTCTTTGCAACGAATTTCACAAGTTCGAGTTTTATTTAATTAATGATCCCTTTAAACAATAAAAGTGCAAATTCGTAGCATTGAAAAGCAACAAGATATGTTAATTTAAAATTACGAAGTCATTAGAAAGATAAAGGATATTTGATTATTTAAAAATATCGAGACCATATCTTTTGGTGAGTTCTAACGGTCTTTTCTCAAATAATTTAAATAGCCGGATATTTCTTTTTCTTTCATTCCCAAATTTTAAAGTGATTAATAAATTCTTTTGGTGACACTGTTGGGATATACTTGTAATTTAAAATCATCAAGAACAACTTTCCTGTAAGTTAAGAAAAGCCATTCTGACAGTTTTAAATTAAAAGGGTATTACCCTTAATCCAATTATGTGATTAGGTTAAGTCATGCAAACGAGGCTAACATGCTTTAAACGTTACACCTAAATATATACATACTAACAACATGCTCAGAATACTATATACATACATACATTTAAAATAAATATAAATTAAACTTACGAACATGGATAAAATACTAAACAAAGGGGTGAAAATGTAAAGAACACAAACAACAGGCTCTTTTCATACAAAATCATGCTCTTTTCACACAAAATCGTTTCTATCTAATACAACATAATACAACCAATGGAGACTAAACTGAAAGCTTCTTAAATTACATATCCAAAGTAAAACAGTGCGAAAATAACCATAACATGATACTGGACCAAAATGGAACGCGCTGAAAATTAGGAGGTAAAATTAAAATTCCAAAAAAGCTCGATTTAGGGACCAAATTGGAATAGGTCTAACCCACTGGACCTTACGCGTGGTTACCCCCAATCATCTCAAAACACGAATAGTTCCCACCCCACAAAATGCAACCATTTCAACACTGCCCCAAAGCTACGTCATTTTGACGTATTAACATATGGGATACTAGGGTAAATTTTTGAACCCTAAATTCATTTCTCCCTCAGCCTAAACCAAATAGAAGAGCCTCACCCCTCTCCTTCCTCTCCCCCTCTCTCTCTACCTTAGCTTAAGCAAAACCCCAACCCCCGCCGTAGCAACGACTCCAACGAAGAAGCCCCGGTGACTAACCTAAACAGATAACCACCTAAAACCCATCTCTAGCCCAAAAATGTAACCCCAAACTACTTCGAGACCCCTATTATATTCTACTTCACCGTACCCAACACTAGATCCCTCAAATCCCTGAAGCCACAGGCCTAAAACTGACATGCACGACTCTAAATCAACTGGAGACAGAGGGTTTTACCTTCTCACAGATGAGGTATGGATTCATAGCCAAGGTGACGAAACTACTAGATCGAGAGGGTAAGTTTCTTTTACTTTCGTTTTGCTCTCTGGCTGTTTAGATGTCTCTCTGGGTATTTCACGTTTCATTTTTGGTTCCCTTGATCACTGATGGATGATTGGAATGCTTTGCTGTTGAGGGATGATTTTTTTTGGTTCTCGATTTGCTAATGGGTTTTAGACTCTGGTGGTGGATTTTTCCTTGATGGTTGATATCTCTTATTTTTTGTTTCGTTCTTGGTTTTTATCCTTCTTCTCTCGATTTCATTTTCACTACTATATCTAGTTGATTTTTTTCTTTCTGTTTTCTGTGCCTTTCGTTTTTCTCCTTGCTTGGTGTGCTTGCAGGTCACGGGGCTTCAGCTGCCTGGGCACGGGTGATGGGGAACATCCCTGAAGGACTTCACGTGGGTAGCACTTGGTTGGTTCGCGCACTGTCTTGGAGTTTTGAGTGCATTGGGAGCCGTTAGATCACCTTCGATCTAACGATAGAGGCTTCTGGCGGCGCCTGAAGGGTTATGAAACCCTAGAGGTACTTTGATCTAGACCGTTGGATGAGATACAGATCCAACGGTCCAGGGCATTCGGCGGCTGATAACCAGAAGCTGGAAACCCTAATGGGTTTTAGGGTTTTTTATACATGGGCCTGAACTGCGGAATGCTGGGGCCTACTTGTTGGGCCAGTATGATCCAATCTGTTGTAAAATGGACTGTAACACAAAAAAAGAACATTAATTATTACTTATTTATTTATTATATTTTTATATATGAGTAGGACAATATTTATATGTACTCATCATACTCGTATGCATTACAAATACAAAATGCGTGACCCCTACGACACCATATTACTAATAATTTCTACTAATATCAACCTATAAACCCGATAACAACCGAAAAAAGAAAATAATAGAAAATGATATGCGTATAAATTCAAAAGGCGACCCGAACAAAATGAGCATCTACAGCCATAAATCTGAAACCCTTGAAAAGTTTAAGGAACTTTAAAATGAAGTACAAAATCAACTAGGTAAGAGCATTAAGGAACTTCGATCAGATTGAGGTGGAGAATACTTAAGCATAGAGTTTGATGAACTCCTAAAAAAATGTGGGATTGTCTCACAGCTTACACCACCTGGTACACCGCAGTGGAATGGAGTATTTGAAAGAAGGAATCAAACACTGTTAGACATGGTTCGATCGATGATGAGTCATAGTGATCTTCCGACTTCTTTTTTGGGACATGTACTTTAAACAGCCGCTTTCACACTAAATCATGTTCCATCTAAATCAGTTCAAAAGGCACCATACGAGATATGAACTAGGAAACATCCTAGTATGTCTTTTATGAAAATTTAGGGTTGTGAAGCTTATGTAAAACATCAGATGTCTACAAAGCTCGAACCTAAATCTCATAAGTGTATATTTGTTGGATATCCTAAAGAAACTAAGGGATACTATTTCTTCAACCCTAACAAGAACAAAGTGTTTGTTGCTTGAACATGAGTTTTTCTCGAAAGAGAATTTCTCTCAAAGAAAGGGAAGGGTATAAATATTAAACTTGGAGAAGTTCAATAGCAACAAATAAATGAACCTGAAGTTGATCATGTTTCACAAGATATTGAGGAGCATTCAACAGATTTATAAACACAACCACTATGTAGATCCATAAGAGAACATCGTGCACCTGAGAGATTAGGATTTCTCATTACGACACCTGGAGATGTTCTTCTTATGGATCAAGATGAGCCCAAGACTTATCAAGAGGAAATGTCTAGCCCAGAATCTAAGAAATGGCTTGAAGCCATGAGATCTGAGATGGATTCCATGTTAGTAAACCAAGTATAGACTTTGGTTGAACCACCTGAAGGGGTCAAACATATAGGGTGTAAATGGGTTTTCAAGAAGAAACCGACATAGATGGTAATGTATAAACATACAAGGGGCGATTAGTCGCTAAAGGTTTTCGAAAAGTTCATGGTGTAGGCTATGACGAAACATTCTCACCTATAGCTATGTTTAAGTCCATCCAGATCTTGCTCGCAATAGCTGCATTCCATGATTATGAAATCTGGCAAATGGATGTCAAACCGCCTTCCTTAATGGAAAACTTGATGAGGATGTGTATATGACACAACCAGAAGGTTTTGTCTTTCCAGGAAATACTGGAAAGGTTTGTAAGCTATAGAGGTCTATTTATGGACTAAAGCAAGTTTCTTGAAGCTAGAATCTTCGTTTCAATGATGCAATCAAAGAGTTTGGTTTTATCATAAATGAAGATGAGCCTTGTGTTTATAAGAAGGTTGGGAGCATTGTTTCTTTCCTAATCTTGTATGTCTATGTAGATGACATACTCATAATAGGAAATGATATACCTACTTTACAGTATGTTAAGACTTGGTTAAGTAGTTGTTTTTCTATGAAAAATTTGAGTGAGGCATCGTATATCTTAGGAGTTAAGATCTATAGACATAGATCCAGACGACTTATAGGTTTTAGTCAAAGTACATACATAGACAAAGTGCTGAAAAGGTTTAGTATGAAAGAATCCAAGAAAGGATTTTTTCCCATGAGACATGGCATTTCTCTTTCTAAGGAAATGTGTCATTCAACTCCACTAGAAAGATAATGGATAAATAAGATTCCATATGCTTTGGCTATTGGTTCTATAATGTATGCCATGATATGTACTCGACCAGATGTATCGTATGCTCTAAGCATGGCGAGTCAGTATCAAGTAAACCCTGGTGAAAATCACTGGGTTGCGGTTAAAAATATCCTTAAGTACTTAAGAAGAACTAAAGATAAATTTCTTGTCTATAGAGGGGAGGAAGAGCTTAGTATAAAAGGTTATACTGATGGCATCTTCCAAACTGACAATGATGACTCACGATCGTAATCGGGTTTTGTGTTTTATCTTAATGGGGGTGATGTGAGCTGCAAAAGTTCAAAGAAAGACACAGTAGTTGATTCTTCAACAGAGGCTGAATACATTGCAGTCAGTGAAGCAGCAAAAGAGGTTGTTTGGATCAAGAATTTTATATCAGAATTAGGGGTTGTTCCTAGCATACCAGAGCTGTAGAACTGCGTTGTGACAATAATGGAGCCATTGCACAAGCAAAGGAAGCCAGACCCACCATGAGCATATGTCTTTGATTATTATGTGACAATCATAACATTGCTCATGGTGATGACTATATGTATGATCCTCAGACTTGAGATCACTATTATCCCAACATATATTGTTGTATGTTTTAATGCAGTTAAACAAGCTCCGTAACTGGTTGCTATATAAAGACTGTTATTGAATATATATCAATATATGTAGTGTATGCTTAAGATAGAATCTGTCCTTCCTACATAATAGGAAATATATCACAGGCCACTTGATTGAGTAAGACTAGAAATGCATGGCCATGCTCGAATAAGTTGATATGAGATATCATAAACTATTCGTTAATTAAAGTCTACTCTAGATATCAAGAAACAATAGATGGGCTATACAAGTGTGACTATTCAAAGACTTGTACCTATTCTAGATATAAATGACATAAGGATGTAATACATAAAAGAGTTAATCAGCAAGATGATATGTCGAATCATATTTTCTTGTAACTTAGGTGACAATAATATATTTCTAGATGTCACTCATTGTATGTAATATTAGAATTATTCTAATAATTACTACTGCTAACGTTACAAGAATCTATAGGTTCACACCCTAGGATTGAAACGAGCAAATATGTACAATTTGTTGTACGTTACTAAAATATATATCTAGAGTTAATTAAATATATGTTTTAATAATCCCGAATATTTAGTTTTAATTAATTAAATATAGATTTAATTAATTTGAAATAATAAAATCCCTAATATGATTAGGGTAACTTGGATATAAAATGATTATTAAATTCCAATTAATTAAATATATATTTAATTAATTTGAAATAATAAAACCCTAATATGATTAGGGTAACTTGGCTATAAAAGGGTGTGTTAGGTCTAGCAACCATTTCAGAACACACACACAAAACCTTCAACCGTTTTTCTCTCAAAACGGATTTGGGGAAGAAAATTATTGCTCTTAATCGGGTGAACTGAGCAGAGGCCGAGACGTGATTTCGTGGACGGTTATGATTCAAACCGATCTACACCACCAGTATTTACTGTTGTCCTTGCTATTTTTCAAGGAACCCGCTGTAAGTATTCGCATCCCTTCCTCCTGATTTCAGTTTTTCGTACTTGGATCGCTGGTGAGACCGTCGAGTTTTGTTTCCGCTGCGGCTTGGGGTGCACCGACGGTCCTAACAGAAAGGAATCTAAAGAAAAAAAGGGATAATCTACAAGACAACCATGTGTCAGATCTAGCTGGCTACGGTGATAGAAATTTTGCCAATGGTACGGTGATATCGCATACCTACTCTACATCAAGGTAGATGAACTTTTAATTTGAGCCCTTTTGTAGTTTTGGAATCCTGGATATAGTTGTTTTACCTTCAACCAAGAAGACATGGTGCCCACAATTGAGGAGTACACCACCTTATTACACTATAAAGGAATCAGAATAGATCGGGTCTTCATCAAGTATATCAAAAGTCAAGCTTTCAAAAATGCGCTGGTAAAGGTTGCAGGGGTTGATGAGAAGTGGGTCATTGACCAGATTCAACACAAAGGAAAAGGTGAAGAAATTGCTTGGAATCACATCAAGTAATTAATGAAGAATCATTCTGATGAATGGAAGGTGATCTATCTTTTTGCGCTGGGTATATACGACTTGTCTACTTCACAAAAACTCTGGGATACGTCGAGGCAGATGTGGTGGAATTGTTCGAACAATTGTCTAAGCGAGTAAACTCTGCACCAGTAATCCTAGCTGAAAACTTTTTCTCATTAAAGCATTGCAGAAGGTCTGGTGGAGGACGTTTTTTAGGTTGCACACAACTACTTCAGGTTTGGATTCACAATCATTTCTAGAAAACAGTAGGATCTCTTAACGTCCGTACAGTGCAATATATTCTTCTTTGGAAGAATTCCTTACGCGAACATGGCGAGAAAGTATTCCAAAAAAGAAATGGGTAAAATTATTCATGCACCTTCAAGACAAAGGCTGACTAATGGTGACATTTTTTACCAATGCGCGTATTCAGGCGTAGTAATGTTACTTGGGCTATGGGGAGGAATTGGATATTCCCCGCTCTTAACACTTCGGCAGTATGGGGCATGTCAATTTGTCCCAGTTACACATAAGATATATGAATCTGAGTTCATATATTATGAAGATAATTACAAGAAGAATGTGAAAGAAATAGTGGAGTCCTGGAAAAAAATGTTTTACACAGATGTTATGGCCCCTAAAGACATACTTACTATAGATTATATGGAATGGAGAAAGCTAAGGAAGAATGACATTGTTCCCATAGCAGATCATGAAGATACTCGGACCCTTGAAGAGCATCTTTAACCTGTTCCCTCTGAGCTGGAGATAGCAAAGAAGAAATTTGAAGCTGAAAAGGAGGAACTGAAACAAAGACTGAGGGAGTTAGAAGTTGAAAAATTCCAATGAAAGTTATATGCCGATACTCAAAAAGATCGAGCAGTCATATTAGAAAATGAACAGAAGAAAGTTTTCTTTGAGCTAGAACATTTGAGAAAAGGGTATCAAGAGCAGGTCCAGAAAAATGAAGCATGAAAAGATCTTTCGAGTATTGGAAAGACGAAGCTGGCAGCCTGAAAAAAAAATTGAAGAACAAGATGACAGGTTAAAAACTTCCCAAAGATAGTTATCATAAATTCAATACTAGAACAAGAGGTTGAAGACCAAGGTAACTGATTTGGAAAGATCACTTCAAAAGCAACGGGAACAAGATGGCAAAACTATAGCTGAATTGGTGGTCATCATGGATAAGTTCAAGAAACAAGCAAATGAGCTCTAAATAGTTCCTTTTCATTGAGGAATTCAATAGCGTTTTCATTAAGAACAAACTCAGCAGTAGGTGAAGGATAGAGATGCAGTCATTCAAGACTTCTTAGAGCAGGTACAGAAAGTGACACAACACTTGCATGGTTTGGCAAGAGAAGTCGGGGCGGTTCGAAAAAGTATTCAGCCAGTGACAGAAAAAGAAAAAAGACTTGTTAACCTATTAGAAGCCATTCAGAGTCCAGATGATCTATATAGAATATAACTTTGAATTGTTTTTGGTCTCTTAGAAGTAACACTTTTGTCCCAATAAAGACTATTTATAATAACAGACACGTTTTGGATCAATGCCTCAAAAAATTCTTGCATCATGCATTTTTGCATATTTTCTTTGCATTTTTCATTTCTTTACATTCAAATTAACAGATAAAAAATTTCTCATCAAAAAAAGGAACAAACACTAGACACGCCTCATCCTCACAATACCCGCCAAAGAAGAAGAAGAAGAAGAAGGAAGCTAAGATTACTCAGCTTGAGGAAAACATGCTGAAATTGTAAAAAGGACTTGAGGAGAAAATGAGTCAAAAATAATCAAAATACCTTGGATTCTATCACCAGGAACCAAGAGTCACTGGTTGATCAAATCGTTCCAAAGTTGTCTGGCCTAAATCAAATAAGTCCCCATGGGGCAGGAGTATCCAAAGGGGTGTCTACACTACCTACTCCACAGTTGGTTTTCTCACCTGGAATCTTATCAGGACTTCAAGGGGACTCATCTGATGTAAAAGCACAAACTTCATCTACTGTAAAAGAACAAGAATTTATAACCATCCCTCAAAATAACCCAGATGATTATCATATTCTGAATTTTGATGAGGAGGATAAAGTAAAGAAAATGGAGGAAAATATCAAACAGTTAGAAGATCAAATGAAGACAGTTAGAGGAAAGGATAGTTATTATGGAGTTGACGCTCTGGAACTAAGTTTGGTACCAGATTTGATTATTACTCTTAAGTTTAAAGCCTCAAATTTCAAGAAGTTCAATGTGAATAGTTACCCCTCAGCTCATATTACCATGTTCTGTCAAAAAAATGATAGGATATGTCAAGAATGACTAGTTAATGATTCACTGATTCCAGGAAAGCTTGGTAGGTTCAGCCATCTGGTGGTACAATCAGCTAAATCGTTCATATATCAGGACATGGAAAGATCTTGCCAAGTCATTCTTGGAGCAATACAAATATGTAAATGATATGAGACCAGATCGTGTAATGCTACAAAGTATGGAGAAGAAGGATAACGAGAGTTTCAAGTGGTATGCATAGTTGTGAAGGGATTTAGTTGTGCAAGTTCATCCACCAATAGATGAGAAAGAAAAAAGGACGCTCTTCATACACACTTTGAAGGCTCCCTTCTTTGGGCATTTGGTTGCAATCACATCATAGAACTTTTCTGATCTCGTTATGGCTGGAGAAAAGGTGGAAATGACCATAAGACAAGGAAAGATAGAGGGAGGTGAGTCAATAAGAAGGCCTCCCATGAAGAAGAGAGAAGCAAAGATCAACAACATCAATACTTTTAACACCAGTATAAGTATTACTGTCTCTAAGTCAAAACCAACTGCAACTGTACCATCAGTTACTTCAAGACAAGATATGAGAGAACCAATAAGGTAAAAGAAGCATTTTGATCTGATTCCCATGACATACAAGGAACTTTACCAGTAGCTTTTTGCCACACATGTGGTGTCACCATACCAAATAGAACCACTTAAACCTCTATACCCCAAGTGATATGATGAAAACACACATTATGAATATCATGGTGGTGTCTCGGGACACGCTATTGAAAACTGCATCGCCTTTAAGAGAATTGTTCAATGAATACTCAACTAGAACTGGATTCATTTTAACAATTCAGAATCACCTAGTGTCGCGCAGAACCCTCTGCCTAACCACCAAGAAAATAGGGTTAATGGAACCATCGAGGAGAGGAGCAAGAGAATCAAAACAAGTGTTTCTGAAGTGAAGTCTCATATGGTTTGGTATGCAGGCAAATGGTAAAGGCAAGATTTCTTGCACCACATTCTAACATATCGGAATATGAAGATGGTAACCATTGTTGTTATCATAATGAATAAGGATATGATGTGCAAGAGTGTTCGACATTTAAAGATTTGATTCAACTAATGATGGATAGGAAAGAGCTGGAATTTTATGAAGAAAATAAGGACAGTCCGGAAGCCGATGTTTGCGCAGCTGGAGAATCATCTGAATGGAGATATGGCACAGGCTGACCCTTGGTAATCACCCTTAATGCAAAGATGGTAAATAAGGCACCGATAAATGTGGTTATAGTGGCACCAAGACCTTTTTCTTACAAAGACAGCCAACAAGTGCCTTGGAAATATGAATGCCAAGTGATCTCTTTGAAGGAAGATATTAATGAAGTGGGGATTCAATTGGTAAGTGCTACTCTAAGAAATCTAGCTTACCCTAGAGAATACTATAACCGTTCACAAGAGACGAACTGGTAGTGAACAAACCAATAAAAGATGAAGAAGCTGTGGAATTCTTAAAGTTTTTAAAACACGGTGAATACAACATTATGGAACATTTACATAGTTTTCCAGCACGCATCTAAATGTTGGCACTGCTGCTGAGTTCAGAAGAACACAAGGAGGCACTACTGAAGGTCTGGAATTAGATATTTATGCCAAAAAACATACTAGTTAATAAGATGGATCGACTAGTTAACAAAATCGAAGCCGATAATCTTATCTCATTTTTTGATGATGAGAATCCGTCCAGAGGAATGGGTTGGGCTAAAGCATTTTATATCACCACTCATTGCAAGGGCATGAGTTTCCAAGTGTACTAATTGAGAATTGTTTCGTCCTTAATGTAATGCCTTTGGTCACTCTTAAAAGGCTACCTATGGATACTTCCCACATGAGAACGTGTTAGAGTGTGGTTCGAGCATTTGACGGGACGAAAAGGGACGTGCTCGATAAAATTGAAGTACCATTGACCATTGGGCCTGCCAAGTATAACATAGAGTTCATAGTGATGGACATTATGCTTCATACAACTGCCTTTTAAGAATGCCATGAATTTATCAAGTCGGGGGTAGTACCATCAACACTACACCAGAAATTCAAGATTGATATTGACGGGGCTCTTGTAATCATCAATACTGAAGAAGACATACTGACAAGGGTGACCATCGATGCCCTTTACGTAGATGTCAATAATGAGGCTTTGGAGTGTTTGTTCTGGTCGTTATAGTTTGTCAATGCCACATTTGTAGTCAAAGGGGGTAAGATTCCCAGACCTAGACTCTCAGAATACACCCAGATGGAAATCAAGAAAACTTTAGGGAGAGGTATAAAGATAGAAAGAGGGTTTGAGAGTTCTCTACAAGGAATAATCAGCTCCATTTTTCCTGTTGTCAGGTTAGATCAATTTGGGCTTGGATATGAGCCCAATCATTAACAAATAATGAAAGAGATTCAGAGATGCCAAGAAAGGAGGAATGCAATAATGACTGGAGAAGAAGTTCAATGGGAACAAATGTCTTTTCTTTCCCTTCACAACACATTCAGGTTTGGTGGATATGTTTTTTATGATGAAACAAGGATGGCCTTGCCTGATCCGGAGAAAGCTCTGAAATATTTTAGTATCAATGCCATAATAGCATATGACACCGAGGATGTTGATAGACCTGGAATCCATCTATTACCATCGGGGTTCATGCTTAATAACTGGTCTACTGAAGAACTACCTATAGTTTTCAAATCTCTTTCAGAGTAATACTCAAACTTTCCTTATTTGCCTATACATGGGGAAATAAGTGATCTTTTGTAAGGGTTAATGAATTATTTCAATTTATATTTCAATAAAATATGCAATTTTCCTTTATGGCAAACAATTCTTTCTTTCACTTCTTATATCTATCTATATAATACATTTGTTTCTACATTTTACATGGGGTAACTCGATGAGACTGGAAGAAAGAAAAGAGTCATTTACTACCTTAGCAAGAAGTTTACTGATTGCGAGGCCAGATATCCACCCATTAAAAATGTTTGTTGCGCTCTAGTCTGGGCTACACAAAGACTCAAGCAATACATGCTATACCATACCACTTAGTTAATTTTCAAGTTGGATCCACTAAAATCCATGATGGGCGTACCCGTTCTCTCTAGAAGGTTAGCCTGATGATAGATGTTGCTATCTAAATTCGACATTGAGTACATGAGTCAAAAAACTGTCAAAGTGAGTGCCATATCTTACTTCTTAGCAAGAAAACTTCTGAAAACTATAAACCATTGGACTTCGATTTCCCAAATGAAGACTTGATGGCCATATCTTTAGAAGAAGTAAGTACTTCTACATATGATTCTTGGAAAATGTACTTTGATTGTGCATCGAATGCGTTAGGGCACGGTGTTGGATCTATCTTGATTTCACCCAAAGGAAACCATTACCTGTTCACTAGCAGATTAAACTTTGATTGCACTAACAACATGGCGGAGTATGAAGCATGTGTTTTGGGGATTCAAACTATTATTGGAAAAAATATAAAAACTTTAAAGGTGTATGGGGATTCTGCCTTAAATATCTACCAGCTCCAAGGAGAATAAGAAACAAAAGATATCAAACAGATGGAATACATAAAGCTTATATTGGATATACTAAAGGAGTTTGACGAAGTCACTTTCCATTATGTTCCCACAGAAGAGAACCAGATGGAAAATGCCTTAGCTACCTTGACAGCATCATTCAAGGCTAGTGAGGAATCGGACATGATACCAATCAACATGAATTCATACAAGTACCCGACTCATTGTTATTAATTCGAAGAAGTAAAAGATAAAACCCCATGGTACCATGACATTATGCAATACATCAAAAATCAAAGTTATTCAGAGGAAGCCACTAAAACTGACAAGAGAATAATCAGAAGAATGACAGTAGGATATGCCTTTGATGGGGAAGTCTTATACAATAAAGGGCATGCTCAAGTCTTGTTAAGATGTGTGGATGCAAAAAAGGCAAAGATAATTTTGGAAGAATTACATGACAGAGTATGTGGAACTCACGCAAATGGGCATATGATGGCAAGGCAAGTTATGAGATGGAATATAGATGGATATGTCCTACTAAACCCTCTTAGTTGCAAGAAAAAGTAAAACTTGACAATACGAATCTAACCAACCCTCTTAATTGCAATGAGAAGGCAAACCAGAGTGTGAATCTATCTCTCAAGAACTTGGAAGAAATTAAAGGAAAAGATACTTTGAAAGCATAAGACAATCAGTTCTTATAAAAAATCACATTGTATTATAATTCAAAGAAAATATGATGTGTTTACAATGGTGGGAGGAGCCTCCTTTATATAGGTGAGGAGGAATCCTTGTTGTAACCTAACTATGTAATAAATAAAGGTGTCCTAATTGTAATAAACTGAAGATAATTATTTTAACTTTATCTTAATTCCTAATAAAATAATAAATATAATCCTAAAAGATAATGTATCATCATATGTTAAATTATATAACATATAATTAATAAAAATATTGAAAATTCATAATATCTATAAAATCTCGTATTAATCCCATATTGGATTTTCTACATTCATTGTCTTCACATATCTTGAGTTCCTGATATCAGATTGAGGCAATTGAAGAACGAATGGAAATATAGGAGATAGTAGGTTGTAACTCTGGAAGACATGTTTGCCAAATAACATTAGGATTCCATTCAAAAAGCAATCGCAAGTTTGTTGCTTTGTTGTTCTTATTTTCCAATGCTTTGTTGTGTGGATCACTTAGAAATGTTATTCCATCTTCTTTTGATGTGATCCTTGTGATGCACATATCATTCTCCCTTTCTTCAAAAGTATTCAACCTTGAATCTGAAACATTAGAGACTTCTAAAAGTTCACTCACATTATACTTACCGAGTATATATACTTTGAATCTTTGAGATTGTTATTGTAATAGGTTCAAGTAGAAACAATAGTCCAAAGAAGTATGTGTTGTCATCATTATGGACTATGGTGCAAATATCATTCCCCCTTTCCTCAAAAAGATTCATCCACGAATATGAAAATCCAAGAAAATGAGAATTAGATGTGTGGAAAGAAAAAAAATATAAAATACTTACATGGATCAATGTGATGTGTATTTATGCACTTTAGTAGAGGTTTCTTCCTTGTTGGAATCAAATTATTAACGTCTTGAAATCATCTTTTAAATAAAAGTCTTGAAATTTGGTGTTTCGGTTGAAATTGAACATGGCACCAACCACTGTTAGTTTTCTTTGTGATTGCCTCATGTGTTGTTTCCGTGGTTTTACTATTGTGTGGAGAGAAAGAGTGTTTAAAAATCATGTCAAGCAGTTCGTGAAAGTAATCCATGAAGTCTCCTAAGTGTGGTTCATCAGTTGAGAATTCTCTTAAGGAGCTTTTTGGACTACATAACTTGATCAGTTGAAATGAGAACCCATCTACAAAATATAACTCATTAAAAGCACTTTTAAATGAATGTGTATATATATCAGAAATACACGAGTCATCATGATATACGTCTTTGATATGTTCAATTCTCAAAATAATAGTATGCATTTGAGAGGTACGTGTATACCTTCGAGATAATACATCAGTTACAATGTTATATTTCCCTTGTTTGTAATCAATGAAGTAAGGAAAAGATTCAATGAATTTAAACCATCGAATATGTAGTTTATTTAACTTACCTTGTATCTTTAACCACTTCAAGGAGTCATGATTTGTGTGTATGAAAAATAGTTTAGGAAGAAGGTAGTGTTTCCACACTTCGAGCGCTCGAACTAATGCGAGAATTTCCTTGTCATAGGTGGAGTAATTCAGTTGTGCTACTTTTAATTTCTCACTAAAGTAAACGATAGGTTATTTTCCTGCATGAGGATTGCACCCACGCCTATACCTTTAAGAAGTTTGAATGCTTCTTTTTATTATGGTCCCCATTTGAATTCAATCATATTTTTGGTGATTTCCACAAAAGGTACAAAAATGATAGATAATTCCTTGATAAAGTGAAGATAGAAACTTACTAAGCCATGGAAAAATCTTACCTTGGGTATGGAAGATGAGGTGGGCCATTCTTGAATTATCTTTACCTTTTCAGCATAGAAATGGATTCTATTTCCACTTATTATAAAGCCTAAAAAGATAAGCTTACAAAGCAAGTACATGTCCATGTTAGCATAAAAGTGTTCTCGTTGGAGAACATCAAGAACCGAGTAGAAGTGGGAGATATGAAAATCAAGAGAATGTAAGTAGATAAGAATATCATCAAAGTAAACAACATACTTACCTTTGGTGTGGTTTAACTATTGTTTTGTCACTGAGATGGTACAATGACTAAGGCTTTCTTGGATGTAGCCTTTTTGTAGCAAATCTTACTCTTTGGTTCATTCGATATTTTTTGTTTGGTGGGTATAATAGAATCTTGAATCAGATCAATATGATGTTGTTTCCCTATTTCTGTTAGTAATCCATTAGGTGGATCACCTAACACTTCTCAAAAATCTTATAACAAAGAAATAAACACACTAGAAAAATCATTGTTAATGCTAGAAATCAAAGCAATTAATTCCCTAAAGTGAACAAGGATACAAGGTTTTTTGTGAAGAAGTTCTCTTGCAATTCTTTTGTTCTCACACATAGATTTTGAGTAACTCTTTTCTTCTCACAATTAGATTCACTCACCTCCCATGGATCACTTTCTTGGCTTTTATGGGTTGTTAACACTTTTGTTTTTGCCTATTTTTTAGTGTCTTTTTCTATTTGTGTTTTCCTAACCTCCTCACAAAATTTCATCACATGACTTTCAAGTACATTATTTGATTCCAATGGTGTAAGGCTAAGTGAGGGAAGATTGGTATCTTCTATTACAATGCTTCTAGAATCGTATTCATCGATGTCATTATCTAATTTAGTATCCTTGGTAGAAGGTCAAGTAGAAGAAAAAGTGGAAGTAGATTAATTGCATTGGGTATCTTATATTACAATGTTGCTAGCATCGTATTCATCGATGTCATTGCCTGATTCAGTATTCGTGGTAGAAGATGGAGTAGAAGAAAAGTGGAAGTAGATGAATTACCTTAGTAAGTAGATGAAGTATCTTGGTAAGTAGATGAAGTACCTTGGTAAATAAGTGAAGTACCTTGGTAAGTTTCCCTGAAGCGATACTTCCTCTGAAGTTGTGATTCAATTTTCATTACTTTCTTCAATGAATATTCAAGGCTTTCATAACCATGTAAGTAAATAAGATTAATGAAGTTTGGATGCAAGCCGACAAAAAATATATTCACAATATATCCTTATGCTTCATGTATGTCTACACGATTCATTAAGGATGTCATCACCTTATAGTAGTATTCTATTGATCTTCTATCTTGTCGAAGTTAGTGAAGTCATTGCTTAACCTAAAAAATGTAGCCTGACAATATAAAGTATTTTCTCATTACTCGTTTAAGATATATCCAAGACATGATGTCTGGTATTCAGAAACCTTGTATTGCCTTTCGTGTTTGCTTCCACTAAGTGAGAGCATAACCTTGGAATTTTGAGGTGATCAATGGTACTTGTTTTTCCATGGGACATCTGAAGTGAGAGAACATGCAGTAAACTTTGCTCTCCCAATCTATGTAGCTTTCTAGATCGTAATCTCCTTTAAATTATGGAATTGTGAAATTTGGTTTAGCAAAAAAGAAAATCCTGTAAAATCTTTATTGATCATTAGCTTTTTGTTATCTTCTCATGGTGAAATTAGTTTGAAGTTCATCAAATCATTGTTAAATTCCCTGCAGTAAGGTGAAATGTTAATTTTCAACATTCATTAGTTTTCCTAAGGTATTATTCAAAGTAGCTTCTTCTCTCATACTGAAATCACAACACTGGAAGAAAAAATTTAAAGTAAAAAGAAAAGGAAAAAAGAAACCTCACAAGTCACTCCAAGGTAGTAATACAACAAGATGCAAGAATGTCGATCTTGTACTCTATAAAACTTTCTTCTCCAAAACAATTTTCAATGTTCGTATCGATGTTCAATCACTAGAAAATCAAGAAAATGTTACTTAAGGGTTCTATGAGGGAAAAGAAAGTTATGAATCCAAGAGAATGAGAATTCAAGGAAGAAAAAGTATGCAAACTCTTTAATCATACTTACACAAGAAAGATAATGTTTTAGTGATGTAGATGAACAAGAAAAGGTAAAACAAAAGAACCTAATGCAATAATAGTCAAAGAAAATGTTGGAAAACCTAAACCCGAAAAAAAAAACCTAATTGGCTAGATTGACTTGAGAAACATTTTTAGGGGGTTTTTGATCTCCACAAATTCAGAAACTTTTTGTGGATGTCTTCTAATGAATTTAGTTTCAATATGGAAACTTTCAGAACCAAAATCTTTCTAGAAAATTCTAAAACATTTTGTCAATGACAAGTTCCCAAATTTATCGATCAAACACATGATTAACTTGAGCAATGCTTATGAAATCTCAAAGAATTATGAAATTTTTTAGTGCTATCTAATGAATATAATTGAAATATGGAAAATTTGAGTGACAAATTCCTTTTGGAAAATTCTATGAAAATTCGTCAAGGATCAATGCTCAAATCTGTTGAACAATATTGAACGATAGATCAGAGGGGTCTAATGATTTCCAATCAACCTAGATTTTGGAATGTAGGTTTCTCTTAGGACGAGGCATGTACCTGGAAAAAAATTAGTCCCAAATTTATTGTTTTAGGTTTTCTGGATTTTATTTTTATTTTGACTTTTTTTTCTGTTTTTTCTTTTTTCTTTTATTTTTGATGAAAACATCAAACTAACAAGAATTAATTGAAACTAAACTAAAATAAATTGAAAAGAACATGAAAACAATGAACTTATCTCAACTAGCTCTGTTCGGGTACCTTGATGAAGTATACTAGCAAGAACAATCAAGAACACTTGGTTCTCTCTAAGAATCATTCCAAATATGATACAATCGATAGAGAAGTGATAATGGATGTTGATCGTTGCTCTTCGTCGAGGAATCAAACCTAGCAAGCTCTAGACTCGATCAAAGAATGAGATGATGAATGCAATATGTGGGCGCCAGCAAAGTTACGTGATTAGGGCTTTTAATTACTGAATTTATGACAAGAAGAACACTTTAATAAAATTAAATAAGGGTAATATAATTCAAATGAAATTAAGACAAAGAAAAAACAAGGGTATGGAAATAAACTAAAAGACAAAAAATGTAACGAATAAATTAACTTATCTTCCCTTATAATGGGCAGCAAGGGGTTGTTTTGGATGGATGAATACTCTTTGGAAATATAACGAGATAAGGATTATAATGAAGAAGACAGATTGAAATTCTAACGGTTACAAACCTAGGGTTTTGATAATGTTGGTGGCATGATAATGCGGGAAGAAGATGATGGTTTATGGAGATGGAATATAGATATATATGTCCTACTGAATCCTCCTAGTTGTAATGAAAAGACTAACTCGGTAATACGAATCTATCAAGCCCTCCTAATTACAATGAGAAGGCAAACCAGAGTGTGACGATCTCTCTCTCAAGAACTTGGAAGAACTTAAAAGAAAAGATGTTTCAAAGGAACGAGGCAATCATCTCTTGCAAAAACGTTCTAACATTGTATTATTATTTAAAGAAAAATGATGTGTTTATAATGGTGGGAGGATCATCCTTTTATAAGTGAGGAGGAATCCTTGTTGTAACCTAACTATGTAATAAATAAAGGTGTCCTAATAGTAGTAACCTGAAGATAATTGTTTGTACTTTATATTAATTCCTAATAAAATAATAAATATGATCATAAAATATAATGTATCATCATATATAAATTGTATTACAAATAATCAATTAAAATATTGAAAATTTGTAATATTTATAAAATCCTATATAGGATTTTCTGCATGTGTTTTATTCACTAAAATACACATATCTTGAGTTATTAATATAGGGCTGAAGCGATTCAAGAACCGTTGGAAATATTATAGATAGATGGTTATAAATATAGAACTAAATAACAACAAGATTCCATTCAAAAATAAATTGCAAGTTTGCTTCTCTGTTGTTCTTTTTTCCCAATGCTTTGTCGTGTGAATCACTTAGAAGCGTTACTCTATTTTCCTTTGATTTGAGCCTTTTGATGTGTGTATCAAGATTTAAGGTTCAAAACCTCATCACTAAAGGGTTACTTTTATTCTAAGATAGAAACCCTAGATTCCTTGAAGGCTCAACATTTACCAAAGAACCAAAGATTATAAAGTATAAAGGCCAAGAAGTAGCTTGTCGGTGTTTCAGCCTACCACAAACTACAAACCAAGATTTAAACCTTCATCATCAATTCCCATAATATGTTTCGTCAGAGGATAGTCTTTTATCAGGTTCCAAAGGAATGACATATGAAGTGTTATCCCAAAATTTTCCATTCCATTTCCCGTGTGAAAATATGTGCTCTAAATTTCTCAAAGATAAGATGATCACACTGCGTTATGTCCAAATAGTCTCCGTATTAGAAATCGTTTGATGAGAAACGTTGGTGTATAAATTCAACTGAAACTCTAAGTTACTCCATAGAAGGGTTTGAGAATATTAAGGAATGATTTTAAGATCCTCTTGAGTGTGAAATTGAGAAGTGTAAAACAAAGCAACATAGTACTGAAACTCGAATTCCTGGTACAATGAAGATTAGTTTGATCAAACCAAAAGAATATCAAAGTGTGAATGAAGAAAAATATGGAGCTAAAAGTATCAATGATGAAATGAAATTAAAACAAGTTGCTTTTAAAAAGTCTCATATGATGAATTACAAAATGAGGGGAAAACAATTATGGATCATAGAAAATAGGTCAAAACAAATGTAACCTTGGATATGCCTTTAATTCAAAAGATAAATTGGATAGATGCAACGCTTGAGATATCTCAAACACCAATTTCATATTTTTTAGAGGCAAAAATGGAATTAAATGGTCAGATCCTGAATCCAGTCTAATAAGGGTATTCTTGTGCGAATAAAATAGGACTTTATCACTAACCATTGAGCATAGTTGCAATTGCAGCAACATATTTTGTTTGATTTGTTTTTTGTTTTTTCTTTATTTTTCATTTTTTTAAAAATTATTTAGTTTAATAAACATTACTTGCATACTATGATCAATGAAATATGTTTATTGGGGATCAATGAATATCGAATATATTTGAAAATTCTTTTAAAAAATCAAGGACATAGCTTTCGACAAGTGATAAGATTGAACCCCACGTAAAACAAGAACCCTTGATCATATTCCAGAAGTTACACTCAAACATCATGTAATACCCTAAACATCATGTCAGTGACTTTAGTGAAAAGTTTTAAAAATTGAGAGTTTATTTGAATAAATGAGAAAATGATTAGGAATAGTGTTTTAGACTAATTTTTATCAATAGATGAATGAAGAAGGTGTTTTGGTCCTTTAAAGAGAAATGAATTTAATATTCATTTTTAATAAGGTATTAAAGTATAGAAAAAGGGGGAAAGTAAAAAACCTAAGTTATTTTCTCTCATTCTTTCGTGGAAGAGCTCTCCTCCATATCCAAAGGTATCTTTTGGCTAGTTTCTTCTTTCCTTTTTTGTTGGTTTTTGAAACATTGAGTATTATAGAGGTTTAAGGAATGATTAAATATGATCAAAACTAAGAGATGAATGAAATATTGGAGATTTAAGAAAATGAGTTTGGAAATGATATGTTAAGATATGAGTTTTTATTCATGTTTACTAGTATATTTGACTTGTTAATAAAGTACATGAGAGATTTGAAGCATTGGATGGGTTTAAAAACATGTTAGAAAAAGTGGGGCGATTCTTAGATTGAAATGTCCGTGGGAGATTTTAGATGTTTTAAGAAGCTAAAGGAAGAAAAATTAGTAGGATAAGTAAGAAAAGTTTAATAGTATTGTTGGGTGTAAATATAAAGAAATTTGACCAAATTAGGGTAAGAATCGGGCTGAAAAATGGAAAATCTGGGTCGGTACTGATAGAACATTACCGATACTATATGCTTAAAATTTGAAGAATCAACTGAACAATATCGATACTGATGCAATTAGTATTGATACTGAGAGAGGGTATCGATACTATAGAGAAAGTATCGATACCATTGATTACAAAATGCAAAAATTGTATCAATACTATAAGGGAGTATCGGTATCACAATATAGAAGTATCAATACCATGGTAGGGTATCGATACTATTGAGACAGAAATTATAAGATAAGCTAAAATTGTTATAGAAATTTAGTACTTGTGAATATTATTAAAGTATAAATGTTAGGGAATATACTACCAATAGGTATGGTATATGTCTTTGATTGATGCTTGTGTAGATCGTAATCAAACTCTCGAGTCAAGAAAAATAAAAGGCAAAGATAAAGTAGCTGAGTAGTCAAATTTGTGTTTTAGATATAATAGCGAGGCGAGCCAGATGAGTGCATTTATTATGTACAGTAAGAGTTATAAATGTGTGATGTTAAAAGTATATGTTAAAATTTTATATCAGTACTATGTGTACTATAGGCACTATGTATGTAACCCACGAAATTCATCATATGTTAATGAACAACCATTTAGGCACTATGTGTACAATCCACGGAATTCATCATATGTTGATGAACAACCATTTAGGCACTATGTGTCCAACACACGAAATTCATCATATGTTGATGAACAACCGCTTAGGAACTATGTGTGTAATCCACGGAATTCATCATATGTTAATGAACAACCGTTTAGGCACTATGTGTGCAACCCACAGAATTCATCATATGTTAATGAACAACCATTTAGGCACTGTGTGTGCAACCCATGGAATTCATCATATGTTGATGAACAACCGTTTAGGCTCTATGTGTGCAACCCACAGAATTCATCGTATGTTGATGAACAACTGTTTAGGCACTATGTGTGTAGCCCACATAAATTATAATAAGTTTATGAATTACCGTATGGGCACTACGTGTGCAAACTATAGAGTTTATAATGAATTGAAAGAGTTAATTGATATTATGAATAATTATTAGAGTAGAAACTGTTCTAAAATAAAAGATTAAATGCCTAATTGTGCATTTTCCTGAAAGATGCCAATAATGCAAGTTAGGAGAAAGATTAAATGCCTTTAGGATAAAAGACTAAATGCCTAACTGAGCTTTTTGACAGAAAGATGCCACTAATACAAGTTAGATGAAGAACAATGTATAATTGGCATGAAATGATGCCACAAATAAAAATACTTAGCGGTATATTAACGGTATATAAGGTATCACTCATGCTAATTATAAAAGATAAATGATCATTTTGCACTTTGGTGCAATACATGTACATTACTTTCTCATTTATCGTACATAAGGAAAATAAAGAATAATTGGAAAAAATATACAGAAGGATAGGTATGCTGGGACTACTAAGAAAAATTTCGATGATTGTATAAAAAAAATTTGGTTTAACTGAGAAGGATTTATCTGATCCTTATGGAGTATACGACTTAATTCGTCATTAAATAGTCATGAGATACTTATGTATAAATTGCAGATTCTTTACAATATTATGTCTCACTAAGTATATACTTAACGTGTGTTGATTTCACGCGTAGGTAACATCAAAGACTAGTCGGGTACTGGGTGCAGTAGCAGCTATCATCAATATAAGATAGACTCTCATCAGTAACAATAGGACAATCATGTTTATTTTGAAAAATTACTAGCATGTAATCGAAATTAAGAAAAATTGTTCTAGAATGTATTTAAAGTGATAACTTTCGTAATAGATTTCAAAGACTATTTTATTGTTGTATTAAAATGTTTTTGGTTTTAAATTTCAAAACAAAATTTTATGGGTTTTACAAATGGGTGAATGTTTTTAAAAGTCATGTGACACATATGACTTGTGTGTGGAAACGTGTACGGGAAATGGGTGTTACATTTATTGGTACCAGAGCTACATGTTTAGTCGATTCTCGGCCAAAACCAAGTTTAATTGAATTGAGAAAAAAGATTACATGCCATTAAGATTGTCAAAGTTATTGATATGGTGTCAATTAGAGTGTGATCGATGTCACTCCTTATTAACTTGAGTGTTATTATTATGTATGTTCTAATAGATGTCTGAAACTAAGGGCAAAGGTAAAAAAGTAGATGATATTGAAAAGAAGGTCGAGATCAAAATCGACCCAAGAGAAGCTGGATCGAATGAGGATCTAGAGGAGATTTCTGAATCTAGAGATGATTCTAAGGTTTCTTCATGTAAGTTTAAATAATTGAGGAATACTTAAGTGAAGCATTAAATTGTTTAAAGTATTGTTAATTGGAGTAAGAGAAAATGCAGTAAATACATTGACCATTAAAAGCTTATAGAAAGATGAGTTATTAGTGGATAAACTGACTATAAGTTTTTTAAGAATAAGTATTAAATTTTATGGACCTAATAGAGTTAATTGTAGAAAGTAATTTGTGAAAATGATTTTCTATCGATTTCATACTTCCATAAACTATTGTTTAAAATTAAGAGTAATTCTCGACAATTTGGAAAAGTGTCAAGTTCGTAATAATAGGAAAAAGAGTAAATTTCTTTACTAGTGTAATTTTAGCATTAACTGCTATGAAGTCATTGCTACAAAGTTGTCAAGTCTTCTAATTAAATGATATGGATAATTAGACTTTCATAGTTGAGAGAGAAAATGTTTCAATTGCTCGAGAATATTTTAAATGTATCCGGAAAAGTTACACGGATTTCCTCCAAAAGGAAATGAAAGATTTTAAAAATAAAAGTATTCTATTCAACGTAATCTTGAGTGAGATGATAGCGATAAAACCTAGTGGGTCATAGTGCAAGTGTGAGCTAGACAGGTAGTAACATTTGATAAAGATTCCATGGGCTATGTTCCCGGTGAACTTGATGAAATTATCATTTGATGAGCTAGGATCATAATGGGTATAAGTTGTTTGTCTCCAAAGACGAAGAAAATGATGTCAGAAATATATATACATACATATATATAGCTTTTTGGCTAATGTGATAGATACTCAATTAATTAAAGTAGAATTGTCTGCTAATTTCACAAAATTGGGAATTTATAGATGTCTTTTCAGATAAATGACTTAAGTAAACCAAGAGAATTAGGGGCTCAATTATAAGAGTTGATTGATCAAAATTTTATCAGTCTGAGTATTTCATCTTGGAAAGTATTTGTGTTATTAGCGAAAAGAAAGATAAACATATGTTGTTATACATAGATTTTGATAGTTAAATTAGACTCTTCGAGAGAAGAACTTGTATGCCAAACTATACCAATCTGAAATTCTGGTTAGCAGAGAGGGTTTTCTTTGGTCAGGTTGTTTTAGCATACGATATAAGAAGATATACTAAGAAAAAAAACTCATGTTGTAGTAATTGGAAACTCCCAAAGAATGATCTTGAAGTTCGGATTTCTTTGAGGCTTTGTTGGTTACTATTGAATGTTAGTGAAAAATATTTTGACATTAGCTTTGTTACTAACCAAATTTTTAAATAAATATATGTCTTTTTTAGAACGGAAAAGGGTCAAGAGAGTTTTGAAATGCTAAAGAGGATTGTAATAGAGACATCGGTGTTTATACAGCTTGAGTTGGGTAAGGATTATGTGGTTTTTTTATTGATGCATCTATAAATGGTTTAGGAAGTGTCCTTATGAAAAAAGGTAAGGTTTTTTTATATGCCTCGATAAAGTTAAAGACTCACGCATGATTTAGAGTCAGCATAATTGAGTTTTCCTTAAAAGATTTTATGTCATTATATGTATAGTGAGCGGTGTTATAGTTGTGCTAATTACAAAAGCCTAAAGTTCTTATAGAATTGAAGAGAGTTGAACCTGAGACAGAAAGATGGAAAGAACCTTTATAGGTATATAAAGTGATCATTGATTATCTTCCAGGAAGGCCAATGTTGTTGTGGAGGTACTTGCTCAGAACCTTTTTCAGTTTTGCGAGCTATGGATGTGCAATTAGCATTGAATGAAACTATCATTATGGGATGAATTAAAGATGACACCGGTGTTTTTATTAGAGCTAATAATGGAATTACAAAGGAAAGACGAAAATTTCTTGATAAGAATTTTATAAGTAGAAAATGAAGAGATTAAGGACTTTTAAGGTCAGGTTCGATGGATGTTCGTATTATCGTGGGAGACTTTGTATTCCCTATGATTAATATTTTAGAAAGATATTCTTTTTGAGGCATTAAGTATGTTAACTATGCATTCAGGTGGAAACAAGAGGTAACAAGATTTAAAGAGTCAGTTGGGTGGCCTGGTTTGAAAAGAGCCATCACAAAAATTTTAGCAAAATGTCTGACGTACTATTAGAGGAAAAGATAAACATCAAGTATCTTCTAAATTCTTTAAATCAATCTCGATTCATGAATGGAAAATGGATCATGGGAAAAGTATTTGCTTTTAGAAGAATTTGCTTGTAATAATAGTTATTAATCGAACATCAAGATGGTTGTATACGAAGTTTTATATGGGAGAAAAGGTTAACACCATTAAATTAGTTTGAGTTAAAAGATCGAAATCTAGTTGGCATTGCTTTAATGAAAGAAATGGATTATAAAATGAAAGTTACCCAAGATAATTTTAAGATCCTTCTGATTGACAAAAGTCTTATGATGATCTAAAGAGAAAAGTGATTGAATAGCAAGAAGGTGATAATGTTTTTCTAAAAGTATCACTTTGGAAGGAAGTATTGTGGTTTGGACTGAGTCCGAGAATTATTGAACCTTATGACATTTTATCAGTTAGCTTTTGTCTCCCGAAATGGACAAGACCTATAATGTTTTCATGTGTCATTGCTTATTAATTATCGATCAGATCCATTACATGTTCTTGCATTGGGGAAAATAAAGATTCGATCAGATTTTAATTATGAAAAAAACCAATACAGATCTGGACTCGAGAAATCCAGAAACCCCGTAACCAAAACGATTCCTCTAGTTGAAGTGTCGTGATAAAAGCATAAGTCTTTAAATTTGAGGACAGATTTTCTTAAGGGGGAGGATTATAATACCCCAAATATCAGGTCAGTGACTTTAGTTAAAAGTTTTAAAAATTGAGGGTTTGTTTGAATAAATGATAAAAGATGAGAAAATGATTTGGAATAGTATTTTAGACTAATTTGTATCAATAGATGAATGACTAGGGCATTTTGGTCTTTTATAGAGAAACAAATTTAATATTCATTTTTAATAAGGTATTAAAGTATGGAAAAATGGGGAAAGTGAAAAACCTAAGTTATTTTCTCTCCATAGCCAAATGTAAGGTTTCTTTTGGCTAGTTTCTTCTTTCTTTTTATGTTGGTTTTTGAAACATTGAGTATTATAGAGGCTTAAGGAATGATTAAATAGAATCAAAACTAAGAGATGGATTAAATATTAGAGATTAAAGAAAATGAGTTTTGGAACGATATGTTAAGATATGAGTTTTTATTTATGTTTACTAGTATATTTGACTTGTCAACGAAGCAAATGAGAGATTAGAAGCATTGGATGGGTTTAAAAACATGTTAGAAATAGTGGTTTGATTCTTAGATTGAAATGTTCTTGGGAGATTTTAGATGTTTTAAGAAGCTAAAGGAAGAAAAGTTACTAGGGATAAGTAAAGAAGAGTTTAATAGTATTGTTGGGTGTAAACATAAGGAAATTTGACCAAATTTAGGTAAGAATCGGGCTAAAAATGGAAAATCTGGGTAAGGGTATCGATACTGATAAAACAGTATCGATACTATAGGATTAAAATTGGAAGAATCAGTTGAACAATATTAATACTGATGCAATTAGTATCGATACTGAGAGAGGGTATCGATACTAGGGAGAAGGTATCGATACCATTGATTACAAAATGCAGAAATGGTATCGATACTGTAAGGGAGTATTGGTACCACAATATAAAAGTATCGATACCATGGTAGGGGCACCAATATTATTGAGACAAAAATTATAAGATAAGCTTAAATTGCTATAGAATTATAAATAATAGTACCTGTTAATATTATTAAAGTATAAATGTTAGGGAATATACTAACATTTAGTATGGTATATGTCATTGATGGATGCTTGTGTAAATCGTAATCAAACTCCCGAGTCAAGAAAAATGAAAGGCAAATATAATGTAGTTGAGTAGTCCGATTTGCGTTTTGGATATAATAGTGAGGCAAGCCAGGTGAGTGCATTTATTATGTACAGTAAGAGTTATAAATGTGTGATGTTAAAAGTATATTTTAAAATTGTATATCTGTAATATGTGTACTATAGGCACTATGTGTTCAACCCACAAAATTCATCATATGGTTATGAACAACCGTTTAGACACTATGTGTGCAATCCATGGAATTCATCATATATTGATGAAAAACCGTTTAGGCACTATGTGTGCAACTCACGGAATTCATTATATATTGATGAACAACTGTTTAGGCACTATGTGTGCAACCCACGATATTCATCATATATTGATGAACAACCGTTTAGGCACTATGTGTGCAACACACAAAATTCATCATATGTTGATGAACAACCGTTTAGGCACTATGTGAGCAATCCACGGAATTCATCATATTTTGATAAACAACCGTTTAGGCACTATGTGTGCAACCCACGAAATTCATCATATGTTGATTAACAACCGTTTAGGCACTATGTGTGCAACCCACGAAATTCATCATATGTTGATGACCAACAGTTTAGACACTATGCATGAAACCCACAGAATTCATCATATGTTAATGAACAATTGTTTACGCACTATGTGTGCAACCCACATAATTCATCATATGTTGACGAACAATCGTTTAGGCATTATTTGTATAACACACAAAATTTATCATATGTTGATGAACAACCGTCTGGGCACTATGTGTGCAATCCACGGATTCATCATATGTTGATGAACAACTGTTTCGGCACTATGTGTGCAACCCACGAAATTCATCATATGTTGATGAACAATCATTTAGGCACTACGTGTGCAACCCACAAAATTCATAATATGTTGATGAACAACTGTTTAGGCACTATGTGTACAACCCACTAAATGCATCATATACTGATGAAAAACCGTTTAGGCACTATGTGTGCAACCCACGAAATTCATCATATGTTGATGAACAACCATTTAGGCACTATGTGAGCAATCCACGGAATTCATCATATGTTGATGAACAACCATTTAGGCACTATGTGAGCAATCCATGGAATTCATCATATGTTGATGAACAACCGTTTAGGCACTATGTGTGCAACCCACGAAATTCATCATATGTTGATTAACAACCGTTTAGGCACTATGTGTGCAACCCACGGAATTCATCATATGTTGATGAACAACAGTTTAGACACTATGTGTGCAACCCACAGAATTCATCATATGTTAATGAACAATTGTTTAGGTACTATGTGTGCAACCAACAGAATTCATCATATGTTGACGAATAATCGTTTAGGCATTATTTGTGTAACACGCGAAATTTATCATATGTTGATGAACAACCATTTGGGCACTATGTGTGCAATCCACGGATTCATCATATATTGATGAACAACTGTTTCGGCACTATGTGTGCAACCCACGAAATTCATCATATGTTGATGAACAATCGTTTAGGCACTACGTGTGTTTCCCACGAAATTCATTATATGTTGATGAACAACTGTTTAGGCACTATGTGTACAACCCACGAAATTCATCATATACTGATGAAAAACCGTTTAGGCACTATGTGTGCAACCCACGGATTTCATCATATGTTGATGAATAACCATTTAGGCACTATGTGTGCAACCCACGAAATTCATCATATGTTGATAAACAACCGTTTAGGCATTATGTGTGCAACCCACGTAATTCATCATATGTTGATGAACAACCATTTAGGCACTATGTGTGCAACCCACGGAATTCATCATATATTGATGAACAACCGTTTAGGCACTATGTGTGCAACCCACAAAATTCATCACATGTTGATGAATAACCGTTTAGGAAATATTTGTGCAACCCACGGAATTTATCATATGTAGATGAACAACCATTTAGGCACTATGTTGAAAGCCACAGAATTCATCATATGTTGATGAATTACCCTTTAGGCACTATGTGTGTATCCCATAAAATTCATCATATGTTGATGAACAACCATTTAGGAACTATGTGTGCAATCCACGGAATTCATCATATGTTGATGAACAACCGTTTAGACACTATGTGTGCAACCCACATAAATTATAATAAGTTTGTGAATTACCGTATGGACACTTTGTGTGCAAACTATAGAGTTTATAATGAATTGAAATAGTTAATTGATATTATGAATAATTATTAGAGTAGAAAATGTTCTAAAATAAAAGATTAAATGCCTAACTTTGCATTTAGCAGAAAGTGTGTTGATTTCACACATAGTTAACAACAAAGACTAGTCGGGTACTGGGTGCAGTAGCAGCTATCATGAATCTAAGTATACGACTTAATTCGTCATAAGGAAAATAAAGAATAATTGGAAAAAATATACAGAAGGATAGGTATGCTGGGACTACTAAGAAAAATTTCGATGATTGTATAAAAAAAATTTGGTTTAACTGAGAATGATTTATCTGATCCTTATGGAGTATACGACTTAATTCGTCATTAAATAGTCATGAGATACTTATGTATAAATTGCAGATTCTTTACAATATTATGTCTCACTAAGTATATACTTAACGTGTGTTGATTTCACGCGTAGGTAACAGCAAAGACTAGTCGGGTACTTAATTCGTCATAAAATTTAGGAACTATGTGTGCAATCCACGGAATTCATCATATGTTGATGAACAACCGTTTAGACACTATGTGTGCAACCCACATAAATTATAATAAGTTTGTGAATTACCGTATGGACACTTTGTGTGCAAACTATAGAGTTTATAATGAATTGAAATAGTTAATTGATATTATGAATAATTATTAGAGTAGAAAATGTTCTAAAATAAAAGATTAAATGCCTAACTTTGCATTTAGCAGAAAGTGTGTTGATTTCACACATAGTTAACAACAAAGACTAGTCGGGTACTGGGTGCAGTAGCAGCTATCATGAATCTAAGGTTGACTCTCATCAGTAACAGTAGGACAATCATGTTTATTTTGAAAAATTTCTGGCATGTAATCGAAATTAAGAAAAATTGCTCTATAATGTATTTAAAGTGATAACTTTGGTAATAGGTTTAACGATTGTTTTATTGTTGTATTAAAATGTTTTTAGTTTTAAATTTCAAAACAATATTTATGGGAATGGTTGAATGTTTTTAAATGTCATGTGACACCTATGACTTATGTACGGAAACGTATACGGAAAATGGATGTTACACATCATCCATTTTTCTTTCTAGGATTAAAGATAACATTCGCCTCCACGATAAAGTGATATAAGGGTTTGGCATTCAAGTATGTGTAGGAGCAGACAAAATGAGGCATCTTTTGTGTATGACATTATAAAACTAGTTATATCACACTTTTGTTGAGGATATTCAGTGATGATTATAATCTTTTCAGATGGAATGGTGAAGTAAATGAATTAAGATCCGATCAGTTGCTTAGCAAATGAACACTAAGAATGAAATTTTCTGACTTTCGACAACCCCCAGACTATAAAATGCTATTCTCCATAAGCTTAATAAATCTTGAAGTTGAAAACTCAGAAGGTTAATAAGTAAGTGTAATAAAATAGGGCCACTCCGCTGAAAGCAATAAGCTGATCATTTGGAAGTAATTTCAAGCAGTTATTAAGGTAATTTTGAGCTTCATGAAGTGGTTAATTTAAATCGTGACATTAGTTGTGACGTGATGAATTCCCCAAGGTAAAAAAATATAAAAGTTAAGAACATTGGAATACAGAAATAAGTATAGGTGGAAGATGGACTAAGGAAGTTAACGAACATATGTTATAATCGGATACAAACAAGCACTCAAGAATTTTCCTTTTAAACCAATATTTCACACTACCTTTACTAAAGGAGTCTATAAAGCTTAAAAATTTGAAAGATTTCATAGAACTGAAATAGAAGTGCTCTAAAAGGTCTAACGATTAAATATGCTAGTTCCGTCATTTTATCAACATATGATTTTAAATGCCAAATAGAGATAAAGGGGCATGCCACTATGTTCACGAAGACCAAGGATGACATTCAATATTTAAAACCTTAGAAAAATTAAGAAGCCAACCTCAGATTGGCCCATTAATCATAATACTTGTCAAAAGGCTATAATTTTTTATATTAAAAATGCTTGATTCCTTTTATATTTATTGAATTGAAAATTTGTTTCAGTTGTGAGCCTAAATTAAGGGGAACAATTTTTGTTTTATGAAATTCTTTAAATCTTCTAAATTTTGAAAACTAATAAAAATGAGAAAAGCATTTTAAAACATTACAAGCTCTCGAGAATAAAGAGGTTCTTTAAGTTGATCAGGCCCATTCGATTATGAGTTGCATGAAATAAGGAAGTGGGGTTATAAGCAAATCCCAGAGCAAGAAGAATAAGTTATGAGAATAAGCGAGGCAGAACCAATGAAAATGTTCTTTGATATTTGAAACAATAAGATTTGAAACATTAAAAGGCTCAAGATCAAGGTTCCTCATTTCTTTATGACACCATCAACGCTAATAGTAGACTAAGAAGCCAACGTCACCTTGATGCTGCAGATATGGTAGAGATCTATTAATATCAAAAATTTTAGCAAAAATTCAAGACATTCTTATATCATACATGTTGATCACTTTTCAAGCAAGTATGAAAATAAGAAAATTTTTGTTAACCATTATGTTCAAAAGCTATGTAAATGACTCAAGGCCAGTGTCCATTTGGATCTGAGATCCTAAAGAGGGACCTTCAGGGAGACATTTTTTGGTATTTCTGTCAATCCTAGTGAAGAGCATGGGATTTTTTAATTCAGAGTCGAGAATGTTGGCATTCAAATAAGGGAAAATTCATGAAAAATGCCCATATTGGGGTATTATTAAGACCCCAAATAAGGTTGAGATATCAAAATTTGAATCCAGAAGGTAATGAGATCTATTACGACAAGATTGAACCTCACAATATGAAATATTGAGGGCATAATCATCGCATTTATTTTTTTCGCATAAATACATATTTCTTAAATATCTTTAAGAAGAAGACTTGTGATAATAAGATATCAAAAGGCATTTAAAACCTCAAACATATAGGAAATCATACTAAGAGTTACGATCTCTCAAAGATAGAAGGGATATCTATAGAGAAAGTATAGTCTGAATTAAGAGCATGATATCCGGTCATTTTGTCAAAAGGAAAGAGAAAATGTTTTGTCACATGTTTTTTGTTTGAAATATAAAAGTCAGTGAAGATTTTGATTTGCAATCTCGTGTTGAAGATAAAGACTAAGAAAAGGGGAAAGGCGTACAAGATAGCAGGAATTTTAGCCCTACAATAATTGACATCATGCATTCATATTTAGGCATTTTGCAAATATGAGCATGCATATTCATTCATGTCATGTGTCATACTTTAACATGAATAGAAGAATTTCAAAGAAAGAAATTGTTCAGCAAAATTATGAATTCTACAAGGAACTCAATACCTTTGATCATTACATTTGGTAAGAATGTGTTCGAAGTTGGAAAAGTCCATACAAGAAAGCTTGTTTGGTTTTGACATCACTCGTCTATCACAATAGTAGTTAGGTCAGGGTAATCCTTTGTTCGTCCATCACAGAAGGAGGTGGATCAACATGGTTGTTTCACTCATCCATCGAAGAAAAGATTGGATCAACGTAGTCATTTTTGCTTGTCCAACACACCAGCAGTTGGATCAGTGTAATCCCTTATTCATCAATCACAAAAAAAGGTTAATCAATATGGTGGTTTTGCTTATATATCGAAGAGGGGGTTGGATCAGCGTAGTCATTTCCGCTCGTCCAGCACAATAGTAGTTGGATCAGTCTAATCCTTTGTTCGTCCATCAAAGAAGGAGGTGGATCAACATGGAGGTTTCGATTGTCTATCGAAGAGGGGGTTGGATCAACGTAGTCATTTTTGCTCATCCAGCACAATAGTAGTTGGGTCAACGTAATCCTTTACTCATCCATCAAAAAAGGAGGTAGGTCTACATGGTGGTTTTATGCATCCATTAAAGAAGGGGTTGGATCATTGTAGTCATTTCAGTTTGTCCAGCATATTAGTAGTTAGGTCAGAGTAATCTTTTGTTCGTCCATCGCAAAAGGAGGTGGATCAACATGGTGGTTTCGCTCGTCCATTGAATAAGTGGTTAGATCAACACAATCATTTTCGCTCGTCTAGCATATTAGTAGTTGGGTCAATGTAATCCTTTGTTTGTCCATTACATAAGGAGGTGGATCAACATGGTGATTTCGCTATTCCATCAAATAAGGGGTTGGTTTATAGTATTCATTCTTCTTTTGTCCAACAAAATAGTAGTTGGGTCAGCGTAATCCTTTGTTTGTCCATCGTAGAATGAGGATGATCAACATGATGGTTTTTCTCTTTTATCAAATAAGGGGTTGGATTAATGTAGTCATTTTCGTTCATATAACAACTAGTAGTTGAGTCAGCGTAATCTTTTGTTCATCCATCATAGAAGAAGGTGGATCAACATGGCGGTTTCGCTCATCCATCGAGGAATGGGTTGGATCAGCGTAGTCATTTTTACTTTTCCAACATAATAGTAGTTAGATCAGCATAATCCTTTGTCCGTCCATCATAGAAGGAAGTCGATCAACATGGTGGTTTCACTCGTCTATTGTAGAAGGGGATAGATCAACATGATCATTTTGCTCGATTCTATCACAGTAGGAGGTAGATCAACACCCTTGTTGCATTTGATTTTATCATAATATGAGGTAGATCAGCGTCAACTTTATGCTCATTTCCATCACAGAAAGAGGTGGAACAACATTACTATTGTGCTCGATTCCATCACAGTAGGAGTTAGATCAACACTAATTTGCTTAACTCCATTACAATAGGAGGTGGGTCAACGTTGACATTTTGTTCGTCCATCACAAAAGAATGTGGATGAACATGGTCGTTTTACTCAATTCTATCACAACAAAAGGTAGATTAGCATCCTTTTTGCATTTGATTCTATCATAGTAGGAGGAAGACCAGCATCAACCTTTTGCCCATTTCTATCATTGAAGGAGATGAAACAACATTACCCTTATGCTCGATTTCATCGCATAAAGATTTGGATTACCACATTTTTTTACTCCATCATAATAGGAGGTGGGTCAGTGTTAACATTTTGTTTGTTTGTTACAGAATAAGGTGGATCAATATGGTCAATTTTCTCGATTCTATCACATCACAATGTAGATCAGCACCTATGATGCGTTTGATTCTACCACAATATGAGGTAGATCAATGCAACCTTTTGTTCATTTCCATCATAGAAGGAGGTGGAATTACATTATCCTTGTACTTGATTCTATCAAAGAAAGAGTTGGATTAGTATTCCATTTTGCTTGACTCCATCGCAACAAGAGGTGGGTCAACATCAACATTTGTCTGATACCATCACATAAGGAGGTGAGTTGACATTTTCATTTTGCTTGATCTCATCATAGAATGAGGTGAATCAGCGTTGTCTCTTTCTTGATTTCATTACAAAATGATTGGAGATGAAGCGCTCGAAGGAAGAGAAATCCTATATAGGAGAGCTTGTTCAACTGTGACTTGGTCTTTGCGATGGAATGAAGGGTTCATTTAGAAGATCTCATATGCTCTATCCAAGACAATTAAAGATTGAGAATAGTTCATTTATGAGGGCTTACTCAGGTTTTGGAGTTGACCATTTTCAAACTATAAAGGGTTTATCTGGAAGAACTTGGAGTTTGGTGATAGATTATTGGATAAAATTGGTGCCTTTGGTCCTTACCTCATTCTCGTTCCATAACAATGAGCAAAAAGGGGAATCTGTCATCACACATTTTATCTGGGTGATAACATTTTTAGTGAGCTTTATGGTTTTATAAATAAATATAGTATATCGTTTTCATGTGGTATTTGTTTTAAAAAATATAATATTAATATGGTTTTGTTATATGATACATGGTTTTAATATTAGTACGGTTGTGGCTATATAGTATACAATTTTAGTATATATATATAGTATTAGTTTTTAATAATCTAGTATATGGCTATATGATATTAATTTTTAATATGTTAATATGATGTAAAATTTTTAGTATATGTTTTAATATGTTAGTATTAGATAAATATAAGCCCAATTTTAAACTAGCCCATTTATTAAAAAAATAAATCCATTTCCAAAATAAATTAAAAAAAAAATGCCAAGCCCAACTTTTTTACAATCCCACTTTCTTTTAACAATCTTTTGAAACCTTAGTACCTAAAATATGTGTTGTTGCCGCCATTTTTGGGTGTAGGAGGGAAAGAAGATAAACTTTGAAATTTAAATGGAGATAAAGGGGTTGTCTCAAGAAAGACAAATTAATATACGACTAATATACGGTATTATCGAATACATTAAAAGATATTTAACAAATTAGGTGTAGCGCTACCTATTATATTGACAGACTAATAATGTTTTAGGTAGAAAACAAGAAAAACTATTAAAAATTTTGGTAACCGGTAAACTTCAGTTATCGATAAGTATCGATACATATATATAAGTGTTCATACTTATTTCACTGTGAAAAATATTAATTTAATGTTATCTTTTGAGTGAGTTTTAAGATATTAATTTAGTAATTATACGCGTCTAATGATTTATTTTTATGTTACGATATATATTATTATTAAATTAAAAATAATAAACATAGATATTACATATTTATTATTATCTTTGGTTAAAATTGTTAAATTTATATTCTAAATAATATTTTATAAAATATCTAAACAATCAAATAATTTTTTGTGTAAATAAAATTATTAAATTAATATTGTAGGTGGAAAACATGAAGCACTATTAAATATTTTTGAAATATAAATTACATAACTTTCAACAAAGTATCGATACATGTACAAAAAGTATATATACTTTCAACAAAGTATCGATACATGTACAAAAAAGTATATATACTTTGAACATATCAGGTAGCTCTTTACCGATTTTGTCATACTGAAACTGGTTTTGTCATAATTGTACATGTTATATTGTAAAGTGTCAATACATTTTTATAAAAAGTATATATACTTTCAACATATCAGGTAGTTTTTTACCGGTTTTGTCATAATGAAACTGGTTTTATCATATTTTTACATGCTATATTGTAAAGTATCGATACATTTTTATAAAAAGGATCAATACTTTCAACATATCAGGTAGCTCTTTATCGGTTTTGTCATAATGAAACTAGTTTTTTCATATATTTACCTATTATATTGTAAAGTATCGATACATTTTATAAAGTATCGATACTTTCAACATATCAGGTATCTCTTTACCGGTTTTTCATAATGAAACTGGTTTTGTCATATTTTTACCTGTTATATTGTAAAGTATCGATACATTTTTATAAAGTATCGATATTTTCAACATATTAGGTAGCTCTTTACCGGTTTTGTCATAATGAAACTGGTTTTGTCATATTTTTACCTGTTATATTGTAAAGTATCGATATATTTTTATAAAGTATCGATACTTTATATGCACTATTACTACTTTTCTTTTAAATTCCAAAAGTGTCGATACTTACTTAAATGAAATCGATACTTTCAACATATCTGGTAGGTAGTTTAATGTAATAGGTAGCGCCTATTTTTTTACCGTTTACATTATTAGCAACCTTCTAAAAAACTGGTAGGTATTTTAATGTAATAGGTAGCAATATTTTTTTTATCGTTTACATTATTAATAACCTTCAAAAAAACCGGTAGGTATTTTAATGTAATAGGTAACGCCTATTTTTTTATCATTTGCATTATTAACAACCTTCAAAAAAACCGGTAGGTATTTTAATGTAATAGGTAGTTTAAATTTTGTTAACATTTATTCCTAAAGTAAGTTTATCATAACTTATAACAAATTAAGCAAGTAACTACCTATTTTGTTACATAAGTGCTACTTAATATGTTATTATGCTTGATAATATTTCCAGTAATTAATCGGTTATGTTATCCTTGGTAATATTTTAAGCATTTACTTAATATGTTGTAATAACAAATTAAGTAATTAACCTATTACATTATATAAGCTCTACCTAATATGTTATTGTACTTGATAATGTTTCCAGTAATTAATCGATTATGTTATCCTTGGTAACATTTTAGGCGTTTACCTAATATGTTGTAATAACAAATTAAATAATTAACCTATTTTATTATATAAACGCTACCTAATATGTTATTGTGGTTGATAATGTTTCCAGTAATTAATCGGTTATGTTATCCTTGGTAACATTTTAGGCGTTTACCTAATATGTTGTAATAACAAATTAAGTAATTAACTTATTTTATTATATAAGCGTTACATATTACATTATATAAACGCTATCTAATATGTTATTGTATTTGATAATATTTTCGGTTAAATGATATAACATAACCGGTCTACATTTTAATTGGTTACTTGTTAAACCAGGCACACCATTTTTTAGCCGTTTTTTAACCGCCGCACAACAGAACTTTCCGGAGATAAAGCTTTCAATGATGGTACAACTTTTGAAGGGGCGCAATCTAACATGAGCCCTGGATAAGAGTTTTGATGTGAAGGTCACGGTTGCAATACTTCAGCAATCCATATGGGGAAAGTACAAACAATTTTAGGCCATTGGATCTAGTTTCATTCCAATGGCTAGATTCGAGTCTGCACAATAGGATGTTCTATAGTCGTCGGTGCGTTATCTTCACTGCCGGCGCGCGAACTACAAGTCTTCGTATCCTCCGCTCGTTAATCACCAGTCGCACATGGAAAATACATAAAAAATCAGGAAAATTAGGAAACATCAATGGAGGCTTCTAGTACATAGCTTCAACTGAAATGCGTTAAGGTAATTGTTTTACAATGAATTTTAGAGAGGGAAAATGTGGAATCATGTTAATCAAGCCATTTTCAGTGGTTATAAGTACCCATTATGAATTATTAACAACACACAACGATTAACAACGATTACTATCAACTTAGAAATTCTTAGGACTTGAAAGTAAAGAGGAAAGTAAGGAGTTTACCTTCTTCAAAAGTTCGTCAGAGATTCGTCAGAGAATCATTGGAGGTATTTTGCCTTGGCTTCATAGGTGAGTCCCTTTATTTTTTGGCTTGTTTTTTTTATTTTTGGATTTCCTCGAAGTGTAGTGACCACCGAAGGTTATGGTGGCCGATGGCCATAGAATGGTGGCAGACCGAGAAGGTTCTTGGTTTGGTTTTGGTTAGGAGAAAAAAAAAGATGAAGAACATTGCAAGTGTGGGTTTTGATTATTGAAAATAATGTTGGGTTTTGATTTTTTTTAGTATAAAATAAGGGAGAGTTTTTGATAAATGTTGAAAAGGATGTTGTTCTTTTAGTTGTTTTGACCCAAGTGGATAAGAAAAGAGTGGTGATTTCGTGTTTTTCGGATTAAATGTGATTTTGGTTATGAACACATGATGAACTTTGAAGAACGCATGAAGAACATTAAAAAAATTTGTAGTTTGATCCAAAATTGGCAATTCGAGCTAAATATCACCCTACTTTCCTAATATGCACGATATAACATTGTTTGTCCAATATTTCCCAAAGTAACACCCTTTCGGTTGATGTGGAAATAAGGCACGCTCCCGGGAACGCGCTTTAACGGGATTTGCTGATGTGGATATAAGACACGTTTCAGGGGAAGCTCTTTCCAGCTGATGTGGAACCACGGTGGAAAGAGCGTTTCAGGGGACGTGTCTTTCCTTTGTTTTTTAATTAGGATTAAGGTTTAGGGTTTAGGGTAATTAGAAGTTGGGAATTTATTATGTAAAGGGTTTCGGTTATGATTTAAGAATGGTTGAAAGTATTTTTAAAATTTTGTATTTAAGGTGGAATGCTTTTAGGTTAAAGTGTTATATGTTTCGTTAAGGTGAAAGTGTGAAGGATTTTGTAGGTCAAGGGTTCGTAAAGGTTTTGTATGTTAAAGTGGTTTAGGGTATGGTTCGATTAAATTGAAAATGTTAATCACTTGAAGTAGGAGGAAAGTGGAAATTTTTGGTAGAAAATACGCATACATTGGGAAATTATAGAATATGCAATTACATTGAAATATTAGAAACAAAGACATACATTGAAATAGAAAATGCAATTACATAAGTAAGGGTTAACGGTTAAGTGATGATAAAAGAGTTAGACATTTTTTCCTATTGTGCCCAATGTTTCTGCAATGCCCACATCTTTTTTGTTCTGTTGACCTCTCCCGAATATCCATATCACATAGTATTCGAGTGGATTTTGTATGACCTGAGTCCCTTAATAGAAACAGATCTGGTACAATTGTATGCCAAGTTTGAATCTCATCTGGGTATTTTTCGTTACCTATGGGCGGAAACTCAAATTCATATACCTTGAATACTTGTAAAAGTTGGTATACGGGATCAACATAACTTTTGTAGTCCAAATGAGAATATGAGCAAGGTTATATGACATGAGAGCATGGATATTTGAGTGCTTGAAAGAAACCACAATCACACCACCTCTCTAGCAGATTAACTCTAAAAGAGTTATCTTCAATCCCTTGAAGAGGATGTGGCATTTCGGTTACATGAAATAATTCACGGGTGCGAGAAAAATTAGTAACCAACATCCCATTTGATGCAGCCACTTTTTTCTGTAAATCAGCTATTAGTCTTGGGTGATAAATATGGTTCGTTCTGCATCCAAGTAAGAGCTTGTCCACCGAGCTTTGCAAATAGTTGACCCAAACAAAAATAAGTCGTTTTGACCAACGTCGTGACTGGTAAATAACGCGCCCACTTTAAGGTTGAATTGATTGCTTCAACCAAGTTAGTTGTCATATGACCATAGCGATACCCCCCGTCATAAGCATTTTTCCACATTTCTTTGTTGATGTCCATAATGTATTCGTACCTCTTCTTATTTTTGCAAAACAATTCTTGTAGTATAGACTCAAACCTTTGAGGTAAGAGCTCGTAACCTAAGCCATAAGGAATATGTAATAGTTAATATGAAGTATAAATAAGTAATATGAAAATGATTGAAAAAATAGAAAAAAGTAACATACCCATGCGTACGACTAACTGGCGTTCATCATTTTTTTTGTATTTTCTATAATAGTTTGCAGCAATATGATGGACACAATTACGATGTTGAACATGTGAGGGTTTCCACATTGGACCCAAAGAGTCCATTGCTGCTTTTATCCCGCCTCCTCGGTCTGAAATGATGCATACGCGTTTCCTTGTGACAACATGTAAATGTAATTTTTTTAGGAAAAAAGCCCAAAACTCAGTGTCTTCTCCTTGAAAGAGGGAAAACACAACAGGAAGAATATTTTGTTTACCATCTTGGACCACAGTCAATAATAAAACTTTCTTGTATTTCCCATACAAGAAAGTATCATCAATTTGGACAAATGGTTTACAGTACTTCACTGCATTAATACACTAAGGGTAAGTCCAAAAAACACGGTAGAATTGGCAGTGATCGCGAACCACTCGATCATTCACGTAATGATGTTGAGTTTCAAAATCAACAATTGTCCCGGGATGAAGTCTTTGCATAACTTGAAACCAACTGGGCAGCTAGTTGTAAGATGAATCCCATTGGCCATGAAGTTAGACAATGGCATTATATTTTGCCTTCCAAGCTTTTTAATAGGAGACAGTGTACCCATATTATGATTGTATAGAAGAAATCAACACTGCAATAGCTATATGAGAGCTTTACTTCACACTGGGCATGATAGCTTGGCAAATAATGTTCGAGTCCAAGTTGGGATGGTCCTTGTTTATACCTCTTGCATAACACGTATGAGGACCGTTATATCTGGTTAATTCTCGTAAGTTGTTCTTCCTCTTTCTCTTTGATACATGAACCATTCACTTACATCCATTATCACGTTGGACACAGTAGCAAACATATTTCTCTGTGGTAGATCGATCAACTCTTAGAGTGAATTGATTTATGAATATTGTAACTCTTTATTTCCATTATTGCTTCCTCTTTTGATGAGAACTTCATTCCAATGTATAAGTCACCATCATTGACTGGTGACTTAAATCCATAATTGCAAACATTAGGGAGATCCGGAAATTCAGGCTCATACATTGCATCATAATCAGCCCCATACATATGTGTAGGAAATTCGGCTAGTGTTGTATTTATGGGAACTTCATCCGCATCATCATCGGAGTGTACGTTAAAACGAATAATCTCATTTCAGCACCATTTGCACCTGGCTCAATTAGAGGTTCTTCTGGTGGAGATGAGGGTTTCTTAGATAATCCAATGTTGAGGTCAAAGAACTTGCCACTTGCGTGTCCTCCCCTTGAACTTGAAGCCATTGTATCATATAGGTTGTGAATAGATTGTTGTGTCGATGGCATTTCCATGTGCAATTCAAAAACAATGACAGATAAATGTCTACCCCTTGAAGTAGAAGAGATGGTTCCATATGGATTATTAGTGAAGCCACGTGGATTAAGATCATAAGTAGTTGCTAATGAATTCCATCCTATTGAACTTGATGGCATGACATCTGGCATTGGATATGCCATTAATGATGTGAAATCATTACAGATTAGTTGTGTCAGGATGTCAATTTGATCAGCTTGATACGTAAAGCCATAGTGAGAGGAATATGAGAGACCGCGAGAAGCACGAACCTCAATAAAAGTGGCATACATTTCAATAAGAGATTGTGAACTTCTCATATGAGCATCAACCATCATAGTAACATCATCATCGTTGGAAAGCTGAAATGATGTATATGTGACTGGAAAAAGTTCAGTAGGAAATCTATAATGAAGTGAAGATAGTCTTCTCCTACATGCAACACGAATTTTTAATGAAATTTTTGTGATTAACTCCTCAAGAGTGATGTTTCCCTTCAAGGTTAAGGGGATATAATGATCTTATTCAAAAACAACCCCTCTTTAGATTCCTGAATTTCTCCGTCATAGTAAACAACAGTAGAAAGACGACTCATTTTCAGAGAATATAAGTTTGAGAGTTTGAGAATTTTAGAGTATGAGAGATTGAAAGGTTCGGAGAAGATGTTTGTTTTGAAATTTTAGAATATGTTTCATTTAATAATGTCTATAACTGGGGCACTATTCATGTGAAAGCGCTTCTTGTGGGATGCGCCTTTCCTTTTTGTCAGAAAATAGGTAATAATTGCCCTATTATGTGTGATGTCCCTTGTGGGGCAGTATTCACGTAAACGCATGTCATGTTTGAAGGGACGCAACAATGTGGTGAAAGCGCTTCTTGTGGAACGCGTCTTTCCTTTTTTCAGAGAATATGCTATAATTGCCTTATTATGTGTGATATCCCCCGGCGAGGATCTATTCACGTCAACACCTATCATGTTTGAGGGGACGTAACAATGTGGTGAAAGTGCTTCTTGTGGGATGTGCCTTTCCTTTTTGTCAGAGAATATGTTATAATTGTCCTATTATATGTGATGTCCCCCGGTGGGGCACTATTCACGTCATCACCTATTATTCATTATAGAATTAGAAGTTGTTCAAATACAAAAACTTGTTTGAAAAATTTGTACAAATTTATTCATTCCAAAATGAATCAGTCATTCGAATATATTAAATATTATTTAGAATATATTAATTATTATTTAAAGTTAAAAAGTGAAATTTACTCCTCATTCTACTATAAAATTAAGTCTTATTGTGGAAATATTTTTGAAATAATTTTTACAAAGCAATGTAATTTAAGTTTCAATTGTAATGTCACTTTCTTTGTGAACTTTAATTGGAATATGAAGTTGACTTTGAATTTTGGATTCAATTTTAAATTTTAATTGGAATATTTAGTTGAATTTGGATTTGCATTTTAAAACATTTAACAAACATTTCATGTTGAATTTGAATTTAAATTTTAAAAACATTTGTAACAACCATTAAAAACTCAAATAACATTACTGAATTACATAAAATTTTGAAATACAACTATTAATATTATGTGGCTGGATCAACAACATCGTCTTCTCGAATGAGTTCCACATGGCGGTGGTTGTCTATTTCGTTGAGGATTTCTTCGTATAACTTGCTTTTCATTCTCCTCATCTTCACTATCATCATCATCATCAACATTTTGTTCATTTGGCATGGATGACGATGAAGGGCATGTATAAAATAATGATCCTGTAGGAGTGTTACTAACAATCTCACCACTCAAAGAGAATTGAGAAAACTGTGAAAATATTGGCATCGATGTTTATGATCCATATGGAGGTGGAGGTGTTTGTGGAGGAGGAGCACCACCAGCCAAATAAGATGCATATGAACCATATGTTGGATCATTAAGCATAGTCGTATATGCACCTCCATGGGGTGTCATAAAACTCTACGGGCTGGGCATGTAACCTTGCGGGCTGGGTATGTACCCCTGTGGGCTAGGAATGTAACCTTGCGGAGATGGCATATGAACTGGTAGGCTGGCCATATACCCCTGCGGAGATGACATATGAAATGGTGGGCTAGGCATATACCCTTGTGGAGATGGCATCTGAACTGGTGGGTTAGGCATGTACCCTTGTGGTATCATAATCGGTGGAGATGATGGATATTGTGATGGTTCTGCTGGTACGACTGATGCCGAACCGGTAGCGGCTTCTCTCCGTCCATGAGTCGGGGGACGATGATATTGTGACAGTGGACGTCTATTTCGACACCTATGAATGCTCACCCCTCGTGGGTCCTCTGAAAGTAGGAATGGCTTCCCATTTTCATTCAACCACTGTAGATATTCATCCGTAACCATCTGACCAGTTTCAGCGTAAAACTGTCGAGAGGGCAAGCGTTGATACCGGTTCTCCCAAATTGCAATCCAGTCTCTATGTTTCACCACCCAGTTGACCTCTTTTTTTCCTCGTCTGTCTATGTTATGCATATTGTCTAAATTGATAGGTTCTTCAGGAATATATTGCCTTACAACAAAACTGACGAAGCACATGATCAATAGGATGCCACTCAACAATAGCATAACATATTAGAGGCACAACTGACATCCAAACATCTAATGGCCCATTCAAGTGAGGTGGGATGCAAGCCTTTATTTCATCGCTCGCATAAGGTATCCACTGAAACTGAAATATAAATATATAGTTCTAATAAATATAATATTCTAATTATATCAAACATTTTAAATTAAATTCTTCATATTTAAAGACGTACCTCAGACCCAGCTTTTTTATCAATAATTAAACGAATTTCCTCTAGTTTACTAAGGATATCTCTATGATTCTTTCTTCTCATCGACCACCTATGTAATATAATATAAACTAAATATCACCCTATTTAATTAAAAATATTTAAATCAAAATTTAGTTCTAAAATTACCTCAATAATAATGGGAATACATATGGCCCATTAACAATCGGGCATAAGAAATGCATGCGGAACCACGCTCATGATTGGAGAAGCATTAGACATCCACCGATAGAAGTTTTAATATAATTTGTTGCACGGAACATTTCTCTAAAGAGAAATGCCAAAACTACAACGCCCCAACTGTATCTTCTTACTTCATCAAAATCAATAAGATGACGCAACCACATACAATGCACCTGGTTGCGAGATTATCGGGCATCAATTTTCCTCCAATGATTCGTAGTATATATGCCTGAGCACATGCCTTTGCTTCATCCTCAGAAGCATTTTCATTCAAAACTTCAAAATTGGTTTTTAGTCATGATAAAGATATTTGACCTCCAATGAAATCTGGCAAGAAGCTCCAAGATACTCCATGCATAGTGAATGTCAATCACCATCGACCACACCACACATAATTTTTCTATCAACGGGAAGCCCCAAATGCATTGAGACATCCTCCAGTGTAATTTTACACTCTCCATATGGAAGATGAAATGTGTGTGTCTCCGGTCTCCACCACTCAATTAATGCGGAAATTAGGGTGGGTTCGATTTTGCAACCACCAACAACTTTCGCAATATACCTGAACCCGGTGGAAGACATATACGCCCAAATACGTGTTGGTGTCGATATCTTCATGTTTCGAATAAATGTCTCCAAAATACGATCATTTTCCTAATTAATAAACATTCCAAAAATTTAAAATTAATATAAATTCATGATAACTTTAAATTAAAAAAATATTAAACATTTACATAAATTTAAAAAAAAATATTACCATATCATTAAAATGTCTTGAGATATGATTTACATATAATCGCAGCAGCATCTCGCTTTCCATTATAACTGTAGGCAACCAAATATAATTAACACAAATAATTAATTAATAAATTTAAATAAATAATAATTATATAAATAATATTTTAATAAAAAAATATAACATTATTTTTAAAAAATTATTTATAAAAAATATATAACAACTATTTTAAAAAATACTAATTTAAAAATAAATTTCTTACCAACTACTAAGAAATTTTTAACTCAAATAAGAGATGAATTTGAGTTATATTAGAGAGAAAGAATTTTTTGGTGTGAAGAATTAGAGGGTTAAGGGGGTTTATATAGGAGAGGAGGATGGGGTTTATATAGGGGAGGAGGAGGGTGTTTAGGTGGGAATTAAATACCTATTAATAGAAGGCGTGTCCCCAGCAACGCTCCTTCTTACGTGTCACCGAATCCCGCGAAAGCGCCCCCTGTAAAGCGCCTTACCCGCGTGACATCTCAGTCAGCAGAAACCCGTGTTTCCCTGCAAAGTGCCTTACCCGCGTGGCATCCTAGTCAGAAAAAGCCCGTTAAACGCGTTCCCGAGAGCGCACCTTATTTCCACATCCGCTGAAAGGGTGTTACTTTGGGAAATATTGGACAAATAGTGTTATATCGGGCATATTAGGAATATAGGGTGATATTTAGGTCGAATTGCCTCCAAAATAGGGTTACAAATATGGGAAAAAGATGTTTGGGGTTAGCCAAGGGAATTTGTTTGGGAGAAAAATGAACCTTACATATGGAAAGCGGGGTTTTGTAACCTGGGGGTATTTTTGGTATAATCAGTGGGTGGGTCATCAGAGAATCACACATTTATAGCATTGGAACTATTTTTTTCCTTTCTTCCATTTTGGGCATTGTAAAATTGCAATTATAATGTTTCTATATTTTCTTTTAATTCAATTCAACCTGGTTTATTTCAATTTGTTTATTAATGTGTTTAATTGTTGAATGTGAGTATTAATTTTTAATTCTCTTGTTCTTGTCGTGTGTGGAATTATAAATTAAAACCCTTAGATTTTAAGACTTTTAGTTTTTGTCTCTTACTAAGATTTAATTAGAACCTTTAGGATTTAGGTTATTTTTAATTAGGTTAATTAGACTAACTAGATTAGAAATAAACCTTTAAGTTTAGGTTCTTTAAAAATAATAGAAACTCATTATAAATTCATAATTGTGATTAATTTAAAATATATGTTTGTTTTCTAATATTGAAAAGAATGCTCCTAAAACAACTAGACGTTCGATTTCAATATTATTAAACAAATTAATATTTTCTATCAAGTGGCCGCTTAAAATTAAATTAGGTCTAATTAATTTTTTAAATAAATAAATAAATATCGATTTGTGCTTCCCTCAATAATTCAATTAAGTGTTTAATTCCTAGCTTTTTGCTTTGGTTCTTATTATTTGTTCGATTGTTGATTTTATTAAAAAAAACTTTTACTGGCATTTTTTAAATTATTTTGAATTAAAATATAATAAACGATTCACTTAATAAAACTATAGAGTCATTTTCTTCATTAAGTAAAAAATAAAAATAAATGGTGTCATCTTTTTCCCTAAATTTCTAAAATCATAGAAAATGTCAATAATATTTTATTTAAAACAGTAATAGACATTTTCTAGGATTTTCAAATTTCTTAGAAACCAAACAATTTTCTAATATTTTGATTAAAACATAAGAAATAGTTCTCTTAACATAACTAGAGAGTTACTTTCTTCTTTAATAATAAAATAATAATATATGTTTTTTCTTTTCCTAAAATTCCTTTTAAAATATATTTTTTGCATTTTGAGAATAAAAGAATCATAAATTGAAATTCTTAAATTTTTAATAACATGGACAAAATTATAATAGATATTACCGATTCTAGGCGTTATGGGGTTGTTAATTCTTCCCCTAGAGTAATTGACTCCTGGACCCAAAATCTCTTAAAACGCATAATGTTCATGTCTTTTTAAATTTTTATAAAAATTATTTAAAATACACTTTCTTAGGTATTCGGCATACCTAACTCCAAAGGTCGATGGTAACTCCATCATTTCTAAACGTTTTTAATTTTCTCCATCATTTCTAAACATTTTTAATTTTCTATCAAACATGCAACTCTCAAATTCTCGCCGAGTAAAAATTTCGTCATGAAAACAGTCTAACCCAAGCAATCAACTTTTGTGGGTAAGGTTGAGTTGAAAAATCGGTCGGCCAGGGCTCAATAGTTAGGTAATTCCTGAATATTGTCCATGATCCTTCCTATAGCACCTTCAAGAAATCTGATATAGTTACGAAAGTAACCAGAAAATAATTGTTTTCTATATCCATCAAACGAAACGGTTGAGATGGTTTCCAAAGTTCGTACAGTTTTCCACGCAAAGTATTGTAGCCAATACGTCGTCCAAATAATTTGAATACAATAGTCATATCAAGGCTCTTAACAATAAGACATTGATTTCTATCAGAGAAATCGATGGATATGATCCCATCTATTGCTGAACATGAGACTCACCTTCAAGGATTTCAATCTCATCTTCCTTGATGATTTCTTCAACTTCTGGAACCCCGTGTAAATCACCAATTAATTTATTCTTGTACGAGAAAACTTTTGAAGCAGATGTCTTTGGGGAAAAGAGGAATCTCCAGTATCCATCGGGGCAATATCATGCCCAGGGGATCAGGTATCTAGCCAGAGGCTGGAACCACAACGTTGGTCTCTCCCTCATCAGGTGGCTTTTGGTCGTTCCGCCTTGGTTTTTTTGGGTCAGTGGGGGTCGTCGCTTATTTCTAAGAGAGTCATTAGAGTTTTGGACAAGAATTTCTTCTCTTTACCCTGTCTCTATTATCAACATGGTATCAGTTTAGGTTTCCGATCTCTTTCACCTTAGTAGGATGTGATTTCTTTTGCCTCGTATGAGGCTATCTTTCATCCTTTCCACACAACCTTAACTGATTCATCCACTGCCTCTATAACACGTCATCGATTGAATGGTAATAATTATATATCGGTCTCATTCTATTTGACTTTATCTCATTGATCAATGCAAACAACACTATCTTTTAGAGACCACACCGATTCCTTCTCCTACAACTCTCAATTATTCGGACTGACTAAGTGAAAATAGCATGATTATGTCATCGTTGATCAACTCTATGATTCCTGAAGTGGGGGATAACTTTATGTTGTACGAAATGGTTGGTAAAACTTGGAGTATTGTGAAGGATACCTACTCGAATCTAGAGAATTCTTCTACGTTATTTGGGATTGAATGTCAACTTGTTAATATCAAACAAGGCAATATGATTGTCACTCAATATTTTACTCTTTTATCTCGGTTGTGGCAGCAACTAGATTTGTTTGAATCTCATGACTAGTAGCGTGGAGATGATGCTTTAGTGTCTAAGCAAATCATTGTGAAGAGTCAGATATTTCAATTTTGTGTAGTTTGCATCAAGATCTTGATGAAGTTTGGGGAAGGGTGTTGGGTCTTAAACCTCTTCCTTTGATTCGAGAGGTTTTCTCAGAAATTCAATGAGAGGAAAGTCGATGCAACATCATACTTTCGGATTCTCTACCCACTGAGGGGTCTGCATTACTCACTCATTTCCACAATACTTCTCGATAAAAGAAGAGGATAACTTGGTCATTCATGTGCAGGATTTTTGCTGGAAGCTACATGACAAGCCCGTCAATGAGAGACCTTCAAAATAGAATCAATAGCGTGATTCTAAAGGAAATTGCATCCGATTAATGGTCTATAGGTAGTTCTTTTAGTAAAAAAAACAGACAGAGGAGTTGCAGTAGTTCTTTAGTTAGTTAAATATTGCCTATACATCTGCACCTACATCTTCGACTCTTGAAGGTAGAGTTTTCTTGTCTACTTTGACTAATAAAACCAGTACTCCCACATGGATTATGGATTTTGGTGCCAGTGATCATATGACAGGTGATCTTTAGCTCTTTTACACCTTTCAAGCTGAACAGTCTACCTCTCATATCCAAAAAATGAATACTTCTCTTTCTAGAAGTGTCGGTCATTGATCAGATCGGATAAACCCAAATATTCATTTAAAACATGTTCTCTATGTTCCCAATCTCGCTTGCAATCTTCTTTTCATTAGTAAGTTGTCTGTTGATTTATATTGTACTACCCAATTTGACTATGATTTTTATGAATTTTAGGATTCGAGTTCAGGGAAGGTGATTGACAGTGCTAAGCTTTGTGGGGATCTTTAACTGCTTTCGACAAACCACTCCTTCTAACTTCAAGCTTAATCTGGTTCTATGTCACAATCATCATCTTTGTTTGAACCTTTAACAAATTTTATGCTATTTTATTTTCATTTAGGGCACCCTAGTTTCTTTTATCTTGTCAAATTGTTTCCCTAACTTTTTTATAAATAAAAGTCCTAAAACTTTCTCTTGTGATATTTGTCACCTTTCTAAACAAATAAAGAGTGTTTATCTCCCTTCTCCATACAAACCATCCAAATAGTTTGTCATGATACACATTGATATTTGGGGTCCCTCTAAGGTAGCAACTTTATCTAGGTTCCGGTGGTTGATTTCTTTTATTGATGATCACACTCGTACTACTTGGATATGTTTCATGAAAACTAAATCTGAGGCTAGTGAAATATTTAAATGATTCTATAACATGGTTGAAACCAAGTTGTATATTTCTATTCAGATTTTTCATTCTGATAATGACAGTGAGTATTTTACCAATATTTTAGGTTATTTCTTTCAGGAGAAAGGGATAATTCATCTTACTTCATGTGTCAATATTTTTTTTTTCTTTTTCTTTTTTTCTGAAAGAAAGGTTGGCCTCATTAAAAATCTCTTCTACCAACCCAAAGGTTAGGTTCCTAGAAAGGGGAAAGAGTGACTAAATTCCATTAATCAACCATTAAACACTCATGTTTTACATCATTCGAACAAATGGTGATATATCAGACCCAAAGAAATAAGAAGCATTACAATCAAGGGCCCTTTTAGCTAAATTATGATCAACTCTATTTGCTTGCTAACGGACATATGACACTACAAAACTATCAAACACATTACATTTTTCACGAATACATATGAACCCCAAATGTTGAATTTCCAGTCATATCATTATAAAGATTAACCATTATAGTGGAATCCAACTCAATAATAATGTCGTGCCACCCCTCATCAATGGCAAGATTAACAGTTATAGCTAGACTATGCAATTCAGCCAGGGTTGGTTCATAGATACTGCCCAAAGTAGTAGTCATTCCACCAACGACCAAACCAACCACAAGCATCACGAGTAATAACACATATCGCAGCCATTAGAATCGTTGAATTATAGGTACCATCAACATTTATTTTGACAACTTGTCCAACTGGCGGCCTCAAGCGGTTGGCCTCGTGGAAGTTATTTCGTTTAGGGGCCTATTGTTGTTGAGCACAAAGTCATGATGCAAAGCTTTGGCATTGGCTACAATCACCCAAGAAGGTTGACCTTCCATCATGCACTACTGAATTACGACCATTCCAGACATTCCAAAGGAGCAACACAAAACCTGCAAAAGTGTCTATTCCAAGCGTAGCATGTACAGATTCCAACCATAATAATGTAGAAGTATAATTTGAAGTAAGAAAGTCACCTGCTATGACTGCTAATCGAAAAATGTCCCGCACATAGGGACAATCCCGAAATGCATGCATCGTTGCTCAACCTCTACCTTTCATAACAAAAAAATAGCATCACCCAACCCCGCTACCAGTACTCTGCTAGCAACTGGTAACGCTTCATTCACTAGTTTTCACGCAAAAATATGTACCTTAGGAAGTATACGCAGCTTCGCAATTGTCTTCTATAAAGCGGAGGCTATACCTAGATTATGGGATGGTTTCTGGAGTCACCAATATGCAGATCAAACTGAATAAACACACGAATCATGATTCCCCAAAATAATATTATCATGCACACAAGGTGTTATCGGAGTCTGCAGCACTGTATCCACATCTAATCCTAGAAGGGTATCGCGAACCTTGGCTTGGTCCCATCGCGGTTGGTCCTTTTAATAAGATCTCCATAGTGCATATTCCTTAATTGTTAAATTTTATAGGTACCTGTAAGGTTCACCCGTTGCATACCTCCCCACAGATCCGAAAATAGTTTAGTGTTACTATTACATCCCACTGCCCAAAATAATGTTGGTGACAATTCTTATAAAGCCTTATGGAGTCCTTTCCATGCATAAGATCTCTTGTCTCCCATTTTATCATGGAGAATATCACCGTTTGGATAGTATTTAGCTCTATACACCCTATAAAACAACGAATTGAGGTCTTTAATTAAATGCCACAATTGTTTACCTAAAATCGCTAGGTTGAAAGATTTGAGGTCTCTTAAACCTAATCCGCCTACTCTTCTTGGTTTACAATTATTGGTCCAGGCCATAATGGGCCACCTTCTTTTATCTGGCGTTCCAATCCACCTATAACAACGCATAAGGCCAGTAATTTCTTTCAATAGATGTTCCGGGAATAAATAGCAGAACATAGCATAATCCAGGATCCCTTTGATGTGTTGTGCCTCCAAGGACGGGTTTTTTTAGAAAAACAAGACTATCGTCTACAAACAGCAAATGCGATACTCTAGTCCCATTCTGTGAAACTCGTATACCTTTTATATAATCAGCACTCTGAGCCTTACGAAACAAAGAGGATAAAGCTTGCGTCACAAAGAGGAATAAAAAAGGGGATAGTGGGTCCCTTCGCCTAAGTCCTCGGCTCAGTGTGAATTCCTCGGTTAAAGATCCATTTACCCAGGCTAGAAAGGACACAGTGGTAACATGTGTCATTATTATATCCACGAACTTCTGATAGAAGCCTAATTTTAACATGACACAACACAAAATGGTCCATTCCAGTGTATCATATGCCTTCTCAGTATCCAACTTCAACGCAGAGCCCTTGTCATGACCATTCTTTAAGGAATTCAAATAATGAATCATTTCATGTGCTACTAATATATTATTTGATATATGATGTCCAAGTACTTTGGACATGATTTCAATTTATTCTTGAGTACTTTGGACCATAGTATAAAATAGTGGTTGTGGCATCTATCGCGGTTGCGGTGTCGCGGATGCCGCGGATGTTACGTAACGTGTTGCGCTTGTCGCGGATATGATTTCTTCTTTAAAAATCATAATACTTCTAAAATATTTTATTAAGTTGCGTTAATATTATGTTGCGGTGACCTTCAAAACCGTTACGAAGCGGCCGTTACACTGCGTTGCAGCCGCAATTTAATACCATGCTTTGGACACGATTTTATATATAGCAGTGCATATAATTCCCTTTTCACCTTGATGAACTTTGTAGAGCTCATACTTGGAGCATTTCGACCAAGGTCGTTGTTTAGTTTTAGATAATTGAGCATGCTTTCAAGGATGCAAAGCATAACTGATTGCCTTTAATTTCCCAAGCTTCGACCCGTGTGTGTATTCCCAACTGGCCTCAACTTGTTGAATACACGTAGGTTCATGAGACCAACAAGTTTCGAACCTGAATTGTTCACTACCACGAGTTTTCCAAACATTGTGCGTTACATGCTTTGTGTTCATAACTAAGAAAGAATAATCCGAATATGTTGCATATTTGGAATAAAATCGAAACTGAGGATTTTGGACAAGCTAATTAACCGAAGCTATATACCTATCCAAACGTTTAGCTATCACTGTTTTTGAATTACGACCTTTAAACCCTGTAAACCATCCTAATGATGGTCGACAATCTGACAGTTCATTATGATCGATTACTTCTCAGAAATCATTCATATGAATCCTTGGTTTACAACGTCCTCTTACTTTTTCAGAATCCGATAGAATCTCATTGAAGTCCCCGCCGAACAACCAAGGTAATGTTGAAGAGCATTTGATAGAGTCGATTAATTGCCAAATTTCATGTTTGTATTTCACATTGTAATGACCATATACCCCAGTAAAATGGAAACATTTGTTTTTAAATCTTAAAATAATGTCGACATGGTTCGACGAGTAGGACAGAATCTCGACACTGATATTCTTATTAAATAGCAACATAAGACCAGTACAATCGTCACCACGACTAACTGTAAAGCAACCATGCATATTAATTGGTTCCTAATGAGTGCACTTTTATTCTGACATAAACTCATTTCACTTAAGAAAATAACATGAATAGAATGAGTAGTAATAAAACGACCTAAATCTTGAACTGCTTTAACCTCAACAAAATGGCGTAGTTGAGTGAAAAAATAGGCATCTTCTTGAGGTTACTCGGTCTCTAATGTTTTCTACGAATGTTCCTCGATATTTGTTGGGACACTCTTTTAACTGGTACATATTTAATTAATCGAATGCCCAACAAACCTTTACGATTTCAGTTTCTGAGAGGTTTTTCTTCAATTTTTCCCAATTTTAAACCCATGACTTCTTTTTTATCTCTTCGAGTTTTTGGGTGTACCTTGTTTGTCCATAATCATGATAAATCCTTGTCTAGGTTGGATCTTAGGACATTTCACTTTGCGTTTCTTAGGTATTCTTCCACGGCTTTACGTCTTATGATACTATTACTAAGAAGTTTTTGTTACAATGGATGTAACCTTCCGTGAAAAAAACTCAATTTTTTTTCTTAAAACTGCAATTCGGGGGAGTTATATGATGAATTCCAGTTTTTTTACTCACAACTATTGTTATTTGATCAACAACTATCTATCTTAAAATAAAACAACTATCTTACAGACCGACCAGCAGCACCGAACTGGTCAAATTAGTCAACAAAACTGCCAAAACCAAGAAGAACCAAAAAATTTGCTGAACCATCCATCCGAAACACATCTACTCCATTATGATAAACACACTATTTCTTCCTAAATAATGTCAAATTAACCTCAGATTCCTCAATCCGAATAAACCAAACTGCTAGTCTAAAAAAAACAAAGACTGATTGGCGAGCCTATTCTCGAGTTTCCCTTACAACATGAACAATATTGAGAGCCAGAACCAAGCATGAATCCCATGGAGACTGAATGGGGTAATTAGATTATTAAATGCTTTGATTGATAAAATAAATTTGACAATTGCTCAAAGGAATGTCCACTACAGTTTATTAATCATTTGTTTGGGAAAATATGGTTACTTGGAGAAGTAAGAACCAGATTATGATTTCTCGAAGTAGTGCGAAAGCGGAGTTTAGAGAGACACTTGAAATTTGTGAAGAAATATGATTACGAAGGTTGTTAACTGAGTTAGGATTATGTGACAACAAATATTTTGAACTTCAAAGTGATAGTCAATCTACAATAAGTGTTGTGAAGAATCCAATTCATCGTGTTCAAATGAAACATGTAGAAAATTGATAGACATTTTATCGTTGAAAAGGTGAATGGTGGATCAGTAAGGCTCAACTATGTTCCTACCAAAAATCAGTTGGCAGATATTCTCAGCAAGGTATTTCTAATAATTACCTTTGATGAGATCACATCCAAGATCAACAAGGTGATCTTGTTGTGACTCTTTCCTTTTCTTGTCTTTATATGGAAAGAAACTTGTTGATACCACACCATTTGTTGACATCTTCTTTGAAGGCAAATGCAGATTTTATTTTGTAACTAAGCCACTAATATTTTTTCATCTGATTTAAATCAAGTGGTTGAAAATGGAAATATATTGGGTTAGCTTTTATGGTATTCTATAAACTGAGAATAGTCCAAACTCGGTGTCTTTTACAAATTCCATAGCGATTTAGTTATGTTTGTCAAATTTTCAAGGAAACAACAGACCACCTGTATAATGCAGCCACTCTGGAGCCTTTGAATCAGCTGCTAATAGAGCTTGATGGGTTTGATACTGGGAACGGTGTTACATTTTTAGCTGCTACAAATCGTGGAAACTTGTTAGATCATGCACTTCTTAGACCTGGTCGTTTTGATCGCAAGGTTAATTTCTATCACTTAGATAGTAAATGTAATTAGTTAACACATCTTATAAATATAAAAATATATTCAAGGAAAATACTAAGTAGTTCTGGTATTTATTTTATTTAAAAAGCCTCGTTGTCTATCGGTTTGTCTGCAAATAACTTGTAATACCCCAAAAATTTGATTAGTGACTAAAACATAATTTTTGAAAGTTTAGTGGCCAAAGTAGAAACTTGGAAAATTCAAGAACCAAAGAGATAAATTTTCTCAAAAAGAAATATTATCCTATAAATAAATAGTTCATATTTAAGAATAAATTCTCTATGGAATTTAGATTTAGATTTCGATCTGGAATTTGTGTAAAGAGCTATTAAGTGATAAAGTTCAGTACAATATCTGGATAATCAGATCGAATCGGAAATTTATAAAAAAAAATTGAAGGATGGTAGTATGGGGTTAGAAATATTATATTTATAATTTTAACCAGTTGAATTTAACATGGAATAGTGAAATGAAGTAGATTTTCCATGTTAAAGTTGAATAATAGAAATTAAGTGACTAAATTGAAATTTTGAAAAATTACAAGGGCCAAGATAAAAAATAATCAAATAAGTGTTGATATTTATATGATAATATAAGAATGGTGATGAAAGCATGTCAAAGTGATAAATATTAAGATTTGGCTTTTTGATTAAAATGAATTTTAAATTCATTTTAATTAGAATTTAACAAGCGTACATGATATTTTTTTCATGAATTGTCTAGAAAAGGTTGTCTTCTTCCCCTTTATATACATGTATTGTCGTGAGCTATGAAAAAAAAAGTAAGTTTTCTACTTTTTCTTCATTTTAGTCATTTTTCCTTTGATTTTTAGATTAAGTTATGAAATAGAAAAATGATCCATGTTAAATTCTCTATCATTTGATGATAAAATTTCATTGTTTCCATTTTTGAATCATTGGTTTGATTGTTAGAATGGATGATAAATAAGTTGGATTTTAATGATTTAAGGATAGATTATTTTGTGTTGTTGATATTATAGAATTGTTTCTGAGCTTGAATAATGATTAAAAACACTTATATTTTGCTTAAATACTATTCGATTAATATGAAAATATTATGGAAATTATTTTTTAAAATTATAAGTTGACATAGGGTTGAATTGAATTGAATGGAAATGTTGTTTAAAGTAAGATTTCATGATTGAATCAAAATGGAAATGTTTGAAATAATACTTTATATCAGTTAGCCATAGGAAGAAAAAGAATTAGGAAAAAAATCATTATACAAAAATTTCCTAAGGGATAAAATGGATTAAAGAATGATTCTATATGCTTGAAATAATTTTTGGACCATTTTGGAACATTGTAAAGTTATAGGGACCTTTTAGTAAACTTTAAGGAATTTCGGTATTAAGTTGTAAATGATTAAAAGTTGGGATACCCTGCTGGAAATTAGTAATAGAATACTCAATTGGTACAATTTGGAAGATTTTATAAGTTTAGGGATTAAGTTGCAAAGTTTGGAAAAGTTGAGTACCAAATGATAATTAGGAAAAGGTTAGTGTATTAACTTAGAAAATAATGCTAGAATGGTTGAATATGGTAGTTGAATTGAATTATACGGAAAAGTAAGGGGTTAATTTGAATGATTTCAAAAGTTTGGATGCTAGGAAAACTTAAAAATATTAGGCCTAAGGGAAAGAAATGAGTAAAAATTTGGGTAAAATTATATAAGATTTAGAAATGACGTATGGGTGATTCTATATGCTTTGAATGTGCATGAACTATTTGGAAAATTTGAGAAAGTATAGGGACTTATTTGCATAAATTGAGAAATATGGATATTAAAGTGTAATTGTTTAATAATTGATGTGTTATGTTAAAATGGAATGTTGGAGTGCTAAATTTGATATTTTGATGATAATTTGGATCAAATTAAAAACTTTTGAAATTATAAGGACTTATTTGAAATATATGGAAAATTTTGGGACTAAATCAAAAGTTATGAAAAATATAGGGATTCAAGTGAAAATTGTGTAAGTATTGAGGTATTATATTTTAATTAAAATGCTGGAAATTTTGGTATATTAATTAAAGTTTGAATTAAAGTTAAATTGTAAAATTGTTAAGATTGAGGACTAAATTATAAATTTGTATAAGTTGTAGGTTTGACACGAAAATTAATTATAAGTTAATGAGTAGAAATTGGACATGTTATTGGAATATTTGAATTAGTTTTATGATTGTTGAATTTAGAAGTAAATAACAAAAAGGATTATATTAAATAAAATAGAAAGGTAGAGATGAAATTCTAAAATAATTTACCTTATAGTTAAAATTATGGTCTTGTGAGTTTGGAATTAAATTTAAAAGGTTATAAGAGTGTAATGATTAAGTGTAAAAATAGAAAAAGGCTGAGAACTTAAATTGTAAATATTCATTTGTTTAGGTACTGAATTGAAGTTGAATACTAAACTATTGAATTAATGTTGGAATTCTGATTTGGGGTTAATTTTAAAATTATTTAAAGTTGGAGATAAAAATGTAAATTGAATAAATTGAAGATTACTGAATGAATATGAAAGTAATTGAAGTATAAATAAAAGAATGATGATTCTGATATTAAAATATTAAATTGGGACTGATTTGAAAACATGTAAAAGTTAAAAAGTTAAATTATAAATATGAAAAAATTTATGGATTTAAATTGAAAATAAGTATAAGATAATGTGTGAAAATTTAAAGTGAATATTAAGAGACTATTTAGAATATTTTTAAAATATTATATTATAATTTAAAGAAAAGTTTATTAGTGGATAAATGTGAAATATGAAAGAAATAAATGAATTATTGTTAGAAATAATTATTTAAGAACTTGGAAAATTAGTTTGATAGAGATAAAGTTAGTTTTCGAATTTGTAAAATAAAATAATATTAATTATACATTAATGGTAATATTTTTAGAAAATATTAGGCGAATATGAATTTATTATGTTAATTAAGTTAAAATATTAATGAAAAATTCTACGGTGCTCGACGAGTAGCCATGAACACCACTAACGACGAGCACCATTAATTTAATTTATAAAAATTTAAATTCTAAATAACTCAACGTATAATTATAAATTAATTAACAATTTAAAGATAAATTATTTAAAATAAAGGGTAAATTATATCAGTGACCACCTAACTATTGCTGATTTTCATTTTGATCAATAGTTTTTGAAATTTTGTCAATCAGATCACTCAACTATTTAAATGCATTCAATTAAGTCACTTATCGTTAATATTTAATGGAGAACCTGGTGTGACAGTTAAAATATTTCGTATAATTATACATTTGGTCACCGTTACTTATATATTCTATCAATTTGGTATAGACTCCACCCTCGAGTACATTGTTGAGATTGATAAAGTCTCTATTGCACCTGCATGATCTTGTTTAATTACAATATATTTTGTCCTGTCCAAGGAACAAATATGCCTTGAAATGAGTAAATAGCAGCAGTCTTACACTATTCTACTTGTCCAATTGTCTACTGCTTTCTATCATGGTGGAGATGCGTTTGTTTTAGTGCCTAAGCTATTTCTTTCTTTCATGGAGAATTCTATGCAATCCTTGAATCTTGATGCTCGTTGGACCTTCTCTAATAAATGAATAGTAGTAAAACTGACATATTTGGTGTGGAACACTGCGTAGTCATGGTTTACAGCATTTCTTAGATGGGTCTGATATCTTTTGCTGAGAGCGGGGAACAACTAGAACGAGCTAAGAGTTTCGTATGTAAACCACACCATAAGCTATGCTTTCTCCTGTCAAATCAATCTTCCTCTAGTACTAACTTTTATTATACAAATATTTATATAAGCTATTGAAAGAAGAAGTAAAAAAAATCAATGAATCAAGCTTGTAAAAGACGTATCTTGAGATTTGATCAGCTTCTAGTTTTACCCGTACTGGGGTGGAGTTGTTCCATTTGTTTTCAGACTGTTAAAACTTATTCTTCCCAGTTAAAGAGGTGGAGTTGCTCCATTTGTTTTCAGACTGTGTTAAAACTTTTTCTTCCCAGTTAAAGAAGTTTGTCAAGACCTGTTATGGATAGGATCCGATCCTATGTTAGGGAAGGACACAAAAATACAATTAAATCAGCAAGGTGACCCTACTGCATTGAACAATCAACAAATATGACAATCAATGCTGTTGATAACAACCAGTTAAAGAAGCTTGTGTCAATCTTCTGCTTGTCTCCTCTCTTTCTCTATTTCTTCAACTTCATCTAATAGAAATTGCATAAAATCCTGAAGACACCAGATTTTGTCCTGCCAACCGAGGTGTCTTCACGTAACCAACAAAGAAGAGTTGGATTAGGACTCAAATACTAGTTTAAAATAGGGTTTTTTAGTACTATAAATAAGCCTTGTAATTACCACACCAGAGGACAGGAGTTACACAAAAGGAACGCCAGAAAAATACGAGCAAAGAAAAAGTGATTTCGAGGCTATTGTAAACGATTCAAAGTAATAAAGGTGAAAGTTTTTTACCTTTCGTTTGTTTCTCTTTACTCCACTTGCATGCGTTGTTAATCGCGTTTTCTTTGATTGAGAATCCCAAAGACAAATGTTTTAGCCGATGACCCGGAGGGAGTTTTTCGAAACTTTGATTTCAGATCTACGCTCCCTAGAGGATATTTCGCAAAAACAAATAACATTTTTGGAATGAGGGTGCGAAAATCTATTAAAAATGAAAACTTTTTTTATTTTTGCCGGTTTTAATCTTCAATGTTCTTTGACATTTGCCCACTGATTTAGCTTTTATTTCAATTTAATCTCCTACTAATATCATATATGTTTACTTATATTTCCATTATTATTATTTTTTATTTCATTTATACTTTATTTTATATATATATATATATATATATACTTTGATTTTCATATTCTTTATAATTTCTTTTATCTCTGTTTTTTATTCATTACTATTATTATTATTTTTATTTTAATACTTATTATTACTATTATTTTTATACTTTGTTTATAAGTTATTATTATTATTATATATATATATATATATATATATATATATATTCATATAACTAGTATTATTACTATTTATTTTTGCTATTAACGTATATATTTATATTTTATAATTATTATTATAATTGTTATTACTATTTTACTTTTAACTTTTTTTTTTATTTTTTTATTTTATGTAATTGTATTTTTTTTTCATTTTTTCAATTTTTTTTGTATTTTTCCTCATTATTTTTATTGTTGTTTTATTATTATTAGATTCGTTATTTCATTCTTTTTTTCTTGTTTATTTTTACTTTTACTTCTTTTATTTTCTTATTTTTTATCTTATTTTGTTTATTTGTGTTATTTATATGTTTTCTTTGTTTTATTTATTTACTTTCATTGTCTTTTTCCTCTAACGTGTTTCTCGCCTTTTTTTTAAAAGGGATATTTTCTAATTGAATTAGGGTAAGTAATTTTGGATCGTAATTTTACCTTTTGAGTTAAACTTTCAATTTTCTTACTTAATGACAACTGGAAATTACGTAGTACCGAAAGGGCAGTTCAAGGGTGATAACCCTTCCTTGACTGTAACCGAATCCCAAATCCAACATATCTCTGGTAAGA